>NC_057850.1:246011537-246627306 GCF_015237465.2 Chelonia mydas | reverse complement strand
GACTAACCAATTTATTTGAGCATGAGCTTTCGTGAGCTACAGCTCACTTCATCGCATGCGTACTGTAGAAATTGCAGAAGACATTATTATATACACAGACACCATGAAACAATACCTCCTCCCACCCCACTCTCCTGCTGGTAATAGCTTATCTAAAGTGATCATCAAGATGGGCCATTTCCAGCACAAATCCAGGTTTTCTCACCCTCCGCCCCCCCACAGACAAACTCACTCTCTTGCTGGTAATAGCCCGTCCAAAGTGACCACTCTCTTCACAATGTGTATGATAATCAAGATGGGCCATTTCCTGCAGAAATCCAGGTTCTCTCACCCCCTCACCCCCCTCCAAAAACCACACACACAAACTCACTCTCCTGCTGGTAATAGCCTATCCAAAGTGACCACTCTCCTTACAACGTGCATGAAAATCAAGGTGGGCCATTTCCAGCACAAATACAGGTTTTCTCACCCCCCCACCCCCATACACACACAAACTCACTCTCCTGCTGGTAATAGCCTATCCAAAGTGACCACTCTCCTTACAACGTGCATGAAAATCAAGGTGGGCCATTTCCAGCACAAATCCAGGTTTTCTCACCCCCCCACACACACACACAAACTCACTCTCCTGCTGGCAATAGCTCATCCAAACTGACCACTCTCCCCACAATGTGCATGACAATCAAGGTGGGCCACTTCCAGCATAAATCCAAGTTTAACCAGAAGGCCGGGGGGGTGGGGTAGGAAATAGGCCTATTTCCCCTTGTTTTTTCCTACACCCCCCCCCCCAGCCTTCTGGTTAAACTTGGATTTATGCTGGAAGTGGCCCACCTTGATTGTCATGCACATTGTGGGGAGAGTGGTCAGTTTGGATGAGCTATTGCCAGCAGGAGAGTGAGTTTGTGTGTGGGGCGGGGGGTGAGAAAACCTGGATTTGTGCTGGAAATGGCCCACCTTGATTTTCATGCACGTTGTAAGGAGAGTGGTCACTTTGGATAGGCTATTACCAGCAGGAGAGTGAGTTTGTGTGTGTGTGTTTGCGGGGGGAGGGGGTGAGAAAACCTGGATTTGTGCTGGAAATGGCCCACCTTGATTATCATACACATTGTGAAGAGAGTGGTCACTTTGGACGGGCTATTACCAGCAAGAGAGTGAGTTTGTCTGTGGGGGGGCGGAGGGTGAGAAAACCTGGATTTGTGCTGGAAATGGCCCATCTTGATGATCACTTTAGATAAGCTATTACCAGCAGGAGAGTGGGGTGGGAGGAGGTATTGTTTCATGGTGTCTCTGTATATAATAATGTCTTCTGCAATTTCCACAGTATGCATCCGATGAAGTGAGCTGTAGCTCACGAAAGCTCATGCTCAAATAAATTGGTTAGTCTCTAAGGTGCCACAAGTACTCCTTTTCTTTTTGCGAATACAGACTAACACGGCTGTTACTCTGAAACCTGTCATTGAGTTCAAAGATATGCATGTGTGTATTTGCAGAAACTGGGTCAGAGTTCCCTCTATCACAATTTAGATAACATCAGGGCAAGCTACAAGGCAATGATTTGCTACCAATACTTCAAAAACAGGGGCTCCCAAAAAACATCTCCTTAGCTTGTGAAAAAACTAGGCGCGTGGGTGGTTGCTGGAATGACATTTATTTGCTTCCTTCCTTATGGAAAGGTCTCAGAATTTAATAGGGATTAAACCAATACAGGGAAGACATTAAATAGGTTTCTATAGAAATTGCTATAAAAACTTATAGCCAAGAATAAAAAACTAGAATGTTTTCTGTAGACGGTTTTAACCATTGTAGCCCATAGAGCTAGCTTTTCTCATTTATTTTATTTAGCGATAATGCAAGTAACCTACAAGACTGTATCCTGTAAGACATTCGCTTAAGCAGTTAGAATGAGGCTTGAGGCCTATGAACTTTGGCCACCACACCTAAGCTTTGGGGAACTGTGAATAGAGTGTTTAAGGGGGAAGTTTATACATAACAACACCAGGCAACCACAGGAATATGAACTAACACAAGCTTTTGGATATTTTAGGATAGGAACATCTGCAGATGTCTCACCACAAAAGTGCCATGGCAACAAAGTGACATAAGTTGAGATCATTAATATACGAACCTATAGGAGAAGGGCACACCAACATTAGTAGGTGAAGAAATACAAAGAAGGAAGAGGGGAGAAACCGCTACTGAATATGCATTAGGCAGAGAGGTGTCAGAGTTTGGGTAACCAAAAGTCTCATCTCTGCTGGTGCCAGGAATTAATGACAATGTTGAACAGGACTTGTCCTCTTCTCCACTGAGCTCAAAATAGCGGTCATCATTGCGTCATCTAGCTCAAGTGCTCCCCATAGAGTTCAGATATAGTATGAATTTCTAACGTAGACAAGCCCTAGAGAAAGATTGTTTGCAAACCACCTTCAGAAGCAAACCCAGTAACACGGCCAGCAGATTCACTGGTCCCTCTTTTTCTACTATAACCCACCTCCTGGTCTACCTATCTGCGTAATACCCATATTATTGCTTTGTAAAGCAAAGCACGCTCTCTATCCAGAAAATAAGATTTCTGTCTATCTGAGTGTGCATCTAAAAGCCTTTTTCCTACTGAACTGATCTTGATGTACCATCCCCCTGTCAAAAGCTCATGATTTATATTAGGGGCTTTGGATTTTTAAGGTGTTCAGCAAGGGGATTTGTGTTGACTCCTTCATTTCAGGCCCAATCCAACATTTTCCATGCACTCAGAACTCCCATTCATTTCAACAAGAGTCTTGGTTCCACAAAAAATACAGGATCAGGCCCCTGATTTTCTTCTTAAGATGGAAGCGAAGAGAATTTGATTTTCTCATATTATTACAAGCTGAGAAAAACTCTTAAAACCAGCAGAGGCGGCTAAAAGGTACAACAATAAAAATATCCTGAGACTCTGTATAGTCTGGACACTGAAATGCAGAAATATGACTTGACATGCAAAACAACCACAAGTGGCAAATGAATTTTGGATTATACCCCATCATATGACTGGACCATGGTTAGCTATCCTTTAAATATAGGTTGAGTCAATTTTTCCATTATAAACACCTACAATGCATTCCCTGGTTTAGAAAATAACCATAAAAGTTTGCTTTAAGCTTTGGTTGTACTGTTTTTTGGACATCTAATGCCATAAGCAAAATAATGTCTAACTAGCGAGCGCTATGCTGAAATTTCACACACACTGAGTGCAATAATAAGTTGCTTTCTGAAGACTTTCATTTTTAAAGTGAAAGTTGTGTCCAAAAAAGCAAGAAACAAAACCAATATAAAAACGTGAGAGTTTCTGGTGCTTTTTAGATCCGTCTATATCAACAAACAAAACACACGAAAAAGCATTGGTTGTTAAAGTTTAAAGCTCATAGGTAATAATATGGCCAGGTGCTATTTGGTGCACACGTTTTCATGTATGTTTTTATTTGTTTTAATGAGAAATGCACGTTTCTGACAAAGCGCCCCTAACCCCCCTTTTACACATACATGCTTCTCACTGTGAACATTTCATATTGATTTTTATCACATGGACTTTGTGAGCACGTGCAGCAGTTGAGTTAATATGACAGCTCATTACAGCCCCATTTATAGGGTCTAAATTTTACTTCGTAAAAAGAGTGCCTATATATAGATCTTACCAACTATTACAGTTGGTCAGGTAAACACCATGCCTTTTAATTAGTATGTATAAGAAGTTCTTATTTAGGGCTAGCAAAGCTCTCAAACATTTTGATCAAAAAGAATCCTTCAAGAAGTCCCAGAAACATTTTTTAAGGTTTATTCTCACCTCTCTGCTCAATAATTGCTTAGATCTGATTAGTATTAATAGGAATTAGGGGCACAAACCCCCATACCCAAGGATATAATATGCTCCATATAGCTAATTTTCTCTTTATTATCCTGTTATCACACTTTCTATTTCTCTCACTGATTCTGGTTCTCTTCCATCTGTCCAATTTTGTTCCCTTTCCCTCACTCTCTCCTCCACCCCTTCCCCCACCCCACTTTTCATCCCTCCTTTTCTTCTCATTTCTCTATTCCCCTGCTCCCTTTCCCAAGTTTGCATCTAGGTTGCTTGGATTTCGTTCAGCACATTTACAAGATTAAAATCAACCAAACTGTACAGGAATCATTAATTTTGTCAGCAATACAATGTAAGTAACATGATGAAATGTCAGTATACAATGCTACTTCCGCACAAACCATCTCCATGGAGTAAAAAGTGCCCAAAGACAGTATGCACCAGGACACCTATCTGCCTAAAATTTACATTTGGACCTGGTACATACAGTAACTCATTAGACCTCCCAGGATTTTTCCAATTACGTAGACTACAGTCCACCTAAAACAGACTATGGGGGAGTCTTTGTGGCAGATAAATGGAATCTCACAGTTTGTGGCAAATATAGAGTTAAAACTCTTTCCCGTACTCACTTGTATAGGCTGCAGGGAGATGCAACTATCTGAGGCTGTGCCTGCAAGCAAGCCAGTACCAAGACCTAATTGGTCAGCAGGAGCAACATGAGACACAAGGTTAATGAGCAATAAGCTTCTAGTTCCCTGTGGGAGAATCAACAGGAGCAAGGAAGAAATTCAGCAAATCTGAAGGCTTGAGAAGAGGGATTGTGTTCAGCTGTTAACATTCCCACTTTGAGCTGTCAGAGGCCTTTTCTTTCAATAACTGGTTATTGAAATAAACTGCTGCTGCTGCAATTCAGCTAAAACTCATCTGCACAAGATGCTATTTTATAGCTGCCACTGCTCTAGCTGATTCATTTCAGACTAAAGCTACCTGTCTCTTACTCATGCTGGTTTTGCTAGCCTGTTGGGTCACACTTGTGTCATTGCACTGAATCAGCCCATTGGGTCAGCAAAAGCACTATCACATGGGGGGGGGGGCAACACTGGAAGCAGAGAAAGTACTAGTGAGCCAGCTTCACAGTAATTTTGCCTGGTAGGGGAACTCCTCGAACCTTAATGGTCTGAGAATTTCTCCCCAAATACCCACTGGAGGCAGATTTTTTCTGAAGAGTTTCTCTCGGTTGTAAATCTCAACAGGATGTTCTGTTTAAACAGGCACAATCTGGTCCTATGACTAGATCAGTAGCACTTTCTCCAGGCAGTGCTAGCAGCCTCCACTTGAAATGGAATAGTCTCACATGAGCATCCTTATTAGAATCTGGCACCTATACGCCATAGTGATGGGTGCCTTTTAAATATATTTATCCAGGTTCTCATACGGGTGCCCGTCACCACAGTATTTAAGAGACATCTTCAGGCTACAATGAGAAGAATTAATTCCTTCCAATGTGACCTTCTAAATCACGGGAGGGCAAACTACAGCCCATGGGCTGGATACAGCCCATCAGGGTTCTCAATCCGGCCTGCGGGATTGCCAGCCCCGTGGCGCAGCAGGGCTAAGGCAGGATCCCTGCCTACCCTGGCCCCACGCTGCTCCAGGAAGTGGCCAGCACCACATCCCTGCGCTAACCTTGCCTGCAGGCACCACCCCCCGCAGCTCCCATTGGCCGGGAATGGGGAACTGCGGCCAATGGGAGCTTCAGGGGTGGTACCCGCAGGTGAGGGCAGCGTGCAGTGGAGCTGCCTGTCCTACCCCACCCCCAGGAGCCACTGCCGGACATGCTGGCCACTTCTGGGAGTGGCACGGGGCCAGGGCATGCAGGGAGCCTGCCTTAGCCCCTCTGCATGCCACTGCCACCCCGGAGCTGCTTGAGGTAAGCGGCGCTGGGCTGGAGCCCACACCCCAACCCCCTGCCCTGAGCCCCCTAATCCCCTGCCTTGAGCCGCACCTCTCCTGCATCCCAACCCCCTGCCCTGAGCCCCCTAATCCCCTGCCTTGAGCCGCACCTCTCCTGCATCCCAACCCCCTGCCCTGAGCCCCCTCCTGCACACCGCACCCCATTCCACAACCCGCACTCCCTCCCGCACCCTAACCCCCTGTCCCAGCCCTACATTCATGGCCCTGCATACAATTTCCCCACCCAGATGTAGCCCTTGGGCCAAAATGTTTGCCCACCCCTGTTCTAAATAGAAAGTACCTAAATTCCCAAGAAAATCCTTTTTTCTTCCCAAGAAAATCATTTTTCCTGCCACAAAAGCTCATATAAGGACCCAGAAGCTGATTCTTCAGGGTTCCCACAACTCCTTTGGCTTTAGCCCGGAAGCCTTTTCACTGAATCAGAACCAATTCCCAGATAAATAATATACAAGTTTTGTTTTTAAAGGGACACTGTCAAGTTAGAGAACATATTTTTAGAAGTAAATAGCTCCTGAAGCAGCACTGTTTTCAAGGTATGAGCACTTCAGTGACTTTGGAAATGGTAAATCCCTTTAACATGAATGGGGAATGTTCAGCTTCAAAACTTGTGTTGGTGCTAAAAAGGAAAAATCACAGAAGAGATGACCAAGACCTAGTAAGCCATCTAGACTGCTCCTTACTAATGCAAGAATGTTCCCTATGCTGTATTTTTTAGTGCTTCTTATTCAGTTTCTGGCTGCAAGCCAGACACAGTAATAGTGCTGTGATTTACATATGCAGGCCTACAAATTACCTAAGAAATTTTATTTAAAAAAAAACCCCACAGCAACATTAGTGGAAAGATCTACTAATTTTGTCATCCCAGAGGATTACAAATCGGTTTCGGTAAGAATTCCTTTTTCATGTTGTTTTCCAGCAGTATACATAACATAGTGCATAAACTAAAAGAGCATTGAAAGGAGATGAAGGCTCAGCCCAAGCCAGCCATGTGTGGGGACAAGCCAAATAATGTTTTCTTCAGTAAAAATGTGCAATTACTTCCAGGTTCACCAGTCAAGTTGTGAACTGGGAAGAATTCAGAGGATTAAAAATTTCAATGTTATGGCCTTGTGCGTGTGATAAATCAGGGTTTATGAAAATCTCAGAAGTTAGTAGTTTGGCACAGTGCATGTGTCAGGCATCAGGCAGCACATTAGGTGGTAAAGATCCTTTCCTCCAGAAGGAACCACGTGAAGCTGCCCCAAAACATCAGTGTGTTTTACTGTAATATGGGGCTGAGATGAAAGCATATTAGTTCCAAAAATGAGCCACAGGAGCTCTATTTAGAAGAGTCTGCATTGATCTCAAAGGGTCTGTGTCTGTGCAATTAGGGTCAAAGTCCACTGCTACAGAGGACAGGTGCAAAGCCCCTCATGCTACTTTGTCCCTTGTTGGTGGGTTTGTACAATCCCTGTGTGCTGCAGGTAAATGGCTTCCAAATCTGCCCTGTGTGGGATCAGAACAGAAGATCAACTTGGGGGCTCGCTTGTGTTTATACAGATCTAGTAAGCCCTCACACAATGGGTTCAGAAGGTCTGAAGACACTGGGATGCCTGCACAGTAATCCTGCACTCTGGGCCTTCATTGAGGAGGGGAATCTCCCCAAACTCCCTGCACTCAGTGTACACAGAGCCTGCATAAGCTCAATGCAAATGAAACAAATTTTCCAGAGTGTTTTCAATCTCTATAAGAAAACATGCATTCTTCTTCTCTCCTCCTGTTTCCTATAATATTTCTATTTAGCCCCAGCCCAGAATGACAGATACAATATTAATGCATTTTGGATTACACAGAAGTATACCTATACCCATGCAGAAAGATACTAAATTTTGTAATCAGTTAGCAAATTATTCTGCAGAATGGACAGCTATTGATATTTGCAGTTTAAATCTGGTGATTGTAGTTTAACGTAGCAACAGTTGAATTCCACAATAACTTTGTATTTATGGTGCAACATCAAGCATGGATTTACTAAAATTACTTTTTCCATCCTCAGCCTGATATTCTGAAGCCTCAAGAACAGTTTTGGATTTTGATTCTCTCCTAAAAAGTGTGGGACAATGACTAGATCATCAGGAAAAGGAGGGCTTATGATTGTGTAATTCCCCATTAGGAAGAACTTTTGAAGGTGCCACAAGTATTCCTTTTCTTTTTGCCTTGAAACAGGGTTTTGCATACAAGATATATCATTTTCATTAATAGCAAAATTAGTCACAATCAAAATTATAATTTACCACCTTCATTTATAGCAACTCTTCCACCTCTAAATATTTATTAGAGGACCAGTTCCTAGAGATGGTCCCAGAACAAAAGGGTCTGAACTCCCCAGGATCAAAACACTCCTCTCATCAGATGCTCAGCTCATGTAAATCAGTGTAGCTCCATTTAAGTCCTGATTGTGTCTATTCACCATAATGGGATTGTCAATCTAGCAGAGAAAGATAGCACATTCCAATGGCTGGAAGTTGAAGCTAGACAAATTCAGAGTAGAAATAAGGCGTAAATTTTTAATGGTGAGAGTAATTGGAACAGTTTACCAACAGTCATTGTAGATTCTCCATCACTCACAATTTTAAAATCGAGACTGGATATTTGTTTAAAAGAAGTCTTATATCATTTTTTGGGGGGAGGTTCTCTGACCTGTGTTATACAGGAGGTCAGACTGGATTATCACAATGGTGCTTTCTGATTTAGAATATATGAAAAAATTCATGCAAATTAATAGAACTTTATTCACCAAATAGTGAATATCTGATTAGCCAACCTGTGAAACGGAGGAATAAAGATAAAGTTAGAAAAAGATTTCTGGAAGCAGACAGGGAAAAGTCAAGGCTATGGAAACAGAAAACAAGGGCAGAGAGAATCACGAATGGATCCTGCTCTGGGACAGCCAAATGAGTGTTTAGCCCTGTGATCTTTCTTTCCCAGGTCACAAGATATAAAACTAACATCAGCCAGGAGAGACAGCCAGGAGAGCACCCTAAAAGGGTGGGGGGCCATAGGTCCCCAAACCTTGGCCCCATGCCCATGCCAATGCCACACTGCCCCTGAGACCCTGCCCCTTCTCCCCAAGCCCCCACCCCCACACCACACCTTCCCCCAGGGCTGGCCCACAACATTTTGGCACCTGAAGCGGGGAGCTCAAATGATGCCCCCATGCCCCCTCGCTTGGGCCAAAACTTTGAAAGGTCTCAATTCTGCCTTCTTCCTGTTCTACTCCTCTCATGGTAGTGTTCTGCTACCTACCCCAATAAAGGAGAACTAACAACTTAAAATGCCTTGTTCAAAACTTTTAAGTAACACTTACACTTGCTGTTCAGGCATTTGAAAGTTAACTTTTCTTCTTTGTGTAGTAAACACTGACATTTTTATCTGTCTGAATAATCAGAGTGGTGCTTTCCATGCTTTCTTGGTTGAAGAGATTTGAACTGCTTCCTGCTGAAGGTCCACAGTCTGGGCCAGCTCATGCTCTGTTGAGATAGTTGCAAGGCTGAGCAGCCTCTCCTTTGTCATCGTGGAGTGTAGATGTGTTTTTATTAACTTCGGTTTGGAGAAGCTGCATTCTCCCCTGGCAACTGTTACAGGAAGTGTTAGAAGTATGCTGCAGAGCAACAAAAGCATTTGGAAAGAGGGTGGTCATCTTATTTGTGCACATATATTCCAGAACAGCCTTTGGAGTTGATCCTGTTGAAATGCATCTTGAAAGGGCTTTCAGTTCATCACCTAAATCACTTGCATCGATATCGCGCATGTCATCATGTGTCACTGTCTCTAGTGCCCTGCATTGCTGGTATAGGTTTTCTTCAGGTATAGTAAGGTGTTTTGGAATATCATACAACATCCCAAATATACGGCTGTGTTTCTTGAGCTGCATGAAACGTTCAGCTGACTGGATTGCACAATCTAGCACCTGGTTAAAGAGTTCAGCTTTGAATTGTTGTTTTGGGTCTCTTATGGGATTATCCCGTGCCTTGTAATCAAAATATCGTCTTCTTCGGTGACTCTTGTATTCTTGAATGGGTGTGAAGTTCCTCTGCCAACTTCTGTGCATTCTTCAGAACGTTTTGAAATCCCTCATCTGACTGGTAAGACTGTAGGTATGACTTTGCTTTGTCTAGTTGTTCCATTGCTCCAGATATATCAAGGTCAACACCCTGGAGTCTCTTGCTTACAACAAACATTTATTTCAAACAGTATGTCATGCCAGAAGACTAAGCCACACAGAAATTTGAAGTTATGTATGTTTCTGGTGATTCCATTTCCCTCTGCCACTGTTCTCCCACGAACAGTTCCTGTCATAGCGTTATCCTCCATAATGGCAACTATGGCATCATCTGTCTTCCCAGTTTGGTGTTTGATAGGCTTTATCACCTCCACTCAACTTTCCCATTGTGTGGCACTCAGTGGTCTCAGTATCAGAGAAGATGTTCCCAGATGTTGCTTCAAAATTTGCCATCGATGAGTTGATGCAGAGAAAAATACATAGATGCTTTGAATTACATTAAAAATTCAGCAGTCTCACTAGAAGCTGATGCTGCCTCACTGACCACCAAGTTCAATGAATGAGAACTGCATGGGACAAAAAAAGCTCGAGGGTTTAACTCTCGGATCCGTGTCTGCACTCCTGTTCTTTCCTCTCATGTTGGCACCATTATTATAGCCCTGACCTCTCATGTCAGCTATTGCAATTCCCCTATCTTCCAGCTTTTTAAGAAACATTTGTCATACCAGCTCCTGTAGTATCATCAATGTCAATAAATTCTAGAAAATGCTCTGACAGTCACCACTGCAGGGACATTTTCACTCGGTTCTGTTAAAAAAAATGCACCATTAAAGTAATTTGTTCTGTATGACTGATGTCAGGTGTGCAGTCCAGAGTAACATCTTGCTGACTTCAGATCTGCCACAATCTTTTGTTTGACTTTTGTTGCCAGTAACTGTATGATCTCATTTTGAATGGTTTTTCCAAGGCAGTGGTGTGTGTACATTTCTTGGGTGGTGACTCTTCTTAGACGCTCCTGGAGTACAGCATCAAACTCAGCCATCAGCTCCACAATTTTAAGGAAGTTTCCATTGTTCGGCACATACAGCTGGTCTGAAGTGCCATGCAGTGCTAGGTTTTGGGAAGCAAGCATTCTCACAATGGCAATGAGCCTTTTCCGAACATTTTGCCAGTAAAGAGACTCTGATGCAATCTATGGTGGCCTTTAACCTTAGTCTCATCTCAAGCTCTTTCCACCTATGAAATGCTCACTGGTGATTTGCTGCCTTCTCATGGCATGCCAGATTTCTAGACAGATTTTTCCAGTCCTTTGTTCCTGAAGAACCCAATATGGCTGGAACATTAGACTGGAAGAGTTTGCAATAAAAACAGTATGCAGCATTCTGGGTTTCTGAGTGCATAAGCCATGGCCTCTCCACTTTGTCACCATTGGGGATTTCATGCCAGTAATGTGTTGGATGGAAACATCTGTTTTCATTGTGTGATGGGGCAAGGCCAGATGGCTATAGAAAAGTAGTGGGAGATAGATATATTAGCTCCAGGCTAAACAAATCTTTGGTACCAAGTTAAGTGAAATGGAAGCTGCTCCAGGTCAATTAAGACACCTGGGGCCAATTAAGAACTTTCCAGAAGGCAGGGAGAATGCTAGGTTGATTGCGACACCTGAAGCCAATCAGGGGCTGGCTAAAACTAGTTAGAAGCCTCCCAGTCAGTCAGGTGGGGGTGCATGTCAGGAGCTGTGGAAGGAAGTTGTGCTGTTGGAGAGGCTGAGTAGCACACACCGTATCAGGCACAAGGAAGGAGGCCCTGAGGTAAGGGTGAAGTGGAGCTTGAGGAAGCGAGGGCTGCTGTGGGGGGAAGTAGCCCAGGGAATTGTACGTCATGTTTCTAAAAGGTCAGCTCCCATAGCTGATACTATTAGGGTCCCTGGGCTGGAGCCTGGAGTACAGGGTGGGCCTGGGCTCCTCCCTCCCACCTTTGCCCCCTGATTAATCACTGAGACTGGGAGACAGAGACTGTGCAAGGAAGGATAACTTCTCCTCACCTCCCTTGCTGGCTTATGATGAAAATGGCTCAGTAGACTGACTCTAGAGAAAGAAGGGTTACGTGGAGGGTCACAGTGAGCCTCTGAGGCTAGCAAAATCTGCCAGGAAACGTGGGACCCATGGAGGCAAGGACAGAGCTTTGTCACAATTGTCTTTGGGGAACATTAGGTTTTTCACTTTCTGTGGCCCATGCAGTACAAAGAAGTCCCTCAGGCTACTGCTCAAGTGGGTTCACAGGCCTGGATCATCTAGACTTAAGGAACTCAGCAGCAGCTGTTTCTTGTCCCTCCACCACACTCCTCTCTGATCTACACTTTTCTTCAGGAATGTGCATGCTTACATCCATTTGAGATGGAGATATGGATGTTGCAATAGCTGCCAGGTCACCTGCACTCTAACTGGAAGATCAAGCATCTCCTCACCACTCACATCCTCACTGGGGCCAGAACGCTCACCATGAACATTTGTGTCTATGTATCTCAGGAGAGCTCCTTCCTGCTTAGATAGAAAAGCTTCCTTTCCTTTCTTTTTCTGAATGCTGCCCCAGAGGCATGTTTTCTTCTTTCACTCATGACTGCTGTTCTGTGCCAGCTATAGTGACTCTCACACTCAATTGAAGGGGACATATAAGCAGGCTGGTAGCAGGGCCTGAGTGAGGGAAGATACCAGCACCTTAAGGGCCTAATTGGCTCCTACTACTTCAGTTGACTGCCTGTTCTCCTCAAGTGGGTTCAGGGAAGCAGCAGGAAACAGGAAGCTCCCTGAGAAGCTGGTGTTAATCAGTCCAGGCTCCTGGGGGTGCTAGAGAGATACATAAGAGGCTCCCCCTCCTCTCTCTCCCTGCAGCTCCTGCTGCTTTCTGTTATTCCCTCTCACTTTTCCTCCTGCCAGTTATGTCTCTTGTGCTCTCCTTCCTCCAGCACAGCACTCCACCATCTCTGTGCATCTAGAGCAGAGAGAATACATATGCACCAGACAATTTTCTACACGCTGGGTCCTAGTGGCGCCTGCCCACAGTCTGGCACCTGAGGCGGCTGCCTCAGTTTGCCTCATGGTAAGACCAGCCCTGCCTTCCCTGACCCCCGCCCTGCCTCTTTCCCTCAGGCCTTACCCCCCTCTCCACCTGCTTGCCCTGTTGCTCACCCTTATGGCCAGTAAAAAGTGGGAGGGCCATGGTAACACACTAGTTATGCATCTGACATATTTTCTCCTGAAAGGGAGCCACAAAATGTTAGTGGGAAACTATCAAGATAAAAATCATATATTTAAAAAAAATCCTTATCTGTGCAACTGATAACATCACAGGTGTGGAGTGCCTCCTACAAAATGCTGTGTGCCTTCCACTTCCAGTGAGGCATAGAAGCAGGATCTTTGATTATTAAACTTGTATGACTTTAAAATCAAATTGACTGTCTCCATTTATGCTGTTTATTTACTCCTTGTTCTGCAATCGGCTTAGGCAGTGAAATGAAGGGAAGCATCCAGCAGAAGCTTCCCTCTGTTTTGAGTAAGCAGGTGGTGAATAACTCAAGCAAAGTAGAGACCCAGTGGGGGTAAGAGGGGAGATGCTGATGGAATGTAAATCCCTGAAGGGAGGATGTGGGGTGGGAGGGATGAGCAGACCCAAAAGAGAAAGCTGAATAAGACTTATATGCCTGAAGAGAAAAGAAGCCAAAATCATCCATTTCCACTGAAGAAGAAAGTCACACACCACCTGAGATGAGGAGCAAGTGGTGTCACAGCTGGAGAGAAGACTGAGCAGGAGTCAGAGACCAGATCACCAGCTGCTGCTCCCAGACACTTGGTGGTGAGCTGCCAAAAAGCAGGGACAACAAGCTGTCTATTTCCTCTAATCAGAGAGCCTTGCCAATGAGAATGAAAGGAGGAAGAGAATCCTAACAAGATCCCTAATGTCTTCCTTGGAGAGCCCCACAGAAAAACTGTCCATCTGGTGTAGAGTGCAAGTAACCAGTGAAACAGGGGAGGCACAGTTGGGCCCCAGAGTAGGGAGATGGGGGAAGGGTGGGTCATTGCAACACACTGAAATCCTGCTGCAGCACAGAGGTCCTAGTAAGGAAGAGAGGTACTGTTGCATGATAAGGCCTGGAGTGACTGACCTCCAAGAGGGAACAAAAATGGGGGACTTTCAGGAGGAGAACCGGATCTGCTTCTTGAAGGGGACTAAATATGCAGTATCAGGGGATGGTTACCAACAACTTGTGCATTTTTCTCTGGGATTGTGGGGCTTGCCAGGCTCCCAACCACCAGCGGGCAGGATGTGGGCAACCTAGTGCTTATTGGATTAGTTTTAATATAAAACAATGCTCGGGGACATGTGATACCCCCATGTTGACACCTCCCTGCTAGAGTGAAAACAATACTACCAATGGGAGAACTGCCCGAGGCTTTGAGTTCAGAGAAGTATTTGACTCAATGCAGGCCCCCTCTTTCCCCACAGAGTCCCCTCCCCACACAGGTCCCCACTTGTAACAACTGAGTTCCTGAGGGTGGAAGAGGCCCAACAGGCCTCTTCCCAACCCTCCTGGCAGCTCTGTCATAGAATCATAGAATATCAGGGTTGGAAGGGACCTCAGGAGGTCATCTAGTCCAACCCCCTGCTCAAAGCAGGATCAATCCCCAATCAAATCATCCCAGCCAGGGCTTTGTCAAGCCTGACCTTAAAAACTTCCAAGGAAGGAGATTCTACCACCTCCCTAGGTAATGAATTCCAGTGTTTCACCACCCTCCTAGTGAAAAAGTTTTTCCTAATATCCAACCTAAACCTCCCCCACTGCAACTTGAGACCATTACTCCTTGTCCTGTCCTCTTCTACCACTGAGGATAGTCTAGAACCATCCTCTCTGGAACCACCTCTCAGGTAGTTGAAAGCAGCTATCAAATCCCCCCTCATTCTTCTCTTCTGCAGACTAAACAATCCCAGTTCCCTCAGCCTCTCCTCATAAGTCATGTGTTCCAGTCCCCAATCATTTTTGTTGCCCTCCACTGGACGTCTTCCAATTTTTCCACATCCTTCTTGTAGTGTGGGGCCCAAAACTGGACACAGTACTCCAGATGAGGCCTCACCAATGTCGAATAGAGGGGAACGATCACGTCCCTCGATCTGCTTGCTATGCCCCTACTTATACATCCCAAAATGCCATTGGCCTTCTTGGCAACAAGGCCACACTGCTGACTCATATCCAGCTTCTCGTCCACTGTCACCCCTAGGTCCTTTTCCGCAGAACTGCTGCCTAGCCATTCGGTCCCTAGTCTGTAGCTGTGCATTGGGTTCTTCCGTCCTCAGTGCAGGACCCTGCACTTATCCTTATTGAACCTCATCAGGTTTCTTTTGGCCCAATCCTCCAATTAGTCTAGGTCCCTCTGTATCCTATCCCTGCCCTCCAGCGTATCTACCACTCCTCCCAGTTTAGTATCATCCGCAAATTTGCTGAGAGTGCAATCCACACCATCCTCCAGATCATTTATGAAGATATTGAACAAAACCGGCCCCAGGACCGACCCCTGGGGCACTCCACTTGACACTGGCTGCCAACTAGACATGGAGCCATTGATCACTACCCCTTGAGCCCGACAATCTAGCCAACTTTCTACCCACCTTATAGTGCATTCATCCAGCCCATACTTCTTTAACTTGCTGACAAGAATACTGTGGGAGACCATGTCAAAAGCTTTGCTAAAGTCAAGAAACAATACATCCACTGCTTTCCCTTCATCCACAGAATCAGTAATCTCATCATAGAAGGCTATTAGATTAGTCAGGCATGACCTACCCTTGGTGAATCCATGCTGACTGTTCCTGATCACTTTCCTCTCGTGTAAGTGCTTCAGGATTGATTCCTTGAGGACCTGCTCCATGATTTTTCCGGGGACTGAGGTGAGGCTGACTGGCCTGTAGTTCCCAGGATCCTCCTTCTTCCCTTTTTTAAAGATTGGCACTACATTAGCCTTTTTCCAGTCATCCGGGACTTCCCCCGTTCGCCACGAGTTTTCAAAGATAATGGCCAATGGCTCTGCAATCACATCCGCCAATTCCTTTAGCACTCTCGGATGCAACTCGTCCAGCCCCATGGACTTGTGCACATCCAGCTTTTCTAAATAGACCCTAACCACCTCTTTCTCCACAGAGGGCTGGCCATCTACTCCCCATGTTACGATGCCCAGTGCAGCAGTCTGGGAGCTGTCCTTGTTAGTGAAGACAGAGGCAAAAAAAGCATTGAGCACATTAGCTTTTTCCACATCCTCTGTCACTAGGTTGCCTCCCTCATTCAGTAAGGGGCCCACACTTTCCTTGGCTTTCTTCTTGTTGCCAACATACTTGAAGAAACCCTTCTTGTTACTCTTGACATCTCTTGCTAGCTGCAGCTCCAGGTGCTATTTGGCCCTCCTGATTTCATTCCTACATGCCCAAGCAATATTTTTATACTCTTCCCTGGTCATATGTCCAACCTTCCACTTCTTGTAAGCTTCTTTTTTATGTTTAAGATCCGCTAGGATTTCACCGTTAAGCCAAGCTGGTCGCCTGCCATATTTACTATTCTTTCGACTCATTGGGATGGTTTGTCCCTGTAACCTCAACAGGGATTCCTTGAAATACAGCCAACTCTCCTGGACTCCTTTCCCCTTCATGTTAGTCCCCCAGGGGATCCTACCCATCCGCTCCCTGAGGGAGTCGAAGTCTGCTTTCCTGAAGTCCAGGGTCCGTATCCTGCTGCTTACCTTTCTTCCCTGCGTCAGGATCCTGAACTCAACCAACTCATGGTCACTGCCTCCCAGATTCCCGTCCACTTTTGCTTCCCCCACTAATTCTTCCCTGTTTGTGAGCAGCAGGTCAAGAAAAGCTCCCCCCCAGTTGGCTCGTCTAGCACTTGCACCAGGAAATTGTCCCCTACGCTTTCCAAAAATTTCCTGGATTGTCTATGCACCATGTCTATGCACCATGCACCACTATGTATTGCTCTCCCAGCAAATATCAGGAAAATTAAAGTCACCCATGAGAACCAGGGCGTGCGATCTAGTAGCTTCTGCGAGTTGCCGGAAGAAAGCCTCATCCACCTCATCCCCCTGGTCCGGTGGTCTATAGCAGACTCCCACCACTACATCACTCTTGTTGCACACACTTCTAAACTTAATCCAGAGACACTCAGGTTTTTCTGCAGTTTCGTACCGGAGCTCTGAGCAGTCATACTGCTCCCTTACATACAGTGCCACTCCACCACCTTTTCTGCCCTGCCTGTCCTTCCTGAACAGTTTATAACCATCCATGACAGTACTCCAGTCATGTGAGTTATTCCACCAAGTCTCTGTTAGTCCAATCACGTCATAATTCCTTGACATCACCAGGACCTCCAGTTCTCCCTGCTTGTTTCCAAGGCTTTGTGCATTCGTATATAAGCACTTGAGATAACCTGCTGATCGCCCCTCATTCTCAGTATGAGGCAGGAACCCGCCCCTCACAGACGTTCCTGCCTGTGTTTCCTCCCGGTATCCTGCTTTCCCACTTACCTCAGGGCTTTCAGGGATCTTCCCCCACTCCCTATAGCCCAGGCAGGGGTCCCCTGATTCTGCCCCTCTTTTTCATCCTCTGAGTCCCTCTCTTCCCTCAATGATTCCATATCCCACCCCCAGCCGTTCCCCTTTTCACCCCACTCACAGTGGCCACTGCTCCACCCGCTGTTGCCTGCCCCCAAACCCACAACCTCAGTCCATAGATACTGGCCAGCAGCCACCTGGATCGACCACCCCAGTGGTAGGAGCTTGCCACTGACGTACAAAATATTTTTGTCCAGCAATTTGAAGATGTGACACGCTAACCATTGTTACTACCTGGATTCGTATTCAGTATCCAATGGATTTTAATTGAAAGTATTTTGTGTCTGGAAACTCTAAGTAATAATCATAATTCTCTATTTTGAATAATGCAAACTGTAAAATTAAATAAATTTAATTAATTGAAGATTTAAGAAGGGATTTGTAAAAATCCCTATAACTATGTATTTCTAGTGCACCTGCCACTATGGGGTAACTTTTGCTACAGGTAGGTCATGAATTACCAACTTTGGGCTTGAGCCTGAAGTCCTGACATAATGGGAGTTTTGCCTATGTCAGGACTGCAGGATCAGCCTGCATATTTAACTAATTTTTATCTCACAGCTAAGATAAAATATATAGTATTTTGCACAGTTTGACTGTTTTTCTGGAATATACTAATAAGCTACTCTTTGGTATTTGGACAAACACTTACACTATTTTGAACATCCCTACAGCCTGATTCTGCTCTCATTTAATCAAGCAAGATCCTCATTGACTCCAATGGGAATAAGGTCAGACACCTAATTTTAAACTTTGTGGGGGAACCGGTGGAATACAGGGGCAACTTTCCATCATCTTATCATTAATTTTTTTGTCTCTTCAGAGCTCAGAAAGTAAAATCCTAATTCCCCATCAGAAAGCTTAGTCTTACCAGAAAACAGACAAACCATTAAAGTAGGACAGCTTCAATACAAAAATATTTAAAGTAATCTGTTCAGCAGTGGTAAGATGTATAGTACAAACACCGACATCCAAACAAATGCACATGATATTCATCCAAATATTCTCCACAGAATCAAAGGAGAGAAAAATACAGCTCCCATGGCAATACTGTGAGTAGGACACACTCAGTCCTCTTAGTAGTAAGCTATTTTTTAAACTACTTTGGTTCATTCTTATCACAGAGTTTAATTATTTACTCCTTGGGTAGGAAAATAGCAGATAAATGATCTCCAGTCAATGGGTGCTGTTTTTCCTCCTTAATTTTTACTACAGGAGAATGGAGAAAATATTTCAAGTTACAGCTATTTCATTAAAAATAGTAAAATGGTGGCAGGCAGAATTGCTCCAAACAGAGATACTTATCTATACAATGGCATCTCTATCACTGAGCAGTGTGGCACTGTATAGCTTTTTTTCCTGCAGTAAACTGGACAGCCACCGAGGGATCATCTAATGGATCACATCAGTATGGGCCTGATCCTGTGAATGCCCTCCACTCTGAGTGAAATCAGTGGAGGCTGCAAGGTATTCACCAGCTCTCAGGGTCAGACCCAGTGTATCAGACTACCAAAAGACAACTACAGCCAGATTCACTGTTGTCCCGAGGCCACTTACAATAGGTTTTCACTGTACAATTAACTCATGCTCCTACTCATCCCTAAGCTGACTCCCATCCACACACAAAAAACTGACCTGAGTTTGGTTGTGCTTTCATCCTGAGCTAGCTGGCTAATCTGGACCATAGGCTAAAGCCTGTGTGCTGCTTTCACTTGGGCTGGTAATGCACCCATATTGTTGTGTGGGCACAGACTAAACCACTTGAGTGCTGATAGTCCTCTACTGCCTTCCTACAATTCCTCCCATGTACCCATATGGACAGACAGGTTTTCCCACAATTCACTGGGAAAGAATCATAGAGCAGTTCAGCTTACTGAAGTGCTAAAAATCACAGGGTATGCCCTCAGAAATCCTAGCACCTCACATGGGTGAGTGCAGACCCAGTGGGAAGCACTTCAAGTATGGCTTTGCAGTGTGGCCACTTACACCCAGTGGGGCAGAGCTCTGACCTTGTCCCCATGGATCCCGTGCTTCCAGGCAGTCTGTGCTAGCCTCAGAGGCTCACTGCAACCCTCCACGTATACCTTCTCTCTCTAGGGCCAGGGTTACAGTCTCCTGAGCCCTTTTCATCATAAGCCAGCAAGGAGGTTGGTGAGAGAATTCCCACAGTCTCTGTTGTCCCTGTGGGCTCATTCCAGAAGACTTCTGTCCTGACAGGGACCTGTCTTCCTCTCCCAGGAGGTGTTTCTGTAGTGGCGGGTTGGGTGGAACCCAGGCCCACCCTCTACTCCGGGTTCCGGCCCAGGGACCCTAATGGCAGCAGCTGTTGGCAGCCGACCTTTCACTGCCAGAGTTGCTTCATTTCCGTGGGCCACTTCCCCACAGCTCTCCCACTTCTCTCTTCACCCTTACTTTAGGGCTCCCTTATCAGTGGCTTGAGGGTGTCTTCATTACCCAGCCCTTCAGCTGCACTTCCGCTCCTCTGGCTCTCTTCAGCCTGACTGGAGTGAGCCCTTTTATAGTATCAGAGGGGCCTTAGAGTCAGGTGTTCACATTAGCCTAACGGCTTCACCTGAGTCTTTGCAGGCTAATTGGACTCATGTGTGGACCCTAGCCTGGAGCAGCCCCTTCTCTGGTCAGTCAGGGAATAGAAAACTGCTAATCCAGTGATTATATTTGTCTCCTACTACTCTGCTGTACCCAACTGCCCTGGGTCTATCACATATCCCTCCCCCCTGCTTAACACCAAGGGGTTGGGCAGCTTGGGACACCAGACAGTGTACACGTGATAAACCATCAGCATTGCCATGGCTATTCCCTGCTCTGTGCTGTACGCGGAACTGGAAAGGTTGGAGGGATAAGAACCACTTGGTTACCCTTGTGTTCTTTTCCTTGTTCCATTGCATCCATTAAAGAGGGGCATGGTCGGTCACAAGGACAAATCTGCGCTCCAGCAGGTAGTAACGCAACATTTCCATGGCCCATTTTACGGCAAGGCACTCTACCACTGCGTATTTTTGTTCCCTTGGAAGGAGTTTCCTACTGAGGTAGAGAATTGGGTGTTCCTCTTCCCCAACCATCTGCGACAGGACGGCCCCTAACCCCACCTCAGATGCATCTGTCTGTAGGATGAATTCCTTGGTGAAATCTGGGGCTATAAATATGGGGTTACTGCAGAGGGCAGTCCGTAGGTCTGCGAATGCCCTCTGCTGTGTTGGACCATCTAACTGGATCAGGACCACAGGCCTCCACTAAGTCTGTTAGGGGACTTGCCCTTGTGGCAAAATGGGGGATGAAACACCGGTAATACCCCACGACCCGTAGGAATGCTCAGACCTGCTTCTTACAACTCGGCCGTGGCCAATTTTGGATGGCCTCTAACTTATTCAGTTGGGGTTTTACAAGACCTTTTCCTACCATGTAGCCAAGATATTTGGCCTCTGTGAACTCCACGGCACACTTAACAGGGTTTGTCATAAGGCCAGCTCGCCTGAAAGTATCAAGGACTGCCCCTACTTTCTTCAAGTGGGTTTCCCAGTCTGGGGTATAAATCACCACGTCATCCAAGTAGGCCGCAGCATAACTAGCATGGGGGCGTAATAACTTGTCCATGAGGCTCTGAAAGGTAGCTGTGGCCCCATGTAGTCCAAAAGGGAGGACTGTATATTGGAAGAGACCCTCTGGTGTAGAAAATGCCATCTTTTCCTTTGCATCTTCGGCTAGGGGATCTGCCATTACCCCTTTGTGAAGTCTAGGGTTGTCAAGTACCAGGCATTCCCCAGACGGTCCACTAGTTCGTCTACGCAGGGTATAGGATAGGCATCAAACTGGGATATCTCATTTAGTCGATGGAAGTCGTTGCAGAACCTCATGGTGCCATCAGGTTTGGGCACCAACATGATTGGGCTGGACCACTGACTGTGGGATTCTTTGAAGATCCCCATCTCCAGCATTTTCCTGACTTCCACTTTTATTTCCTCCCTTTTGGCTTTTGGCATGTGGTAGGGCCTCATAGTTACTCTGACCCCAGGGTTTGTGACGATGTGGTGATATGTCCCAGTTGTGCGACCCGGCTATGTCGAGAATACGTCTTGATATCGTGCGATCTCAGTTACCTCTTTCTTCTGGGCTGTTAGATCGGGAGACACTCACCTGTTCAGGGTTTTTTTCCCCTGGGTGCAGGTCTTCTCGAACCACTGTGCATGCCTCTTGGGCATGCCAGGGTTTCAGAAGGTTGATGTAGTATATCTGCTCTAGTTTTCAATGTCCCAGTTGTCGCACCTGGTAATTTACTTCCCCTACGGGTTCAGCTATTTCATAGGCCCTTGCCACTGGGCCAACAGCTTACTTTTGGCTGTGGGTACCAGTACCATTACTCGGTCACCGGGTTGAAACTGATGAACCTTGGCTTGATGGTTGTAGTAGGTTCTCTGGGCCTCTAGGTGCTCCCTCACTATGGGAGTGATCCAGGCTATCCGGTCCCTCATCCGTAGCACATGCTCTATTACGTTCTTCCCCTCACTGGGTTCCTCCTCCCAAATTTCCTTGGCTATGTCCAGAATGCCTCGGGGGGTTGTGTCCATATAGCAGCTCAAAGGGGGAGAATCCGGAGGAAGCTTGGAGAACCTCACAGATGGTGAACATGAGGTATGGTAGTAGGTTGTCCCAATCTTTCCCATCCTTGCTTACCATCTTTCTTATCATGGCCTTGAGGGTCCGGTTAAATCTTTCCAGACCATCAGTTTGTGGATGGTAAACCGAGGTCTGCAGGGTCTGGACATGGAGCAAGGAACACAGGTCCTTCATCAACCTGGACATGAATGGTGTTCCCTGGTCTGTGAGGATTCCTTTTGGCAGCCCTACCCGGGCGAAGATTGCCACTAATTCTTTGGCAATGCTCTTGGAGGCTGTGTTTTGTAAGGGGACAGCTTCTGGGTACCTGGTTGCATAGTCTAGGATGACAAGCACATTCTGGTGGCCTCAGGTCATTTTCTCTAGTGGCCCCACAAGATCCATGGCAATCCACTTGAACAGAACTTCAATTATCGGCAGGGATAACAAAGGAGCTCTTAGATGTGGATGAGGGCTGTGCAGTTGACATTTGGGGCAGGAGGCACAGTACCACCAGATGTCTTCATGTACCCCTGGCCAGAAGAACCTGCATAAGATTCACACCTGGGTTTTCTCCACTCCCAGGTGCCCTCCAAAAAGGTGACTGTGAATGAGGCTTAATATTGCTTTCTCATGTTTCTGGGGTACTAGGAACTGGTGTACCTCTTGCTCCTGCATTTGCACAACCCAGTATAGGAGATTCCTCTTGATCACAAAATAAGGCCCTGGCCCCCGGGCCTTTCCCTCTGTAGGTACCCCATCTATCTCTGCCACCTCCTTCCTGGCATTCTCGTAGCTTGGGTCTTCCACCTGGTCCCGTCCAAAAGTCTCTCTCCTGGGGCTTATCAGCCCGAACTCTGAGGGATCTGTCTCTGCCCTCTCGGCTGGCTCCATGAGGTTGGAGTTGGAACCGATCTCTGACCCCTCCTCTGCCTCGGGGCCCTCTCCTTCGGTTGCCGTGTACGTCCGCCCTTCTTTCTCTCTTGGTCTTCCTGCCTTTCCCCAGGACACGGAATAGTTCCTGGGACATTTCTGTGAAAAATGGGAGGTGACATTCTTCTGTGGAAGCCTCCCAAAGTTCAGGGAGCTCCCCTCCCTTCAATCCCTCCAGTGGGAGCAAGTTTCCAAACCTGGGGAAAGCTCTACCTAGGACCACGGGATATGGGAGGTTTGGGACTACCCCTGCTTTCACCCTGGTGACATTTCCTGAATTTCAATTTTCACTGGTATGATGGGGTAGTAACTAACAGTCCCATGGATACAGGTTACCCCCGTACACTTAGCCTGCATTAACTGGCTGCGCTTCACTAATTTACCCAAAATTAGGGTCATAGCATTCCCTGAGTCTAGGAGTGCCATGGTTTTTACCCCATTCAACTTTACCTGCCTTGTGTATTTATGTGGGGTGACTGCAACCCCTACAAGATTGAGTAGGCTGTATGGGTCTGCCCCATCCCCCAGGTTACACTGCATGGGCTGTAAGACATTACAGCACCCTCCCTGCACCCGTAACACTTAAAATTGCTTCTAGTCACTCCCCTATCACGTGGGTTAGGGGGTTTAGTCCCAGGGTCCCCTCCCACTCAGGCATTTCCCTTCCTTCTGGGTTCCCGGCTAGTTTTTGGCCCCCCTCTTCTTCCACCTAGGGCTCACTGGAGGTTTGGCTGCCTGATCCTCCAGGGTCAGGATCGAGTGTTTGCTTTGTGAGGGGCCTTCCTTGGGTAGCTGGGTCAATTCCCTGGCTGTCATCCGTCTTTCCACCAATGTGATCATTTAGTCGTAGGTGGATGGATCGTTCTGGCATACCCATTTGCGGAGATCTGGCGGCAGTCCCTGCATGTAATGGTCCATGATCAAAGTCTCCAAAATCTCCTCCGGGCTGCATGCCTCGGGCCGTAACCACTTCCGAGTTAGGTGTATGAGGTCGAATAGTTGGGACCTCAGAGGTTTGTTCTCCCTGTATTTCCACTCCTGGAACCTCTGGGCCCATACCGCTGCTGTCACCCCTGATCGTGCTAGGATCTCTGCCCTCAGCCGGGAATAGTCAGCAGCATCCTCGGTGGGCAGATCAGAGTAGGCCTTCTCCGCACAAAAAAGGAGCAAGAATGCTGGCCCACTGCTCCTGGGGACACACCTCATGCTGAGCAGTCCTTTCAAATGAGAGGAGATATGCTTCTAGGTCATCCTCTGCTGTCATCTTTGGCAGACAACCAGTGGCCCTCAGGGTTCGCGTCCCATTGGACCCCTGGGCCTGGGTGGTGAGGATCTTCAGCTGGTCCACTACCTCTCTCAGAAGGGCTCAATCTTGGGTCACCTGGCTCATTAATAATTGCTTGGTTTCTTGCTGTAACCTCATGGACTCCTGTTGCTCCATCGCCTGAGCCCGGGTTGCCTCCTGCTGGGCCGCCGTGGCTTGCACCAGCGCTCTCACCACCTCCTCCATTGTGGTACAAACAAAAACCCCAAACCAAAAACCCCAGTGCACTTTTTTTAAAAACTTCTTTGTTCTGCCACACTGTGAACAATCATGGTCCCACTCCTGACACCAGTTGTGGCAGAGCTCCGACCTTGTCCCCGTGGGTCCCGCGCTTCCAGGCAGTCTGTGCTAGCCTCAGAGGCTCACTGCAACCCTCCACGTATACCTTCTCTCTCTACGGCCAGGGTTACAGTCTCCTGAGCCCTTTTCATCATAAGCCAGCAAGGAGGTTGGTGAGAGAATTCCCACAGTCTCTGTTGTCCCTGTGGGCTCATTCCAGAAGACTCCTGTCCTGACAGGGACCTGTCTTCCTCTCCCAGGAGGTGTTTCTGTAGTGGTGGGGGTTGGGGGGAACCAGGGCCCGCCCTCTACTCTGGGTTCCGGCCCAGGGACCCTAATGGCAGCAGCTGTTGGCAGCCGACCTTTCACTGCCAGGGTTGCTACATTTCCCTGGGGCACTTCCCCACAGCTCTCCCACTTCTCTCTTCTTCACCCTTACCTTAGGGCTCCCTTATCAGTGGCTTGAGGGTGTCTTCATTACCCAGCCCTTCAGCTGCACTTCCTCTCCTCTGTCTCTCTTCAGCCTGACTGGAGTGAGCCCTTTTATAGTATCAGAGGGGCCTTAATTAGAGTCAGGTGTTCACATTAGCTTAATGGCCTCACCTGAGTCTTTGCAGGCTAATTGGACTCATGTGTCGACCCTAGCCTGGAGCAGCCCCTTCTCTGGTCAGTCAGGGAATAGAAAACTGCTAATCCAGTGGCCAGTATATCTGTCTTCTACTACTCTGCTGTACCCAACTGCCCTGGGTTTATCACGCCAGGTACCAATCCCCCGTGTTAAATCTGCAGTGAAAACATGCCCACTGTGATGGCACAAAGGAGCTCTAGGGAAGACACAATCTCTTCCCTCCAAAATCCATTCAGAGCACAGGGCAATCCAGGCTGAGAAAGAAGGGGGTGTATCAAAGGTGGGAAAAAGCATGGCTGAGGTATTCTTACACCCCAGCAATGCTGCACCTGCAATTGTTGATAGGAGCCATTGAAAAATGGGTGCAAAGTAGGGCAGGCTAGTGAGGGCTGCCCTAGACTGCATTGGAGGCCAAATCAGGTCCCCACTGCCCCTGCCTGAATAGGGTATTCACAAGCTGCATCCCCTCTGTCCCTAGTGTCAGCACAAATATATTTTCCTGGTCATCTTTTTTTTCCACTCAAAACAATATTTTTAATTCACTGCCAATTCCCCCCCCCTCCCCCCGAGTCAAATATCAAGCATTCAGCTTCAGTTTTATTTAGTGCTGTTTGCAGACACAGTCGCTCAAATGTTGATCACCTTCTGGAGCCCTCAGAAACTTCCTGAAATCAAACACCAAACATGTCTTTTTTATAATTAACAGAAAACCACAAGCCAGTCTTTTCATGCTCTTTTATCAGAGCAGATCTTCACCTTTCTTTCCGCATTCTTTCAGATGAGTCAAAATAAACCTAGCTCACAGTCATTACCATTAACCTTGATGACCTATATTTTTTCTGGTTTCAGAGTAGCAGCCGTGTTAGTCTGTATCCACAATAGAAAAGGAGTACTTGTGGCACCTTAGAGACTAAGAAATTTATTTGAGAATCACGAAAGCTTATGCTCAAATAAATTTGTTAGTCTCTAAGGTGCCACAAGTACTCCTTTTATTTTTATATTTTTTCTGTCTCCTTAGCCATAATTTTGGAGCCTCTAATGATAACACACTCTCTCTTCTAACATGCATCATACTCAATCAGCTTGGTTAATTTCTTAAACTTTGTGCCATTGATCATTGTTCAATTTTTTTTAAATGCACGTATTTAAAAAACTGTGTGTTGATGTTTAGTTTATAGATGACAGTCCTGAAAACACTGTTCCCTCTAAGCTGTGCGCATGTGCACGCACGCACACATCCTAAACCCCACGCACACAGCAAAACATCGCGCGCACAAAAAATTGCACAGAAGCACAACAATTTGCACAGAAAAAATTTTTGCACACATGGCCTGTCAAAAATTTGCATAGAAGAAATTTTTTGCTCACACGGCCTGTCAAAAATTAAAGGGAACATTGTCTGCAAGGTGTCTGTACGCCTTTGCACAAGAGAGAAATAGAACAAATATTATGGAACTATAACCTGGTCAAATATTAGCCTTCACATCGTCACAACATGGCCCTTCCTTACAGGGACACGTATTAATATATAATGAGTGCAAGAGCTGCAATACATTTCAGTTCCTTGTGATTTCATTCTTCAGAACAACTGTATTCAGGGAAGGTCTACTGGGAAGTAAGGAGGCTAAAGAAGGTCGACATTTCAGAGCAAGTTTCTAGCGTATAGTAGTCCACCAGCCATCCAAGGTGAAAAAGAGAATGGAGGCTGAATATGCCAGAATCAGGTTTACTTTGTGTCAGGCCCATTCTTGCTGTGAGGGCTTCCTCTGATCTGGATTGCACCAGATTATTGTCAGACTGGGTGAGCTCTAAAAATTATAGAGCTTTAAACATGACCTGAAACTCCTCAAATTAGCAAACTATAGGAAACAGTAAACATAATGGGCTAAAATCACACCTAGTGTAAACAGGGTCAGCTTCATTGACTTCACTGGAATTTTACCATGTAATAGATTGCACAGGTTCCTTGGTGCCCATGGGATCACCAGCCCCCAGGGACAAGGCACTTGTCTCAGTCATGTCTAGCCAGACAGTGGCATAAAAATTTTGTGGTTCAACCCCAGCAAGCAGTCTGGACCTGGTTTTCTGATTCCTATCTGGGAGTGCCTCCCTGAGATGAGGTAACTTGGGGAAACCCTAAGCTTCCTTCCTGCGCCTGAGCACTTGTCTCCATGAGAAAGTTGTGCTGGTATAATTTAAGGTGTGAATTGGTGCTAAAGGCAATGCAAACCTTTGGTATAAGAGTGGCTTATTTTGATTTAGGCCTTGGCTACACTTCCAGATGTACAGCGCTGTGAGTTAAACCCGCCTTCGTACAGCTTAGTAGGGAAAGTGCTGCAGTCTGTCCACATTGGCAGCTGCCAGCGCACTGTTGTGGCCACATTTGTGGCATTGGGAGCGGTGCATTATGGGGAGGTATCCCACAGAGCACCTCTTCCCATTCTGGCATCATGGGTTGTGGGAAGGGGACGTGGGGTGCGGGGCATTCTGGGTCCTGTCCCAACCCCCTGTGATGCATCGCTTCGCATCCCAGCAATCCCTGTGTTTCAGTCCACATTTGACACCATCTTTCAACGGTTTCTGTGCAGCGCGATCTGTGTTCCGTTTCGGTCTGCAGGAAATGGAGCCCAAACTGCTGAGGAGTCTGCTGACGAGTCTCGCCAGCACGTCACGTTTGGCAGTTGAGCTATTCCTTAAGATCCAAAGTGACAGTGAGCAGTCCGATGATCTCGAGTCGCGTCACGCGTATGACACGAGATTGCTTTTGGCATTCACGGACATGCTCAGCACCGTGGAACACCGCTTTTAGGCTCGGGAAACAAGCACTGAGCGGTGGAATCATGTTGTCATGCAAGTCTGGGATGACGAGCAGTGACTGCAGAACTTTCGGATGAGAAAAGCCACTTTCATGGGACTGTGTGAGGAGCTCGCCCCCACCCTGCAGTGCAAGGACATGAGATTGAGAGTTGCCCTGATGGTGGAGAAGCGGGTGGCTATTGCATTCTGGAAGCTGGCAACTCCAGACAGCTACCAATTGGTCACGAACCAGTTTGGAGTGGGAAAGTCGACCGCTGGAATCATGTTGATGCAAGTTTGCAGGGCCATTAATCGCATCCTGCTCAGAAGAACCATGACTCTGGGTAACGTGCAGGACATTGTGGATGGCTTTGCAGATGACACTAAACTGGGGGGAGAGGTAGATACGCTGGAGGGTAGGGATAGGATACAGAGGGCCCTAGACAAATTAGAGGATTGGGCCAAAAGAAATCTGATGAGGTTCAACAAGGACAAGTGCAGAGTCCTGCACTTAGGACGGAAGAATCCCATGCACCACTACAGACGAGGGACTGAATGGCTCGGCAGCTGTTCTGCAGAAGAGGACCTAAGGGTTACAGTGGACGAGAAGCGGGATATGAGTCAACAGTGTGCCCTTGTTGCCAAGAAGGCCAATGGCATTTTGGGCTGTATAAGAAGGGGCATTGCCAGCAGATGGAGGGACGTGATCGTTCCCCTCTATTCGACATTGGTGAGTACTGTGAGTACTGTGTCCAGTTTTAGGCCCCACGCTACAAGAAGGATGTGGACAAATTGGAAAACGTCCAGCGGAGGGCAACAAAAATGATTAGGGGACTGGAACACATGAGTTATGAGGAGAGGCTGAGGGAACTGGGATTGTTTAGTCTGCGGAAGAGAAGAATGAGGGGGGATTTGATAGCTGCTTTCAACTACCTGAAAGGGGGTTCCAAAGAGGATGGATCTAGACTGTTCTCAGTGGTAGCTGATGACAGAACAAGGAGTAATGGTCTCAAGTTGCAGTGGGGGAGGTTTAGGTTGGATATTAGGAAAAACTTTTTCACTAGGAGGGTGGTGAAACACTGGAATGCGTTACCTAGGGAGGTGGTAGAATCTCCTTCCTTAGATATTTTTAAGGCCAGGCTTGACAAAGCCCTGGCTGGGATGATTTAGTTGGGGATTGATCCTTCTTTGAGCAGGGGGTTGGACTAGATGACCTCCTGAGGTCCCTTCCAACCCTGATATTCTATGATTCTATGAAATGGGTTTCCCTAACTGTGGAGGGGCAATAGATGGGACGCATATTCCTATTCTGGCACCACCCCACCTAGCCTCCGAGTACGTTAATCAGAAGGGGTATTTCTCTATGGTTCTCCAGGCGCTTGTGGATCACCAGGGGCATTTCATTGACATTAACGCAGGCTGGCCCGGAAAGGTGGATGACGCACGCATCTTTCGGAACACTGCCCTGTTCAGGAAGCTGCAGGCCAGGACTTTTTTACTAGAGTGGGAGATCACAGTAGGAGAAGTCGAAATGCCTATTGTGATCTTTGGAGACCCCACTTACCCATTAATGCCGTGGCTCATGAAACCCTACACAGGGAGCCTTGAGAGCAGCAAGGAACGTTGAACTACAGGCTGAGCCGGTGCCGAATGACTGTGGAGTGTGCTTTTGGCCGTTTAAAGGGCCGCTGGCAATCTCTGTATCGGAAGCTGGACTTGGCCAAACACAGCATCCCTGTGGTTATATCCGCGTGCTGTACCCTCCATAATATTTGTGAAGGGAAGGGTGAAATCTTCACTCAGGCATGGACCTCCGAGGTTCAACACCTGGAGGCTAAATTTGCACAGTCAGAGAGCAGGGCTATTAAAGGGGCCCAGCGCGGGGCTGCAAAGATTAGGGATGCCTTGAGGGAGCAATTTGAGGCTGAAAACCACCAGTAATGTCTGGTGCCCTGCACGGGAGTGAAGTGCAGTGGTTCCAATGTTAGTAGGAATCTGTGTTTGCTAAGCTGACTTGCAGTGCCTGTTTCTTTCCTGGGCTAAGGTATCTTTTACTTTATGCAATAATAAAGAATGTTTTCAAAGCCAAAAAATCCATTTATTGAAAAGAAAATTCATTTATTGAAAAGAAACACAACTGCTTGGGAAACAGAAAGGGCAAGTGGGTGAGGTAGGGAACGGTTCAATCAGAGATTTGCATATGTCCTGTTCTCATACTCAACCTTCCTGTCTGAAGTGCTGTGCAATGAGTGCTGCACTTCAGGATGACTATAATTCAGGATGGGGGTTGAGTGCAGTGGGTAAGGGTCATAGTTTTCAGGGCTGGGTGGTGAAGCTACAAGTGTTCGAGACAGCTGGTGGCGATAAGAACCCGGATGTTGGGGAAAGTGGGTTGGAGGTGACATGGGGGCAAAGGGAAAGAGTTTTGGGACAATGGCTGCAGGGGGGGCAGGTGCAGGAGTGCTCCACCTGCATGGCTACGAGCGCCTGGATAGAGTCCACTTGGTGGTCCATGATGCTTATCAGCCGATCGTGCTTTGCTGCCGGAGCTCCATGCTTTGCCGCCGGTGCACTGTGTTTTCCTGGCAGATCCTGCTTTTGCTCTCCCTCCACTCCTGTGCTTTTTGATTCTCTTTAAGAGATTGCTGCATCACTTCTTGCAGCATGTCTTCTTTGCTTTTTCGTGGCCTCATCCTGAGACTTTGCAGTCTCTCAGCTGGTGATAACACGGACTGCTGAGATCTCAAGGTTACATCTGTAAAGGCAAAATGCAACACTTAACAGAGGCAGCATTGTTTATACCAGACAGATTAATGATTCCCCCACACTTAAGGAGAGCACACACAGTCTACACAATAGCATAATTTTCCTGTCCCAAAGAGAGCGCACATAACCCACGGGAGCCCCAAAATGGTCAGTAAGCACAGGGTCAAGGGGGACTGATTGTTTCACGGCTGTACCATCCTCTGGGTTTCTGTGCCTTGGGGAGACCCAACAGCTTCAGGGGGCACCTACACTGAACACTGTCCCAACATTTTCCACAGGAGTCCATCCTGGAAGATATCTCGCTGCTGAGGGTGACCTGGGAAGCAAGGGAGGGTCTTCTACTGCAATGCGGCTTCCGCCCTGGTCCATATGCAGCTTGCCTTTGTGCAGCAATGGTCCCCCCGCCCCTCACGGCACAGTGGTGTGGACATGTTAGCCTAACTGGGACAAGGACCACAGTGGCTCTCCCCATAAACCTGCGCAAGCACATTGCCCACGTTCTGGATGAGACTTTCGAAGAGATTACTGAGGCCGATTACCACGATGTGATAGACCACATCAATGCGCTGTTCCGCATCTAGGCATGCATGCAGCCCTAACCCTCCTTGCCCAAAGAGCCCACACCAAAAAAATTCCTTCCTGAAGAAAAAGCCACTTACCGGGAACCTGCTCTTCTGTTTGTCCTCCACCAAGTACCGGCTGCTGCGACTGGCTACCTTCCTCCTGGCTAGAGAAGAGCTCCTGGATGCATGCCTCCAGGAATTCCGGGGTGACTCCCCACGCCCCAGCACCCTCACTCCCGCTTTCCTCCTCCTCCTCCCCCTCTAAAGTGTCCATGGTGGTGCTCAGAGCGGAGGTGCCCCCAAAGTATCGCGTCCAGCTTTTTGTAGAATTGGCAGGTCGTGTGGGGAGCACCCGAGCTGCCGTTTGCCTCGCGGGCTTTGCGGTAGGCACTCCACAGCTCCTTCACTTTAATTCTGCACTGCAGTGCGTTCCGGTCATGGCCCTTTTCCTTCATGCCCCTTGCTATCTGCCCGAAGGTATCGTAATTCCTACGGCTGGAGCGCAGCTGGGACTGGACAGCTTCCTCCCCCCAATCACTGATGAGGTCCAACAACTCTCCATTGCTCCATACTGGGGCTCGCCTGGTGCGTGGAGGCATGGTCACTTGCAAAGGGCAAACAGGAAGGAGATTTTCAAAATTCCCAGGAATTTAAAGGGAGGGTCTGATGGTTGGTCACCTGAGGCTAGGGCAGTAGAGTTCGAACTGATGACCAGAGTGGCTAGAACAGGCATTGTGGGATACTTCCGAATACTTCTGGAGGCCAATCAGAGCGCATTGGGCGGCCACACTGGCGCCGCAGTGCACCAGCGGCGGTGCAACAAACTTTATTCCTCTGTGGGAGGTGGAACCAGCAGCGCTGTAGCCACAGAGACACAGCGCTGTACGTGCCTTGCCAGTGTGGACAGGAAGTGAGGTACAGCGCTCTGGCCAGCTTTATGGCGCTGTAACTCGCAATTGTAGCCAAGGCCTTAGCTTAAATCTACCTAAGCTAAAGTCTAAAGGCCAAGCTAAAGGAACAAGTTTAACTAACCAAAATAAGACACACTTATACCAAAATAAGCCAATTTTATGCAGATATGTGTTCACACTGCCTTCTGCACCAATTTGAATTCACACCTTAAGTAATACTGGTGGAACTTTCTCATGTAGGGAAGTTACTCAGGTACAGTTGAGTCTAATTAGGATCAGAACCTTCAAAGGAGGTGTGTAAACAGCTGGAGACTCCCTGTGTAGAAGTCAAGGCAGAGACCAATGGAGACACAAAGTGTTGCCTTGTTTACATCGTCTTCGGTTTAGAGGCCTGTTCAGCTGCAGTGAGGAATTGTGGTCAGATCTTTTGCTAGACTGTTTTTAGTTTGGTTGCATCAGAAAAATCTATAAATAATCTGAAAGCCCAGGGATAGTTTTATTTACTTAACTTGGGACACCTGAGTTTCCATCCAGCTGCTTGGATCCTAGCCCTGCCACACAACGCATGAATTTGTCCCAATATATGCGTCTAATATAGGGCTTGTTCCTATAAACCCTTTGTGCTTGGAGCTCCCATTACTGTTAAAGGGAGTTCTATAAGTAGAAAGCTTGCAGTTTTGTAAATTCCTAGAGGATTACATAGTCCCTACTCTATGTTATACAGAACTGAACATACTTTTGGTCAGTAAGTAATAAAGTGATGTTTGACAGCATCTTGTACAGAAGTTAGTAGACGGTGTTTTAGAAATACCTCCTCTCTCCCTTTGAGCCAGGCTGCTCTTTCAACAGTAATTTGTCACCCTCCAGCCACTTTGAAATCTCACTATCCAGAGGTAGGATTGAGCCAATGCATGATGGTAGAGCATACCAGCACCCTTCTCATGGTGCTATTTTGTTCTATGGAGCCTCAGATCTTTTAATTAAACCAAAATAAGTCTCTAGCTATTATTAGTTGTGAAGAAACCTCAAAAAAAGGTGACCATGTGTAGCCAATGCAGAGACAATTCTGCAGAGAGCCTAGAACAATAGCACTGGGATTTTCAGAAGTATGGAGCACCTAGTTTAATTCAGTGGGAGCTGTAGGTTCTCAGCAGCTCTAAATGTTACCCTTACCTCCATGTGGGCCGAATCTTGCAGCCCTTGTGCAACCACTCTCACTGACTCCAGTGGTGTAAGGCCTGAACAAGGAATACACAGGACTAGGCCCACTGGGAATTTTGCCTAAGACAAGACTGCAAGAGCAGGTTCTATGTCACAGATTTCCCAGCAGTAACATGGGCTAATAAGACTTACCTACTTCAGCAGCATGGGGTGGTCAGTTAATGGTTGTATACTGCTTCGAAGAGGTAATGTGCTATATAAGCACTAAATGTTATCCTGAGTCCAGGAACCTGAATTAGACAAAATACATGTTGCAAAAACACACAAAATGGTTTAAAAAATTTTCTATTTTTCAAATGTGAAGCAATGCAGGAGCTGACCCATAAGGACACTGAGCCATGTCAGGAGGACCTTAGTAGAGCCATTGAATATAGGGTTCAGGCTGAGACAAGCACCACTGACCTAGTAGTGCCTGTCCTGGTGAGGCGAAGTATTGGAGACACTAATGCCCCCATGCCAGCAATCAGATGGACATGGGCGAACCCCTGTGCCTATGCTGGACCCCACTGAATTAATTGAGCTCCTGGCAGGCACAAGAATGTTCCTGTGTGGACCCAGTTGCAGGATCAGGGTCTTGGGGCCTGATTTTCAGAATTGCTCCTCATTCAGAATTCCAGTTGAAGCTCATAGGTGCTATGGATGTTCAACTACTGTTAAAACCAGGCCGTTGGCACCTCCTAGGATTGGGCCCTTTAACTGTGCTTGATAAGGGAGCGAGTGTGTAACCCTAACCCATTATTCACAGCCCCTCCTCTCTCTGCTGCCCTAAAATATTTGCCTTTTTTTCTAATTAAGGTTGGTGTATAAAATCTTAGGGCATATAAAAATAAAATTGTGCTAGATGCACAGTACTAAAAACTGAATCCTGAGTACCCTCATAGTGAGTCAGCCTTGCTGCTTCCAAGGCCTCAATCAAGACATAACAGCAACAGCCGTTCATTTAATTTGTCTCCCTGAATAGAACTGACTCCAAAACATCCAGAAGCCTCTCGGATCACCGGAAAGTGCGGGAGGCGTCGTCCCAAAAACCTACAAAGGGCAACCCACCAAATGCCTCGGTGTGCTTGGGCCTATAGCTTTTAGAGAGATTCACAGTCTTCAGATCTGTAACATTTTATTCTTGGGTAATACTGAAATAATGTTTACAGGGACACTGTTAGCTAGTGAGAGCAACATTTAGAAATTGCCTTTTTATAAAAGAAGGTGGAGATTAAATAGAGGGAACTTTTTTATGTTAATGGTAACTTTGTTCTTTGTGTTGAAAGCCCAACACTTACAGCTCTGGGGCTAGTGCATTCAGATCAGAAAGTGAAAATGACCAAGGAAAGAGCTTCACTGCCTAAACTAAGTGAAGTGCTGAGTAAACGGCATATAATGGTGAAGAGTAAATGGTTTTGTTAAACTTCTTTGAACTGTCAGGGTGAAATTATCAGAGGGCCAGCACACACTCTATGCACCACTTAAGCACTGAGGGCTAATGTGGGGCTTAACTTGTGCACTGCCTTTGTGCTGGCATTCTGCACAGGGGTGAATTTCACCCTAATAGGGCAAGACATTAATAGATATACTGACAGCTTCCCAGTAAGAGTCTCTGCATTTCTCAGCTGTTAGCAGCAGCTACTTCTGCCATTTCAGCGCTCTAGCTTAATAATTATACAGCACCCGTTACAATAGTGTCTGAGCATATCGCAATCTTTAATGTGTTTAGCTTTATAACACCCCCATGGGGCAGGAATTTGGTGTCTTCATTTTACAGGGAGACCTGAAGCACAGCAAATTTAACTGACTTGCTCAAGGAAGCCAGTGGCAGAGCATGGAACTGGACCCACGTCTACAAAATTCCAGACAAGCCCCTTAGCCAGTGGGTCAGTCCTTCCTCCTAAAGCTAACCCTGTACATAAGGCATGCTCAGAGCTCAGTGTCTCAGGAGCCAAATTAGCAATCAACATTGCCCAAAAGAGCTCCAGAAGTGTGAATTCAGTGTTTCATTTACTATAGTACTATTCATATTTAAACAGTATGACGGGGAAATATTTAGTGTGTATATATATTAAAAATATTTATATCAACTATAATTGGTTAATAACATAGTAAAAGCATCCTGATTGGGTAATAACTTAGACTGGTTAATAATTAAATCATGTGCTGCAAAGAGCCACATTAAAAGGCACATTAAAGAGCCATTTGCAGCTTGTGAGCCTCAGTCTGAGTATCGCTGACCTAAGGTTTCTCTGCCGTACGCATCACCATGCTCTGTAAGCTCTGAGGCCTAAGAAGGCTTTGTTCTCTGTCCCAAACCTTCATACCAAATTATTAAAACTTTTGGTCCAACACAGATAACATCCAGAATCTGTCCCACAGTGACAGAGAGCAGCTGTCAGCAGCAGTAACCTGCAGAGATTGGGAAGAAAGACAAGTCTGATGATAGCATCAAGTCTTTGGCTTGCGCAGGTTTAAAGATCAAAAAGGTTTCATTGTTTGAAATGTGATGGCTGCTCCTTCCACATCATATGTAAGACCTTGAATCGTTCAGCCTCTGTTTTTATTTATTAATCTTGAGCTTGTAAGGGAACCCTCAACATTATATGGGAGAAGCAATGATCCAGCTCCTGGATCACACCCTGGAAAAGGCTAAATAGCAAACGTAAGAACAACAGAATATAAAGAGACTGCTGCTGCCTGCTATTTGCACCCAATTACAGCCCATGTGAACTCGGTTGGTTGCTTTTCAGGAAAGCAGCTACGGAATAGGCAGGGATGGCTCAAACTAGCAGAACAGGCTGCAGAATATTTAGTGGCTGTTTATTGTGCTAGTGATTGCAGGCCTGGGAAGGGAAGGCATTTTAGAGTTTGATTACATCGGGAAAAGCCCTAGAGGCAGCCCTGATAGTCATGCTCCTTACAATCACATGGTTAACAAGATTATTACCGCTTTCTTTCCTCCCACTGTGGACACCTGATTCTGAAATTGCTGTCAAGCTCTGCTTTGGAGTGCTACAGAACATTATATACACAGGCATTCTTTAAACCCTGCTACAGCCCAGAAAATCCATCCTTCTTACATAGGTGCTGGAACTATGGGTGCTGAGGGTGCGGCAGCACCCCCTGGCTTGAAATGGTTTCCATCATATACAGGGTTTACGGTTTGGTTCAATGGCTCTCAGCACCCCCACTACACAAATTGTTCCATCATCACTGCCCTCCCGAGTCCCACTTTCATCTCCCTCATCCCATCCATTCTCAAAGTTTCTACTTTGCAGCCAAAGCCCTGTTGCTGCCTCTCAAACAACTGAGGAGGTTCTTGGTTGTACGACGTGAGACGCATAATCCCATCCCTGTATGTTCATTACAACAATACTTTGCCTTTACATAGCACTTCCTATCAAAGTCTGACAACTCTATCTATATATGACACCACTAGCTACTCCAAACACATACACAGTCCTGAAAAGAAAACTGGGGACCTGACTGAAATCAGTGGTTCTATGCCAGCTTAACCTAGCCCAGGACCGTCAACTAAAAAAACCCAGAGATCTCTATTTATTTTCATTAATTCAGATTCTTCATTATCTGCCACTAGTAGGGGGGATTATACTTGTGAACCCATCCACCAGCAGGCAGTGATACTGATAGTGTTATGAGCTGGGTGAAACCTTGTTATGGGATAGAAGTTACCCCTCTCACTTAACACAGAGGTAAGCATAAACCCCACCTAATACAAAAGGCGTGTGTGAACTGCACTGATTATTGTTTTGGGTAGGCAGTGGGATATGTGTGTGTGTGTGTAGGCAGGACGCAAAGAAAGCTGGAAGAGACTGAGGGCTTGTCTTCACATACAGCACTGCAGTGGCATAGCTGCACGGCTGTAATGCTTTAATGAAGATGCTACTTCGCTGACAGGAGAGCTTCTCCCATCAGCATAGTTAATCCACCTCCCAGAGATGTGGTAGCTATGTCAACTGGAGAAACTCTCCCATGGACATGGCGCTGTCTACACCACAGGTTAGATTGGTATAACTACATTGCTCAGAGTGTGGATTATTCACACCTCTGAGCAATGTAGTTATACCGATATAAGTTTGTAGTGTAGACTTGACCTGAGAGGAGACAGTCTGAAGGAGCATCTGAAAGCACAGTGGCTGACTGGAGGGAAGAGATTTTTGGGTCAGGGTGCAGGCTGAAGAGAGTGTTCTTGTTTGCGGTGAGCAAAAGCAGCTATTTCCTGCTATTTGATTCCTTCTATGTTTAGATACCTGGGACCATGTATATTCTTTGTAACAAAACTGCTTCAAAGAAATACTTGATGATCACCGATTTCTACTCCCAACTGGAATACCCACCGGGCCCCAAACTTTGACTAGCCACTCCTGTCGAAAAGGGGCAATAAGAGACACTCACCAATGCACAAGACTCTCCAAATGCTATATAAACTTTGAGTCTCTCAACATCCCAATAAAGTAAGTAGGTATTATTAGCCCCATTGTACAGATGGAGAAACTGAGGCACAGAGGTTATGCAGTTAAGTCCCTTGCTTTAAGCATTAGACTACATTGCCCTACCCAGCTTGGCTTGGATGTCCAATGAGAACCACCACAAATGATTTAGGATATTGTTAGGATATGACAGCATCAAAACTGGGTTAATTTTACAAGCTTATTCCGAGGGATACTATCAACAAAACATACCTTGGGGGTGTTCAAACTATGCCAGTGAACTGTGCCAAGTTACGTGTTCTCCAGGGGAGATAACACCTACATACAAACGGGCAAGTTGCTATTTGCTCTTGACTTTTTCTCCACTGGAAACAACCGTGTATAGCAAGTGTAAGCAAAATGACTCCATATGGCATGTCTTACTCTGTGGAAGCAGAAATGATGAGAACTCCCATTTCTCCATATGTATTCGCCCAAAGCAGTAGAGTGGTGATAAAAATTGGAAGTAAAGATCATCCCAAGTCAAGCCTAGAACCAGACACATAAGAACTTTCCAAATCTGAACCCAGATTTAGGTCTGAATTCACTCAAATCAAGTAACTGCCTTTACTCTTCATAACTTTAATCTATTTATTGACTGCATGTCCTACAATGCCTATTTCCCCCCAAATCAGTTGGCTGGATTGGGATGCAGGAGATCTTGGTTCTATTCCTGACTTTGCCATTGGCCTGCTGTGTGACCACTTTCATCTCTCTGTTCTTCAGTTTTCCCTCCCATTCTTTGCTTTGTCTACTTAAACTGTAAGGTCTTTGGGGCAGGGAATGTTTCTTATTATGCTTGTATAGTGTCCAGCACAATGTACAGGCATAACTGTACTACAAATAAATAATAATGTAACCCTTCTGCCAGGTGTCAAAGTCTAGGGATTCCTTTTTCTAAAATACATTTAAAAAGGCTTGAGCCCCCACCCAGAGCCATGGTTCTATTTCTAGCTCTGAGAGATTAAAAGAACTCCCCAGTCACCTTAGTAGGTGGTTCTTCCCCATTTCCAAGCACTCCAGGGTCTTTGGGGAACATGGACCACAAATATCTTTTTATCTGGGAAAAGCAATCAGAAGAAACATGAAAACTCTATCTATATTTACATACAAGAAAATGAGCAACCCAGATCAGTACAGCAGGTGTATGCTTAACCTACAGTTCCAAATAATAGTTGGTCAGCTTAATAAACTCCAGAACTTTCATCCCAACACAAATCTCACCCATAGCTCCGATTAGACTCAGTGGTAGTCAAGGGGCATCTTTTCTCTGAAGGTCTGCTCCAATCTAGAGAGAACCGTTCCATCAGGTTCTGCATTGACATCAAGCTACCTGGTCCATATTTGTGATTCAGCTCTGTTCCATTGGCCTGGGGTGCTATGTGGTCAGGTCTGCACTTCCATCATCTGCCAGGTCACCACGAAGTCAGTTCTTCTATGCTTCCCACTACAGGTGCTGTTGTGGGTCTGTAGGTTGATGTAAAATTTGCTCTGGTGTACCTGAGCTGCTATGGCCAGAAGTAGGATGCACAGACTCTCTAGGTAGGAAACCCAAAGCCAAACACCACTCTTAGACAGAGACCCTGTCTCTTGGGCCAGAACTCCTGCTCTCTAAGACAGAGCCTTTTCCCTCCTCACTTAATTATGGTACCAACCCAAAGGCCACTCCCATAATCTCAGGGCAACCCACTTGCTCTAGGACATATCCTGCATGATTCCTATGCCCTTTCATGGGTACCATTATAAATAAATAAATAATCATAGATACACAATCAAAACAAATTCCAAATAAAGCAACACACTCAGAAGGTAGAATTATGGGTAAGCAATATTATACTTCATGTAAATGAACCTGGTCAGAGCTAGCTTTTTGTTCTTCGCCCTTGTAGAGGGAACAGAGAGTTCTGTCCCTCTATGTCTTCTCGCCCTGGGACTTACAATAATAATAACAAATGCTACAGAAAATCTAGATCACATTAAATTAAACTTGATTTCTTGTAATACTCCTCAGTCTCAAACTTGTCTATGTAGCCCTTCTGCAGGGCTTCAGGTAACTTGTCTTTCTATGTCCCATTATAAGACAGGAAAGTAGCCTCAACTGAGAAGCCTAGATAAGAGGGGAAACAGAAGAAAGCCAATAAAAACACATTCATAATAACTGAAATAAACAAAGTAGGTTGCCCCTATATTCTTTTTAAATATGCCAAGGTATAAGAAGAGACCATAAGAAAAAGAATTCACAAACCCCAGATAGGCAAAGATTATCCAAAGTATCAGTAGGAGATAGCGCAATAATTTATTCTCCTCACTAATAGCAACCTGACACTGTTAATATCAAAGTTCTACCAAAAATTTAAACAGTAAATATTAGCTCATGGACTACATTTCCCCCTTGCTGCTTCCTGTCAGGGCAATGTCATGGATGGGTGCTGAATCAAGCACAGCTTCTGTTCAGGTTCAGCAGCACTGCTCTCAGATTCAGGCAGGGGAACATCACGAAAAGGCTCACGTGATTCCACCTTCAGTTCGACTCTGTACAGGTTCTTAAACCACCCTCATCACCACAATATCTGAGTGCCTTTCAGTGGTGCGATAAATGATGTGACTAACATCTGTCATCTCTCCCCCATCATCCCCCCCCGCCCCATGGTGGGAGAATTGTGTCTGCAGTGTAGTATTTCATTTTGGTCTGGTTTTGTTGTGGTAGATTTTTTTTTTAAATGAATGTACACGCTGCTCTCTTTATATTGGAGAAGACAGTTTGAGTGCCCCTTGTCCTTGGAGTGGCAGGTTGGCAGGTAGGCAGGTTTGTGATGGTTCTAGTTAAACACCACCCTCCACTAGATTTTGTTTTGCTGGTCCCTAGGGTGCTCAGTTTAGCAATATTTCATTCTAAACCAGACAAGTGAATTCCTTGGATCCTTAACTCATGTGGAAAATTACAATGTATTAATGATATCTTGATTAGCTTATTATATTTGTGCTACTTTGACTGCTAAAGTAAAACATGACTGCATTTTAACTTTAGATAATCACGTCACATGAATGACTCCTTGCTGAGCATATTTGTTTGAAATAGCAATATAAAATAATCATACAAGTTAGATATGGACTAGTCCTAGGAAGCCATCAAATCCAAACCCTTTACAGCAATTTCCATCTTTCAACCAATTTTAAAACTAAATTGTCTGCACATCAAACCATGCAGCGCTATGGAGCTCTGCTAAGTGAAGGGATGATAACAGCTATTGGGAGATATATGCAGTTTTGTTGTAGGTGTGTCGGTCCTAGGATATTAGAGAGAGACAGAGTGGGTGAGGTAATATCTTTTATTGGAACAAATTCTGCTGATGAGAGAGACAAACTTTGGAGCTTACACAGAGCTCATTCTGACATGAGCAGAATGACATAAGCTCATTCTGAGCTCTGTGTAAGCTTGAAAGCTTGTTTCTCTCTCCAACAGAAGTTGCTCTAATAAAAGATATTACCTTACTCACCTAGTCTCTCTAGATATTAGGAGACATATTTCCCTAGGATGTCAAAGCTGTTCATCACCTTGGTTATCTATTGTCTTGTTTTGGAGATCCATCTAGTGAGAGCATTAAGAATTACATCAGCCCAAAGAATGGAAGAAGTGAATATTCAGCATTAATTAGACGAATAACAGGATGTATGATTTAGACACTAAATGGTGAAGTGCATGGAGTAATGGGGGAGTACCACAAATGCCTACCAATCTCTTTGATGACCAGTTTGGTATTAGATTTCAACTCTTAGGCAATGTTGTACCATAATGTGGTGTAAGCAAGTATAAGGGGCCTATCCTCAATCAAATGTTGGCCCAGCTCCCTGACCTGTCAGGCCCCGCCCACCAGTCACCCTAAAACCCACTCCTCTGGAGTATTAATTATGGGGTCACGAGGGACACATGACTGGAAGACAGGGGGTGGCATGTCACCCCTCTATGAATTCCTCCCATAACCCTCTATCAATCGGGGAGGGTTTTGCCCCCGTAGGACCACCCTGAGAGGAGATTTGACCAACTGGGAGGAGTTCTGGGGCGGGGTGAGCCGTCCGGAAGTGGATCATGTGACCCCTCTAAGAGCTCCCCCTACCGCTCTCTATTGATCAGGATGCGTATCAGCTGCAGACCCGAGAGCGGATTTGACCAAATAGGGTTCTGGGGTGGGATGACCTGCCCAGAAGAGGGTCGTGTGACCCCTCTAAGAGCTCCCCCTACTGCCCTCTACCAATCAGAGTGCAGCAACACCCCTAGTAATTCCAGCTCCGCACAGAAGAGGCCATCTCGTTCCAAGAATGCGTGTTTTAGAAATCGTGGAAATACTGAGAGGAAACATGGACTCCTTCACCATCCCCGGGAGAACTTCGGAATTTGTTTTAGCTCTGAGGGCCTTCAACTGCTTGCAGAGAAAGCGCTACATCAGCAATAGTGCCGAGGAGGAGGAAAAAAAGGAGGGTGTGGCCAAGGGCAGCCCTTTGGCCCAGCCTTTGATGGATACGCTGGAACCTGACCCTGAAACCCAACCTCTTGTGAGGAAGACCGATGAGCGTGACTGCCTCTTGTTGTCCACCCCACTGGAGGAGGAAGGTGACCGCAGCTCGTGGGAGTCACCGGCAGACAAGATGAACGGAAAAGATGTTGCTCAGGTAAAAGAATGATTAAGAAGTAACAGTCGAGGATGGGGTGTAATGGGGTAGGAACCGAGCCGGGGTTGCGTAAATCTAAAAAAACAGGGTGGGGGCTTGTACTTGTTTCTTTCCTGAAAATCTCTCAACAGCTCAACAATGCCTTTCTAGAGCAGTGGTTTTCAAACTTTTTTTCTGGGGAACCAGTGGAAGCAAATTGTTGACGCCCGCGACCAAATGGAGCTGGGGATGAGGGGCTTGGGGTGTGGGAGGGGCTCAGGGCTGGGGAAGAGGATTGGGGTGCGGGAGTGAGGGATGTGGGTTGGGGCCGGGAATGAGGGGTTCAGGGTGTGGGAGGGGGCTCTGGCCTGGGGCAGGGGGTTGGAGTGTGGGAGGGGGTCAGGGCTCTGGTCTAGTCGTGCAGGCTCTGGGGTGGGACCAGGGATGAGGGGTTTGGGGTGCAGGAACGGGTTCTGGGTTTGGGGGTAGCTCAGGGCTGGGGCAGTGGGTAGGGGTGCAGGAGGGGGTCAGAGCTCTGGGCTGGGGCTGAGGGTTTTGGGGTAGAGGAGGGGCCCTGGGTTGGGGGGGGCTCAGGGCTGGGGCAAGGGGTTGGGATGCGGGAGGGGGTCAGGGCTCTGGGATGGGTGTGCAGGCTCTGGGGTGGGGCTGGGGATGAGAGGTTTGGGGTGCAGGAAGGGGTTCCATGTTTGGGGGGGGCTCATGGCTGGGGCAGAGGATTGGGGCACAGGGTTGGGGCACAGCTTATCTCCAGCGGCTCCCGGTCAGCGGCACAGCCGGGATGCACCGCGGACCACGCTGCGCGCTAGAAGTGGCCAGCAGCAGGTCTGGCTCCTAGGCAGATGCGTGCAAGCGGCTCCGTGTGACTCTTGCCCGCAGGCACCACCCCCAACCCTGAGTTCCCAATGGCTGGCAACTGGCCAATGGGAGTGCGGAGCCAGTACTTGAGACAGGGGCAGAGCCCCATGGCCCCACCTGCCTAGAAGCTGGACCCGCTGCTGGCCGCTTCCGGGGCACAGTGCGGTGTCAGAAAAGGTAGGCACTAGCCTGCTTTAGTTGGGCAGCACCGTCGATGGGACTTTTAATGTCCCAGGTGGCAGTGCTGACCAGAGCAAGATGACCCAGCGCCTTACATGCTGTGACTCAGTAGTGGGTCATGACCCACGGTTTGAAAAACACTGTTCTAGAGGACCCAGAGGCCCTAGACAGTATTGCATCAGACAGCAAAGATGAATCGGTCCCATCTGTTTTTGCTCCACACCTGTACAGATCATTGACAAGGACGCCGAGGATGATGGCTATATGGATTTAATGAGGACCCTTGGCATAGGACGAACAGAGCCAGTGCCACGTCGTGAGCGTCATAAAGTCATGCGGTCTATGGGACAGGTTGCTGTTTATGGTGTCCTTAATTACTGCCTTAGGGAGAAGCTTTTCGAAGATTGTGAGGGCCGTGTCATAGACGCACCAGGCCAATGGCACCATGACTGTTTGACTTGGACTTTGGAGGATATAAGCTGCAAACTCCGGGACCTGTGGGTTGACCTGTGTTTGAAAAACTTATTAAATGCTGTTAATGCCATAGGTTATGCTTTGCAATGTCTGTGCCTAACCCAAGAAAATTTAGCACAAGGGGTGACCCTGGTAAATGGTGTGCACAGCGCTCGAGACCCTACCAGTGTTTTAAAGAAAATAACCAAACCGGAGGATACCGGTTTAGACTTTTATATTGACCGTCTGGTCAGCACAAAAAGGTACAGAACTGTGTTGAAGAAAAAGACTATTTGTAAGAAATCTAAAAGGATTATGTTAGAGAATGGTGAGGGGACAATCATGCGATATAAAGCTTGTAGCTTTAAATAAAAATATCTGTTGAAAAAGGCTTTGTGACTATCTGTATTTCTGTTAGAAGGTCTGTGTGGCCCTTAAATAAGATAAAAGTTTTGATGGAGCAGCTTCGTTTGTTTTCAAGGGGCTGTATGTCTTTTAAATAAATAAATAAAAAGTTTGTGAGAACCCAACTCTTGTGTCTTTGTCTAAAGAGAACTATTTACAGCAAAAACCTGAAATGTGTGTAGTAGAATCCTGTGGAAAAACAAAAACAAAAAATACGTGTTTAAAATAAAGCAAAAAGCCACTCTATTGTTTATAAAACAGGGATGTTTGAGACATGTGTTTGACTACAATTGAGCTGACTCACCCTGTTGAAATGATGGTTTACCACATCCCCCTCTGACTCTATTGCCTTCAAAGAGTCTGTTGGTCCAGGTCTAGATGTGATTATCCACCCTTGTTTCCATCAGGGTTAAAAGTGCATGTGATCAGTAATTAAGTTTGATGGGTGTACACCAGGGGTGGGCAAACTACGGCCCGCGGGCCGGATCCAGTCCACCAGCCATTTTAATCCAGTCCTTGCCTTGAGCTCCCACTGGGGAGCAGGGTCTGGGGCTAGCCCTGCTCTGGTGCTCCAGCTGGGAAGCGGGGTCGAGGGCCGCTCCACACGGCTCTTGGAAGCAGTGGCATGAGCCCCCTCCAGCTCCTTCGCATAGGGGGGCAGCCAGGGGCCTCCACTCTGGACACTACCCCAGCTCTGATCTCCCTCCCGCCCTCTGAACCCCTCAATCCCAGCCCGGAGCACCCTCCTGCACCCCAAACTCCTCATCCATAGCCCAACCCCAGAGCCTGCAACCCCAGCCAGAGCCTGCACCCCTTCCTACACCCCAACCCCCTGCCCTGATCCCTCTCCTGCCCTCCAAACCCCTCTGGCCCCACCCGGGAGCCCGCACCCCCAACCAGAGCCCTCCTCCCCTCCCCCACCCCAACCCCAATTTTGTGAGCATTCATGGCCTGCCATACAATTTCTATTCCCAGGTGTGGCCCTCGCCAAAAAGTTTGCCCACCTCTGGTCTAACCCAAAACTGAAATGTTTCAAGGGTTCACAAACCTCCACCACACTTTTATAAAATAAGCATTTCCTGTAAGAACAGTCAAACATTTAAAAGCTATGGGTATTGGTAGGTTGTTTACTATGGATGCTTGAGCTATATCCATTTTATTTCAAAACAAACCAAAATTTTAAGCATGAAAGAAACATGTTTAAAATAAAAATAAAACAAAAATCAACCCTCAGACATTCATTGATATCTGCAAGGTGCCCCCAGTCAGGAGAGGGTACAGTAACATTAAGGATTGTTGTGTATGGTGATTTAATGTTTAATACTGTAAGAAGGCCCTACAGGGCTGGTTTTTTTCATTGAAACAGGCTCGGTTCCTACCCCATAACACCCGGTCCTCGACTGTCGCTTCTTAATCATTCATTTACCTGAGCAACATCTTTTCCGTTCACCTTGTCTGATGGTGACTCCCACGAGCTGCGGTCACCTTCCTCCTCCAGGCTGGTGGATGACAAAAGGCCATCATGCTCATCGGTCTTCCTCACAAGCAGTTGGGTTTCGGGGTCAGGTTCCAGCGTATCCATCAATGGCTCTGCCAACGGGCTCCCCTCGGCTGCTCACCCCTCCTCCTCGGAACTGTTGCTGATGTAGCGCTTTCTCTGCAGGTGGTTGAAGGCCCTCAGAGCTAAAACAAATTCCAAAGTTCTCCCGGGGGTGGTGAAGGAATCCATGTTTCCTCTCAGCGTTTCCACAATTTCTAAAACACGTGTTCTTTGAACGACATGGCCTCTTCCACGCAGCGCTGGGACTTACGAGGGGTGGTGCTGCGCTCTGATTGGTAGAGGGCAGTAGCAGGAGCTATTAGAGGGGTCACATGACCCTCTTCTGGGCAGGTCATCGTGCCCCAGAACCTGCCCTATTTGGTCAAATCCACTCTTGGGAAGGTCCTCTGCAGCTGATACCCATCCTGACTGGTAGAGGGCGGGTGGGGGGGAGTTCTTAGAGGGGTCACATGACCCACTTCCGGGTGGAGCACCCCACCTGGAACTCCCTCCAATAATTAAATCTCTTCTCAGGATGCTTCTATGGGGGGGAACCCACCCCGATTGGTAGAGGGTAATAGAAGGAGTTCTTAGAGGGGTCATATGCCACATTTTCTTTAGTCACGTACTATGATATGTGTTTTCTCCTTCACAGATTTCCAGAAGGGATGATGGTTTAAGATTATGAAACCAGCCAAACTAGTCTGGTAAATGGTTTGTAATACATTTCTGCCTGGTCCAAGGAACCAGTGAGTATTGAGTCATACTATCTCAAGAACTAGCAAAGGACAGTAGTGTATCCTGAAGTTCCAGTGTCAAAGAGCACTTTGTTCTAGCGTTGGTGGTTTGTGGGATCTTGCATCTTAAAAAACAACAACAACAACAACACACTCCTTTGATTCCCATCTTGGCTCCCCACTAGAAACTTTCAGTTACAACCTGTTTTAAGTAGCTGCTGTCTCCAGAACAGTCCTGGTGTTCCTACAGTACCATTTGCCACCATCCTGAACTGTCACTTAAAGTTGGGGAATATCTCCACTGGTGAGGAGGGAAGTCCATAGTGGTCAGTGCTTGTATAGCATCCTAGCCTGTGACTCAGTCATTGATCGCATCCTAGTTTGTGTCTTTTCTTCCTCCCTCTCTCTTTCCAAGATCTCGAAAGGACTTTGACTCTCTTGCTTAATATTCTTGAAACCAGCACATTGTTTCCACTTTTTTCTTTCAACAACTTAATTTTCCAGATGCTAATAACTGATATTGGTATCTAATAAGAATTATGATTTTAAACATTAGCCCCATAAATGTTTGCACAGAGCTGTGAACAAATAAAATTTTTACATGAATACTCGCGGCTTAAGTCTTATTTACACTAAGGCCCTTTTACACCGCTAGGGCTTAGTGTAAATTAGACTCAGGACCTAAGTGTTATTGTTACTAAGCACCCTCATCTCTCTGGCTCTTCTGTACATTTTAATGAATATTTATACCTTCAGATCCATTATCTGTATTTTTGGTGTCATTTTCTTGGTGTATCCACATACGATCAGTTCATTATGTCTGTTCCCATATTGCATTCCTATTGTCTTGATTGAAGTAAACAATTGAGCTTTACCGCCTTATGACCACCAGGGGGCATATCACACCTTGCATGGCATATTATGTAGTGTTCTAATGTCAATTGTAATGTCAGCATAGCACTGGTTTTAGCTTTATCTTTTATTTTCATTGTTTTCCTTGGGATTTTTAATTTCATTCAGAATTTGACCTTTTAAAATAATTTAATGCCAACTTCCTATAGCCATTGATTTAATTGTCTGATAATTCTGCTCTGAAACAATCAACACAAAGGTCATGTTATTCGTATTAGTTGCTGTTTTTAATATCCCCAGAAATTCGGATCCCAAGTTTTAAAAATCCTAATAAACAGTAAATAAGTGAAAAAGAAGGAATAGTACCCAAACAGGTCACAGCTCCAGATAATATTCTGTTCAATTTAGAACATTTATTTTCTAATTAATTTTTATTGTTAAATTTAATCGAATAACCATTAAAAACTTACTTTTTGATACCATTGTGAATAGCCTTTCCTCACATAAATCTCACTGATAAATCACAGGTTAGGAATATAGTTAAAGCTCTATAGGCTTTGATTGTTTTTTATTGTATTATAGTAGTGCCCAGATGCCCCAGCTGAGCTTGCGGCACCAATGTGCTAAGAGTTATACAAACACATAGTCCTTGCCCAGAGGTACTTATAATCTAAATAGATAAGACAGACAAAGGGTGGGAGAAATGAAATATTATTATTCCCATTTTACAGATGAGGAACTGAGGCACAGAATAACTTGCCCATGATCACAGAGGACGTCTGTGGCAGAACCAGGAACCCAGTTCTCCTACTTCCACTGCATTGCCTTAACCACTAGATCATACTTCTTTCCCAGTTTCTGACATATACACAATGAAATGGGAAGCCACTTATCTACAGGTGAAATTAATATGTCCTTCTCTGAATAAATAATGCAAAGACCTGATATATTGCAAAGGCTTGTAATAGCAAATCTTTAAAGAACACTGTAGAATTATTTAGTGTAGCTGACAAATAACAGTATATCCCAGGGAAGGATATTATGCCTTCTGATTCCAGAAAACAATGATTTCTGCATTTCCTATTATCTTAAAATGTATTACATTACCAAGGAGCACTCCCATTACAGGGATGTTGTGAGGCTACATTCAATAGTGTATGTACAGAAAACAGTCTCCACACAATGAAGTTGCTGTAGAAATGCAGGGCTAGATCCTCAGCTGATGTAAATCAGCTTAGTTACATTAAATTAACGGTCTGTAGGATTGGGACCTAAATGAAACAAGCAGGTCAAATCCAGAGTTCATTGGATTACTGGATAATGATCTAATCTCAAGGAGGTCTATTTGTTTTGCTGTTTTTTATATACCCTTTTATGTGGATTCACTTCATTTTTGGTGCCATGAAAACACAAAACATCCCCAAAATTAAACTTTCCTTTTGAGAAAATAGGAACATTATAATGGGAGAACAGCAATGAGTCTTGGCCTATGGTGCTTTCCAGTGAAAAGTGTGGATATAATACAAGAGTTTTGAATAAGGCTTACCAAAGTACAAATATAAAATCACACATCTTGTTAATTACAGGTTTCCCCTGACTTTGAATTTTGTACCTAATTCATCACATTTCTAAAGCTTCCATCAGTGAGTTTCTAGGCTTTAGGACCTCAGAGCCTGCCCTCTCCCTTCCACACACCTTATGGTCAGAGTGTCCCATCCCAATGAAAGACTGTATGACCTAGGCTAGGATACCAACTTAGTCCTTGGGAGAGCTGGGTTCTATTTCTGCCTTAGCCACTGCGGACCTTGAGCAAGCCACTTAATGTCTCAATTTTCTCATATGTAAAAGGGGGATAATGATATTTACCTCCTTTGTAAAGCACTTTGAGCACTACTGATGAAAATGCCATGTAAGAGCTAGCTATTATTATAATGCCTTAGCATCTGTGAGCAGAAATATAGGTGGGAAGAAGCTACTGATAGAGTAGTGGAGATAAATACCTAAGAGGAAAGAGGCAATTTTACTTCTGATCTTTCTGACTTTTAAAAAATCTTTGACTGTGTTTTAACAATCAAATGGTGCAAAAAAAGTCCAAATCAGAACAGAAAACAACCCAGGTTGGCCCAGGTTCACAGGCCTGTCAAGCAAACCAGGATTGAGCACAGTCTCAAGCAAAAGTAGGCAGAGTATCTGACCAACTGCCTCCTTCCCCATGGGGTCAAGGAGAGATTGGATGAAATTACAAGATACTCAGCAACTCCAACCCAAAACTTGAGTTACATCTCAGGGATGGGAACTCCTAGGAACACAAAGCAAAATAAGTTTGTTGACATTCTTTTGAAGCGAAGCCAGTGAGCCTTCCTCTGCTCCGTTTCAGAGTAGCAGCCGTGTTAGTCTGTATTCGCAAAAAGAAAAGGAGTACTTGTGGCACCTTAGAGACTAACACATTTATTTGAGCATAAGCTTTTGTGAAGTGAACTGTAGCTCACAAAAGCTTATGCTCAAATAAATTTGTTAGTCTCTAAGGTGCCACAAGTACTCCTTTTCTTTCCTCTGCTCTGCTAACATTACAGAGAAATCTGTCAGAAGGAGAAGAAAAGATTAAAGATGAAAAAAGCACCAAAAGGAACGGGGGATAGTGAAGATATTGTTCTTTTGGGCACATTATCATAAACTGCTGTCCAGGCTGGGGAAAGATCCTGTGGTAGGTAGCCATGTTGCTGGAGTGTGTGTGTGTTGATCAAGGGAGACATACTGGCAATAAAGGACGTAGCTCTCAGCATAAAAAGTGAACACTTCTGCGGCTGCATTTATAGATGAGCTGTGTAATTTTAGGAATGATGATTGTTCTCCATAGCTTGTTGCAAAACGGAGATCAGCATCAGAGGTTATCTATTACTTACAAGCTGATCTAGATGTTGCCTTATAACACCAAGCGGAAATGTAACAGCTTTAGTACTGAACTGTTCCTCTTTCCAACTAGAAAATGTGCACAAGGTCAAAAGCAAGAAATACTGGGGGTGGGAGGAGACTCTGCATTCCCAGATGCAAGTAATCATCACTCACTTTCTCTGCTTACATTTATCCCTAAGCTATTTGAGTGTGGTCATTTTGTCCTTAATCAAATACTACCATTCAAGATCAGGACATATCTGATCCTTCCTTATTAGTCTGGGTACAAAGTTGGTCATTCAATCAAAAAAGCCTTGATTAAGGTCTGTGAAGAGAAACCTCATCATTACTGAGTATAATGGCTTATGACGTGTTAATTTTGTTGGATTTATCAACAGCATTTGACACTGTTAATCCCAGGGTACCTGTCCATCAACTGTCTTCTGTGCTTGTCATTCAGGGAGTTGCACTCAAAGGAAAGGCTTTGCTTCCTATCTCCCTCCTCCTTTCCCCCCGCCCCCAAAAATTATGGCAAAGAGTTAGCTTGACTTTTACAGTAAATAAACATTACAAAGATGTTGCATACAGCAGAACAGTAAAGCACAAATTCTGTTTAATTTTTCAGGAGCATATTCCTAAAAGTCAATGTGCTGTTTAAATATGTCACTACACAACTATACAATGTATCGTAAATCTAATCTTTCATATTATGCTTTTATTTCCACAATATCTGAGTGTCCTGGAAAGGCTATCTTCTCAGCCATAGCTCCTTGTGCTCTAACTTCATAGAATATCACGGTTGAAAGAGACCTCAAGAGATCATCTAGTCCAACCCCCCGCTCAAAGCAGGACTAATCCCCAATTTTTGCTCCAGATCCCTAACTGGCCCCCTCAAGGATTGAACTCCTAACCCTTCATTTAGCAGGCCAATGCTTAAACCACTGAGCTATCCCTCCCTTCCTATTTCCTCCAAGTCAGTTCCTGTGACTTTGCGATGGATGCATCTCAGGTGTCAACCATGAGTTCATAGAAAGAAAAGGAGTACTTGTGGCACCTTAGAGACTAACCAATTTATTTGAGCATCAAATTTATGGCTCAAATAAATTGGTTAGTATCTAAGGTGCCACAAGTACTCCTTTTCTTTTTGCGGATACAGACTAACACGGCTGCTACTCTGAAACCTGTCATGAGTTCATAGATATTTGGATCCATCTGATCTAATCAAAACATCAATCAGTTGCAGGTATCAAGAAAAACAACAACAGCATTGATATGAGCCAAGATACAGCAGCAGAGATGTGGCCTCACCAAATTTAGTTTCTTCTAGTTGCTGAAGGAGCAAGTTGGAGCTTCCTCTAGTCCTCTCCCTTTTAGAGGGTCAGCTTTCCTGCCCTTTAGCTAGAGATAATTGTTAATAATTTAGGCATTTTGTAGATTAAACAATGGTTTTGAATTCTCTTAGGGGATGTTTCCCCTGCTTTTTTAGGAGGACTTGAGTCCCTGTTAACTGTTAGGGAGAGTGGAGCCCACAAGACAGACAGATTTAAAGAAAGCCCTTTTTGTAGTTCAAAATCCCCTGTCTCTTATCTTCACTCCTGAAGTCTTAGAGGCTCGGGTGAGGGGCATATGCCAGATCGATGCTCCATCTTCCTGAATGTCATTAGTTGGCCATGTAAGGCTCTCAAGTTCCACTGTGAGCCATACTGAAAAGGGCTGCTTTGAGAAGTTACCCGCTATTTGCTTTAGGGCTTTCTTTTGAGTGCTGTGAAAACATGCATCCCTGGTGATGGGCAAGTGTGTGGATGGCAGCCAGCTGGGGAGCCTCTTGCAGAACATCTCATTTGGAAGTCTTGCTGCCAGTTCCACTGGGGTAAAATCCATTCCCCCCTTCCTCCAGCAGAAGAACGAGGCTTTGTGAAAACTCACATAGTAGAATTCAATCTCTAAAATTAATGTAATTACAATGAGTGTAATCATTCTTCATATGGGGATTAGAGCTCTGCTATCAGGTTAAATATGGACCTAAGTGATGCAGAGAAATTACTCAATCCACATGGATTTTTAATATTTTTGACAGTCTTTACCTAATGCATTTTATACGGGGTTCTGTTTAGATTAGATCTTTTCTAATTTTGATTTCTAATTCCCTGACACAGGGAACAGCACATGATCCACTAATGAGCTACTTTGGAGTATATTAAAACAGTTGGTCTGGGCAGATTATAATTATCAGGGATCTTGGGAACTGAATAGTAAGTCTCTTAAAGACCCTGTAGTGCATGACACTAATAAAAACAACAATTTATCTATACTATTAATAAAGTGATAATCCAGGAACCATGGAAGTATTTTATGTGATGTGAGCTAAAAGAGCTATTAACAGTTGATTAAACAGCTGAAATTAAGAAGTAGGGAAGAACTGGTCAGATTAGAAAAAACTGTAGAAATAATGATTCAAAAGTAAACTGTCAGAATATGAGCTGAGTATGCTTTTACCTAACAGAATTTAACATACACCTGGAGTCCGCAGGCAAAATTAGTATGAATGGGAGAGCAAAACTGACTGTTTAACCATTATGAAATGGGGATTATGAAAGAAGGCACCAGTCTGACTGATGAAGATGCTGACTTTGTGAATAATTTGTGTAACAGCACATGTCTGGGATGCTTTAATCTTGGATCCTACCAAGAATTTGTGTTCTCCACCCCTAATCCTTCCGGGGACTGACATTCCAGTTCCTGCTACTGCTGCTTCTGATTATGCAAGAAAGCCAGTCTCTCTTGCCACTCTGCTTCTTCCTTTCCAGGTGCGGCTCTTGTGACTATGTCTCATAATGTGTCCATCACCACAGCATCTGAGCACCATGCCATAATCTGTTCTGCTGCTCAATCAGCGGTAACAGCTGCGTTGGCTCATCTACCTTCAGCTCTGGTTCCTCTGGTACATCTGCCTTGTTGACATGACTTTGGCTTGTTTGTGTTGCTTCCAATCATGGAGCATGGTGGAGCGTGGTCTGCTTCTTGCCAAGGACTTTGACCATCTCCTGAGCTCAAAATGCCCCACTGTTTCTGGGTATAGATTTTAACCCATTAGCCGTCCACTTTACCTAAGGACTTTTAAACAAGTCCTACTGAGCTGGTCCTTAGTAAGTCCTGTGACATTAATTCCTCCAATGAGCCATTTCTGCTAGTTGAGCCTTTCTGAATTCTCTGGAATTCATATCTGTAGACTTGACCCTCTCTAGCTTGAAACTGCAAAGAAAGATTTTCTATTTTTTTTTTTTATTTCATGAGCCTACTGGTAAAAGAGAAGATGGTAGAAAATGGGGAAGGTTATGCTCCATCCCATCTGGAGAAGTACACCTTCAGTCTATCTACTACTCAGATATTTGGCTTCACCATTAATCCATGTTCTGGATCCCTATCTCCAGCATAGCCAAGGGGAGCAAATACAGAAGCAGTTTATGCAAGGTCTGCTGCACTGGGTGGGGGGGTTTGTATGTGGGTAAATGGGGACCCAGCAAGACCACCCATCCCTCTCACTGATCCCTTGATTCAGACCTGGGCAGGGACACCCTTACCTTCTTGGGGGCACACTGGGATGGGCTTGGGGAAAGAAAATGCACGAAGAAGCCAGCCAGAAACTGGAATTGGCAATTTTGACGGGACATTCTCTCCCTGTGCTGACTGGCTGTTAGTTCCAATCCTCACTCACAGTCTCTTCACCTCAGTTTAACTCCTCCTCTGCCCCCTTCCCTTTGGCATCCTCTCCCTTCCCAAGTAGCTGATCCCCTCCCAGGTAACCCTGCCTCTCCCCCCCATCCCTTCCAAAAAAGTGATGGAATGAGCAGTTGTTTGCTACCATTACATTGATCGTTCTCTGGCTGTATGTTATACCCCTTCCCCCACCTCAGGGGTGTTTTGAATGTTTGGACTGTAAGACCTTGGAGGGCTGTTTGCTACTCTATGTTTGTATAGTGCCTAGCACAATGGGACCCTGTTCTTGATTGTTTCCTAGGCACTTCTATAACAAATATTAATAATATTAAATAATAAAATAAATAATAATAATTAATAAAGGAAGTGCATGCCCCCCCATCCCAACTGAACCAGGAAGGGGTCAGACCCCTTTATAGGGCTGAAAACTGTTGATATGTACACTGCAGAGTTAGAGCACAGAATCTGGAGACAGGAGATCCAACTTCAGTTCTCAGTTCTGAAAAACTAAGCCTGTAGGCCCATCTCTAGAAGGGTAATAATCATCACCTACCTTACAAGGGTAGTGGGAGGCTTAATTCAATAATATTTGTAAAGCAGTTTGAAATTCTTGAATGGAAGGATTAAAGTGAAAAGTATTATTACTATTTCCATACAGCCTGCAGTATTTGGAGTCTCACTGTCTGTCTGTCTGCTGAAGAGGCCCAATGCTTGTCTTCACTGGCAGCTAGCTTTACTTCGTCAGCTATACTCTAGCTCCTCTAACAGGATCTGTGTGAATTGGGGGTCATTGCTCCTTTAAGCCAAGTCTCCAGAAGAAAATATTCCATTTCCAACTTCCTCCAGCTAAGGACAGGGGAGACAAGTATGCAGTCTTTAATCTGAAGTCTCTAAGAACAAGTATCTTCCTTGTGAATAAACAAGGCAGTTAATCCTCCAGTTTCTCTTTACTTCCTCATCTGAGCTTCCCAAACTAAAAGGGAATAAAGAATATTGTTTTTTTTCTCTTGTCTCAGTTTACGCAATTTCTTTTTATGCTCAGGAGGTACCCCTGAAAGCTCCACCTCCCAGCAACCCAATGGGCCACAGACAGCTTCTTCCTCCCTGCCTATTTTCTCTTGACTTGTTTACACTGCATTGTTAACTCGATTTATAACTCAAGTGTTGCCCCTAAAGCCAGTCCTGTCAACACATAAAAACCGTTATCTCAAGTGTGAGGTGTTTTTAACTTGAGTTAAAGCTTGAGTTAGCACAACTCTTCAGCTGCTAATACAATCACTCATTCTGTGTAATTTGAGTGTTATTTTGCAGTGTGGCAGCTCTCATTTGAGCCAAGCTAATTTGGGAGGAATTAACACTATTTATTGACAACAATTATGGGGGAAAGGGGAATCTAGTAGAAAGAAATCCTTGTGGTACCTCTCTAAATCAGTATGAATGTAAATGGCATGCACTTCACTACCAATCACTGTCCACAGTTATTCTGGAAATTCACTTACTACTTAGTTGTATCTGTGCCTCTGTTTTGTCTTTCATTGATTGGTGTACACCTCCTTTAAGGTAATCTATATTTGTGGACTCTCTCACTGTGCAGATTTTAGTAAACACTCTGGGTAGCTTTGAAGAGCTCCATCTAACGTAATGCAGTGGTTGACAGGAAGAGAAGAGTACACTGATAATGTATCTTAAACAGTTGCTGCCTTGCAAATTATGATGATAGGAGCCATGCCTATTCCATAAAATCATTAGAAAACCTTCATTTTGATCTGGAACCTCTGGAAACAGGACAGTTCTACTAAGGAGGTGGAAACTTTATAATCTGAATTAATTTAACAAATAAAAATGGAGTAACATCACAGAAAGGTAGGGAACTGGCACTGGGAGTATCTGATGGGAGGACAGTTGGTGAAAAGAAGCAAAATCTAAAGCAAGTAAGGTTGCTAGATGCACTGTATGAGACTTGTTCTAGGTATAAGGGATTTGTGAGAGAAGTGAAAAGTAGATAGCAGAATGAAGTGTGTATGGAAAGGAATAGGAGAGGAGATGTGAAAATAGGGACAACACAATGAAGAACTTTGAAGGCAAGGAGGAGTTGGAGTGAAATTAGAAAGGATTCAGCAGAATGAATCAATGAAGGGAGGATAAATTATAGATAAATAAGCCTTGGGATACATATCTAGAAAGTTCAGTAATGGGGAAAGATGTCATTGGGGACAAGGAAAGTTCTTGAGGGGACGGGGAGGGGTAACTACTGGTTTTTCTTCCTTAATAGCATAATTTTTTTGCTAGGGCACCAAGACCAGAGCTGCCTCTTCCTTTCTACCCATCCCTTCTAGTATTACTTTCCTTTCTTCACCACTCAGGTCCTTTAAATTGTCTGGTTCACTGTTCCCTCTAAGCTGTGTGCATCTGCATGCACACTCAGATCCTAAAGCCTATGCACATGGCAAAACACCGTGCGCACAAAAATTTGCACAGAAGCACAATAATTTGCTCAGAAGAATTTTTTTGCGCACACGGCCTGTCAAAAATTTGCACAGAAGAAATTTTTTGTGCACACGGCCTGTCAAAAATTAGAGGGAACATTGGTCTGGTTACTGTAGGCTGCTCTTATTTTTCTTTGGCTGGTCTGTAAAAAAGCAAAGTTCTCTTCTGAGCTCAGGCTCCCCAAATCATTTTAGGAATGAATTATGTGCTGGCACACGTCTGTTTCCCAGCATGCATGGTGGAAGGAGATTAATTTTCCATGCTGAATAAATAGCCAATTGCTCCCCGGAAAAGTTGTGTTCCAAAGGGTTGGCAATCTTACCCCATTAAAACAAAGCTCTTATGATCCACGGGTGGGCATATCCCTTAAAAAAAAAAAAAGTTCTACTCTGTTGTTCTGACAGCTCTGGACCTTGTCAAGAAACTTTGAAACTTATCAACAGCAGTTTTTAGTTCAAAGAAAGGCTGGTTGCATTATTTCCCTGACTCACTCTGTGCTGGCCTTCTGCAAGCCCAACTAACAGATGTACAAGTTAAAATGGTTTTCTTGTCTCCTCGCGCTTCAAACGAGGGGGAGGGATAACTCAGTGGTTTGAGCATCAGCCTGCTAAACCCAGGGTTGTGAGTTCAATCCTTGAGGGGGCCATTTAGGGATCAGGGGCAAAAAAAATTGGGGATTGTGCCTGCTTTAAGCAGGAGGTTGGATTAGATGATCTCCAGAGGTCCCTTCCAACTCTGATATTCTGTTATTCTAAGTTGACTCATCACAATAGAGCCGCAGGAGCTCAGGCTCCTTCTCTCCCTGCAGCAGAGGGCAGGTCATAACCCGGAGAGAGAGGGAACACCCCCTGCTTCCTCTTCTCCTGGGGGAGGCAGATAGTTTTGAGGCTAAGGCCCTGGACTGGGATTTGGAGACTGAGTTCAGTTCCCAGCTCTGTCACACCTTCCTAAATCACGTGGTCTCTCTCTGTGCCTCAGTTCCCCCACCTGTAACGTGGGGCTCATGCTCGAGATTCTGCCTAGTCCTGTGAGTCTGTGCAGCCCCGAGCACCATGGGGCCCCGCTCTGGGCTGGGTGCGGAGCCCCCAGAGGGTGGCTGTGCCTTGTCACACCCTGCTGTCCCCTAGGGGATTCTCTCCTCCCCCGCTGCCTCCCAAAGCCCAGGGAGAATGGGCAGTGGGGAAGCGCCCCAGGGCGCACAACAGGGACAAGCCCCGCCCCCTCTGCCCCCAGCGGCTTTGCCTCTAGTGTCATGGCCGGCGGGTGGCACGCGCGCGTCACGTGATGGGGAGGGGCGGTCACATGGCGCAAGCGCCGCCGCGCGTCGGGAGCCTGGGCTAGACTGTCGGTGCCGCTCACAGGCAGCTTCAGGCGCCGGGGCCGGGCGCGCGAGAGATGCCGCCGTCCGAGTGCCGCAAGCTGGCGGGCCCGGGCTGCCGGAGCGGGGGTGAGTGCGGGCGGGCGAGCGCGGGGCTGGAGCCCCCTGGCCAGAAGCGGGGCGGGGGCGGCGCCGTCGTCCGGAGCTGCCAGCCTGGCGGGGAGGCGCAGGCAGCGGGGTTCGCCCCTGTGCAGCCCGCGGGCCAGCCCCTCGGTCCCCCCTTCCCCCGAGCACGGGCGGTGGCCGCGCACCCGCTCTGCTCCTGCTGGATGGTCGGGGAACCCCCCCCGGGCTCAGAAACGCCTCCCTGGGCAGCCCGCCGGGGCCAGGAGTCCGGCTGCCTGCAGATTCGGGAAGACAAGGCTGGGGGATGGGCCGCGGGCTTTTCACACGCAGGGGCGGGTGGGTTTGGAGCCATCAGAGCTTGACACTTGTTGCAATGGAAACAGGTTCTGCTGGAACCGACGGGGTGTTTCTCTTCCCCTCCCTTCGGAAGGGCTGCTACCAGTCATTGGCTAGAGGATTTCTCAAGGTCAGCTGCCCCTTAGACCTGAACATTGGTGTCAGAGGAGACTTGGGGTCTGAAATGAGGCAGTTCTGTCATTATGAGGGACAGATGAGAAGCATGGAATAGAGAAGTGCAATGTGCAGCCTCAGTGCATGTACCTGCCCAATGAACAAATGCGTCTGTGGCTCTACTCTGCCTCCCCTTCTAAATTGGAAGTCCACAGTGCTGAACTGGGTGAGCTTTAGGATGTAAATTTAAATAATACTGCTATATCTGGTAAAAACTTTCCTAAGAAGACAATCCTTAAGCTAGCTTGAGTTTTACCGGGTGGGATGGATGACAGCATGACCCTTTTCTTATCTCTGCATACACCTCCGTGAGCAGCAGGTATCAACCAGACTCTGTGTGGGTAGGCTAGGGTGGAAATTGTATAACTACAAGTCCTTAAAGCTAGTTCTCTGTATGTTTATAGTCTTGCTCTGCTGCCGCCAGTGCCTGCGTGGATTCCCTTGCAAGGAGGAGCTAGGCATTCTCTTCCTTCCTACTTCTCAAAAAAACCCACTGTATCTAAACCTGCCATAACTTCCCAGCCAGGGAGTTTATTCTTAATCTCTTCTCTTTTGCATTTTCTGTGGCTTCCATTGTATAGCGCTCAGCACTGAAATGTCTCTCCCTGCTTCACAAATAAGTGGTTATTTTACATGGCTGGGGTCCAGCCCTTCAACTGGGCATCTTGCAAATTGTTTTTAGCTCATAAAGAGGAAGATCGCTCAAATACCAGAAGCGACTTGAGACTAACAATCCCTATGTGGTCTAGTGCAGATCCTTAGTCTGCATTTGCAAGGTGGAAAGACTTCCCTCTACAAACTTGTGGTTGACAGAACAACCAAAAGCTCTCTGCTGCCAGCTGTTACTTTCTGGGCAGCACAGTGGGGCTGGCCTGCTGTGCATCTGGCACTGGAAGCACAGACTGCATTTAGAGGCTACTGTTCCAAATAGCCGCCGCCTTTCAGCTCCTGCTTAGGTGGCTAAAACTGTGGTTGAGACTATTAAAAAAACAGTGCCATTGCCTTCAATAGCATCTCTATAAATGGCACCCTGATCTTTAGGTGATCAGCTGTAGTACTGTACGGAGAACAGCTCCCATTGTTTCAAAAATAATTTTACATGACTTGGCTCTGTTAGCTCTCTGTAAACAATCTGTGCTTTGTCCACTTTCCCTTATGGTCAGGGTGTTGATTTCTGGGTCACAGTTGTGGTATCATATTAAGAGATTTCATGAATGCTGTAATTATGCAGGTCACAGGCTCAATAGCCCTCTTCTAGGCTAGTATTTGCTATTACACTTCTGGAAAGTTCATTTTAGTTTAGCATCAAATCACTGCAATCTTTCGCTTATTCAGAAATATTAAATATGTCACTTGCAGGGACTGCTTCTGAATATGCTCTACTCTAGAGGTTCTCTAACTTTTTCTTAATGTGGACCACATCTTAATAGAGATGCACCCACCTCCCTTTTAGTCCTGACTGTGCAGCCAATTTCCCTCTGATTTGTGATCACATAACCTTCCTCTGGCTCCTACAGCAACTATTGATATAGAAAACTAATATTAGGAAAGTAACTTGTTTGTTTGTCTGCTGAAATTCAGGTGTTGGAAAGTAGAGTCAGCTCATTGCAGACTGCGGTTTGGAATTCTCTGCTCCCATCAGCCTGCATAAGTGAAATAGTCAACAAGTGTTAAACTTCCTAGACCTTATAGTAGAACAGTATCAAGGTCCTGAGGGGTTTTAATAATCAACCAGTTGGCCTCTCCAAGTGTAACTGGTTTAGAAGACCTGCATTCCTTCTTCCTAGCCTTCCTTTCAGCTACAGATTTAAGCTCATGAGCTCTTCAGCAGCAGGGGAGGGAAAGAAACCAAGACTACATCTTTAATAAGCTCTTCATCTGTCTCTCAACTGAGGAAGCTGAGTAGCAGGCTATGAGGTGTGTACACAGTATCCGGGAATCCCGACTGAAAACTCCAGAGCCTGTTGCCTGGCTCCATTATCTAAAAGTTTTGATTGGTTGTCTCTGCAAAGACAGTTCTCTTGTACTTAGGAATAACAGTCCAAAGAATTCTTGATCAGGTGTGTTGTGCCAGTGCTTATAAAGTACATGTAAAATAGAGACCTTGGTAACAAATTTCATGATGATGTAAAATTAGAGTAGGTGAAATATCAAGCTACTCCAGAGGAGACAACATGGTGGGGTGGAAATGGAAAGGTAGGTTACTAGTACAGTACTTAAGAAATTTGCCTGAACATACTGTGCAGTAGAGCAGCAAAGATTGTATTAGAGTGCATACCTACTGGTGTTTAAAGATAAAGGAACATTCTATCTGGAGCATATGCAAACAAATTGATTAACGTATAGGGAATAAGAAATTTAGAAGTTATTAAACAATATGTTGTGGTGGAAAATGCAGAGCACTCTGTGGAAGAGGGATAGGTACAAAATGGTTGAAAAGGACATAAAGGGAACCATTTTTTATTAGTCTGAATGCTAAGGTAATGCAACTAAAGATGGCAAAGTCTAAGCAACTGGCAGGGCTGAGTCTAGCAATGTGATCACTGTACTGATTAATGAAGAAGGAAATGTGAAGGGGAAGTCAGGAGCTGAAGAAGCAAAATCAAGTGCGGAAAGGTATTGCTAAAGGATGGACTGGTTACTGAGTTTACCATCTTTCCAGAACACGCTAGAGAATAAACATCTCCTGCTTGTTTGAATAACAAGAGATTAAGTATCATTAAACTAATCAACTTGAGTAAGAATAAATATCACGCCATGGTCCTTGAGAAACGCTGTGTTGATACCATTTTTTGCATGCTGTATGGGGACAAGTATGTAGGTATATTTTTGCAAGTACAAGTATAAACACCTGTGTTTTACTTTCTCAATCAGTTTTTATTGATGTGGTGAGCCGATTTAAGAGCTGTATGTAGCTGTATTCACTTGAAGCTTCATCTTCTGTTAAAGGACTTCGGAAATGGATAAAGACAAACTGCATTTAAACAAGAATCATTAAAACTGCCCTTTTAACACGTGGTGAGCACTCGGAGAAAAAGTGCAGCTGGTGCTGCAACTTTTTATCTGTACAAAGCCCCGTTAGCAGAGAGAACTTGGTTCAATAGCTGATTTTTAGTGACATATGTAAAAAATGTGGCTGGCTCTCCTGGTGCAATAGTTCAAGGACTCGGTAGATGCTGCTTGCTATAATGCCTTGGTATGCTCTTTCTCTTGACGATCAGTGTAAATTGAGTAACTATTTTTCTTAATACTTCGCTTGTAAATTATGTACAAACTATTCCACTACAACAAAATAAAGATCACTTTTAGAAAATCAGTGTACTTGCAATATAAGCCTGACTTCAGGTACATTTGACAAAGATACAAGCTTTATTCCCCTATAACCTGACTCATAAAGACTTGGAGGTGTAATAAACATGCAGCTTAATACACTGCCTAATGTGCATGAACTGCATTATTGATTTAAATGTTTGCATAAGAATATTCTGTTGCACTGTACCTCAATTCCTTCTCATGTGACAGATTGTTTGCCTGGGTTAAGGATTTTTGCAGTGGTGCAGCTTCTCCAATATAAGCCTTCAGTCTGGATGTACTGCTCTGGTGTGATTGACCCTGGTTTGAAACTGGAATAAGGTGCACTGTTATGAGTCCTGCTTTCCACCACTGGAGAGTATCTACATTCAGGGTTTGTGGTGATTTAGGTATGCTGGCTTAAAAAAAATCCCAAATGTAGGCAAGCTACAGTTTGCTCTGCTTGTCCTCTTCGTTACATACAATAGGATGAGATATCCATAACACCTGGGCGAACATACCAAGCATTGTATATCTTGCACAACACATCTACATCACCGTAAATACGTTAAAATCAAGGCTTGAAAAACAATTAAACACCCTGAGACTGATAGGGATTGAGGGTGGAGCCCCTACTTCCAAGATCTAGGTGCTCAACCTTGGGGAATGGGTGGAAAACTCTTCCTATTTTGTATTGGTAGAGATGTTTGAGATCAAAACTTCACCTGTTTGGGTGCTGTGCTGGATTGTCTTCTACTTTGAGACTAAGACCATGTCTATTTGAGAAGCTGAACTGCTGTAATAAAGTTGATTTAGTTAAATCAGTGCAAAACCCTTGTCATAACCATACAGCTAAGGGTAGCCTAGAATTCCTCTTTACTTGTAAGGGGATAAGAAACTCAAATAACCTGGTTGGCACCTGCCCAGAAGGACCAATGGGGAAAGAAGATACTTTCAAATCTTGGGTGGGGTGGAGTGGTGGAAAGGCTTTGTTTTGTGTGTTCTCTTGGGAAGCAGAGAAGCATCAGGTCAGAAAACTCCTCCTATAAACCATCCTAAAAGTCTCTCATATTACAAAAATTGTAAGTAAAAGCCAGGCAAGGCATGTTAGATTATCTTTTGTTCTGCTTGTGAATTTTTCCTTTGCTGGAGGGAGGTTTATTCCTGTTTTTTGTAACTTTGAAACTAAGCCTAGAGGAAGTTCTGCTGTGTTTTTGAGTCTTTTGTTACCCTGTAAAGTTATTTTCCATCCTGATTTTACAGAGGTGATTTTTACCTTTTTTTTTTTTTTTTTTTTTTTTTAAATAAAATCCTTCTTTTAAGAACCTGACTGATTCCTCTGTTGTCCTAAAACCTAGGGGTTTGGGTCTGTGATCACTTTGTAACCAATTGGTTAGGATATTATTCTCAAGCCTCTCCAGGAAAGGGGGTGTAAGGGCTTAGGGGGATATTTTGGGGGAATAGGAACTCTAAGTGGTCCTTTCCCTGATTCTTTGTTAAATCACTTGGTGGTGGCAGCGTACCCTCCAAGGGCAAAGAATTTGTGCCTTGGGGAAGTTTTAACCTAAGCTGGTAGAAATAAGCTTAGGGGGTCTTTCATGTGGGTCCCCACATCTGTACTCAAGAGTTCAGAGTGGGGAGGGAGCCCTGACATTAAATGTTCTTGAGTCAACTTAGCTTGCATCAGTTAATTGATGAAAGTGAAACTGGTTTACGTGAGGGTTAAAATGGTTTAAGTGCATTTACGTGGAGGTTTTCCATGGTTGAACTAGAACAATCTCTAAACTTGACTTTGTTAAATCAGTGTAGATTTTCTTGTACAGACAAGGCCTAAATCAGATATTGCTTAAGCCTAAAAGGTGACTAATTACTAGAAAAAATACCTCCTTCTCAAAAGTATAAAATGCAGTCTATGGCAAAAGCTAATGACATTTACATTTGAAGTTAAAGAACAGAGGAAAAAGTCTCTCCATCTCAGTATTTGCTTATGGCTAGCTTGCCAACTGCTAAAGCCTAATTGTGTCCAATTCTTATGGACTCTTCCTGTCCTCCTGGGTAACCAAACCTGCTCGCTTATTTGTCAATGAACTTGCTTTCTGTGGTGTTGCCTACAGTAGAAGGGGTTTGCTGGAATAGCTGTGAGCAAAGCCTCATAGTAGGGATGCAGTTTGTACTAACGAGTTCTTTTGTTCTTTGAACAAAATAAAGCCATACTGGTAAAAGCACTTGTTTGCTGTTAAACTGCATCTACACTAGGTATTTTGTCCGCATAGCTGTGTTAGTTAAGGATGTGATTCCCCTCCCCTCCTCCCCCCCCCCAACATAACTATGCTGGGAAAACCTTTAAGCATAGATCAGGTGTGTGTTACTAAAGATTGCATTTGATGCAGTCCTGGAACGGATTTTCATTAACATTACATGAACAGACCCATCCTTTTTGAGAGTGTTTTGTAGGCACAGTTCTGGGACAGCGTGTCACTAATTTCAGATACAGTTTGTAGTTTTTTGTATAGAGATAGGGAGTTCAATTGTCTCCATCATTGTCTACCCCGAGCCTTTGGACCTGATTTCCTACTCTTTACTTTGGCAATACTCTAACTCTTTATTTCAAAAGAACTTTTGCCTGATTAAGGATTTCACAATCATACCCCTTCCATCCCCCATTACTCCTCTTCCCTGGACTAATGATTGTATTTGTCCACAGTGGAACAGTCATTGGGCCAGAGAGAGAGAATAACTCTCTCTGGTCCAGTCATTGGGGAACTGACCTAGGAGGTAGGAGACCCCGAACCCAGCCCCCCTGTTTCAACCACTGTTTCATTATTTATTCAGAGCACAAAGCTTCAACAGGAGAGTTTGTGGAAGCCCCACATCAAAATATCCCATAGCCCAGTGGTTAGAGCAACCTCCTGAAAGGTGGGAGACACCCCCCTCTTTGTCAGAGGAGGAGAGAGGAACAGGGAACTGAATCTTGGTCTCCCACATCCCAGGTGAGTGTTCTAACCACTGGGCTAGTAGTTATAAGATGGGTGATGGCACTGCTACCATCACCACATGCTCCTTCTCTGGCTGGATTTTGAATAGAACTCCATCTGGTAGGTGTCCTCCGAGCATGCCTCCTGGATCAGGCCCCGCATACAGCTTAGGTGGCCGAATGCCTGGTTTGTGAATCCCTCCGAGACTTAGGCAGGAGATAAGAGTGAAGCAACAATGTGCAATGCCCAGAGGCAGAAACATAGATACCTAAGGAATTTTTACTCTGAAAATGTAGATGCTAAGTGAGTTTAGACACTTGCAGGGTTCAGTGGATACAGTGGAGACAAAACTGGGACTTAGGTACCTAAACCTGAGGGTTAAGGCACTTATGTCTGGGGTTTAGATGCTTGCATACCTTTGTGGATTCCCACCTTGCTGATCTACCCCTAAATGACTTGCCCAAGGTCACGCAGGAAGTCTGGGGCTGAGAAGGAAATTGAACCTGGTTCTCCCACATTTCAAGCTAGCGCTCGAATCATCGTTCTGCTCTATCAGTGTGAAGGGGAAAGAACATGAAGCTGAAGTAAGTCAGTCTATATTCCAGTATTCTTCTACAGATGATGGTGGTTTCTGTAGGCATTATTGAGAAAGTGGGTGTGGTTCAAGAGATTTCTGTAAATAGAAATCATTTCAAAATTTCCATTGGAGGAAATTGACTGAAAGGAAAGAGGGGTTTAGGCATAATTCTACCAGCATTTTTAGTTTCAGCACAGAGAATGAAAGTTTCTTATGTTAAAAAGTGAAAGCCACATGTATCAACTGTTCCCTGTGGCCCTAATACCAAGAGTATCCTCTTCAGCTCTGTGCTGAAACTTTGAAATCAGTGGGATCACAGAGATTCAGATCGGCTCCAGGTCCATGAAGTAAAACATTTGTTTTAACTGTTTCTTAAGCTTGTTTTTTGAATGGTTTATGGCTCTTGTTCTAGGTATTTTAGTAACAAACATTACACCCAAAACAAATAAATTGTAACTGGAATATATTCAGGAGAGTTGTCAGACTGTGCCATCTGATCAGGAGGCACTATGATAATACAAAACATAAAAAGCAGGAAAAACAGAACTGTATTTGGGAACAACAGTTTCGGGGGGAGAGAGATACAGCAAGGAGGTATAAAATGGCTACTCTAGGTCTGTAGCTCCTTGACGTTGCCAAATTAAAGAGCCAGTCCCGGGAGAGAAGTTCCTATAAAAGGACAATGCCAAAGTGGAGCAAGGCTAATAGAAATTAGGTACAGTAACTCCTCGCTTAATGTTGTAGTTATGTACCTGAAAAATGCGACTTTAAGTGAAGCTATGTTAAGCGAATCCAACTTCCCCATAAGAATGAATGTAAATTTGGGGGGGGGGGGGGGGGGGGTTAGGTTCCAGGGAAATTTTTTTTTGCCGTACTGTACTATTGTTGGGAGGTGCCCCCGCCTTACCCCACACAGGCACAGCCCACTGGCACTGGAGACAATGAGGCAGGCAAGGAGGCTGAAGGTGCCATAGGCTAGGAGAAGCACATCGCGCAGCAGCAGTGGCAGCTTCCCCTACTCTGCAAGCAACAGGGATGGGGGGCTCAACCCTTGGCCTGCCCACTCCATCCCCTTCCCCCAAATCCCCACCCTTAACCCCTCTCTTCCCCCGCCCCCTTTACTCCACACGCCACATCCTCGCTCCTCTACCCCCTCCCTCCCCGCCTCCTGCCCGCAGCAATCAGCTGGCTTGTGGCGTTCAGGAGGGAGGGGGGAGGAGCAAGGACACGGCGTACAGGCTCCCCCTGCCTCCTGAATGCTGCAAGCCAGCTGATTGCCATGGGCAGGAGGTGGGGGGAGGAGGGGGAAGGCGCTGATCCGTGGGGTCTGTGGGCGGAAGGCACGGGGGGGTGCATAGGGGAGCTGATAGGGGGGCTGTCAGCTGTGGACAAAGCGGGCAGCCAAATGCAGGTATAGCGAAGCATTGCACAACTTTAAATGGAGCATGTTCTGTAATTGAGCAGGGACATAAGATCGAAACGATGTTAAGCGAGAGGACGTTGAGTGGGGAGTTACTGTAGTTACCAATGAAGGTGCTGTTGTGGGAGGGGGATGCTCCTATATACCACTGTATCAGAATATTGTGTTCAGATCATGGTTTAACCTGTGTATTGGGCCAGATTCATACCTGGTATAAGCAGGTCCTTTTCCAGTGGAGTTGCACTTACTCATGAAAAGTCTGAATTTGAACCACTGCCTTTACTGTCCAAGCACAGGGGGTGGTCTGTCAGCTTTTTCAGAGGCCTTTCAAAACAAATCAATAAAACATACATGTACTTCCAGGTTGACCAAATTCAGTCATTGAGGCAGACTGCACAGCCGTTTTGCACTGAAATCAGTGGGTGGAGTCTGGGCAGAGGTCGTGTATGCAGCCTTAATTCTGGCATTCCTGACATATGACCACTTCACTTTGCCAACTTAACTGTTCTAATGTATGTAGTTGTATGGGATCTCCCAGATATTAAAATGAAAAAAGAAAACACCTACAAAAACTTAACTCTTCATGACTGGCTGAGCTTCTGCTGGCTTGCAAAAAAAAAAAAAAAAGAGGCCAACAGCATGTCCTTTCCATGATCAAAAGTATTAGGAAAGATTGTCATGTCTCTTTAGGAGGTCTGCATGAGGGAGGCTGCTGTTACCCTCCGTAACTACAGAGCTCATAAGGTACATCAGAAAAGCCCTCCTTTACCTTTGGCCCTTATACAAGGTGCTCCTGCCAAGTCTTTGTCTCAGTCCATACCACACTTTAAATGTGGGTTCCCCTACACAACAAGGCTCTACTCCTGCAAACAGTTCCACACAAGTGGACTCCTCTGCCCTCATTAAGCTCATTGCAGGATTGGAACTTTAATTGGTCACGTTTGCATGGTACCTGAGCAAAATGTATTGTGTGCGCTCAGTATTTAATGGCTTAGAACTCATTGGCCACTCAAAAGCATTTCTGCTCAGTGAACTCTGTTTTGCTGCCAAATTTCAGTGCTTATCTTCCAACTATTTTGGCAGGAGGGCTGTTCAAAAGAAGTTTCAATATTTTTATTGTTTATAATGGGAAAATGTCTTTTCTACTTCCCTTACGGTAGAGGGGGAAAAAAGAGTGAAACCATATTTGCTCAATTAAAAAAGACCAACTTCAAGCAGAAGACAAACCCCAAAAGTAAAAGATGAATAAAATTACAATTTGAACACGGAAGAGCAAAGAGGTGATTAGAATGGAAACTCTTATACCATCTTAACTATTGTGGTACTACCACTCCGACCATAATATATAGTGGAGAGAGACTGTGGAGGTGGATGCCTTAGTAATGCTATGCATAGCTAGTATTTACACTTCTGTAGTAATCAGCACTGCAAGGTCTTGTGATTGCTTACTGCCAAGCATACAGCTCATACATCAGTTAAAAAAGAAAAATCTAGTAGTGCTCTCTGGGGCAGGATATGCAGCCAAGTAAGAAATGGTTTTGCTGCATTCGTTTCCTAAGATTTCATCCAATTTAGCCTATTACAGAGAGATTTGTATTTGTTGCCGCAGTTCTCAGTTATCAGAGTAGCAGCCATGTTAGTCTGTATTCGCAAAAAGAAAAGTACTTGTGGCACCTTAGAGACTAACCAATTTATTTGAGCATAAGCTTTCATGAGCTACAGCTCACTTCATCGGATGCATTCTCAGTTAGAACTTGTGAGCGGCACTCAGTAGGAAAGTGTTAAGTTTTAGGCTCAGTGTTTTATTGTTCACTGAGAATGAAGACACCAACTGGATTTGACCGTAACTGCAGCAAACGTATTTTCACCATGTAACCTTGCATTGCTTCTCTAGTGCAGGCTCTGCTGGGGAAAAGGTGAGACTCATTTGTTCAGTTCATTATTCAGAATGTGTCTTGCATATAAAACAGTAGGATAATTTTATGTAGTTTTCTTTTGTGGCTGTATCCACAGGCTTTGTAGGTGTAATTTGCAACGGAACAGCTAGGTAGATTTTAAATATAAGTGTATTGGACAGCTTGTTTCCATGTGGTTGACCTTGCAGTCTCTTCTGTGTGTTGAATCAAAGGATAGTATTGAGAGTGTTTTTGTACATAAAATCTCCTCACTGTACTTTCCACTTTATGCATCCGATGAAGTGAGCTATAGCTCACGAAAGCTTATGCTCAAATAAATTGGTTAGTCTCTAAGGTGCCACAAGTACTCCTTTTCTTTTTACTGTAAGGAGAGTGATCACTTAAGATGAGCTATTACGAGCCGGGGGCGGGGGGGGGGGGGGGGGGGAGAAAACCTTTTGTAGTGATAATCAAGGTGGGCCATTTCCAGCAGTTAACAAGAATGTCTGAGGAACAGTGGGGGGGGGGAGACGGACGGACATGGGGAAATAGTTTTACTTTGTGTAATGACCCCTCCACTCCCAGTCTCTATTCAAGCCTAAGTTAATTGTATCCAGTTTGCAAATTAATTCCAATTCAGCAGTCTCTCACTGGAGTCTGTTTTTGAAGTCTTTTTGTTGTAATATTGCGACTTTTAGGTCTGTAATCGAGTGACCAGAGAGATTGAAGTGTTCTCCGATTGGTTTATGAATGTTATAATTCTTGACATCTGATTTGTGTCCATTTATTCTTTTACGTAGAGACTGTCCAGTTTGACCAATGTACATGGCAGAGGGGCATTGCTGGCACATGATGGCATATATCGCATTGGTAGATGCGCAGGTGAACGAGCCTCTGATAGTGTGGCTGATGTGATTAGCCCCCCCCCCCCCCCACTGTTCCTCAGACATTCTTGTTAACTGCTGGAAATGGCCCACCTTGATTATCACTACAAAAGATTTTCCCCTCTCCCTCTGAGAGTGGGTTTGTGTCGGGGAGGGGGGGAAGTGGTGAGAAAACCTGGATTTGTGCTGGAAATGGCCCAACTTGATTATCATACACATTATAAGGAGAGCATTCACTTTAGATAAGCTATTGCCAGCAGGAGAGTGGGGTGGGGGGAGGTATTTTTTCATGCTTTGTGTGTTTAAAAGATCTTCTACACTTTCCACAGTATGCATCCGATGAAGTGAGCTGTAGCTCACGAAAGCTTATGCTCAAATAAATTGGTTAGTCTCTAAGGTGCCACAAGTACTCCTTTTCTTTTTGCGAATACAGACTAACACGGCTGTTACTCTGAAACTTCTCCTTAGAGTGTGTATGATAACACCCATTTTTTCATGTTGTGTGTATATAAATCTCCTCACTGTATTTTCCACTGAATGCATCCGATGAAGTGAGTTGTAGCTCATGAAAGCTTATGGTCAAATAAATTTGGTAGTCTCTAAGGTGCCACAAGTACTCCTTTTCTTTTTGCGAATACAGACTAACACGGCTGCTACTCTGAAACCTTTAATCTTACAGTACTTATAGCTGTGTATGAAGGAGGAGGAGAGAGGCAGAGTCACAGAACACCAATCATGACCTGTATTACTAAATCCCTACGCCTTTCTTGGGAGCTAGCACATGAACTTTATGGATTGTCCCAGAGCTGGCTCTGCTGTTGAAGAAAAGAGAATGCCCTTATTGATAGAAAGAGAAATATCTATTAGCATCAGAAAGGAAGAGGAAATCATCAGTGAAAGGCATGCAGTGTTTATGCTCTGGATGGCTAGAAGTACCTGCCTGTGAAGTAATTCTATGGCAGGAGTGGCCATCCTGAGCCTGAGAAGGAGCCAGAATTTACCAATGTACATTGCCAAAGAGCCACAGTAGCAGGTCAGTAGCCCCACATCAGCTCCCCCCCCCCCCCCACTCCCAGCACCTCCTGTTCCCCCTCCCTCCCCGCACCTCCCAATCAACTGTTTCGTGGCATGCAGGAGGCTCTGGGGGAGAGGGGAGGAGGGAAAAAAAAGCATGGCAGGCTCAGGGGAGGGAGTGGGAAGGGGTGGAGTGGGGGCAGGGCTTGTGGCAGAGCCGGGGGTTGAGCAGTGAGCACCCCCCGGCACACTGTGAAGTTGGTGCCTGTAGCTCCAGCCCCGGAGTCGGTGCTTATACAAGGAGCCGCATATTAACTTCTGAAGAGCCGCATGTGGCTCCGGAGCCACAGGTTGGCCACCCCGTTCTGTGGCATGGCACATTTGTTAGAGGGCTAGGTAAGAGCAACCCATGGATATAGGGTACTGGGTATGTTGGTATGATGGGAGGAGGACTGTGCAGCACAACTGTATACATCCAACGAGTGAGCACCACTTTATTTGCTCAGCGTGACCATTTTAGGATTTTTATAAGCTGACGTTTCCAGTACGTAAGTGTTTGTGTTCTCTAATCGTGAACTGGGCTACGATAATCTGCTTGACATAAGGTTGCAGCACCGATTATACCTAAAATGGGACTAGGCTGTTCTGTTACATAGCTTATTAACATGAGACCCTGGGTCTTAGGAGGTTTATTTTCCTTCCAAACTCTTATAGCTGCTTTTTGCATCTAAATTCTAGTTGCTTGGACCTGTGCTAACACGATAGGACCATGGAGTATGTAGTTTCTCATCGGAGAGAAGGGATATTTGTGGGTGTGCTTTCCTAGTAAGAAAACTGCAGTATTTTGTTGGCAAAGATGCAGGATGCTTTGAGGAGAGAGAGATGAAAATTTGAGTTCATTATAGAAGTACTTTGAAATTGGAAACTGGAAGTAGATGGAGAAAAACATTTCAGAAAAATGTAGTTTGCCAGTAATTTGTTTACCCTGTTGTGAAAGTCCATCTAATTGAAGCTTTATTATTTCCACAATTACCTAATGAAGCTTTAGGATTTCCTCAAATTCAACATGACATTCCTGGGATGACACTGCAGTATATAGTGTATAAAATCAAAGATCGCTATAGTGCATAGAAAGGTATCTTGAGGTTTGTTTCAAGTCCAAAGTGTAAAACACTGTAGGTTCTTTCTAAGTGAACCATTTACATTGGTAGAACATTTACAATGGTAGAACAGCTTGGGAAAATCCCAAATAGTTTAAGCAGGTGAATGTTTATGGTATTATTCATGCAACACGTTTCATTTAGAGTTTCTAAGTTAAGTTTTGTGTACATTGTCTATTAGTGGGATATAGCCAGTTATTTTTAGTGGAAGGATAGTTTTGTGGTAACAGTGTTAGATTGAGAGATGGGGAGTCTGGGTTCTGTTCCTGGCTCTCCCGGAGATTTGTGTGACCTTAGGCAAGACAACATGGGCTTTTAGAGGATCTGACAGGTTTCAGAGTAACAGCCGTGTTAGTCTGTATTCGCAAAAAGAAAAGGAGTCTCTAAGGTGCCACAAGTACTAACCAACTTATTTGAGCATAAGCTTTCGTGAGCTACAGCTGAAGATGAAGTGAGCTGTAGCTCACGAAAGCTTATGCTCAAATAAGTTGGTTAGTCTCTAAGGTGCCACAAGTACTCCTTTTCTTTTTAGAGGATCTGAGTATCTGCAGCTCTCATTGACTTCAAGAAGGATAGCTCTTCACAGGGCGTTACAGGTGCTCAGCGTGTCTAAAAATCAGGCAGCAAATCTCAATGCCCATTTCCCTATCTGTAAAGGAGGGTTAATATCTGTTGTGATGCTAAGTTGACTGATATCTGTAAAGTGCTTTGAGAGCATCTGACTGAAAAAAGATGGAGTATTATTAACAATGATACATATAATCTACTTCAGGTGTTGGAAGATGGGTATCTGCAGCTGTCATTGGCTACAGTGGGAGCTCCAGGTGCTCAGCATCTCTGCAAATAAGGTCATAAGTTATTTTCCAGGCCTTTCAAATCTGCTTTTTCTAGACATACATCATCTAAATTAGGGATGGGCAAACTTTTTGGTCTGAGGGCCATATTCGGCTATGGAAATGTTATGGTCGGCCATGAATGCTCACAAAACTGGGGGTCGGGGTGTGGGAGGGGGTGAGGGCTCCGGTTGGGGGTGCGGGTTCTGGGGTGGGGCCAGAAATGAAGAGTTCAGGATGCGGGAGGGGGCACTGGGCTGGGGCAGGGGATTGGGGTGCAGATGGGGGGGTGAGGGCTATAGGGTGTAGGAGGGCGAGACCGAGGGGTTTGGAGGGTGGGAGTGGGATCAGGGCTGGGACGAGGAGGTTGGGGTGCAGGCTCCGGGTGGCGCTTACCTCAAGCAGCTCCTGGAAGTAGCGGCATGTCCCCCCTCTGGCTTCTATGCGGAAGTGTGGTCAGGTGATTCTGTGCACTGCCCTGTCTGCAGCTGCGGCCCTCTCAGTTCCCAATGGCCTGGTTTGCTGGCCAATGGGAGCTGCGGGGGCGGTGCTTGGGGCGGGGACAGTGTGTAGAGCCCCCTGGCTGCCCCTACGCGTAGGAGCCAGAGAGGGGACATGCTGCTGCTTCCAGGAGTCATGCGGATCAGGCCTCCGACCCTGCTCCCTGGCAGGAGCTTGAGGGCCAGATTAAAACATTTGAAGGGCCTGTTGTGGACCCGGGCCGTAGTTTGCCCACCCCGATCTAAATGAAGAAGAGTTGTGTTCACATACTGAATGGCAGGCTTTGGGGCACTCTTGTTGTGTGGAAGTGGGTGTCTTTATCCTTTTAGAGTTATTTTAGAGCCCTCTTCTAAACTATTCACAGCTGATTATTAGCTCCTGCACGTGTTGGACATTGAATGATTTCCAGCTCAGTTCCCCTACCTGTAAATTGGGGACAATGATACTTGCTGTGTTAAGAACTTCGAAACGCCCTGATGAAAAGCATTATGTAAGAGTTGTTACTGCATACCTACTGCATGTCACAAAATAGCCATCTGATTCACAATGTACAGTAGTCTGCCTTCTCTTCTATAATGGCAGTAATTAAACTGCAGTAGGCCCCACATTTGACAAATGTAAGAAAAGCCTCCTCAGTAAGTCATACTGATGAGTGGATGTCATTTTGTACTGTAAATGAGCCAGTGGAAATTGATTATTAAGGAGTCAGATTGGGTTGATTCTTGATTACCAGTTTCTTGTGCTCTAGAATCTTAAGCTTTCATTTAAAAATGTGTGTCTAGCCTTTGTGCTGCAAAGAAAACCTTCACAATGTGAATTCAATATAAACTGGAGCCTGCTGGAGTCTGCAGGCAACCTGAACCAATAGGTCTCAGAGGTATGAACGATTTTTTCATCTTACTGTATTAAGTGTGAAGCCTAATGAAGATAATTTATATTGTCAACATTGCTAACAACATCCTATTAAAGCGTGGAGAAGAGAGCCCTCATCATAAAATACACAATTTGCTGTGAGTGACATCTGATGAAGTGAGCTGTAGCTCATGAAAGCTTATGCTCTGATAAATTTGTTAGTCTCTAAGGTACCACAAGCACTCCTTTTTATCTTCATTTTTGTGTCATGAGTGGATTGGGGGAGTAGCAATATTTCTCCACCCCCCCTCCCCCCGCCATGTGACTCCTGTTCAATATGCTGTTAACTCTGTTTGGTTGAAAAATTCATGGAGATGATAAAATTGGGGAGATTGGAAATAGGGGAAAAACTACTTTTTTTGAAAGTATTTGCTACCACCAAAGGACAAACATTAGGAGCTAGAAAATTACTAACAAATTTAGAATATAAAAATCCAAGAAGATAAAGTGACATGTCTTTTAAAAGTTTTAGCCAGGACCCTATAGAACAGTAGTTCTCAAACTTTTGTACTGGTGACCCCTTTCACGTAGCAAGCCTCTGAGTGTGACCACCCTTATAAATTAAAAACACTTCTAAAAATATATTTAACTCCATTATAAATGCTGGATGCAAAGGGGGGTTTGGGGTGGAGGCTGACAGCTTGCGACCCCCCCCATGTAATAACCTTGCGACCCACTGGGGGGTCCTGATCCCCAGTTTGAGAATCCCTGCTATATAAGAACTTGCAGAGATATCACATTCCTCCCACAGAAAACTACAGTAATACTGTCTTGGCAACTTTTTAGTAATTTACTGATTAAGTGCTAAGGATACACAAAGATCTGTCTTCAGAGTAGCAGCCGTGTTAGTCTGTATCCGCAAAAAGAAAAGGAGTACTTGTGGCACCTTAGAGACTAACAAATTTATTTATTTTTGTGAACTACAGCTTATGATCAAATAAATTTGTTAGTCTCTAAGCTGCCACAAGTAGTCCTTTTCTTTTTAAAGATCTGTCTTGTTTCTTCACTTAAAACAGATACAGTACAAAGGCAACTTTACAGGAGAATTGGTGGCGATGGTGGTTTTCTAAGGAAAGCTCTACTTGGAGAACCTGAAAGCTGTGTTAAGATTTTTCTCAAATAATTCTGACTTGTATTTCAACAATGTGAGGTCAAGCTGACCTCTGACAGAACCTCAGGGCACAGTGATTAAACATTAAGTGATGAAGAATGTTTACTAAATGTTTGAGGCTAATCCAAATGCATGTTGGCATTTAAGCAATGACTAGTTAAAGATCAGCTAACCATCCCTTACTGTAAGCCAAAATACAGTATTGTGAAATGCAGTCTCTTTATTTATAGTGTTTTGCTAAAAAGATTAAAGGCTAATGCGTCAATTCAGCATTTAACCTTTAAGCTGCATCAGTTACTTGCTGTGGGGAATGGCCAATGCTCAGCTGTTTGGTTACATGTGAATTATCATTGTCTGATTAATGTTTCGACGATTGATTCAGATCTCATGCCAAGTAGTGGGCACTTAGTGGGGTCTCTGTACACAGCAGTGAGAGGGGGGAAATTTTTTTAAAAGCAATATTTGATTTTAAATGCTCAAAATAGTGCTCTAAACTACACCCCCCCCCCCCACCGTGGCTAGATTTCAAGGAGCTAGTCAATCTTAAATCTGTGGTGTGGTTTCCCTATTTGCAAAATTGATAGTAAGCTTGTCACAGAGACAGCCTTTTCTTATGTGTTTGTACAGTGCTTAGCAAAGTGGGGTCCTGGTCTGTGACTGTGGTCCCTAGACCAGGGGTTCTCACAACAAACTTTTTGGTGGCCTCAGAGTATGGCCACCATATCTTCCTACTGTATTTTGCACTGCATGCATCTGATGAAGTGGGTTTTAGCCCACAAAAGCTTATGCCCAAATAAATTTGTAAATCTCTAAGGTGCCACAAGTCCTCCTTTTCTTTTTTAACTCTTACTGGTGGCCGCACTGACAATTTTTCCTAAAATACTTAATTAACTTTAGAAAAAACAAATAAATATGCACACATACCTATCCAAATCATTGTAATTTATTTATGTAGGGTATTTTCAGACTCCGTAATAAAAATAATTTACAGTTGTCTCTATTCTTTACTGGACCTAAACAGAATAGAAACACAAATAAGGCATTTTGCATGTTCTTGTCTTTTGTTGTTGTTTCTTTTGCTTTTTTGGTTATACTTTTTTTATTTCTCCTAAGACTTTTATTTCTCCTAAGACTCCTAAGACTATCTGGTAAGTCTTCTGCTGTGAAAAGTGATATTTGTATGTTTGCTAATATCACTTTTCACAGCAGACCTGTTCAGCCCCAGCAAGCCCTGGGACAGATTAAGCCCTGGATGGGGAGGTGGGCAGGGAGGCAGCGGGGCTCAGTGCTGACGGCAGGGATGGTGAGCCTGGGGCTGGAGCCTGGAACCAGAGCCTGCCACTGTGTGGACGGAGCCCAAAGCCCTGTGGCCAAAGCCTGTCTCCCCTACCCCCCCGAAAGTGGGGAATTCACCAGTTGCCTGCACCTCCAGCATTTGTGTCTCGGAGAGGGGGTAGGGCCCAACTGCTGCTGGCAGCCCTGCGAGAGGGGCCACTGCTTTGCGTCCCCTGAAAGGTGTTATAGGTACAAATTAATATTTATTATGAATTTTATGTTGTATATGAGGGAAAAAATGCTAGGGTTTTTTTTTGTCTTGTGTTCATCCTGAATGTTCTTCCAGCATATACATCTTCTGGAAGAAAATAGGGTTAATTGTGTATTTAAGGTCCTTTTGAGCATTCATGTGTTGGCACCTATATCCTTTAGTAATGATAGGGAAAAATATTATGGCAGCATCATGCACAGGCTATGCTACACTGTTACAACCCTTTGGGCACCTTATTATGGAACAGTTTTCCCTGACATGTTTCAAGCATGGATTTATGTATTCCAGATGGCATCTTTACTGCATCTCTGAACTTGCACTTGGTTAAGATACTGTTTACACCAGTGATACTCAGACTGCGGCTTGTGAGCTGCAAGTGGCTCTTTAATGTGTTTCCTGTGGCTCTTTGATTTAATTATTAACCAATCAGGATGCTTTTACTATGTTATTAACCAATTTAAGTATCAACTTGCATTAAGTTATTAACTTATTTGCTATGAGAATAATATACATATATAAAAACTAAATATTGCCTTGTCATACTGTTTAAATATGAATGGTACTATAGTAAATGAAACAATGAATTCACACCACTGTGGCCCGTTTGGGTAATGTTGATTGCTCATTTGGCTTCTGAACCACTGAGGAAATGGAACTATGCTTGAACCATGTCGTCTTACTGGCCAACGTGGGGGCAGTTGGGTTCTGCCTCATTGTTTATATTTGTAGCATAGATCAGTGCTACTCAAAATGGTGGTCCGTGGACTGGTGCCGGTCTGCGAGCCCTCGGCTGCCGGTCTGCGCACACATTGGGAAAAAAAAAATTGCCGGTCCCCCGCATATCAGATAGCTTGAGAAGCACTGGCATAGATGATCCCTGGTTCTCCTCAGTAAGATTGTGTCTACACTGGCACTTGAACGACAAAACTTTTGTCTTTCAGCGGTGTTACCCTCCCCCCGCTCTGTCCCCCTCCCCCCCCCCCCCCCCCCCCCCGAAAGACAAGTTTTGCCATGACAAGTGCCAGTGTGAACAGTGCGTTGTTGGCAGGAGCGCTCTCCTGCCGACAACGCAAACACCACTCGTTGCGGGTCGAAGTTTTTTGTCAGCAGGAGAGCCGACAAACAGCGGCTACACTGTGTGACTTTTAGCGGCATGGCTGTAACAAGACAGCCATGTTGCTAAAAGCTGTGTAGTGAGGACATAGTGTCAGTTAAATGTATTGCCTAGTTAATGGCCTTGTGCTTCTTTACATTAAGTGGTTAGGCTTTAACTATGTGAGCGTACTAGCTGTGCTAGCATTAATATCTAGCTATCTAAACTTCTGGGCCATTAACCGCTCAAGTTGTGTTAAATTTTGTGATCTGGAATTTTACTATCACTTGTTTACCAGTGTCCTGCACTGACCTTAAATGTTCAACAGCCAGGTTCTCAATGCAGCCTGCCCTGTATGCTGACAAGGCTGGTAATGCCTTGGGGCAGGAACAGTAAGTAGTCTGAGAGACAAATCCTTCTTTATGTCTTCTGGACTCACAAGCAGCTTGTTGGCTCAGAACAACGTAATGCCTGAGCTTCAGAATCCTGTTTCGGGAGGTCAGCTGGAAGAGGAACGGTATTTCCTTGGACACCTAAGATGTCATGCACCACAAAGGAGTGACATTGCATGTATTACATTCCATACACGCATAGCTGAAGGGATGTATCTATCAATCTGATCAGTGAACTCTTAAAATCAATTTCCACCCTAACGCTGTAACGTGTCAGACCTAGAGAAGTGAAGAGAGATGGAAGGGAAAAGCTCCTGCAGAAAGTAACTATATTGTGCATAGAGAGGGAAGAAGCCCGTGCTATGCTAGATGAGCAGGGAGTGGGGTAGATAAAGACTGTGGACCAAATGACATCAGGCATAAGCTGAGGATTCCCCCCCCCCCGCCCCCCCCGGTCTATGAAATCAACTGAAACAAACCCATGGAGGATTTTAAAAAAAAACTTTGAGCTGGAGCCTGAAATGAATGAGGAGCCACTGGAATACCGTTGTGTATGGGTTGATGTGGTTGCACTTGGGTGTGTGTATGTGAGAGAGAGAGAAAGGTGGGGCAAAGCAGAATTCTTTCTGTGCTTGCATCTGGAGAGCTAGGACTTGGAGGAAGGTATCTGCCAACTCCTTAATATATTGTCCTGGTGGTTGATCTTTTAGTGTTCTTGGGTCTCAGAGGGGAGTTGAAAATTCTAAGGAGAGAGACTTTCCAGGTGAGTCTCCTCAGCTCCCTGCCTCTCTCACTTCCCTGCTGGCTTGGTCGTCAGGCAAAAGCTGCTTCTAGATTTCATGCCATGTTCCTGTTATGAGCTGGGACTGGGACCGTACAGAAGAGTTGACTCCCTGCTGGCACACCCCCCTGTGGCTGGCCTTGGGTATAGCATCTGCTTCCTTGTGGTGGGGTGTGGTGTAGCAGCTCTTTTTTCACTAGTGTGGTCTGTTGACAGTTCATAGACTCCAAGGCCAGAAGGGACCATTGTGATCATGTAGTTTGACCTCCTGTATGACACAGGCCATTGAACTCCCCCAAATTTTTAGAGCAATTTTTTATTTTGATGTAAAAATTTTCAGTGATGGAGAATCCACTATGGCTAAGGCTGCGAGTCTGTCACAGAAGTTGTGGATTCCGTGACTTTCCCTGACCTCCATGAATTTGCAGTGGCCAGCAGTAGCAGTTTGGGTGTGTAGGAGGGGGCTCAGCCCCTGCCTAGGAGCTGCAGGGATGCAGAGTTGGGTAGGGAGCCCTGCCAACCTCCCAGCACCAGTGGGGGTCCTGGCCCCCTCTCCACCAGCACCAGCAGGGGTCCTGCGCTGCAGCCCAGGCCCCGCCCCCAGCACCACCGCAGCATGGCCCCTCCTCCCTCTCCCCCAGCACCAGCGGGGGGCCTGCGGCCCGGCCCCTCATCACGAGCAGGGGGGTCCCGTGCCGCAGGCTGGCCCCTCCCCCCAGCACTTGCAGTGCCCCCGGACCACCCCCCCAGAGCACTCCCGCCCAAGTTTTAGTCATGGTAGGTATTTTTAGTAAAAGTCATGGGCAGGTCACGGGCCCGTGAATTTTTGTTTATGGCCCATGACCTGTCCATGACTTTTATTAAAAATACCGGTGACTAAAACGTAACCTTAACTATGACCCTTGGTAAAATGTTCCAGTGGTTAATTACTCTGGTTCTGTGCTGGTCTGCCTCTTCTTGCTTCTCTAGTCAGGTCATGCTATATTTCCACTCCTCATGTCTTGGACTTTGTTTCTCCAAAAGAAGTCCAACAATCTATCATCAGTTTTTGGCCCCTCACTCTGGGCCCCATGGTCCTTACTCTCTCTGCCTAAAGCCTTTCAAAAATCCATATCAACTTACATCAGAGATGTTTTCATACCACTTTTTCTAGTGGCTGGTAGGGGAACCCAGACCCTCCTTCCCCTCTGGATTCCAGTCCTGTAATGAACAGGCAAGGTGTGCTCCATTAGACTCCTTGCTGCTGCTGCCTCCCTGGACTTCTTCCTGTCATTACTCTTTTTGTCAGGCCTTCTCCTTAGCTTCTTTCTGGGCTCTTGTAATAAGCAATGCCTCCCAAGGCTTCTCCCTGGAGGTCTGGTTCCTGCCCTTGGCTGTGTTCCTAATCCACTGCAAGTCTTTGTCAGGGCTCTTACAAGCAGACTCCTTCCACTGTTCGACTCCTCGGGTCCTTCTGCCTGCAACTCCTACCCTGCTACTCCAGGAACGCTTTCCTACTCTGTGTTCAGCCTCTCCCTGGGTGAGCTGGTTCTTCCCCTTTACCTCAGGGCCCCGTACAAGCCATCTGCCCAGCAAGGTATCCCAGCTCTGGCCAGTTCCATCACAACCCTCTGTGTGTCCACTCCTGCTCCTTCCTGTTTCTCTGTTAAGAGAGCAGTTATAAAGTTCTTCTTTCTCTCCTTATAACCATCTTCTGCTTCAGGCTTCCTGCCTTTATGGCAACATCCAGTTCCGTCCCAGCTGAGTTTCATCTTTAATTAGGAATGGTCCACCCTCCAGGTACAATCAGTGGGTTAATGAAGCTCTCAGTATACACTCCATCACAGACTACAATTAAAGAGGATGCAGTGGGAGGAGAGGAAATTGAGAGGGACAGGTTTTGGCCAGGAGTCCAAACCTAGTGCCTCCTTTCAGTAGTCACAGACCTCACTTCTCTCTGTTAGTGTGCACCCGAGTAGCCTTCTCTTGCTTGAAACCCAGGTAAGCTGCACTGTAGCTTTTATAGCTGTTTATTTTATTTGCACAGGTGCAGGTATCCCAGTGGCTGACTACTGGTTGAAATCCCAAGTATAGACAAGGCCTGAGTGTTCCAGCTCAAGATGCTCTGCTTGCAATTAAGATTCATTAATAAGCCTGATGAGCTTTTATAGTTGTGTGTTATTTGTAAAGACATGGTAACCCCCTCCCCAAATCCCAAACAAAATATTGCCACAGAAATGGGAACTTAAGGAAAATAAATAGTCCTTCTACGCTTTCTGCCAAGGTGTCACTGAATGTTTTGGTTAAATAGCAAGTTATTGAAAGGATCTGCTCTTCTGGATCTTAGTGAATCCATGATTTATATTTCATACTTCATATGTCGTGTACAACATGGCATAAACCAGTGGGATTGAGGGGGAGAGGGACAACTACATCTCAACAAGGAACAGGTGGAATGTTGCATATTAAATTTGTATTCATGTGATATAGTACCTGGCAGGTCTGCTTTCTCTCACCATGCTAGCCTCTGGACAAATGCTTTCCTGCTGGGGAGCCATGAGGTTCTCTTCACTGTGGCAATAACTTATTTCCTTCCCTCCTAATTGAAGCCCTGATTCCTTTTAGATGTCTGTGAAATAAAATGCCCATTCTCTGTTAGAACAGAGTGATTACTGGTCTTCTCTGCAATGGTCAGAAAGGGCATATCTATGCTGCAAAAAAGAACTAGATCAGCCAGTGTTTTGTGTGCGTGTGGTGGGGTTATGTTAGGATGGTGCCTTTTCGTTGCCAGTGAGGAAACAGCTCTAACGTTCGCTAGAGAGCAGTTTTTTAGGCTAGATAAAGTCTTAAAACAGACCTCATTCCACTGCCCACATGCAGAAAAACTGGCTAGTGCACAGATCTTCCTGTAGTGCGGATGAGCTTGAACAGTCTACAGATCAGTCAGCAAGAAATACTGTTGTCGTGAGAGGCTGTAGCTGTTCATCTAATCTTTTTGCTCCTTGGCAACCTCCCATGCTTCTCTGAGTTTAGATTCACCTTGGCAACATCCTTGACCTTCATTAGCACAGGGAGTGGGAGATTTGAGGCAGATGCTTTGGAGCCATGGTGTAGTTAAAGTACTAAGCCAGCTAGAATGGGTGAAGAAATGATTCAGAAATCCCAAACTTTTGTTTAGTGTCTGGCTACTTTCATTGGCTCTAAAGGAACAGCTCAGCAGCAGCATTCCTTTTTAGAGCATTGGAGAAGGTTCCTCATTGACAATTGTCAACTGCTGGAAATGGCCCACCTTGATTATCACTACAAAAGGTGTTTTGTTTTTTTTTTTCCTTTCCTGCTGGTAATAGCTCACCTTACGTGATCACTCTCGTTACAGTGTGTATGGTAACGCCATTGTTTCATGTTCTCTGTGTATATAAAATTTCCCCATTGTATTTTCCACTGTATGCATATGATGAAGTGAGCTGTAGCTCACGAAAGCTTATGCTCTAATAAATTTGTTAGTCTCTAAGGTGCCACAAGTCCTCCTTTTCTTTTTGCTGATTGACAATGTGTGCATTACACCTGTGTGCAGAGGGCCAGCACAAGACTTAGGCTCCATTTAAATCCCAATTAAGTCATTGGGCTTAAGTGCTTCATAGGCTGGCACTTCGCACAGGGATGAATTTCACCTAGTAAGAATAGCAGGCAAATATTTTTTGTTCGAAGAATTTTAACAAATGAAGGAGTGGCATGGTCTGACCTGAGGAACTCCTGAGTTTGATTAACTGTGATGCTTTGTGGTGTTAGCCAAGTCACTTGGGGCCCAATATTACACTTTTGAAGGCAGTGGGATTTTTGCTGTAAACTTCAGTGGGAGCATGACCATAGGCTTAATCTCTATTAGTTTCCAATTTGTAACAAGGGAATAATTTCTGTCTACCTCACAGAGATGTTGTAAGTGTAAGGGATAATCAGTATTCATAAAGTGTTTGGAAGAGGTTGTAGCTGCTATCTCTTGTTCTGATTTGTTCTTTGCCAGATTCAGCTGAAGAGGTTTTTTTGGTGATTTCTGATCCTTTGACAAATCTTACTTCTTTAAAACCCATGGACACTTGAAAATAGACCCAACCCCAACCTCACCCGTAACCCCACCCAAAAAAGCAAGTGGATGATATCTACATTTATAGCTGTAGAAAGAATTGGGTATCTTGGTTTATTGGTTTAGATCAAGTTTAACTCTGAAAGACTATTCCAGATTTTTCTGGTTAACTCTACGTTAGAAGGAGTTCTTAATTACCTTTCTCCTCCCATCCCTCAAAACAAACCAGTAAATCTACCTGATAGCTGCCAGAAACACCTAATCAATAAATTTCTCAGGGCCAGTTTTCCATTTGGGGTATTATGTGATTTCTTGGACCTTAGTTTTGACAAGATACACTTTTTGAGTTTAACTAATTCTCATGTCAACTGTAAATAAAACGCAGTCACCAGTACCGTCTATTTCAGTTCCATCCACCATCCTCAGTGCTGTGGTGTTCAGTTCTGATAACAGTTGTCGATACGTCTCCGGGAAATCACATTTGTGGGTGATTGATTAGAATAAAACTCTGGGCTGCTCTGCTCCCTTCCAGTTCCATTGCGGAGCTTTTTACCAGATGTGGACTTGACTGGGGAATCCATCCCAAAACCTGGAAGGATATTCAAGGGTCTGCAGAAAGCCAGTGCCAATTTAGTCTCACTGCTAGGGACTCTTCTGGAGACCTGGGGCACTCCTGTCACAGAGAGGGCTCTGCAGAGAAGGTAATAGAGCCCAGCCTTTTACCTTTCCCTGGTAAACTACTCAGGGCCAGCTAGGGTACGGTGAACGTCTCCCTCCACTGCCCCACATAACATAGGTCAATTCCCAGCCTCTAGCTAGCCCTGTCCTTTCTCGCCTCCTGCACGGATCCTGACATTGCAGAGTGTCTTTTGGGATTCTCGCAAATGGGAAGGCGGTCTCAGCAAGGTGCCTTTTAACTCCCTTCCCTTCCACAGAGGAGGAGTGAGTTTGATGCGTGGATCTTGGAGGCGTTTCTGAGATCCTTCCTTAAAAGTTACTCCCCCATCCCCTCTGGAACTGTCACCTCCCTCCTTGCTTGAGTTTTCATGTGTTTTTTCTCTTTTCTTATCCTTTCCCTAGCCTACATGTCTCCTTTCCTGTCTCTTTGGAAAACAGAATATTATGTGTTGTTATAAGTAATAAGAGTAATACAAACACTTTGTGACTGCTGTATTGTGGACACCAGTAAACTGTCCCACAACTTGAAAGAACATGCTGTTAATATTTCACCCAGTACTATCTGGTGAAAGTGAAATAAAGACTATCTGGGTCTTTAGCCTTGTATCTGAAGATATACAGTACTAAGCAGTCTGGGGCCCTAAGTATTTTGATATGTGGGTGGGAGGGGAGAAAGATATAATGCTTAAACATAAAATTAAAATATAGAGCATAGGTTTAAAATAGCATTTATGAAAAGTTAGCATTTAGAATTTAGTTACTCATGTACAAGTCTGCAGAAGAGTCTTAACAGATGGAGGCCTCAATTCTGTGTGTGTTTGATTCTCTTTCAGGGAATTGAGAATGGGCCATCAACAATGCTAGGTCTACAATGGGAAGTGTCACGCTTCGCTATTTCTGCTATGGGTGCCTTTTCACATCTGTGACTTGGACACTTCTGCTGTTTGTTTATTTCAACTTCAGCGAAGAGACCCAATCTTTCAAGAATGTGCCCGTCAAGGGGCTGGAACCTCAAAAGCCACTTCCTAAAAAATTCTATCCCCGTTTCACTCGGGATCAAGTTCGCGTACCTGAACCACAACGGAAAGACAGCAGTATAGGGAATCCATTTGGAAATCATGCACAGGACCCAGGGAAGGGAGACATGGAGCTCTCCCCTGAAATGGGTAAGTGGGCTTGGTCATCTTCATTATCAATGACATACACGCACACATAAACACACCTTTAGTTAAATCAGTAGAAGTGAGATCATAAGACTTTAAATGTGTCCAAGGAAAATTTTTATACTCAGAGAATATTTATTTATTAAAATATTGATCCTGGTGTTTCTCTTGGTTTCAAAGTAGACTTAGTTTATTCTTTTACAATATGTATTTTTTTAATCCAAAATGTTGCAGTCTAGCCTTTATTCTAAAATATTTTCAACTTTGATACATAAAATGCTAAAACAGAACTTCTGAACTTTAACATCAAGGGTACAAACTTTGATATACCACCTTGCCACTGGTAGCATTTGTGTGCGTCATGTTGATGATTTACTCTGAGAGGGATTGGACTAAATATGTGTGAAATTTTAGAGGCTGCAGAGAAACTCAGTTCATCTTTTTTCAGTATAAAAGATTTAAAATGTAGTTTGCATGGTGATAGTATGAGGCCTATGTTTGCTATCCATGTATCATAGAAGTATAAAATGATCTACAAACTAGACTGGAAAAAGTTAAGATGATGGGTTTATTCATTTGACAGGGTCAAATTTTGCTTGCTTTATTCAGGCAAATATGTCTGTTGACTTCATTGGCACTACTTAGAAGAGTGTGGCATTTTGAACTGAAAACTGGCCATTGAACTGGAAGAAGCTAGCGCAAGTCACTCTATTGGTGTCTTAGCTATTTCCGTTGGAAGTATAATACAGAATATATTTTATCTAGTCCTGAATTTAATACTGGCAGTGCTGGCTAAAACTCCCTACACTCTTCTTCAGTAAAATGTCAGTACGGCGTCAGCTGTCGGAGAGTTTTATGGAGCTTAAGAAAAAGCTTACCAAAATGTAAGCGTAAACTTGCTCAGAGGCTTATTTGATCGATAGAAGGTGAAACACCTTCCAGAATTTAACTGCCAACTTGTGATGCCACAGGGCACGCAAATTCTTATCAGTTTGCTGTATTACCAACAGCTGCTAATTGCTGCATAGTCCAGAGGTGACCATCTCTTTCCAAGTATTCACTGCTTGCCAGGAAATGAACTGGAAAGTTGCAACAGAAAATCTCTTTGATCTTGAAACTCAAAGACTAGCTGGACGGGTGAAAGCCAAATGTGTTCTATTGCAGGACAAGTCCTATATGAAAATTTGGGAGACAGCTGGGCCTCTGTTAGAATTAAATCTAGTGTTATAGGGAAGGGTTTCCTGTCTGTCCAGTCTGGAGAAGTGATAAATATGCTAGGCTGTAAAGTTAAAAAAACCATTTGGCATATTATAGCTGAGAACAAAATGTCATCTGGTAGGGTAATCTATATTTTTTTCTTATAAATGTATGAAACACACACAACACTGCTATAGTAAAGGGTTTGTTGATGTTTCCATTGCAAACCTCATTTTCCAAGGACTTAGAGCTGTTGTTTGGACTGGAATTTGTCAGGCACTTCGCACGCACGTTGTTAGCCTGCATGCAGCTCTTCCAGTCCATCTTAAATAATATTTACGAGTTTGACTCTGTTTAGAGAGGGGGAAAAAAAAGTATAGACACTTGTGTGAGGGCAGTCTGTAGAACAAAAAACAGTGCAATTTGGCATGAAGTTTTCAAGCATGTGGTCCTTAAAGCGGATCAGTTGAGCAGACTCAATGGCAGTAGTGCTTGCTGTAATCCAGAGGATGCAAGTATGACTGAGCTTAGAGCCTCTGGACCAGAGTTGGGAAGCTGCGGGCAGCTGTGCCTGCGGACGGTCAATGTAAACAAACTGTCTCCCGGCCCACCAGCGGATTACCCTGACGGGCTGCGTGTGGCCCACAGGCCGCAGGTTGCCCACCACTGCTCTGGACAGACAAAATCATTGCTAAGGTCAGATGTGTAACTCCAAGGAAGGGTTTGTGCCACTGCTTTTGTGGCTACTGCTGAACAAGGAAGGGAAAGTAACACCTATTAATAGTCACATTTCTAACCTCTGTGACTAATGGCTTGTCACATTGCAGTTAACCTGGTGGATAAAACCCACAGTCAGTGCAAACCCCATGGAGACAGATTGCGTTGGTGTAAACTGTGGCTTCCACTGATGTAGCTTCCCATGGTTTCAAACCTCTACCATAGGGGTGTGAGCCACTGCTGCGACATTGGTATTGCTGCTCTTGAGGCTAAAAACCCCAGTGCAGACAACATGCATGGCAGTCACGTTGGTGCATTGCTTGTTAGAGGGAGGGCCAAGTATGCGCCCTCGGGAGAATCACTGTTACATGTCCCTTGGTGTAAATCCCATTACCATGTCACAGTCAGTCATGTGACATCTGTGCTATGAAGGGAAATAGGGAGATCTTGTTGTCTTTCCCCTTCCAAAAACATTTCCACAGCTTGCATTTCTCCTTCTATTTTGCCCCTTTTATTTCTGATCATACCACCTCCATGGACATGCTGAGGCTGTCATTGCTCTAGGTCACCTGGATTTTGCACAGCTCTCCAAAGCAAAGTAATCTGTTGGGTATATTGCAGAAGATGAATTTAGGGTTTCCTTGCTTATTGGTTCGTCAGACCCTTGACATGTTGAATAAGGGGGGAAAAATAAATGAAGCCATTTATTCCAGTACTTCAGGGCTTGTACCAAGGGTTGAGTGAAATGTCTCAATGAGTACAACAGAACTCAGTGACTTTGGGACCCTAGAACAGTAGAGTTTAAATTGTTTTTGGCCCGAGGCACAGAGTCAGGGACAGAAAGAATGACATTGCAGAATTTGGCTGCTTACACTAGCATGCTTTTCGAAACTGGATGGCTGCCTCTACCTTCCCACTGCACTCAGTGAAAATTGATGTTTCCGCTAAGATAATCAGCGAAGAAATAGTCAACTCTGTTGCTACTGAAGTTGTCGTTCTGAGGCTTGAGTCTCAACATCTCAGGTGAGATGAATGATGGTAGATCAGGCTTCTTTGATAGCTATTGTTTTTCTCTCTCTGGAGTCTCATGAAACTGCACTGCGCTAGGGCCATGCTTGGTTGGATTTTCTAGCACCACAAGGGCTAGAAACTTACTGTGTTTAAATAGAAACATACACTTTGAAGAAGCTTAATCTGCCATGGGTACCAGGTTATGCATCAAGTGGGCTAGATCTGGCTGGCTGGTTGGGTGTTAACACCTGTGTTTTATACTGAGGTTAAGAATGAGGTTTTTAGGGGGAAGGAATGTGTGGGGAATACGAAATAAGCACAATGGGGCCATCACTCTTTGGGGGATATTATGCTCCATTCACATACAGTCTATTTTTATTACACCTATAATGGCTGTTCATAGACTTAACCTATTACTGGGGTAGAAATTGAAATATTCATACAGAAATGTGCTTTGAAAACTGGTTAAAATATGATTTGTAAAGGCAGATTGTGAAAACTATGCATGAGTTAAACACTCCATTTCAGTACTTGATCACTGCCAGAGGACATTTTTGACCCAATGAACTGATTTTGATATGTTTCTATTATAGGCATGATTTTTAATGAACACGATCAGGAGGTGAGAGACTTGGGCTATCAGAAGCATGCCTTCAATATGCTTATCAGCAACCGTTTGGGATACCACAGGGAGGTGCCAGATACAAGGGATGCAAAGTATGTCCTTTATACCATTTGCTCTATAAATATAATGTTACGTTTTGAAGGGTCCAGTATACTAAATAATGAGACTGAAATTAAACATTTGGCCGTTACACATCTATTACATTTTGCTTTCAACATATCAGTTACCACTGAAGGCAGATTTCCAGTCCTTTAATACTTGCACCCAGATGGCTTCAGGTTATTCTTTTAATTCGGAGGGTTTGCTTTATTGAATACCGTTCAGAAGTGGATCTCAAGAGGCAAACGGAAATGGGATAATAATGGTACATAATTGGAAAATCTCTATTGAACAGGTCACATGAGAAAGTCAGACTAACGCTATGTTAAGACAGTGCGTGTATGTAATTTTAAGATCACCTACACAAACCATATATCTACCTACTCTACCACACAGAAGTCTTTTTGAATTTGGATTTTAAAATACAATATGTCTGCAAATAAATACATATACAGTAGAATCTTTACAAGCTAATGACACTCAGCTGAATGGATCAAAGGGTTAAAGTAGAAATTATTTTCTCAGTCAGATGTTAGATGGAGAAGCTGATTGGTTAGAAAGTATCATGCTCAATTTAAATATGAGAAGCCATCCGGTGGTCACCCCAGAGACCTAACTTCAAATGTAGGGTACATAAGAATGTCCATACTGGGGCGGGATGGACCTTTGGTCTGACCAGTATCCTGTCTGCCAACAGTGGCCAATGCCAGGTGCCCCAGAGGGAGTGAACCCAACAGGTAACGATCAAGTGATCTGTCTTCACTCTCTGACAAACAGAGGCTAGGGACACCATTCCTTACCCATCCTGGCTAATAGCCATTAATGGACTTAACTTCCATGAATTTATCCAGTTCTTTTTTAAACCCTGTTATAGTCCTAGTCTTCACAACCTCCTCAGGCAAGGAGTTTGACAGGTTGACTGTGCGCTGAGTGAAGAAGAACTTCCTTTTATTTGTTTTAAACTTGCTACCCATTAATTTCATTTGGTGGCCCCTAGTTCTTATATTATGGGAACAAGTAAATAACTTTTCCTTATTCACTTTCTCCACACCACTCATGATTTTATATATCTCTATCATATCCCCCCCTTAATCTCCTCTTTTCCAAGCTGAAAAGTCCTAATCTCTTTAATCTCTCCTCACATGGGACCTGTTCCAAACCCCTAATCATTTTAGTTGCCCTTAGAATATCAGAGTTGGAAGGGACCTCAGGAGATCATCTAGTCCAACTTCCTGATCAAAGCAGGACCAATCCCCAATTTTTGCCCCAGATCCCTAAATGGCCCCCTCAAGGATTGAACTCACAACCCTGGGTTTAGCAGGCTAATGCTCAAACCACTGAGCTCTCCCTCTCCCCCCTCCCCCACCCCCATGCCAGTTGATCTTTTTTGAGATGAGACCACATCTGTACGCAGTATTCAAGATGTTGGTGTACCATGGATTTATATAAGGGCAATAAGATATTCTCCGTCTTATTCTCTATCCCTTTTTTAATGATTCCTAACATCGTGTTTGCTTTTTTGACTGCCGCTGCACACTGCGTGGACGTCTTCAGAGAACTATCCACGATGACTCCAAGATCTCTTTCCTGATTAGTTGTAGCTAAATTAGCCCCCATCATATTGTATGTATAGTTGGTGTTATTTTTCCAATGTGCATTACTTTACATTTATCCACATTAAATTCAATTTGCCATTTTGTTGCCCGATCACTTAGGGGTAGTGGAGTGGGTTAGATGATCCCTAATTGATATAACACAGAGCCTCTCTGTGTTTGTTTTATGTAATGGACAAATAACCAACTAATGGTGAGATTGATTCTATGTGGTGATCAGTGTGCGCTCGAGATCTCCATTAATGGACTATCGGGGATATTTCAAGTGAGGACAGAGAGATATTGAGCATAGAGAAGTTTGTATAGTGCATACATATATTCTGTGCAGGTGTACTCTGAACTGTTAATTTTAAAGGGATGATATTATGGGGAAAACCCCCAAAATTCTGTACCTGTAGTATTAATTACATACTGGGTTCTTTAAAAATGCTTTCATTTTTAAAATCTAATATATGTTTTTCCATTTATTCTGTTGGAGTGAATAGCAAAAAGGTAAGCAGTGTGGTGAATGTAAATGACTGACTGCTAATTTCACTTTTTTTTAATTCACATTTTGTGTCTCATGCACCAGTACAATGTTAAGGTTTTTAATTGGACTTAAACGTGTTTAATTAAAAACCTAAATTGGGTGTAAATTTACTGATACAAACTTAATGAGCACTAGGATTCACAGAAAGCTATTTTATTAGATCCAAGAGGTATCAAATAGTAACTGAAATATAGGTGGGGGGTTGAGGGGGAGAAAGCTTTCAGAAATACACTGTAGGAGAGCAATCTTCCTGATTCCAGGCAGGGCTAGATGACCTACATGCCTCTTCCATCTTCCTAATTATAGACCTTATGAGTCTAAGTATTCTAGAACAACGTTTGTAGCTTGATTTTTCTTTTTTCAGACACACAGAGCACTCCAACTCCCATTGAAGGTGTTACAAATTGTTGTGTTCAGTACCTTGAAAATCAGACCCTTAAAGTTTAAACATTCAAGTTAATGAGTGTTTGAAGGTTTGATGGAGCCTAAGAATGGCAGAGTACTCTGTCTTTATATACTAAGCCACATTGCTGCATGCTGATAAAGGTTGGGAAGGTGAGAAAAGCTGTCTTTAAATAGGGTCACTTCTTGATGTCCGGAAAATAGTGCTGTCTATCTAGTGACTTTCTCTTCAAAAGCACAAATTTTCTCTACTCTGTTACACTTAGATAGAGTAAAGCAACCATCTGAATGCCCCAGGCGTGCCCCCCGCTCCAAATCATGGTGTAACTTTCGTTTTTGTTGTGGTTGCTCAATTGTGTGTAAATGTAATGGGCCATAGTTGTTGCACAAAAGCGCATATCCCTCCCAGAGCTGAATCCACTTGAATTCAAGTGAATAGGCTTCTTGACGTAACCACAGTTGCATTTTAGGTCCAGAGATTTTTGCTACCACTTGATCCCCTCTCAAATGCCAGTATTGACAATTTACCTTGTATCGTATCAGATTTGTAGACATCAGGGAGAGAATTTGAAATAGACAGATAAAAGTCCTCATATTTTTGCTGCAAGACTTTCAGTGCCTGCTCTAACTACTATGTGTTAGGAATCTGACCCTTTAGCATTGTATGTGTGAACTGTAGGTATGAGGCTACTCTATACTTTGTTGAGCCCTAACTTAAGTATTATGTTAATGAACATGCCTTAGGCCTGGTCTATACTACAGAGTTAGGCTGATGTAAGGCAGTTTACGTTATCCACTAACTGTACACTCTACAGCCTTGCTCCCGCCGATGTAAACACCCTACTGCACTGACGACATAACCACATCGTCCATGAGAGGCGCAGGGCTTATGTCAGTGTAGTTAGGGTGACACAATGTCTGTGTAGATGCTAGGTTACATACCTCTATTGGCTGTCATTCTTGTCAAGTTCACGGCTCCAGTGGAGCCATGAAATTGACAAGAAAGCTGGCTCCCAGCTCCCCAGCCTGTCTCTGCCCTAAAGCAGGGCTGCCACCCAGACTTCCAGCTCAGGCTGCCACCCAGGCTCCCAGCTCCCCACAGGGAGCCCTGCTGCCTTCCTGACTCCCTGCTCCTAGCCTGGCTGCTGCCACTCTGATCTGGGCTGCTGCCCAGGCTCTTGGCTCCCCACTGGGAGCACAGCAGCCAACCAGACTCCGGTCACGGATCTCCCTGCCAGGAGCCTGGCTACCCTCCCCCAGGCTCTCGGCTCCCTGCTCCACACTGGGAGCATGGCTGTGTCTGGTGGGGAGCTCTGCACCTGGAGCCCGGTGCAGAGTCAAGATGTCGGGGGGGAGGGGGGGGCAGGGGAAGCTGGGCTCCTGGTGGGGAGCTGCACATGGAGCTGAGAGCTCTGGCTCTCAGCCCCCCAAGCTGCCCCTCTTAAGTTGGTGGAAGTGCTCCTGGTGAGGATGTGCACCACTGACAGAAGGAGGGCAGTGTGGACATGAGCCACTGCAGTAATTACCGTGGTGGCTGTAAGTTGACCTAACCTAGGTTGGCTTAAGTTTATAGTGTAGACATGCCCTGAGCGTAACACTGAAATGTAAGAGAACAATTTCTAATACAATATTAGTGTTGCTGTTTATGGAGCTTTGTCAGGAGGTGCAGTCCTGTACAGATGTACATTGAACATAAGTGTGTCTTTTGTTTGTAGGTGCAGAGAAAAGTCCTACCCTTCTGATTTACCGTTTGCCAGCATAGTTATCTGTTTCTATAACGAAGCATTTTCTGCTTTGCTTCGGACAGTACATAGCGTACTGGATCGCACTCCAGCATATCTCCTTCATGAAATTATCTTGGTGGATGACAACAGTGAATTGGGTGAGTGACAATCTCAGTAATGCATTTGTGCTGGCGTTGCACATCTGTGCTTGCACCTACTGGAGACGTTCGGCTTTCCTGTCTCTTCCTGTGCTTTTATCAATAAACCATGTATCGTGTAGACATGACCATTCAAAATAGTTAGGTTTTTAAACTTCACTTGGGCCAACTAGTTATGTGTTAATGTCAATAATAGTGAAGATTTAAGCAGCTGGGATCAGCTGAGCTATGCATAACCAATGACAATATATAGGAAAGTTTGCTGGGCCGGTGTTTAGAATGGCTTATGCAGATGCTCTAAGAATAGATTCTTCAGGCCCAAACTCTCCACAAGCCTATATTTACTACTGAAAAAGAGTTGCTTATACACAGTCCTGTGCCTCACAGTTGTTTGTGTGGCCATATAAGTTGCTGTAGCACTACAGATATAGTATGTGATTTCTGCCAGCTCATCAATTCAGTGGTGGTGTGGTGTACTTGGGAGCAGAGTCCAGCTTTTGGGCTGGGAATGCTGTGCATTACTCTTGGGCAACCTTGTGGTTGCCCCGGGGAGTGGTTTTCACTAGCTTTTGACGGAGCAGCTGTCCAGCCCTAGGAAACTGGAAGGGGGTCAGTGCAGTGGTGGGGCCCCTAAAGCGGGTAGGTCTGTCAGAATGAGTTGTCAAATATTTGTCTGTGGTTTAAAGATCATGCGCCAGCCCTTTTCTTTAGCACGCTCTGCAAATCAAAATAAGCCACTAACTTGGAAGCATTCTGGCATTTGAAAAGCTAAGCAGCAGCTGAGAAATATGTCTGTATAAACAGCAATTACAGCAGCATTGTGTGTGCTTCCTATTTTCTTGCTGTATAAACATCTGCAGCCTTATGTATCTCTTTCATCTGATCCTTTTTTAATATACGTAATTAACTCCTCCTGTTTATCACCATCTGATTTCAGGCTTAAACTCTCTTGTCTTTGTGAGGCTGATTACATCTGTATGGTTTAGAATGGAATTCCCTTCTTGTTACAAAGCTAATTTGTTTCTATTGGGTCAGAGCAAATGTTAAAGTTGGAGAGAGAACTAGGATTAAATACTCTGTCCTTTGCCAATAAGCATGCTTAATGTTTAAATGCCGGTTTCGTGGTTGTCCTCTTGAGATTTGGAAGGAATGTGCATCCCACACCACAGAGTTTCTGGCACAACTTACTGCTTTCAAGTTTCAGAGCCTTTAAGTTCAGCAGTAAACTTACCTCAAAATTAAATCTTCAAATATGGCACTGACTAAATATAAACATCCTTCCTTGCTAACCAAGCCCTCTGACCCTGCTACTATTTTGGTATGTAGTTATTTTGAAAGCCTAGTTAGTCTCAAAGCCTTGGTGTGGTCATGCTAATATTTCTAATTTTAAACCAGCCTCAAGTGGCTGGAGAATGGGGTGAGATTTCTTCAAACAAAAGGATTGGTGCACTCTCTCATTGATAGTGTAACAAACTAACGATGACATTGATACCTTCTTCTAATGGAAGAAATTTCACAAGTAAAAGAGAGCAGGGGTGGTTTTCTCATTAAGACCCTGGACCAGAACTTCAGTCCCTGGCTCTGTACAGATTTCTTGTGTGGTCTTGGGTAAATCACCAAATTCCTCTGTGCCTTCATTAACTGGTATAAAATGGAGATGATAGTACCTTCTTTCTCCTACCTTTTGTCTTGTTTGTTTAGCTCTTCAGGACAAGGATAGTCTCTGACCTGGAGTACCTGACATGGTCTGCTGCTTAGCCTTATATTCTGTCATGTAAAGCTCATGTCTTTGAATTTGGGTTTCCCTCAATAAGTTCCTTACACACATGAACAATTTAAAATGCCCTATACACTAAAGAAGCTTTTCTATGTCTCCGCTGGAAACCATTCAGGGGCTGGGTTCCCCCTCTTCACTCACTCTGGCTATCATCCTATCTGTTGATCTTCATCCAGGATTTTCCCTCTCTCTAGGCTACCTTCCCTCCTTCTGTGGTTTAATCCCTACCTTACTAAATGCAGCACAGAAGAAGGTGACCTCCATGACTTTGGCTGGTGCCATTCTTCCCTTGAGAAGAAGAGACCAAAGAGATGAAAATGAGGTGGGGAAGTATCTTCCTCAGCTGGGTCTCTTGCCATGCAGCTGTCCCACACTGTCCTAAAGCCACTTTTCTGCTTTCTCACGAAGAGAAGCCTCAACTACCTCAGCAGAGCACGATAATGGCTGGAGTTGATTTCCAGAGCTCCCTTGCTTGCCTGAATGAGGGGAGAAGCTCTTCTTCAGGGGCAGAGGTGGCTTTTGGGTGCTGTGACAGACAAAATCAGCCTGCCCTGCTTACAAGAAGGCAAAAGAACCTCTCTAGTGGGGAAAGAGACACCAAGGCAGTCTTAAACCTCTGTTCCGGAAGTTACCTTAAAAAGCACTCCAGGGGTTCCCTGGGGCCTAACCTTTTGTATTCCACTGTTTTCAGAGACTGTCCAGGGGGGCACACAAAATCTTCCGCTAATCACTTCCGCCATGTAGTGTAGCGGTAGTGATTTGCTATTCTGTTTTCTCCGTGGCAGGACCAGTACTTCTGGGGATTGGGAAAGGTGGGAGCATTTTTTGCTACTCTCCCCTGCCCCCAGAGCCTCACATGAAGCCTTTGTCCTCACTCTGTTAATTTTGATGTTTAGCCTTTCCTACTGTAATTTCATCATGTGAGTTCTCCATTTCCTGTAACCTCATAGCTGTCTCTGCCTTGGGATACTAGATCAAATGAAGAATAGTTTAGGCAATAGTTTTCGTTCCTGTTCATAAGTCCTTCTGTTTTTGTGCAGCCCTGTCTCACTCATTTATATAGTATTATTGGGATGACGCATGTTGAGTATCCCTAACTCTCTATACGATTTTCCTTCAAAACCATCTCTCTTACTCCTTCCTTAGCACATTGTACCATATTTAAGACCGGGGACAGATAGCATCCTTGAGGCAGACAGCATAGGGACCTTTGATTTACTCAGCAGGTGTCTCTCCTAGAAGTTTTAAGAAGTCTTTAGTCACAAGATATTGCTCTTTCAATATATTCACTGTCCGGGATGATGTCATGGTATTCCACAGCTTTTCCTCCCTATCCACTATCCACAAGACTTTACTGAAGTCTCATAATATGTAAAGATAATAGCTGGAATGCCTTTTGTTTTTTCATTATCTCCCTTATAAAGAAATGCCTGGTTCTTCATGTGAATGTACAGTTTTGTCCTCCACATACATCCAGGGGTGCTGGAACTAGAGGTGCAGGTACATGGTTTCCACTTTCAGCACCCCCACCATGAAAATTGTTCCAATGCCCCTGCATCCATCTATTAGACAAGATGGTCAGGGACGCAACCCCATGCTTGGGGCGACCCTAAACCTCTAACTGCCAGAGGCCACCAGCTCTCTCCTTGTGTCTAATGATGAGCTTGCTCCCCACAGACTGGGGGACACCAATTCAAAGCAGCACCAAATTCTGCCAGAACAACAGATGCAAAACCTGTAGACATATTTCCATTGCTATGACAATCAGCACACCTTTCAAGATCCATAGGTTGTACACATGTCTATGACAAATGTGGTGTACCTCAATAAATGCCCCAATAATAACTCTGTGGGTGAAATCAGACAATCACTATGCTTTTGAATGAACTCATACAAGAAAATAAGACAAAAACAGCCTATCACCTGTAGATGAACACTTCACAAAGTGACTGTTCTCTATATCTCACCTCTCAGTCCTCATTCTTAGAGGAAATCTGCACACCTTTGAAAGACGAGTCTGGGAGCTTAAATTCATAACGTTGCTAGACACTAAAAAGCATGGACTGAATAGAGATACTGGGTATATGGTTTATTACAGCCATCTATAACCCACTAACAACTCCTCTTCCCTTCCAGCTGCCTTTTTCCCCCCCCTCTCCCTCCCTTCCTTGCTCCCCTATGATGGGAAAATTGTTAACTGGCCACTTCATCTTGAATGATCCTTTTGAAATGTGTTAACTACTTACGTTAAATAATCTGTTCCACCTTGTATTTAGCTGTGACAATGAGTATGTTTTCCAGACTGAGAGAGAGCTCTGTGTATGCTCGTCTCTCTCGCCAAAAGAAGTTGGTCCAATAAAAGATATTACCTCACCCACCGTGTCTCCCTAAGGGTATGTCTACACGGCGATGTAAGTTCAGGGTTAGTGGGACTTGAGTCCACTGATCCATGTTGGGGGGAACCCTGGGCTTTGAGCATCTACATTGTAATTAAACCCTATTTTAAGGGTTTTCTTACCTTAGAGCTCTGGGGCTCTGGCAATCACACCACAGTGCGCAGACTCCAGTCAAAGTAACCATATCCCAGAGTCCCTAGCACCCCCTCACCCCCAGTCTAGCCCTAGGACCGTGGTGCACTGTGGGAAAACTTTACTGCCTGCCCTGCATGTTGCAGGAAGTTTGAACAGCCTCCAACACAGCCTGCCAACCCGTCATTTTGGTCTGTGCTCTCCAAGCTACAAGAGCCAACAACATGGAGGAGGTGCCTTTTCATGAACTTCTCTTGCTTGCACGTTTACTCCAGTGTCAGGAAACTGGCAGAGCATCCATGAAGCGCTGGTGGACACATTGGTGGTGTTTTCTGTTTCACGAAAGCTACCTGATGGATTTCCTGATGGAGCAGCAGGAGGAAGAGGAGGATCTGTTGCCAGCCAGTTGGGGTTGGAAAGTTGATGGAGAGTAGAGTGGGGGGCTGAGGCTTCTGAGGCAATGAGGCATGTGGTTTACCCTGAGGAGGTAGGCATTAAAGCTATTCCAGAGGTAATTGCTGGCTTTCAGTGAATGGGGTTTCCTAATTGCGCCAGGCCATTGATGGGACTCCTTTGCCCTCCTCAAGGAGTACCTGAGTACGTAAACTTGCAAAGGCTCCTACTCCATTGTTATGCAGCCACTGGTGGACTACAGAGGCAGATTTATGGATGTCAGTGTGATCTTCACAGGAAAAGTCCATCATGCCAGGGTTTTTTTTACCGTTTGAGAGTATACTTTCATGAATAGGCTGGGAAACTGTTCCCACCAAATGACATTGACATAAACAGTGATACTGTCCCCACTATTATTCAGGGGGACCCCACGTACCCCTTTTTGCCTGGGCTTATGCAAACTTATCCAGATTGCAGAGGACCTGGCAAAAGAGGGTTTAATTACACTCTCAGCACTTGTAGAATGGTTGGTGAATGTACTTTTGTCAGATGAAAATCCTGTTGGAGATGTCTACAGACCCATTTGGATGCCAGTGTCACCAGCGCTGTCCACATCACTGTGGCTTGCTGTGCTTGTCACAACTGTGTGAAGCCAGAGGTGTGCCATTTCCCCTTGAATGGACCTATGACAGGGAGGGTACTGTAGATTGGTACCCTCAGCCAGAAGGTGCAGCTACCACTGCAGGAGCTGCCTGCACCCGGGCAGCAAGTCAGGGATGCTTTATGTTCGCATGTTATGAACTGACATGGCCCAAAGGAGGCAGGGGAATAGTACCTGTACAAATGTGCTTGTGGGGGAAACCTGGCTCATTAATTTTTTGGAACCGGGGGCAGTGCTTGGGAGGAGCATGGGCTTGATTGCTATGCAATGCAAGTCTGAATGACGCGATGAATAACGAATTTGGTTAGACGGGGGGCGGGGGGGGGGGGTACAAAGGCTGTACAAATGAATTCTATTGAAATGTGAATTGCTCCACCTAGTTAAATAGAGGAACACTGTTTGTTTACTAATGCTTAATTGCTCCCGAACATGTTTTTAGCTTTATCATCTCAAATCATGGTTGTATGATGTGGTGCAGTGACAGCAGTAAACTTCCTTGAAAACATAACGTTTTATTTGTAAACACATCTTAAAGCAGAAAACCACTCAGTCATTTGGGCAGGGCAGCTGCCACATCAACAGCACTCCCCTCCCCCCTCCCCCCCCCCCCCGGCAGGAAATAGTTAAGACCTGACACAATCCCCCTACGTGTCCCCTGCCCCCAGTTCTTTTCCCTTCTTTACATGTTTTCCCCCTCATTTGGAAGCAGGGGAGGGGATCTGGAAGAAGGAAGGCTGCGTGGGGTTTAGTTGCACTGCCCAGCCTCTCTCATGAGTCCTGAACGCATGGGCCGCCCCAACATGGAGTAGTCCAAGCTACTGCTGGGCTGAGGGGACGTTTGGGCATCATGGCATGATGTGAGAGAGGCTGCAGGTGTCGGAGCTCTTGCTGCCATTATGGAAATAAGTTGCTGAAACAGTTCTCTGTGAGCTCTGTCCTCCTCCCTTAGCCACTGTTCATGTTCCGGGAACTGCTTTGCAAGCGCCAGCTCCCTTGCTGAAAACCTGTCCTTTACCTGGGTGGTAAGCCTCACTTTCCTCCTGCCTGTCAGTGGACCGTTGTTCCCATCCTTTGTCCCTCTTCTTCTGGTACTAGACCTGCTGGTCTGTCCTCTCAAGAGCATCAACCATAATTTCATCATGGAAACGCTTCCTTTTGGAACGGTCTGGGAAAGGTACATTGAGCCAGGGATGGAGTTCCTGAAGAATGGAAGGCAATAGATGTTGAAGGGCCTGAAATAGGACAAGACACAGAGGGTTATTATCTAAAGTAGCTCTGTGGAGGAGCACAGAGTTAATTATTGTGGAATTTCAATGGCATAAAATGTAACATTCCTAAACTGAACCAACACATATTGTGAAGGGGATGCATCAGTCCTCATACTGTCTCTGGACACAGCCCGGTTAATTGCAGTTACAGAAGTGCAGAGACAATGGTAAGGTTAAAACTATAACCTTTATTCTGTTTCATAAAAATTTTATAACTAATTACCATATGAAGGGGTGTTTAGTGCCCTCTCTGCAAAGGTTTTTTCTGTCACTTCAGGCCTTTCGTATTTTGGAAGACATAACCGTTTTTGTGGTGCTCTATTGGCAAAGGGAGATGTTGTTCCAAGCTGCTGGAGGAAAACCTGCAGTGTATGCAGCAGAAGTATTCCAACTAATAGTCACTGAACAGCACATCTGTGAGTGGAGTGAGCTAGTCAGCTATATTGAGGGGCTTGGAAAATATGCTCTTCCCGGCAGTGTGACTAATTACCAGGAGTTCTTGTTTCAGGAAGAGTTTGCAGCTATCAGCAGCCAGGGTTGGGTCAGCAGCCATGAGGGAATTAACATGATACTGTGTTAGCTCACACGTGGCTTACCCTGTTATGGCTGCACACAAACATGCCTCTTTACTCCACCCGGCACAGTTCTGGGAAATAACTGACACTACACTCGAACTGAAATGGACCAGATTTGGAAATAGCACGCGCGCACACACGCTCACTCACTCTCTCCCTCTCCCTCGCCCAGGAGGAGTGATTACAGAGTGGCAAATATCTTCTTATTGACAGGAAAACACGAATGACCCTAGCAAACCTCTGAGACAGTTAAAATAACCTTTACAGCTGTTCGAGTGTTTGAAATTCCAAATCACCATTTTGAGCTCCATGTGTTGGGTTGGGAGGAGGAAGAGTGGGATTGGGGAGGCCCGGCTGCTGTGATACAGTCAGCCATTAGTGGCTAAACATTGGAAGCTGGGTCTTATCATTTTTGTATTGCTTCTTACAGCAGAAGCCCCTCCATTACTGTAGCAGTGCACTTCAAATCAGACACTTCTCAGGCTCTGGGGCAGCTTCTGTCTCCACCAGGTTCTCTGCAGGCTCAGCAGCAGGCTGTTCCATGGGAGAGGATCAAAGAGTTCTTCCAAGTAGGGACTGAGAATTTGCAGTTGAGCCTCATCCATGGCCTGCTCTGGGACTGTTTTCATTTAAAGTCACTTCATGTTGTTCATTGGGAGCCTGCTGCTGGCTCCTGTCAGCCTTCATGCTGGATTCAAGGACCAGCAGGGCATGATCCTGGCTGACCAGGTCATTGTGATCCATGGTTGGCTCCGTGCTGGGTGCACTGCCCAGAACCCAGTCAAAGTCCTCATAAAATGGGCAAGTTGCCCGATGTGCGGTTCTTGTCCCTGGTCTTCCAATACTCGCTCTTCAGCCTCTTAATGCGCTCTCTGCACTGATCACCTGTCCAGAAAATCTGCAGAGCTGACAGCTTTTTAACTATCTGCTGCTATGCCTAGTCATTCCTGGTGATTTTTCTGAAGTCCACAGTTTTACGGGCTTTGCACCAGAGGTTTGCCAAAGTCTGGCAGTGCTCCCATGATGAGGAAGCAGCTTGCTTTGCAAAGGCTCAATTGGTTTGCTCTCCGTTGCAAACCCAGGAGGCTCTCTGATGGTGTGCTTGCAGATCGGTGATCAGAAGAGAAGGGGTGAATGCTGACCTGGACTGCTGCCATTTGCCAATGGGTGTGTGTGCGTGTGTGTGGAAGTTCTTTTTTCAGTAGAGTGGATTGCAGGTTGTTGGGATAGAAAGCACTAAAGAAGTTGTCCCATGGAATTGTGGGATACTTCTAGATGATTCCCAGAACCCGAGTCAAGCAGGGCTGCATCTATACTGCAAAGTAATAGGGCTCAGCCCCTGGCTCCCAGCTTGACTCAAACTGGGTCTGAGCCCTGGGTTAGTGCAATGCAGTGTAGACGGAAGAGGGTGTGTTTAGGCTGGAGTCCGAGCTCAAGCACGGACTTACGTTGCAGTGTAGACATCCCCTAGGAAGCCAGGAGTGAAGATGGGTGGGTTACTCTGTAATAGCTCTATTCTGTGTGCTCCCCCGAAGCTCTGGTATAGGCCACTGTTCAAGACCGGATGCTGGGCAAGATGGACCATAGTGTGACCCAGTATGGTCACTGTTCTGTTTTTATAATATATAAAGACGGTATCAGGAATTCCTTTTTGCTTCTTCACCATCTCCCTGATAAAAAATTGCCTTGTCCTTTGTAAGAACGCACAGCTTTGCCCTCCTCATCCATTCCACTGATGTATTAATCCTGTTGACAATGACTTTGCTCTTATAACTGATGTCTAGCAGGCCGATGTGATTTCTCTCTACTATGCTACTTCTACTCCAATGTTTCTTCCACTTCTGTAAAATCTTCCATAACCCTGGTCCTTGTAATATCCCAGCTGGCTGGCTGTTTCACTGTGACTTCATTTGTTCTTTTCCATGTCTCTGTGTGCTCAGTTACTCTTCTCCAGTATTCTGGCTTTCATCAGTCCCTCCCTCCAATGACAGTAGCCTGCTGCCCACCTTTCCTTTACTTGGGAAATGTTGGCATTGAAAAGACTGAGGAAGTACAATGCCTCTTACCATCATTATATACTTGTATTACGGTGGTACTTACAGGCCGTAATAATGATCTCTGCTCTCCTTCAAAAGCATGTGCTTCGTCTGGAGTGTGTTTTGATCCTCCTTGGGTTCTGGAAAGGTGCAATCGGAGTCATAAACTACTTTGCATATCTTTTAGACACTATTTTGCAAAAGCAGAGAAAAAGATGGACCTATACTTTCATTATCCATACCTGTTGATAGATGTTTTCCCCCTCAAAGGCATTAAGGTTTATTTTAGAGTGGTGATCTTTGTAGGACACTGCTAACTTAAATCACACAACTGTCTGAAAGTGTTATTTGTAGCAATAGCGGATATAACATCTAAGATAGCTACATTGGAAAGAGATGAGAGAGAAATATTCCTTTTTGTGTTAATTAATTTTTTATTATTAGCACCTAGAAACCCCAGTCATAGACAAGGACCCCATTGTGCTTGGTACTGTACAAACACAGAGCAAAACAAGATGGTCTCTGCTCCAAAGAGCTTACAATCTAAGTATAAAACAAGAGACAGCTGGTGGATACAGATGGATCTATACAGGAACAAGGAAACATTGAGACAATATTGGTCAGCATGATAGGCTACGCTGTCGACACACAGCACTTGGCCAGTTCCATCCTTTTCCCCATACAGCCAGTTGCCATTTTGTCTCCATGGATGTCTCACACAGCAGCAGGGGAAAAGAGAAACACTTAATAGGATAACATGATTGCAAAGCTACAAAAAGTGGCAAGGGGACTTGGGATTGGGTGTACTACCTGGAATGACTTCACTGAAATGGAACAGAATTCATGCTGAAGGTTGTCAACTAACATCTAAAGGAGGTTTTTGATCACTCTGCATGCTACACAGTTTTGCTGTTTTTACTCTACATGCAACTGCAATGAAGCTATGACTAAATTGGCTCCTGTATTTGTTCTCTTGTTTGCAGTTGATTTGAAAAAAGACCTAGATGAATATATCAAAAAAAATCTTCCAAGAAACACAAAGCTGGTAAGAAATGAAAAGCGAGAGGGGCTGATTCGAGGAAGAATGATTGGAGCATCTCATGCTACAGGTATACCCTGTCTTTTCTTTCCTTTAATACGTTCTCCATACACCTAAGCAGCAGCTGTGTTGTAGCCACAATCTGTCCAGCCAAGGAGTATCTGACATATTCCAGATGGTGATCATCAGTAGGGCTGTTTGTTAGGTAAAAGGGGATGATGATGAGTGATGTGATGCACTTAGAATCATAGAATATCGGGGTTGGAAGGGACCTCAGGAGGTCATCTAGTCCAACCCCCTGCTCAAAGCAGGACCAATCCCCAATCAAATCATCCCAGCCAAGGCTTTGTCAAGCCTGACCTTAAAAACTTCCAAGGAAGGAGATTCTACCACCTCCCTAGGTAACGCATTCCAGTGTTTCACCACCCTCTTAGTGAAAAAGTTTTTCCTAATATCCAACCTAAACCTCCCCCACTGCAACTTGAGACCATTACTCCTTGTCCTGTCCTCTTCTACCACTGAGAATAGTCTAGAACCATCCTCTCTGGAACCACCTCTCAGGTAGTTGAAAGCAGCTATCAAATCCCCCCTCATTCTTCTCTTCTGCAGACTAAATAATCCCAGTTCCCTCAGCCTCTCCTCATAAGTCATGTGTTCCAGACCCCTAATCATTTTTGTTGCCCTTCGCTGGACTCTCTCCAATTTATCCACGTCCTTCTTGTAGTGTGGGGCCCAAAACTGGACACAGTACTCCAGATGAGGCCTCACCAATGTCGAATAGAGGGGAACGATCACGTCTCTCGATCTGCTCGCTATGCCCCTACTTATACATCCCAAAATGCCATTGGCCTTCTTGGCAACAAGGGCACACTGCTGACTCATATCCAGCTTCTCGTCCACTGTAACCCCTAGGTCCTTTTCCGCAGAACTGCTGCCTAGCTATTCGGTCCCTAGTCTGTAGCTGTGCATTGGGTTCTTCCGTCCTAAGTGCAGGACCCTGCACTTATCCTTGTTGAACCGCATCAGGTTTCTTTTGGCCCAATCCTCCAATTTGTCTAGGTCCCTCTGTATCCTATCCCTGCCCTCCAGCGTATCTACCACTCCTCCCAGTTTAGTATCATCCGCAAATTTGCTGAGAGTGCAATCCACACCATCCTCCACTTGCTTTCCTTTAGTGGACTGAACTTACAGCTTATGCAGCAATCTCTTGATGGCTAAGGGGCAGAGAATCAGTCAGATTTCCTATAAGTCAGTCCTTGGCATCACTTATTATTCACTGTTTGGTGTTTTTTACATGTGTTTGAGCTCATGTTAGTTCAGATAAAAATCACTGAGCCATCTTGGTACTCTTTCCTACAACATTTATCAGTGTTTATTTTGTATTTAGTTACTCCAGCTTTATTCTGTGGCAGTTGATACATTAAGAACTTTTGCATTAAAGTGCATTTACAGGTTTAACTGTTTAAGTAAAGCTGTCACCATGTAAGATATGGCAGCTTGCTAGAAATGAAGTGCCTTCAAAAGAGTCATACTCAGTACATAATGAATGAAAGGGAAGCTTTGAGAAGAGTAAGTGGCCACCAGACATGATCATTCTTTCACTTTGCTGAGTTTGGAGACCTGGGCAGGATTAGGGAACAGTTTTCCTATAAAACAAAAGTAGATCAGGACTCTGGCTTTACCTGACTGCTCAAGCAGCTGGTCATAAGAAGTGGTGTTGACAGACTGTATTTCACACAAGTTCTGTATGATTAGCTTTCTTACAAGTAGCAGGGATTTCATTTATGGGAAAATAAAGAATTTTTTTGCTAATGAAGAAAATAAATTGAAACTTTCAGCTTGATTTGTGGGAAGGAAGTCTACCACCTGAATACCTTTTAAGCACCCTTCATATGTGTTAGCTCCCCCTACAAGAAACAAGAGGCAAAAAGATCAGTCGGTACTTAGCAGTGTTGGCCAGAGCCTGCCCTCACTTGCGTGTAAATCCAGAATAAATCAATTAATTTCAGCAGATTTACACACTGTGTAAGTGAAGGAAGAATTTTGCCTGTGCATGTGTTTTAGAAAAACAACCCCCTTCCCCCTGCCCAACCAGCCTTTTTCTATAACCTAAATTTTGGGTCCCCATTGGCCCAGGTGTCCCTTTTAAATCTTACCAAAATTAAACCAGTGAGGCAATTTACTTTTGCAGTAAATGCATCTCAGTTCATTTAGATTAATTTGCTCTAATTGGGAAAGCAACAGTGGTTCACGAACTTTGGTAAAACAGTGCAGGATTTTCTCTCTCCCACCCAAGAGCCCAGCTTATTATATATTGGATAACATACATGCAGAATACTCTGCCTCAAGTGACAGCTGTTGAACTGAGGTATTTTGCTTTCTCATTAAGGCACTTTAGAAAGACTCCTGAGTAAGCTACTAATTCACATGCATGGCTGAGCTACTTCTCACCTGTAGTATTTCAGTTGTCATTACAGTAGTTAATTGGGATAGAATATATCTGTGCTTTATGTAGCCAGGGTACATTTTATGTTAATGTACATCATGGATAAATTCTTTGGTATGTGAGAGACTGTGTGCTACAAGATAATTTCTAAATTAGTCTGTTACTTGTTAGCATTGTAATAGCATGATCCAGAAAGAAAACCACTATTGAAGTTCCTAGGTTATTGACTTGAACATTACTTGTTACCTCTCTCTGTATCTAGTTCATATACCACTCTCTTCACCATGATATGTATCAAGTCCTCTCCCATCTCTCCTCAATTATCCCAATATCACATCACTTTTCTCTTCTAAAATAAAATTTCAGAATAATTTTTACACTGACTAAGCCTGGAGACTTCTCCTTTATTCCCAGTGGTCCAAGTTTTAGCATTTCTAATTGTGGTGAATAGTCCCACACAAACTAATGGCTCTTACAAGGAGTAGGGTGCTACTTAATGTGAGTAAGACTAGCAGAATCTGTCCCTAATAATATTGGCCCTGACTTTGCTCTTACATCACGAATTACTGGGTGCAGGGCTGATGAGAGAGGACAAAGAGGGGACAATTGTGCTTGAACCCTGAGCTCAAGGGGGTCCCCAAAATGTCTGTAACATAAGTGTAAATCAAATCAAATAGGAGGGGGTGGGGCCTTAGCAAATATGGTGCACTGGGATCCCAAATTTCTCTTGACAGGCCTGAGATTCTGTGGCTATATTATGCAGGAGATAGGGCTAGATCATTATAATGGTCCCTTGTGGCCTTAAACGCTACGGATCTGCGATACACCAGTATAAAACTGGTGGTCAGACTCTGAGTTTAAGTGGTCTCTGTGTGTATTTGTTTCATATACATATCTATATATCTATCTATCTAATCTATATCTCTATATCTCTCTCTATATATAAAGTTTGTGTGTGTATATGGCAACACAGCACTGAATCTGGTTAAAATGCTTACCAAAATATGAAACTATGCCAAAGGAAATATTATGAATAACTGCACATTTGAGCAAGAAATTACTTTAAATGTGAATAGTCAAGATTGATGATGTGAAACTTAGTTTGTCTGTGAACTACCTGAATGAATGGTGTTTTCTTCATGTGAGGTTCCTTGTATGCTTATCAGACCACGAGTGTCTTCCAGTTACCTCCCCCTGCATTACACCTTCGGTCTCCACGGATCTTCTGTTGCATGAGTAAGACTGCACAACACTCATTGTGGAGCTTTTTTGATAGTCTTTTTTTGGTACTTAATTGGCTTGTGATATCAGCTTTTCAGAGTCTTCCACCCCTCTGGCTACTCATGTCTAGCTCTCAGACAAGGGGATGCTTCCTTTGTTTGGCTTTTTGAGGATCGGTGTGGAGGTTTATAGTGATAGGAGAGAATCCTCTGGGCCTTGTCAGGGTGGTGGAGAATCTGTTTGAGCTGCGAAAAAATACCTGCAATAATGGCCTAATCCAGGTCTCATTGAACTCAGCGGAAGGACTTCTTTGGACTTTAATGGGAGCTAGAACAGAATAAATGCAGTAATTAAAAATTGTTGGAGTGACGGCGGAACAAGAGTTGTTTCATTCTCACAGCAGGGGAGCTTCCCATTATTGTTAGTGAACTGTGCTGCTCTCGCAGTCTGTGCAGTGTATGTAGAATCATATGCATTACTTTGTAATCGGTATTATTGCCGATAGTTAAGTTCTGTACTCTGCTCCTTCAGGCTAGACGGTAAGATTTCTCTGCAGGAAACCCTTTAGCAGCAGCGGACTCAGAGATGATTGCTACCATCAAGGTTTTATTTGGAAATTGTATTCCGCACCCCCTTCCCCAGTTATATTTGATATACTTAGTACTGATACCTGTAAAAGTGCTGCTGTCTTTACAATACAATATATCCTAGTGGATTTCTTTAGATAATAATCCCGATCCAGAGGAGATGACATCTCCCTCTGTTGTGTATGCTTTCAGTCCTCTGATAGAAATAATCTGTGTATATATATTTAGTGTTTTCACAGACCTGCATATTTTTTATGCTTTTTGTTCTTCTCAGGAAAAGTGCTGGTGTTCCTGGACAGCCACTGTGAAGTGAATGAGATGTGGTTACAACCTTTGCTGGCGCCAATCAGAGAAGACAGCAAGACGGTGGTGTGCCCCGTGATTGACATAATCAGTGCTGACACGCTCATCTACAGCTCTTCCCCTGTTGTGCGGGGAGGGTTTAACTGGGGTCTGCACTTTAAATGGGATCTTGTTCCTTTGTCAGAATTAGAAGGACCTGAGGGAGCCACTGCGCCAATCAAGTAAGATTTCGCCTGCCTGTTGGGAAGCAAGTTGACAATTATAAGTAACGTGCGGTAAATAGAGACCAGCTCATAAATGAGATGTGTAGCTTTAAAAGCAGAGACTTGCATTGCCAAGGGTCGGTCTGTCTCCATTTTTATTGAGTTAGTTTAAGAGAAAATTAAACTTTAACAACAGGAAAAGGCTAGCCTCGCCAAATTTGCCTGCTTTTAAAGGGCAAGAAAAACACCTTTTTAGAGATTTATATAGCACCATGTTTGCCATGGTGCTCTACAGACAGATAAGACATGGTCTGTGCCCTGAAGAGTTTACAGGCTATTATGTATGTATGTAAACATGTATTATCCAGTACCTTAATAGTAGAGCTATGTATTGCTATATGTTTGCCTTAATGATGCTTATTTTGATTATCAACTGTGCCATAGTGATATGCTGTGTATCCATCTGGCATAAGCTCTGGAACGTTTGTGGCCAAATGTTAACGAAAGCTTTGGAAAATTCTTCTCTTTCGTAACAAGAAGGCAAATGTCATGGTCAACGATAGAACTGTTGTACCAGTTTTTCGCAAAAGCTTTCATGTCAAGAGTCTCTTCTTTCCGTTCAGATAGTCTTTTAAATTTTTTTCTTTTAGATTTTAGCATTTATCTTGGTATAAAGCTTTCTACTTGAACGTGCACAGATGCAAAAGCTGCCTCAAACCGTTAGCCACGCCATCAAGCTTTGTGGTGAATGCTTTGAAATCATCCATCCTTTCTATGGTCAATCCTTGAAGTCTGGCCTGAAGTGCTTCCCAGGGTCATTCTTCAAGGCAAAAGATGAGCACTGGGACTTGGCAGCACCTTCTTTGATGTTTCTACTATTCAATAGGTGTCTGGTGGCCTATCAGAAATAAACAGTATCAGTCCAATTCCTACTGGACGTGTCCATGTTATAAAATTGCCACCACCTTTGGAAACTATGTCTTAGCAGAGAGGGCAGATATTGGTTAGGCACTGCAGTAGAAATGGCTTGTGCAGGGGAATCCCTCCAAAAGCAAGGCTGAAGCTGGCAGAGCAATGTGGAGAAGCTGATATGTTGCATATGTTCTCTAGTTTAGAGGTCTTCAGTCTCTCGGGCTGTTAATCCAGCACCATTCATTGACACTAGGTTGATTTCATAAAAAGGGAGCTTTAATCAAAACAATTAAACTAATTTCTGGCAGAATGTTAGTGCTTTATTACATTTTATCACTGGGATGGGCTCTGAAACTTGGCTGTGTGTTTTTGTCCTCCTCTGCCCTTGGAATGTGAATTAACAATGCTTCGAGATGACATAAGCTGCTCCAACACTGGTTTGAAGACCGTGCATCAGGTTTTCCACATCGGGTTTTCCCACCAAAAGGCTTGACCTAAGGAAGCCAAGAAACTTCTCATGGTATTTCTTAATAAACTGGCTCAGCAAGAATCTATTTGGGAAAAGATCACTGCAGGTATTTCTGAAGTTAGAAGACACATGGGAGAAAAGTGGAGGAGATCCATCAAAGAAAATTTTAAATTAGGAATCTTGGTTAGAAATAATCCACCATGTGCCTGAAGATGCAGTCCTCTGTGTAGGCAAAGCTTCCCGTCTTCCAAGGATTCTGGGATTGAGCCCAAAGACAATGTTGGTACTTAAATGGAGTCCCATCATCTACCATGACTAAATTTCCTGAGTTTGAGAGTGACTTCCCCATTTAGAGAAGCTCTTGCATTGCTTAAACAATATTCTAAAAGTTTTTGTTTTTTAAAATCTCTGAATATCACTTTCCACCTAATGGAAAGTCTTTTGTTTTGTCATCTATTTAGAAACCTTCATAATCCAAATGTGCTGGATTCTTCTCTACCCAGATGTTAGAGGGACAAATCCTACAGCAGAAGACCATGTCAGAACAAACAAGGGAATCCAGACTTAGGGCTGCTTACCCTGGACGCTTTTATTGCATTTTTACTGACTAGGATTGTGGAATGCCTGTCTTTAGCCACTGCCACATGGCATGTTTGCATGGACTGCTCTTTCCTCCCCCCGTCTCCTTGCCTTACACTTTGCCAGGGCAACAGCAGACAGGGACTTCCTGCTTATAAAAAGAGGTATTGATCATACAGGAACAATTTAGGATGTAGGTTGTAGAACAGTAACTTACGTACAGATGTTTACAAAATATATTGGTTTCAGAGTAGCAGCTGTGTTAGTCTGTATTCGCAAAAAGAAATCTGTTAGTCTCTAAGGTGCCACAAGTACTCCTTTTCTTTTTACAAAATATATTGACACAGTAAAAATGCTACATAAGAGGCAGTTCATAGAAGGGACAAAGAGCTGGAAAACCTCCGGCGAGAACAAATACTCAACTGTAGAAGAGTTATAACAATTGGGGGATAACCTGATGATTTTATTAATGATGAAACATCAGTACTCCTGATTTTAAATTCAGTTTGTGAGACAAGATAAATAATTTAATTACACCTCATTAGGTTTACTGGACTGTATACTTTAAGCTTGATCCTTGTTTCACATAGAAAGGGAATTATTACTTACTTCAGGTGATACCAGAAAGTACAGTGTACACTGGAATATATTTTTTCCCCAGTCAGGTCAGGACCAGCCTATATTAGCCCTTTGTTCATGAGAGGGAAATATACAATCATTTTGATTTGTATGCACATCACTGTACATTTGTACATATAATGAACAAGTACATCCATACATTTTTAGATCCAGAGCAATGTAATCAGTTAACCAGAAAATGTAGGTACTGTGTCAGAGCTAAAGAGACAAAAATATAACCTGACTGGATACTAGGCAGGGTGGCAGTGCACTTATGCTGGTGATGTCATTGCAAAAGAGTAATTTGGTTTCTATGCAGCCAGGTATTTGCATTTGAAGGAAGACTGAGGGCTTGTCTTCATAGCCCTGCATTTTGGACTATGGGTGCATGGCTGTGTGCACTAGCATGCTGTGCTGTCACTTCCCCATGTGGGTGCTGTGGAAACTAAAAGGTACCTCGCTCACATTAGCTTAGTGTTGTTTAAAGGTACACATCAGATAAATGTATGTTGCACAGTTATACGTGATGGAACAGCGAGAGATCATAGATCATATTTATACACTTTCCTTTAAAAATAAATAAATTATAGGATCTTTTGAGACCTGGTCTGATTACTTCAATCCTGCAGTCATAGTCAATGGGGTCCAACCATCTGGATCCAGTAGTAAGACTGGGGACTTGATGATTAAGCTAGAGTAACTTTTTTTTTTTTTTTTTTTTTAGACAAAGGGAACTCATTTTTAACTTTTTCTCTTCTAGGTCACCTACTATGGCAGGAGGTTTGTTTGCTATGGATAGAGAATACTTCAATGAACTTGGACAGTATGATAGTGGCATGGACATCTGGGGAGGAGAAAATCTGGAAATATCATTTCGGGTAATTGGTTTGTATTACAGTAGGTGCTCTACTTGTTCCCTTAGCTAAGCAGAGATTCATTAGCATTGGAATTTCTATTTGCCTATTGAAGGTATATGGGGCCTTCATTTTCCTTTCAAAGGATGCTTTCAACTTACAAAATAACACTCTGAAATTTCTGATCCACTACTGTAAGAACTAATTTGATTGTAACTGGAAGTTTAAAGGGGGGAAAAATGTTCTCCCTTTTGACTTTTATTCTATAGTGTTTGACAGCACTTATCTTTAGTCACTTTTACAGTTTCCCCTTTTGTTTGTCTGGGTCTTTCACACAGCATAGGGAGAGGGAGAGAGACTTGAAAAAAGAGAATATGGTTTGTAAAATGACAGCAGGAGGAGACACCGGCAGCGTGAAACTACTTTTTACTCAGTTGGTGAAACTGACTCAACTTCAAGCTGCCAGTTGCCCTTTTAATATAAACAGGTTTATTTACATAACAATTCTGTAGGCTTATAGGCTCTTTACAAACCTGCTAGAATCCTTCTCAGAGGAGCTTGAATCCCAGTTTAGACAGGTACTGTACAAATTAGGGATCATGCAGCAGATTAGTCTGAGCTGTTGAAGAAAGATGGGCAGAAAGTTACTATCGGCAGGTTCCACTGTAATTGGTTCATTAGGCTTGTGTTACATTTTATCTCCTCTTTGTTCACAGGGTAGAGATTTAAAAATAAACTGCTTTGAACTTTTTTCAAACAAGTAGTAGGCACCTTTGAGTGTATAAGGAATGTTGCTTCGGTCACTAGGTATGGGCAATGTGAGGCAGGGACTCATTAAGGAAACCAGCACTGGCAAATGTTTCTTAGCCCCTGCTGCACAAAATGTACAAAATAAAAATACTTTAAGCAAATCTGTTTGCAAATTGAGTCATGATAGGGACAAAGAACGTAGGTCACATTTACAGGATGTTGGGCTGAATGCTGGAAATCAGTGACTTTGAAAACAAATTTGGGGTTATGGTGGAAAGCCAGCTGAACTGGGGCTCGTATGGTGATGCTGTGGCTACAGGCGTAACTCAATCCTTGGATGTATAAGAAGGAGCATATTGAGTAGAAGGAGAGAGATGGTTACCTCTATACAGCATTGATGAGATCGTTACTGAAATATTGTGTCCAAGTACGGCATGCCTGCTTTTAAAAGGATGTTGAAATATTGGAAAGGATTCAGAATAGACTTGTTAGAAGAATTCAGGGCCTGGAAAATCTGCTTTCCAGTGAGAGACTTAGGAAGCTCAGTCTATTTATCTTATCCAAGAGGAGGTGAAGAGGTGACTTGATGAGTCTGTAAGTACCTACTTGGGGAGAAGATTTCTGAGAGTCAAGGGCTCTTTAGTCTAGCAGACAAACACACAACAAAATCCAGTGGCTGGAAGCTGAAGTTAGGAAAAACTCAGAATGGAAGCAAGGTACAAACTAAAGATTGGATATCTTTCTAAAACAGGTGTTCTAGCTCAACCAGAAGTTATGGGCTTAATGCAGGAATTATTGGTTGACATGCTCTGGCCTGTGTTATGTAGGCCAGACTAGATCATCAATATGGTCTTTTCTGGCCTTAAAATCCCTGAATTTTAGTTACCAGAAAGAAGATAAAGTAGGGCAAACATTTTAACTCATACATGCAAAAGGGATTACAAGTCACACACATGTATATGTATCTGCATACAGCACATGTGGGAAACCTGTCTTAAACAACCACTTACAGGACTTAACAGTGTTTGCTTAATGGAGGTTGTTATATTAAGGTGGAGAAAAAATGTACTTGTTAAGTTTGGGGATACTCTGAAATGGACAGGAGATTGATTAATCGAGATGATGACCTGTTACACAGGTTATTGTGTTGCAATGTACTGTAGCAGGAACAGTAGGGATGCTGAAGTTAAGGTTAATCATTTAACCTTATACTAGTAGTAATAAATAAATAGTCCATTCTAATCCCTGGTCAACACTTCAAAGTTATACCAGTATGACTGACAGAGGTAAATATATGTCATAAATATAAAGGGAAGGGTAAACCCCTTTAAAATCCCTCCTGGCCAGAGGAAAAATCCTCTCACCTGTAAAGGGTTAAGAAGCTAGGATAACCTCTCTGGCACCTGACCAAAATGAGACGACAAGATACTTTCAAAAGCTGGGGGGAGGGAAAAACAAAGAGTCTGTCTGTCTGTGTGATGCTTTTGCCGGGGACGGAACAGGAATGGAGTCTTAGAATTTAGTAAGTAATCTAAATAGATATGCGTTAGATTATGATTTCTTTAAATGGCTGAGAAATTAAGCTGTGCTGAATGGAATGGATATTCCTGTTTTTGTGTCTTTTTGTAACTTAAGGTTTTGCCTAGAGGGATTCTCTGTGTTTTGAATCTGATTACCCTGTAGGGTATTTACCATCCTGATTTTACAGAGGTGATTCTTTTTTACTTTTTACTTCTATTAAAATCCTTCTTTTCAGAAACTGAATGCTTTTTCATTGTTCTTAAGTTCCAAGGGTTTGGGTCTGTGGTCACCTATGCAAATTAGTGAGGATTTTTACCAAACCTTCCCCAGGAAGTGGTGTGCAAGGGTTGGGAGGATTTGGGGGGGAAAGACGTTTCCAAACAATGCTTTCCTAATAAATAAACCCAGATAAACGTTTGGTGGTGGCAGTGGAAGTCCAAGGGCAAAGGGTAAAATAGTTTGTACCTTGGGGAGGTTTTAACCTAAGCTGGTAAAAGTAAGCTTAGGAGGTTTTCATGCAGGTCCCCACATCTGTACCCGAGAGTTCAGAGTGGGGAAGGAACCTTGACAGGTGTGATTTTTTTTTTTAAACCAATTTATAGTTTTACTGTTACAAGTCCTAGTGTGGACACACTGGTATAAAGGTGCCCTGCCTGTATGGGAATACCTATACTGTTATAAAGCACTTTTATACCAGTATCACTGTGTCCACGCTAGCTGGGTTGGACCTGTGTACTTAAGCCTTGTCTGCAGTACTGGGTTAACCTGTATTGTCACCTATAACTTTCTAAACTTTCACTGTTGTCCTGAAACGTTCTATGTTTGGTCTTTTGTCTGAAAACTAAATATTGAAAGCTTGAAAAACATTGTGGCTCTTTCCAATGGGAAGGAGAGTGGGAGAAAATACGTGCTGTTGTTGTTTTTAAAAACCGCTTGCAACATTTTGTTTTGAACAAGTGACAGGGAGGGTGATCTAGGCAAATTGATATGGACATTGCCTTTTTCAGAGAGTAAAGCCTTGCCTTTTTCCACCCATAGGAAATTGGTTTTGATTTAATGGTGAGATGAGCCTTTAAAAACTGAATACTGAGCACACACAATTCTACCCTAACTATCCTCTTAAAAAAAATAAATAGCATTGAACCTTTTCTGTACTCTACAGTGAGGTGTCTTCTGCTTTCTTGCGGACAGATCTGGATGTGTGGAGGTAGACTTCTAATCATCCCGTGCTCCAGGGTAGGACACATATTCCGTAAAAGGCGCCCCTATGGCTCACCGGGGGGGAAGGATACCATGGCACACAACTCTCTGCGCCTGGCACACGTGTGGATGGATGAATATAAGGTAAGACAAAAATTACTGAGTTTGAAATGGGAGTGTTCATTGAATTGTTCCAGTTTATGATAACACATCCATTCCTTTGTCTAACAAGATACTATCTGTGCACGGTTCTCGCTCATGTGACGTACTTAGTGTGAGATACTCAGAAATTCCCAAGCACTATGTCTTTTTGGCCTGTGAGGTCAGCATTAGGGACCAGAGGCACCCGCCAATCCCACTTCCTGTCCAAAAAGGACTTCACCTACTGATTGTATGAGTACCCTACCTCCGTTCTGTGCCGTTTTTCTTGTATCAGCTCTGGAGTTCTCCAGCTTTTTCTATCCTTGTTCTCTGAAAGCTGCCAGGGTCTTTTGTTACAGCAGATTTAGGGATGGAAGGCAGGTCTGAAGATATTTCCATGCTTATACATATAATGAAAGTGCCAAGATAATGGTATTGACTGAAGCTGTGGTGGGATGAATGATATAGAAGAGAGACATAAAAAGATTAGTATAAATGGTCTGTTTTCCTCTGTTTTGTTCAGCAGAGAGTACAACAGCAGCATTTAGTAAATAATTAAAAATTCTATATGATAGAAAGGGAAATAGTAAAAATTGCATTTTAACTTTTACATTCATGAGGAGTTGTAAATTATGTATTTATGCAATATGAGATACAAATATGCAATACAAAAAAGCAAGATATCATAGTTACACTTTTAAGGATACGATGATGACTGCACTGAATATCCCACTTCATTAATACTTTTATTGAAAAAAGGAACAGATACAATAATACACAGAATTATATATTTGATACAGAAAAGTCTTACCTAACTCATTCCTATGACAATGTACAGTTGCCCTGGATCCATTTCACTGTATACGTGATATACCTTGTGCTAGATTGTATTAGCCTTGCTCTTATAGCTTCTTTGTACCTGCTACAGAAATTTCAGTGATATTAACTTTGCAATCATCTTCAGAATCAACAAGTATCTCCGTAATGATGGATGTAAGCACTAGCATGTCATTATCGCCAGCAAGTTCCAGACATCAGTTAAAGTGCAGGTTTACCCAGCGAAGTGTCAGGGTTCCATGCTTATTGTATCCTAAAGAATGCATATGAAATTAGCCTAGTCTACAGACAGTGTCTTTTCTGTTTTACTTGCAAACTCAGTCTAGGATGTGAGAATCAACATGGGAATTTCCCTTTTCATACATCACCAGTAATAATGATTCTGCAGGCCATATTATGCCTAATGATATTGTGTAATCTCATTAGCTCTCATTGCACCGCAGTTGGAGTTGCACAGGTGTGACTGAGGGCATAATTTAGAATCTTTATTACTAGGGATGAGGTAGGATAAGGACAGAACCCAGCTTAACTCCAAGAGCCCAGATTAAAGGCCTGGTCCTATAAATGCACGTGGATGTGAATATCTCCAATCACAGGCGTAGTCCTGTTGAAGTCAGTGAGACTAACCACAAGAATAACATCATTCATATGCAAGAACAAGCCCTAAACTTGCATGTCTGGCAGTTAGAAAATAAATCATTTTTTCACTTGTAAACCAAATAAATTTGTTATGGAAATCATAGAGGCACAGTAAACATTGTCTCTAAAATGACATTATGGAATTTTGAAGCACTTGGAGGAGAGGAAGGTGGTCAGGAACAGTCAACATGGAATCACCAAGGGCAAGTCATGCTTGGCCAACCTGATTGCCTTCTATGATGAGATAACTGGCTCTGAGGCTATGGGGAAAGCGGTGGACGTGATATTCCTTGACTTTAGCAAAACTTTTGATATGGTCTCCCATAGTATTCTTGCCAGCAAGTTAAAAAAGTATGAATTGGATGAATGGACTATAAGGTGGATAGAAAGCTGGGTAGATCGTCAGGCTCAACGGGTAGTGGTCAATGTCTCGATGTCTAATTGCAAGCTGGTATCAAGGGGAGTGCCCCAGGAGTCTGTCCTGGGGCCAGTTTTGTTCAACATCTTCATTAATGATCTGGATGATGGGATGGATTGCACCCTCAGCAAGTTCGTGGATGACACTAAGCTGGGGGAGAGGTAGATACGCTGGAGGGTAGAGATATGGTCCAAAGTGACCGAGACAAATTGGAGGATTGGGCTAAAATAAATCTGGTGAGGTTCAACAAGGACAAGTATAGAATCCTGCACTTAGGATGGAAAAAATCCCATGCACTGCTACGGGCTGGGGACTGACTGGCTAAGAGGCAGTTCTGCAGAAAAGGACCTGGAGATTACAGTGGTTGAGAAGCTGGATAAGAGTCAACAGTGTGCCCTTGTTGCAAGAAGGCTAACGGCATATTGGGCTGCATTAGTAGGAGCGTTGCCAGCAGATAGAGGGAAGTGATTACTCCCGTCTATTGGGCACTGGTGAGGCCACATCTGGAGTATTGTGTCCAGTTTTGGGCTCCCCACTACAGAAAGGATGTGGACAAAGGATGTGAGAGAGTCCAGCAGAAGGCAACAAAAATGATTAAGGGGCTCGGGCACATGACTTACGAGGAGAGGCTGAGGGAACTGGGGTTATTTAGATTGTAGAAGAGAAGAGTGAGGGGGGATTTGATAGCAGTTGTCAGCTACCTGAAGCGGGGTTCCAAAGAGGATGGAGCTTGGCTGTTCAGTGGTGGCAGATGACAGAACAAGAAGCAATGGTCTCAAGTTGCAATGGGGGAGGTCTAGTTGGGGATTGCCCCTGTTTTGAGTAGGGGGTTGGACTAGATGACCTTCTGAGGTCCCTTCCAACCCTGATATTCTATGATATTAGGAAAAACTATTTCACTAAGAGAGTGGTGAAGCACTGGAATGGGTTACCTAGAGAAATGGTGGAATCTCCATCCTTCAAGGTTTTTAAGGCCTGGCTTGACAAAGCCCTGGCTGGGATGATTTAGTTGGGGTTGGTCCTGCTTTGAGCAGGGGGTTGGACTAGATGACCTCCTAAGGTCTCTTCCAACCCTAAACTTCTATGATTCTAATTCCAATTTTCAGAGAAGATTTAATACTTTGTCAGTGGTTAAATGGAACAGGTATGTAGTTTAATGCATTGGATTAATCATGGTTTAAAATTGGTACTAGAAGTAATGTACATAGTTCTGATACGATATTTTCTCCTATCTTTTCTATGTAGGAACAATATTTTGCGCTAAGACCTGAACTAAGGACCAGGAATTATGGAAACATTACTGACCGTGTGGAGTTGAGAAAAAAAATGAACTGCAAGTCATTTAAATGGTATTTAGATAATATCTACCCAGAGATGCAAATATCCGGGCCCAATGCCAAAGCTCAGCAACCAGTTTTTATTAACAGAGGGCAAAAACGACCAAAAATACTGCGGCGTGGAAGGGTAAGACACTGTTCAACTTCTTTAGAAAATCCTTAGATTCCCCCCTTTTTAGGTAGTTTTGAAACTTACTGTGATGGTGCACATAGAATTAAGTACAATAAATTGTTTTCACAGTAGGTGATTTGGTGTATTACTGTAATAAAAGTTAGTTTTGTCTTGAAAATGACAAATTTTGTATATTTATCCAGAGGTAAATTGGAAAAGGCCCCTTTATGTAAGCCAGGTTCTTTTCAGATGGTACAGTAGTGAAGCGGTGTCTTTCCCTGCGTTGAGGGCTTTGCAGATTTAAAGTCCACGTAGGACACTTTCATGACTGACCATTGGTTCTGAGAGTAGATTTGGATTGAGAAGAACCTACCACGAGACTTTCACACTCTTTGTTTATAACGGATGTACAATGTAATTAGATATCCTCGGTCAGTACTTTTATTCAACAGTTTTCTGCAAAGATGAAAATTCACATCTGACTGAAAATGCCTCTCTTGCCCTTTACCCATAAGGTGAGGCCAAGTAAGAAATCTTACTCTTAGGTGTTCAACGAAAGCATTTGGCGTATTAGTGGAAACCTAGCAAAAAAACACCACAAAGAAGGATATGGTGATAAACTTTTAAAATGGTGCATATCCATCTACTACTAAGTAGACCTTGGTTTATGGGTTTGTATGCAAGAATTACCTGAGTTGCACCTGCTTTTGCCAGTGCTGAATCTGGCCCAGTACGGTTTTTTTTTTTTTTTAAACTTTCCAAAAAAGCAGGAATGGATCCAGATTCCATAGAACATCTGTCAATCTTTCTATGTGCAAGAGAGCTGTAGGAGACTCAGGTAATTCTTATTTTAGGTATGGACAGGTGGGAGCCTCCCACTGATGATCATAAACCAATTTAATAAGTAACCTGGTTAATACGTAAACATGCCATCTCCCCCCCCCCCCCCCCGGACAACATAGCGTAGCCTGCGATATTTATCAGTAAACTTTAAATAATGGATGCAACTGTTAAGTGTACGGCCCCAATTCTGCAGGCTGCTGCATGCGGAACACAAGATCGGACATACTGGGTAAGACCAAGGATCCATCTAGCCCAGTATCTTGTCTTCTGACAGTGGCCAATGCCGGGTACTTCAGAGGGAATGAACAGAGCAGGCGATCATCAAGTGAACACCTGTGCTCATGTAGAGTCCCTTTGAAATCACTAGGATTTCACTGCAGAAGGAGCTGCAGCAGTGAAGCAGTTATAGAATATTTTCTTCAGTTCAGTACCTAGTTGGGACGCCGTATGTTTTAAAATGAAATGTCTGGTTTGTTCTAAATACAGCAGGTGCACCAAGCACTTAGGCATTTCCCTTGTCGCTCTTTTTACCTTTGGAGAATAATAATGGCTTTCTGGTTACTCCCAGATGAACGCTTAGCTGAAGGAATACTGTTGATTTTGGATGAGGTTATTAAAGGCTTTTGAACATCTCAGAATGAAGTGAGGGGGCCTTATCCGTAGCCAAGGATCTCCTTCCCTTCAATTTAGAGCAGGAGTGGCCAACCTGAGCCTGAGAAGGAGCCAGCATTTACCATTGTACATTGCCAAAGATTCACAGTAATACGTCAGCAGCCCCCAACAGCTTCCCCCGCCCAGTTCCCAGTGCTTCACATCCACTGGCAGCCCCGCCAATTAGCGCCTCCCTCTCCCTCCCCACACCTCCCAATCAGCTGTTTCGTGGCATGTGTAAGGGGGCTTATTCCTTCACCCACTTACTTCCCTAGTCCTTCTCGCATGAACAGAGAGCAACAATACCCGAAGTCCAAAGGTGCAAACAATTCGATGTTTATTGGAGTGAACTTCCAGCGAGCATGATTCCAGTTTCCTTCTTTAGTGTCCCCCTTCCCAGCTCTGACACCACAGAGCCTTACCTGTGTCCCTGTTCCCATTCCCCCCCTTAGCAAAACATGATTCCAATTTCCCCACCCCCATTCCCTGTTCCCATTCCCCCCCTTAATTCCTGATTGACTGCAGACTATATAGTAAAAGTTGAGTTCTGCTTAGCTATACCTTAACCTATCATTTTACTGAAATTTAACTAACCAATCCTAACAGATTGTAACATGATTATTTAACCAATTATTTCTCATCACCTTAATTAGTTTACACACAGCAAAATTAATTATACAGCAGACAGAAACAATCTCAGAACCAGATAGAGATTATGCAGACAAACAGTAGGAAAATGGAGACTACAATGATAGAACAACACAAAAATGAGGGTTTCACATCCCAGCTATTGATAAGTGAGTTCTTGCCAGACAGGATGCTATCAAACTAAGTTTCCTTTTACATTTTCTAGGCACTTCCCTTTCTCTGGAGGCGATAAGCATTATCTGGACAGGATTGTATTCCTAACAGCCCAATAGCACCTTATTTCAGTGTGACTAGTTTGCAATGTGAGGATGTGACCATATGCTTCCCAGCTTATGGCTGCCTCTGCTGCTTAGCCAGAGGCTTTAGCCTAAGAACAGGGCCTCAGACTGTCACAGTAAGAAAAGGCCCTTACACCGGCAGATAGTGATTTTGATTTTCTTTTATACCTCTATAACTAGCTAAGTGATAAGAATACACCTAAATTCTTAGAGTATAGGCCTTTACAGATAGGCCTGAATATCTATATCCTAACAGCGTGCAGGAGGCTCTGGGGATGGAGGGGGAGAAGTGAAGGCATGGCAGGCTCAGGGGAGGGAGTGGGAAGAGGTGGAGTGGGGGCAGGGCTTGTGGCAGAGCCAGGGGTTGAGCAGTGAGCACCCCCCACCCCCCCGGCACACGGGAAAGTTGGCGCCTGTAGCTCCAGCCCCGGAGTCGGTGCCTATCCAAGGAGCCGCATATTAACTTCTGAAGAGCCGCGTGTGGCTCCGGAGCCACAGGTTGGCCACCCCAATTTAGAGGATAGCCTTGTATGTCCTTTGAATAAACAGGACAGTGTACTGCCAAATCTAATTAATGTCCTGCAGATTGAGTCTTTGGGGTTTGATAAGTGTGCTCAATATTGTGTGGGGTGGTTAGTCAGCTTTGGCTCTAATTCATTACATAAACTGATTCAAGACGCCCGGGAACAGAATGATCAGCCAATATCACCACAGTGTGCCAGACTCCAAAGGGTTCAGAATAAATTATTCCAAATCCCACCTTTTATAATATAAAAACTAATTTGGAAGGGAGCAGTGCTTGTTAGCCAGCTGGGGAAGTATCATAAAAATTGTCAAACGCTAGTGGTTCATGACTGATGAGACACACTCATCATTTTAAAACCACGTAAGTTACATAATTTAAGGACAGGTTTCAGAGTAACAGCCGTGTTATTCTGTATTCGCAAAAAGAAAAGGAGTAGTTGTGGCACCTTAGAGATTAACCAATTTTATTTGAGCATGAGCTTTCGTGAGCTACAGCTCACTTCATCGGATGCATACTGTGGAAGCTGCAGAAGACATTATATACACACAGAGACCATGAAACAATACCTCCTCCCACCCCACTCTCCTGCTGGTAATAGCTTATCTAAAGTGATCATCAAGTTGGGCCATTTCCAGCACAAATCTAGGTTTTCTCACCCTCCGCCCGCCCCCCCCCCCCCCCAAACTCACTCTCCTGCTGGTAATATCCCATCCAAAGTGATCACTCTCTTCACAATGTGTATGATAATCAAGGTGGGCCATTTCCTGCACAAATCCAGGTTCTCTCACCTCCTCACCCCCCTCCAAAAACCACACACACAAACTCACTCTCCTGCTGGTAATAGCCTATCCAAAGTGACCACTCTCCCTATAATGTGCATGATAATCAAGGTGGGCCATTTCCAGCACAAATCCAGGTTTTCTCACCCCCCCCCCCACACACACAAACTCACTCTCCTGCTGGCAATAGCTCATCCAAACTGACCACTCTCCCCACAATGTGCATGACAATCAAGGTGGGCCATTTCCAGCATAAATCCAAGTTTAACCAGAACGTCGGGGAGGGGGTAGGAAAAAACAAGGGGAAATAGGCTACCTTGCATAATGACTTAGCCACTCCCAGTCTCTATTTAAGCCTAAATTAATAGTATCCAATTTGCAAATGAATTCCAATTCAGCAGTTTCTCGCTGGAGTCTGGATTTGAAGTTTTTTTGTTGTAAGATAGTAACCTTCATGTCTGTGATTGCGTGACCAGAGAGATTGAAGTGTTCTCCGACTGGTTTATGAGTGTTATAATTCTTGACATCTGATTTGTGTCCATTTATTCTTTTACGTAGAGACTGTCCAGTTTGGCCAATGTACATGGCAGAGGGGCATTGCTGGCACATGATGGCATATATCACATTGGTGGATGTGCAGGTGAACGAGCCTCTGATAGTGTGGCTGATGTTATTAGGCCCTGTGATGGTGTCCCCTGAATAGATATATGGGCACAGTTGGCAACGGGCTTTGTTGCAAGGATAGGTTCCTGGGTTAGTGGTTCTGTTGTGTGGTATGTGGTTGTTGGTGAGTATTTGCTTCAGGTTGGGGGTCTGTCTGTAGGCAAGGACTGGCCTGTCTCCCAAGATTTGTGAGAGTGTTGGGTCATCCTTCAGGATAGGTTGTAGATCCTTAATAATGCGTTGGAGGGGTTTTAGTTGGGGGCTGAAGGTGACGGCTAGTGGCGTTCTGTTATTTTCTTTGTTAGGCCTGTCCTGTAGTAGGTGACTTCTGAGAACTCTTCTGGCTCTATCAATCTGTTTCTTCACTTCCACAGGTGGGTATTGTAGTTGTAAGAATGCTTGATAGAGATCTTGTAGGTGTTTGTCTCTGTCTGAGGGGTTGGAGCAAATGCGGTTGTATCGCAGAGCTTGGCTTTAGACGATGGATCGTGTGGTGTGGTCAGGGTGAAAGCTGGAGGCACGTAGGTAGGAATAGTGGTCAGTAGGTTTCCGGTATAGGGTGGTGTTTATGTGACCATCGTTTATTAGCACTGTAGTGTCCAGGAAGTGGATCTCTTGTGTGGACTGGACCAGGTTGAGGTTGATGGTGGGATGGAAATTGTTGAAATCATGGTGGAATTCCTCAAGGGCTTCTTTTCCATGAGTCCAGATGATGAAGATGTCATCACCTACTGGTGAGTGATTAACATTCAAAATTTTCCCTAAAGTCTTTGATAGAGAATGTTCCTTAGAATCCTCTCAATTTAAAATATGTAATTTATGTGATTTAGATGTGTAGTGCAAATCAGCAAAGGGATAGCAGTTATTTATGCTGCAGGACATAGCATCTTAGGGCATCTGAAGAAGCAAAATTGCTGGGGGTGATGCTCAGAGAAAAATGGAATTTAGTTTGTTGTTGTGCTGCCCGATTATTTAGTGTCATGCTACAGAGTAGCTATTTCTTTCTGGATTTATGTATCCATTAGAAGTGTCTCGAGTGTTTATAGCAATGCCTTTTGGTTTTATAAATCTAAAGAATAAGAAAATACTGATTTTTCAGGAATAGCCTAGTAATAAGACAAAAGCCAAAGTAACTGCATGCATTTATCTAAGGCAAAATTAGCTCATTTTTCAGGATGGCTCACTGTTCCAAGGCTGTGAAAGCTCGTCTACATTCAGCTCCAAAATGGGGATCAGCTTTTTTCCTATTGTTGATCATACTGAAGCCAAATAATTCTAGACCAGAATAAAAGCCTTTGAGCATGCTGATCTACTTCATGGGACCACTGACCAAATGACCATCAGCAGAATTCAGGGTTGGGTGGGAGAGACTCTTGTCACACCAGGAGAGCAGCTGAGCAGCCACTAGGAGCTTTATAATTCATCTCAGTAGTAGGCTTTCTTCAATATGAAGCCACATATTGAGTGTCTGATCCCAGTCTGTCCAAAAAAACCCAAACTCCAGGTAATTCTACTTCAGGTGACAGTCAATGCATCAAAACTGGGCTGGGATCTCATCCGAAAGACATGGGAAGTTTTACACTCTAAATTGAATCCCCACCGGAGGCCTAATAAAATTAAGGTAGTTGAGACCAGGTAGAGTCAGTTCCTGAGGTTTTTGGAAGTCAGGTGGCACAAAGTCACTTGCATTAAGTGAATCCAAAAGGGAACGTGGTGGGGGCAAAGCATTCTTATGTTTGTAATTGCTGTGAATCCTAGAAAGAAAACCCATAAATATCCAGGAGTGAAAGTATATGTGTGACCTCTGCTGTTCAGAGAAAGGATGAAGTTGTTAGGGAATAACTGAATTACACAAACACAACAGGCAAAATTCTGTCATGTGTGCACACTACTTCCAAATTGCAGGGAGGAGGAAACTTGTCAGGTCTTGAAGATAAAATTAAATTGTTTTAAAGTGTGTTTATACTAAAATATTAATTTAAAAAGCAGAATGTCCTGTATGTGAAAAGGGAAGAAGGTGTTTCTTTGTGAGCATATGATGAGTTTTAGGAAATACGGATTATTAGAAGATTTGCCAAATGTTTCTTCTGCTACTTGCCTTTAATGATGGTATAAATTAAGCTGTCATCGTTTCCTTTCACAGCTTTATCACCTTCAAACCAACAAATGTCTGGTTGCCCAGGGTCACCCAAGTCAGAAAGGAGGACTAGTTGTGGTTAGGGAGTGTGACTACAGTGATCAAAACCAGGTAGGTGATCGATGTTGGCTTGCTGCCATTAATTCAAGTAAGGATTTTCCAGACTTTCCAAATTGCTGGCATGTTGTGCTGTTGAGAAGGAGCCTAATGCAACACCTAATTTTGATTAAAAGGAGCCAGCTGCAAAGTACCTTTATCTTCAGTGTGCAAGTGCTGACCATGTAGATTGCAAATCCTACCGTGCCACACTTGTGTGTGTCTACACTTAAAACGTTACAGTGGCACAGCGGCTGTAGCCCTTCCATAGCTCATCTTAAGTGATCACTCTCCTTACAGTGTGTATGATAACACCCATTTTTTCATGTTCTGTGTGTATATAAATCTCCTCACTGTATTTTCCACTGAATGCAACTGATGAAGTGAGCTGTAGCTCACGAAAGCTTATGCTCAAATAAATTGGTTAGTTTCTAAGGTGCCACTAGTCCTCCTTTTCTTTTTGCGAATACAGACTAACACGGCTGCTACTCTGAAACCCTTCCATGTAGACACCCGAGAGGCGGTAAGCTAGATTGACGGAAGATATCTCCACTGATCTAGTGCTGTCTACGCAGGGACTCAGGTTGGCTTAACGTCACTCAGGGGTATGGATTTTTCACACTCCTGACCAACGTAATTAAAGTGACCTGATTTTCTAATGTAGACCAGGCCCTAGTCTTATGCGGAGCAGCCTGCTCTGGTCAACATGGAGCATCGGATGCTGGGAGCTGTTATCTTTGTGGGTTGCATCTTTGTATTAATTTGAACTGCATATGGCTCACGGGCTCCACTTTGGTCACCCCTTGTAGAAAGGCTGTCATTCCTTTGACTCTAAGGGCTGGTCTTCACGATCCACACTGCTGCAATCGATGTAGCAGGGATCAATTTAGCAGATCTGCAATCGATGTAGCAGGGATCAATTTAGCAGATTTAGTGAAGACCTGCTAAATTGATGGCAGAGCGCTCTCTGGTTGACTCCGGTGGAAGAGTAAGGGAAGTCGACCGGAGAGCATCTCCTGTCGACGCAGTGCAGTGAAGACACCAGGGTAAGTTGACCTAAACTACATCGACTCCAGCTACATTAGTCACGTAGCTGGAGTAGCGTAACTTAGGTCGATTTACCCCTGTAGTGAAGACAAGCCCTTAGAGCTGCTACAGTCAGTCAGTTGTTAACTAGTTCTGGGGACTCACGATACGTACATGCTGCTGCTTTGTCCACTGTCCCGCTTGCACTCTGCCTCTGTTCAGTTTGTTTTTAATTAAGACAAGTATTGCATTTTCTGGGTTTCTCATTGTGTGGCACTATCAGGGTTCCTTCCCCACTCTGAACTTTAGGGTACAGATGTGGGGACCTGCATGAAAGACCCCCTAAGCTTATTTTTTACCAGCTGAGGGTAAAAACTCCCCAAGGCACAAATTCTCCCTTGTACTTTGGATTACGTAAACGCTGCCACCACCAAGTGATTCAAACAAACATTTAGGGAGGGCCACTTGGAACCGTATCTTCCCCTTAATATCCCCCCAAGCCGTACACCCCCTTTCCTGGGGAGGCTTGAGAATAAACAAGATGAGCACAGACCAACCTTGGGTTTTTAGGGACACTAAAAACCCCAATTAGATTCTTAAAGAAAACAGAACTTTATTAAAAAAAAAAGTAAAAGAAACACTTCTGTAAAATTAGGATGGAAAATAATCTCACAGGGCAATCAGATTCAAAACACAGAGGGTTTCCCCTCTAGGAAAAATTTAAGGTTACAAAAACAGGGATAAACCTCCCTCTTAGCACAGGGAAAATTCACAAACTGAAACAAAAGATAATCTAAGGCATTTCCTTGCTATTACTTACTATTTCTGTAAGATTAGATGCTTAGTTCAGCTATGGCTTATGGAGATGTATTTTCCCTGTCCTGGTTCCTCACTGACCCCGGAGCGAACAACAAAGAGAACAAAAGCAAACCCCTGTCCCCACAGATTTTGAAAATATCTTCTTCTCTCATTGGTCCCTTTGGTCAGGTGCCAACCAGGTTACCCGAGTTTCTTAACCCTTTACAGGTAAAGGAGGGATTTTATGCTACCCTTAGCTGTATGTTTGACAGACACCATTAGCATATTGTGACTTGGGGGCGGGGGCTTGTAACTCTAGTTCTCTGAAAAGCAGGCTCCGCTAAGGGGTTTCAAGATGGTCACCCCAAAATTAAGGCACCTGCAATCACTAGTCAGTTTGGAAAACTTGGCGCCGTTATTTCTACGTTAGTTTAGGAAAGTACTGATACCTTAAGGCACTAAGGGGCCTGGTGCATGATGCCACCTACTGGAACCAGTGGCTTTAGAGCAGGGGTGGGCAAACTTTTTGGCTCGAGAGCCACATCTGGGTGGGGAAATTGCATGCAGGGCCGTGAATGTAGGGCTGGGGCAGGGGGTTGGGGTGTAGGAGGAGGTGTGGTGTGCAGGAAGGGGCTCAGGGCGGAGGTTGAGGCACAGGAGGGATGCAGGGTGTACAAGGGGGCTCGAGGTGCGGGAGGGGTGTCGGAGGGGGCTCAGGGCAGGAGGTTGGGGCTCAGGAACAGTGTGGGGTGTACAAGGGGGCTCAGGGCAGGGGGTTGGGGTGTGGGCTCTGGCCCGGTGCCGCTTATGTGGAGCGGCTCTGGGGTGGCAGCGGCACACAGTGGGGCTAAGGTGGGCTCCCTACCTGTCCTGGCCCTGCACTGCTCCCAGAAGCGGCTGGCACCAGGTCCCTGCGGCCCTGGGGGAGGGGGAGCTGAGGGCTCAGTGTGCTTCCCTCGCCTGCAGGTACCTCCCCTGAAGCTCCCATTCGCCGTGGTTCCCTGTTCCCGGCCAATGGGAGCTGCGGGGGGCGGTGCCTGCAGGCGAGGGCAGCGCATGTAGCCCTCTGCCCACCGCTCCTCCAGGGGATGCAGGGACATGGTGCTGGCTGCTTCCGGAAATGGCGCGGGGCCTGTGGCGCCACGGGCAATGGTGAGCTGGAACCAGTTTGCACCAGTTCGCGTGAACCGGTTGTTAAAGGGGTGGGCAAACTCCGGCCTGCCTGAGCTCTCAGCTGGGGAGGTTGCCCTGAGAATCCCTTTTTAATTTTTACTCACCCGACAGCGCTCCGGGACTTCGGCAGCACTTTGGCGGCACGTCCTTCACTCGCTCCGGGTCTTCGGCGGCACCAAACAACCCGCCGCCAAAGTGCTGCTGAAGACCCGGAGCGAGTGAAGGAATCGGTTCTTCAGCTTTTGGCAGCTCATCACTGGCCACGGGCCGTAGTTTGCCCACCCCTGCTTTAGAGCTTGGGTCCCTGCTAGTCCTGTGAGACTTGTGGGGAGATGCCAGAGCTCTGAGGAGTGATCTACTGCAGCTTGTATCTTCAGAGAACAAGAGTGACAGATAAGTAATTTTTTCTCAGTAGCTCCTCTATTTCATCAAGTAGTTTTAACAAAGCAAGTGTGAGTTCCTTAGGGAAGATGCTGTTACCGTCAGTAGCAAAAATATGCTTTTGTTTGAAAATGGTTTTGGAGTCAAGATTTTGCTCTGTGATTTATTTTATATCTTATAAAAAGCTAGCAGTCTTACTAATTGACTGTGCAAATGCAGTGCTGAATCAGTTTACACAAAACTATACACTTATCTGTGATGTTAAACTGTGAAGCTGCATTTTTAAATTACATAATCTGTGAAGTGAACGATTTGAAAAACATGTGACCTTTTATGTGGATGTTGATCAGGAATAATAAATATCCGTACCCTTTGGGCACTGTCTCCCTCCTTCTTCCTCCTATGATCTTAACATTGGGCTGCTAGAATTCCACATGTGGGAGGAGGGGAGACAGTTGCCTCCCCCTGTAATATAAGGCCTATTTACACCCCTTCTCCTTGAATAATCTTATGGTATTCAGAAAGAAAGAGGAGGTGGTTAAGAGATTCAGTCACTAGTAATTGTAACTTTCCCATTTTACCCTTCTCAGGAGGTATAAACTTTCTTCAGCTTTTGAACACTACTGTCTGGCTTCCTCTACAATGCACCTAATTTACCTGAAGCAAACTCAGCCGTCAGTTCTAACAGAAAACTGACCAACACCATGCTATCTCTTTACGAGATGTTTTTGTTCTCTGCTAGCCAAACATATTGTAGAACAATATAATTTCCTCCCTTTAGGCCTGAAACGTTGTTTTGTTCTAATAAATCCTGTAAAAAGAATAAGCACATCTTTAAAACACTTCTTAAGTGTGATTGCAGAGCCATTGGCCATTATCTTTGAAAACTCGTGGCGATCAGGGGAAATCCCGGACGACTGGAGAAAGGCTAATGTAGTGCCCATCTTTAAAAAAGGGAAGGAGAAGGATCCTGGGAACTACAGGCCGGTCAGCCTGACCTCAGTCCCTGGAAAAATCATGGAGCAGGTCCTCAAGGAATCAATTCTGAAGCACTTAGAGGAGAGGAAAGTGATCAGGAACAGTCAGCATGGATTCAACAAGGGCAAGTCATGCCTGACTAATCTAATTGCCTTCTATGATGAGATAACTGGCTCTGTGGATGAGGGGAAAGCAGTGGACGTGTTGTTCCTTGACTTTAGCAAAGCTTTTGACACGGTCTCCCACAGTGTTCTTGCCAGCAAGTTAAAGAAGTATGGGCTGGATGAATGGACTATAAGGTGGATAGAAAGTTGGCTAGATTGTCAGGCTCAACGGGTAGTGATCAATGGCTCCATGTCTAGTTGGCAGCTGGTATCAAGTGGAGTGCCCCAGGGGTCGGTCCTGGGGCCGGTTTTGTTCAATATCTTCATAAATGATCTGGAGGATGTTGTGGATTGCACCCTCAGCAAGTTTGCAGATGACACTAAACTGGGAGGAGAGGTAGATACGCTGGGGGGTAGGGATAGGATACAGAGGGCCCTAGACAAATTAGAGGATTGGGCCAAAAGAAATCTGATGAGGTTCAACAAGGACAAGTGCAGAGTCCTGCACTTAGGATGGAAGAATCCCATGCACCGCTACAGACTAGGGACCAAATGGCTCGGCAGCAGTTCTGCAGAAGAGGACCTAGGGTTTACTGTGGATGAGAAGCTGGATATGAGTCAACAGTGTGCCCTTGTTGCCAAGAAGGCCAATGGCATTTTGGGCTGTATACGTAGGGGCATTGCCAGCAGATCGAGGGACGTGATCGTTCCCCTCTATTCAACATTGGTGAGGCCTCATCTGGAGTAGTGTGTTCAGTTTTGGGCCCCACGCTACAAGAAGGATGTGGAAAAATTGGAAGACGTCCAGCGGAGGGCAACAAAAATGATTGGGGACTGGAACACATGAGTTATGAGGAGAGGCTGAGGGAACTGGGATTGTTTAGTCTGCGGAAGAGAAGAATGAGGGGGGATTTGATAGCTGCTTTCAACTACCTGAAAGGGGGTTCCAAAGAGGATGGATCTAGACTGTTTTCAGTGGTAGCTGGTGACAGAACAAGAAGTAATGGTCTCAAGTTGCAGTGGGGGAGGTTTAGGTTGGATATTAGGAAAAACTTTTTCACTAAGAGGGTGGTGAAACACTGGAATGCGTTACCTAGGGAGGTGGTGGAATCTCCTTCCTTAGATATTTTTAAGGTCAGGCTTGACAGAGCCCTGGCTGGGATGATTTAGTTGGGGATTGGTCCTGCTTTGAGCAGGGGGTTGGACTAGATGACCTCCTGAGGTCCCTTCCAGCCCTGATATTCTATGATTCTATGTTTAAGCCTATTTTCTATCAGAGATCCTCTTGCTGGTGCATTTCAGATAAATTATAGAAGATTATTCAAGTGTGTGCAAGGAACATTTAATTTTAGTTTTTGTTAATTTCCAGTCTGCCTGAAATTTTTCAGGTAACTTTTTCTACCATTAGCACTGTATACACAGAAAAAATCATTAGCTCTTGGAACACATACCAAATACAAATCTGTTTATAGCAATACAATAGGCACTTTGTTCAGCAGGTTCCAAAAATTAAGAAGCAGCTTAGATTAGCTGTGAAATGTGGTGGGAAAACGAAGTTTTAAATTACAGTTGGCTCTTATGAGACTCTTGCTAATGGCAGCCATTTTGCTGGACGAATGATACCACTGGTAATACTGGCAGTATTTGAACCTGTGAGCTAGTTTTCAATATGCTATAGTTTAACTCAGTATTGCCAACCCTAAAATCAACTTAAAAATTGAGTCAGCCATTAAAATCAGGAGATTGGCTTAAAGTAATGAATTTTTAAAAAGTATGGTTCTTTGTCTGAGCCCTTAGAGAGTATGTATTGTGGCAGAGCACCGGCTTTGTCTCGGCGGGTCCTGCGCTTCTAGGCGGTTAGGGTTTGCCTCAGAGGTTTGCTGTGACCCCAGGGGTGAAAGTAAAATGTGTCTTACTGGTATGGGGGGGCTTTGCCCCCCCAGAAGGGGCGGAGCCTCGGGAGGAAGGGGTGGGGCTTGGGGGGGTCAGCATCCCCCAGCCAGCCTGCCTGCGCTGCCTGGGGCTCCGGCAGCAATTTAAAGGGCCCGGGGCTCCAGCAGCCGGAGCTTCGGGCCCTTTAAAATAGCCAGCCTTGGGGTAGCTGCTCCTTTTGTGCCCCCCACCCCTGGCGGCGCAAAAGGGCGGGGATGTTAAAGCACTGCCGTGGCAGCGCTTTAAAGTCAGTGGTATGGGCTGGTACAGGCCACTTTTTACTGGTATGCTGTGCTGCCCCGTACCACCTTACTTTCACCCCTGTGTGACCCACAATGTAGCCTCTCCCCCCTCCTAGAGGCAAGGGTTACAGCTTACTGAGTCACTTTCATCGTCGGTCAGTTAATGGGTTTGGTGTAGAACCCTGTCTTCCTTCTCAGGGAGCATTTGTGTAGAGGTAGGGGGTGTGTGTGTGGGGAATTAGGGGGAACCCGGGCCCTCCCTCTTCTCCGGGTTCCAGCCCAGGGACCCTAATTGGCAGCAGCAACAGGTAGTTTTCCTATACTACTGGAGCTATAGCCCTTTCCTGGGCTATTTCCCCAAACGGCCCCTCCTAGCACCCTCCTTGGTACCTGACCATGCTGGTTCTCCTGGCTCTTTTTTACTGCGCACCTTCCCACAGCACACCTTCTTACTCCCAGCTCCTACCAGCTGGCCTCTCTGAAGGGGCTTCCTTTTAAACTGGTCCCAGCTGGTTCTGAATTCGCTTCAGGTGATCTGATTAGCCTATTTCCCTTGATTGCTTCTAATCAGTTCTTAATTGGTCCCAGGTGTCTTATAGAGTCTGCCTGACTTAATTGCTTCTAGCACTTTCCTGACTGCTCTGGGGTAGCCCCTGCCCTGGTCACTCAGGAAACAGAAAACTATTCGTCCAGTGTGTTTTCCTTCTACCAGACTACTGCAGCCAACCGGTCTGGGTCTGTCATGTATTTTGTTTTCAACTTTTTCTCTGCAACCATGAGGGCTACTAATGTACTTAAAAGGGGGGGCGGGGGAGAATGAAATTCTCACTTTATTCCCTGATTCTAGGAACTGGGGCTTTAAGAAAAACACCAAATATCGTGAGGCTACTGATAAAGTCAACAGAGTTGGCAACACTGTTAACCATTAAGTTTTCTCTCTGATAATCAGCATCAAAGAATGTTAGAAAATAGTTTGAGCAATTCGAAATAGGAGAGGGAAGCTCCCCAATTTCACAGGGCTTGACGTGACATGCTGATGTAGTGTTGCATCATCCTGTAGTGACGGATGCAGTAAGGGAAAGAAAATAGTGCACTGGAAAGGAGTACCTGCTCTCAGGCAACCTGTAGCCAGTCAAGGAAGTGCATTTGTGCAGAACTGTGCAATGGCATATCCCTGCTGCTCCCCATTCCTATTAATTTCATCACTTAGATTGGATTAGTATGGAGAATCTCATGGATATGAAGGGGGGGAAAAGGAGGCTCTGGGGTTCAGTCTGAAATTTGAAAAAAGCAGCTTTTCAAAAGGGCGAATTTACATGAAACCTTACTGCCATTCAATGCCTTTTTCCCAGAGGGGAGAAAGAGCTGCTAGTGGGGTCTGCCTTTACCCCCAAAAGGGGAAATATGGTGAAAGAACAGGCCATGCTGTAGGTGAGGCTGACAGAGGATGCTTAGCTCTTCTTCCGCCATCAGCTGCTGGTGCTCTTTTACTTACTGGTGGGAAGGCAGGGAGCCCTGAAAGCTCCCCATGCATGCATCTGCTGTTGTCACTTCAGATTAAAACACTTCGTGAGTCCCCGCTTAGTTAGCCACAGATGATGGGAAGCCTTGGGTATCAGTGTTTCCTCCAGCCAGACCAGGGAATCTGAGCTCCTTGTACTCTCCCCCTTATTGTTATGCTCTCATACTACATGTATCAGAAGTGGTGGCACTCTTCCGAGCTGAGTGCATCATATCTGAGAAGCCAAGTGAGTACGTTACCAAAGCGGTTCCTGTTTTATCCAGGGACAGATTTGAAATAAAGAGAAATTGATAACTTAAAGGTAAAAAACCACCAAACAAAAATCCCCTAATTATGTAAGATCACAGGTCTCTAACAGAATATATTTGCGGTTTCCAACTGTTGAATTAGTTTTCACAAGATAAAGTGTATTTAGATAGCTGATACTGACCCACAAATAAACTCCATTGGGGGCAATCAGTCAGAAAGAATTAATGTTCTCAGAAGTCTCTGCCTCATTAAAGAAAATACTTAACCTGGTGCTATCAAGGCATATTCCGTATTTCAAAGGAGAAAATGGGGCAAGAGAAAGTGGGTGTTTTGCATAGCGCCTAATGGTTAAAGTGGGGGTGTATGGAGGATATTAGGGAGGGGTAGTGCCTCTGTTGGAGGAATCCGTCATGCTCCATAGCGAGTAGTTCATCTACTTTGGTCCCTGCCGACACCCAGCTCTCACCCATGGCTCTAAGTAGCTGTTCGTATGCGACGGCGGCCACGCCCTGGTAAACAGCGTCGATGAGTGGGCTAAACCAGGTGAGAGTAGCTGATGGGTCTTTTACCCCCAGCAAGATAGGGAAACTGCCTTTCTCTAGCAGGCAAAGACTGTTCTGGTGGACTGGGAGGAGGAAATCAATTTATGATTCAGCGGCCATGAAGGCGGTTCAGCAATGCGCCCCACAGCACAGAGAGCGTGACAAGGCACTGAGATGTCCTGGTCACCCACCGCAGCTAAGGAAGTCCCCAGCCGTAACGATTCTTCGTGCAGCTGCTGAGAGAGTGGGGCTCCCCCAGCACAACAGTTTTCTCGCTCAAAAATTTCCTACAAAGGTTTTCTTGCAACTCTGATCCCATTAACGTCATTTTATCAAATCTCATCATCCTTAACATTCTATCATTAATCCAAGTCCTGCGGTGATGGGGGCGTGGTGAAGCGATAGTTGGAGATGACCACTGGCAGACAATCCTGCATGTAGGCGGCCCTAAATATTGCCTGCCCCATAACATCTGGCCAGAGTACTGTGGCTGGCAGATCATCCTACAGCAGTTGAAAAACAATAAGAAGAAAAGACTCATTCTAGGAGCATGAAATGTCCGCACCCTGATGGATGGAGGTGATGCATAAAGGCCTGAAAGAAGAACAGCTCTTGTCTCCAGCGAACTTACCCGCTACGATATTGATATTGCAGCCCTGAGTGAGATTAGACTGGCTGGAGAAGGTTCCATCAGTGAGCTAGGAAGTGATTACACTTTCTTTTGGAAAGGAAAAGCAGAGGTTGAAGACAGGATCCATGGAGTCAGATTTGCAATAAGAACGCCTCTCCTGAAACAACTCCCTGACCTCCCTGTTGGCCTGAATGAATGGCTCATGAAACTTCGATTTCCCCTGAATCCTTTATGGCACGTCACTCTCATCAGTGCCTATTCACCTACACTGACCAGCCCAGAGGAAAACAAGGAGCAGTTCTACTCTGACCTGGACTCCATCATCAGATCAACCCCTGCATATGACAAACTCATCCTGCTGGGAGACTTTAACACTAGAGTTGGTAGAGACCACGATGACTGAAGAGGTATGATAGGGCGACATTGAGTGGGAAAGATGAATAGCAACAGACTCCTCCTCTTGGGAAATGTGCAGAACCCAGTCTGCTCATTACTAACACCATCTCTAGGCAAAATGATAAATATAAAATGACATGGTTGCACTCATGGTCCAAACAATGGCACCTGATTGACTGTTATCACCCACCAACGAGACGCCCGATGTCAGAATTACCAGAGCCAGGCGTGGTGCAGAATGCTGGACAGACCACAGACTGGTAAGAGCAATGCTGAACCTGCATATAGTCCCTTCACAGCGCAAGCACCCCAAACTCATAGAACAGCCTTCAACGTAGTAAAGCTCAAACACGCCAACTATCGGGTGCAATTTCAGGAGTCACTTGATAACATGCTTTTTTCATGGTCCCCCAATCAATGGCAACCCAAAGGAAAAATGGAACCAGTTCAAGCGTGATTATTGACACAGCTAAATCAGTGCTGGGGCCAAAGAAAAGGGTACACCAGGATTGGTTCGATGAGAACAACGAGGACGTTTTCAAACTCCTAAGTGACAAGCATAAAGTATTTGTTGAATGGCAGAATGAGCTCACTTCCACCTCAAAGAATGGTAGGTTTAAGTACCTACAGAGGAAGGCCCAATCTGAACTGAGGAGAATGTAGGATGAGTGGTGGGAGAGGAAAGCTGCAGAAGTTCAGCATTATGCAGATATAAACACCGCAAAGATATTCTTTGACTCTCTCAAAGCAGTCTGCGGACTGTCTAAATCTGGCACAGCCCCCTTGAAGTTGGCAAATGGTACAACCCTCATCAAAGACAAGGAGGGAATCGTACAGAGATGGGCTGAACACTTAGAATCATAGAATATCAGGGTTGGAAGGGACCTCAGGAGGTCATCTAGTCCAACCCCCTGCTCAAAGCAGGACCAATCCTGGACCAAACAAATACTCAATAGACCATTCACAGTCAATTGGCATGTCCTTGATCATTTACCCGAGAAACCCATCAAAGAGGATCTTGATGTCTATCCATCAGTTGAGGAAGTTATGAAAGCCATAAAACAACTGAACTCTGGCAAAGCCTCCGGAAAGGATGGTATTCCAGCAGAACTGTATAAAGTAGCAGGCCCCAAGGCCATCGAGGTGCACCATGACATCTTGAATAGCGTTTGGGAGGAAGAAGAAATGCCATAAGACTTCAAAGATGCTATTATTGTATTACTGTTTTAAAAAAAAAAAAAAAAAAAAAAAAAAACCAAAGGCAGCAAAGCTGACTGCAGAAACTAGAGAGGCATTGCTCTCCTCTGTACAGGAGGGAAAATACTAGCTTGTTCCAACGAGCACCTTATTCCAGTGCCTCAGTGCCAGCCATCTTCATCCAAGGCACACAGCTGAAAAATATGGATCAGTTCAAGTATTTGGGCAGCACCATCTCAAGTGACTGTTCCCTTGATAAGGAAACTTCTTTCAGAATTAGTAAAGCCAGGCAGGCCGTGCTCTGTGAGAGATGTACGGGAGTGTGTGTCACCCGTCCCTGTGTGAACCCTAAAGTCTTAAAGATAAGACGGTAAATAAAATCCAACTATGCAGTATTTCTTTTTAACAGGAGCTCAGTCAACTTGGTGTGAATTTGAATGTTTGTATGCCATAGTTCTGATTGATTGCCGTTGAACTCACTTGAATAAGAGTAATTTTACCAGATGTCCCGTATTCAGCATAGGGAAATATGGTCACCTTAACTAAAGGTGCTAGCAACCACATGGAACCTCAGCCCTTTTCTACAATCTCTTCCTGAGCAGGACCTGATTTACCAGACGCAAACAGTCATCATCAAGGGAGACACTAAGAATTTCCCTGAAGAAAGAAAGAAAAAGTCCTACAGCATTCAGGAAATCAGACAAGCCATTAAAAACAAATTCAGGGGGGTGGGAGGAATTCTGCCTAACCACAGCCAAGAACTAGATTACCTTTGACAATATGAGCAATTAATTAAACTTTAATTGCAGTTCAACTATTTTCTTTGATTTCATCCTAAACAGTCAGCTGATTTGCCTGAGTTTATTATAGGTACATAGAATACCCTCAGGATGGTGCAGAATGGAGCATGTGAGTGATTATTTATCACAACATATAGCTTGGGCTACTGGTGTGCTGAGTCAACTCCTTGTACTCGCCTGTCTGCCTGTGTTTAGCTGTTGCCTTTTATCCTATGCTAAGATTGAGAGTCCTCTGGGGCAAGGACTGCCTTTTTGTGTTTGTACAGTACCTAGCAGAATGGGTTCATGATCCATGAGGGGGTTTCCTAGGTGGTGGGGAAATGTAAATAATATCTCTAGAGAGCAGCAGTTATAGATATTGTAAACAGCGTGCCCTTCTCCAACAATCACTGGGATGGAGCTCCACTCTTAGAAACTGAAATGTTCCAGTGCTATCCCTCTAAAGCAAAGGGACGGTGCAATCATAGAAGTGAAGAGAAGACCAGGTAAAGGTGCCCTGAAAGTTGGAACGGAGGGGTAGACCTAGCATGGACACCCTGCTTGAGCATGAATCCAAACAACAGTTGTTAAAGAATGTGAACAGAAAATTCCCCACTCTCTGCCTTGTCAATCTCCTACCAGAAACTAGCTGCCTTAGAAGATTTGGTTCCTGTGCAGTGGTCCTCAGTGTGACCTTTTAATTAGTAGCCCTGCGAGGCTGTAACAATGAGCTACAATCACAGCCAGTTTAATGATATTAAACGAGTAGGCACTAATGTTCAGAGTTATTAGTTATGTGCAAAACCTTAATAAAATAAGAGCAATGTTAGGAGATTTTCAGTTGCATCATTTGAACCCCAGTTGGTTGCCAAGCTGCAGATCATTATTGCTCTTCTAGTCTGAAAATGAAGAATATACTGTGTTTCTAATTTTTTTCCAGACTATTAATTGAAATGAATTTCAGCTGATTTGCATAGGATCGTTCTAGAAAAGTAATGCCTTGTACATTAGCTAATGAAGGTGGATGAATCATTTTTAGCTTACTTTTTATCTCCCAGTACCCTGTCTTCTTTTTTTTTTTTTTTTTTTGCTTAAACCACTGCTGCTTCTACTCCCAACTTTTATCCCTTTTCTCTGTTGTTTGACTACTTTTCATCTTTGTCGCCCTGTTTAATAATACATTCCCTGTTACTATATTTCCATTCTCTTCTCATCTTTAACCTTTCATTCTTATGACAGGGTCTATGCTAGAAATGTTAGTGAGAGCAGGTCCTATAAGGTTAGGACATTTTTTTTTAATGTGATACCTGCAGCTCCCACTGGGAGCCTCTGCCATATTAAAATAGTCCATGATAATCAGTGAATTGCATATCTCTTAATTGTGCTATCCAAGTGAGACAATATCCTGAGTCGCATGACATTCAGGGAGGCTGTTTTAGAGTTTTGCCAGAAAAATAAAGGCAGAATTCATTTAATTTGGCTGGCTTTAGTGCACTGAATTTGATGTTTTATACTGGGAGAGTGAAACTCATGCAGATTCACAGGAGACTTACATAGAAGGCAGTGTGTGATTGTGGTGCTATGAGCTGTGTAAAATCAAACCAATTTGAGAAGAAATAACCCACCTAAGAGTTTAGAACACACATGGGCCTGTTTGTTTGATATGATTACTCATTCTCACTGGTGTCAATTAGGCATAATGGAGTTAATGTAAGTGACAGAGGAGAATTAATAAAGTGACTCCTTATATATACCCAGTGTTAATTGAGACCAGAAACAGGACCATGAACTTTGCCACCTGTATGTTTTGCTATTCAAACTCTGAAAGGTTCAACCACTAGTAGAAACTAAGGCTGTCAAGCGATTAATTGCGATTTATCACACAATTAAAAAAATTAATCTCGATTAATCTCACGATTAATCACACTGTAAAATAATAGAATACCATTTAAATATTTTTGGATGTTTTCTACATTTTCAAATATATTGATTTCAAAACAATATAAAGTGTACAATGCTCACTTTATATTTTTGACTACAAATATTTGCACTGTAAAAAACAAAGTGTTTTTCAATTCACCTAATACAAGTACTGTAGTGCAATCTCTTTATTATGAAAGTTGAACTTACTAATGTAGAATTATGTACAAAAAAAACTGCATTAAAAAACAAAGCAATGTAAAACTTTAGAGCCTAAAAGTCCACTCAGTTCTACTTCTTGTTCAGCCAATCACTCAGACAAACAAGTTTGTTTACATGTGCAGGAGGTAATGCTCTCCCCTTCTTGTGTACAATGTCGCCTGAAAGTGAGAACAGGCAATTTGCATGGCACTGTTGTAGCCAGCATTGCAAGATATTTACGTGCCAGATGTGGTAAAGATTCATATGTCCCTTCATGCTTCAACCACCAATTGAGAGGACATACATCCATGCTGATGACAGGTTCTACTTGATAACGATCCAAAGCAGTGCAGATTGACACACGTTCATTTTCATCATCTGAGTCAGATGCCACCAGCAGAAGGTTGATTTTCTTTGGTGGTTTGGGTTCTGTAGTTTCTGCATCAGAGTGTTGCTTTTTTAAGACTTCTGAAAGCATGCTCCACACCTCATCCCTCTCAGATTTTGGAAGGCACTTCACATTCTTAAACCTTGGTTTGAGTACTATGGCTATCTTTAGAAATCTCACATTGGTACCTTCTTTGTGTTTTGTGAAATCTGCAGTGATAGTGTTTGTAAATCAAACAACATGTGCTGGGTCGTCATCCGAGACTGCTATAACATGAAATCTATGGCAGAATGCGGGTAAAACAGAGCAGGAGACATACAGTTCTCTCACAAGGTGTTCAGTCACTAATTTAATTAACGCATTATATTTTTAACAAGCATCATCAGCATGGAAGCATGTCCTCTGGATTGGTGGCTGAAGCATGAAGGGGCGTACGAATGTTTAGTATATCTGGCATGTAAATATCTTGCAATGCTGGCTGCAACAGTGCCATGCGAACACCTGTTCTCACTTTCAGGTAACATAGTAAACAAGAAGAGGGCAGCATTATCTCCTGTAAACGTAAACAAACTTGTTCAGCCAGGCCCTAAGAGAAACAAGAGGTAGGACTGAGTGGACTTTTAGGCTCTAAAGTTTTACATTGTTTTGTGTTTGAGTTCAGTTATGTAACAAAAAAAAATCTACATTTGTAAGTAGCACTTGTATGAGGTGAATTGAAAAACACTTCTTGTTTACAAAATTTGCACTGTAAAAGTGATCAAGAATAATACAAAGTGAGCATGCTCACTTTGTATTCTGTGTTGTAATTGAGATCAATATGTTTAAAGTGTAGAAAAACATCCAAAAATATTTAATAAATTTCAGTTGGTATTCTGTTTAACAGTGCAGTTAAAACCGATTAATTGCAATTAATCAACAGCCCTAGTAGAAACATTTTCATTTCTATTATTTTCTCTTCCCTGATCTTGGTTTATTTTTCTTCCCTTCTTTAAAAATTGTATCTGAGGGGTAGCTCAAAGTTTTTATCTTGGGTGACCTTCTATCAGCTAGATGGGTGGTTGGATTGTTTTTGTGGGGATAGCACCGTTAAAGCTAGCATCTTCCTCAGATACAATACATCGTATCCAATCTAAAACATCTCTCAGCATGAAGCATATCAGGGGCAGAGATCAAAACCCAAGGAGAATCTTGTGCCTAACTGCTGGACTGAGATCCAGCAGATCTGGGTTCATTTCCTGTCTTTCCACAGACTCCCTGTAAGGCATTAGGCAAGCCTTGAGGAGGCAATCCAGGAAGAGACTTCCGTGTTGCAATGCTGAGTATCCTCGTGCCTAATTTTTAGGTGCCTAGTAAAATCAGAGGAACAATGCTGCTCTGTAAAGCCTGAGTTAGGCACCTAGAAGGGGGGAGAGGGAAAGATAGGTGCCTGAGATTGCAACCCCCAAAGCCCAGTTGCTAGGAGGGGAGCTGCCTAAACTCAGGTGGGATGCAGACGGGGGAGAGGGGCTGAGGGGGGAGCGAGGTCTGGGGCCAAGCCCCAGCTGGGTCATGGTGGTGGCTAGTAGCCAGGCCCAGAGCTGAGGCTGGGGACAGGTGCAGGGGCTGGGTGATGCTCCTGCCCTGCCTCCTGTGGGGGCTGACCCCAGCACCCCCGCACTAAATGTTCCTCTGAGGGGGGGCAGTTTGGGGATTTCTGTCCTGGTGCACAGGTTGGAGAGAGGGAGGCAGCAGTGTGTATGCTCAGGGTCACCAAGGGAACCTGCAAAAATGTAGGTGCAGAGTAAATGTAGGCACCTAAAGAAACAGGACGTAGCTGCGTAAATACCGTAACCTTTCTGTGCTCCAGCTCTCCATTACTGACAGGTCGCTTAAAGGGCCTTCCCTTTCTTTGTGTGTGCATAGGTGCACAGTGCCTAGCACACTGGGTAAAGGAACGTAGTTTCCTCCAGGTGCTGCTGTAATACCACTAATTCAAAAAAAATTCTATAATGGAGTATTGATGGGAAATCTTGGTCCTGTGCTGGTGGAGGGAACATGATGACATATGTCACACTCTATAGAGAGGCTCATGACTGTAAGCATCTACCTCAGGGCAGACTGTCAGAAACAACACAGACACTGCAAACTGGTGGTGTGTTCTATAATTAGATTTCACCAAGCTGGTAACAAATGTGAACTCCTGGATCACTATACCAGTCCCTTGTGGCATCCAGACAAACTCAACGTAGTGACAAATAGTCATTTACACCAAAATCACACCACCTTCAGGTTGCTTCCAGTCCCCAAGACACCAGTGACTTGCCCCAGATCAATTGGTACCCTAGCTCTTACATCAAAGACTATGTCTGTAGCCAATCCTGTATCAAACTCGTTAAAGGTTTATTAATCAGAAAAAAGTAATAAGAGTTACTTGCAGGTTAAAGCAAGCAAACATATACACACAAATGAGTTAGTTACCATCTAAATCCTAACAATGACAGAGCTGTAGTTATCTGTCAAAGTGTTTTTCAGGGCAGCCCCTTGGGATCTCTGGCTTTAGTTTGGAGTCTCTGGTCTTGTCAGAGTTCAAATGGCCAAAAAAGATGGAAAATTTTACTGTGGCTTTGTTTTCTTTCCTTCATTCAGCTTCCAAGTCTACAGGATGAGTTTTCTTGTACAAAGCATGTCCCAGATGCAATAGGGCCATTAACCAATACTTTATATTGCAATATTGCTTGATGGCCCAGATGATTTTTATAGGCCTTCTGGATTGGGGTGGGGGGAATGATTCCCATGCCTGAATTCACAGCAAACATTTTCAAAGTTATAAAGCAAACCTTTCATATTTTCTTGTAGCATGACATAAAGCCAGTGCAAGTGAGAGTAATGCATGCAGCAACTCACATGCATGTCATAGAGTCTAAATACTTTCTTAGGCGACTAATGCTATTTTGTGCACAACTAACAGATGGGTCTGGTCTCCAGCTCTGAGTTTGTTAGGGCTTAGCTTACGCTTGCAGCTGGGGCGAGTGCTAGCATCTGGCCTGCCAGCATCACACCCATCACTTAGAAATTTTGAATCCCGCTTGGCTATTTTCTAAAGCTTTGCACCAGATCAAACAGGAATTAATTCAGCAAAGTCCTGTACGCTATGTTATACAGCAGCTCAGACTAGGTGGGCACAGTGGATCCTTCTGGCTTTGAAGCCTATAGGGCTGTCACACATACTAAGTCAGCTTCCCAGGAATGGGGTATTCTGAATAATGGTTCAATCACTGGGCAGAACTAACAGCCAAACAAATGAAAAGTTCAGTAGTTGTGCTTCATAATCACTAGCCAACAATTCCCAGCGAGGAAGCAGGAAAGCCCCATCTCACGTGAATGGGCTCTGTTAGCACTGAGTTTAGAGCTGTAATATAAAAGATGAAGTAGCTGTGGCTAGTGCTGGCCGGCTTGTGCAGTGGAATGAAATGCACAACCATTCTGAAACACAGGGGCATGAAGCTGCATGCTTTATTAAAAGACATGCAAGCCAGAGGAGCATGAGAATCCTATTGAAGTATCACCACGCTGCGTGGGCCAGGGGTGAAGAGCTACTCCTCATACTGTGGCTGCAAAAGAGTGCGCGCGGGGGGGGGGGGGGGGGGGGGGGGAGGAGAAATCCCTACACGCTCTACCTGGTGAAACAGGAAAAGTAGCTGAAGCTCTGTAACAACTGATTGTATGTAGTGGTTAGTGACGCTAAAACTCATGGGACAAAGAGTGGTCCTGTGGTTAATGCCATGGCCTGGGATTAAGGTTCAATTCCCTGTGCTGCTGCAGAGTGTGTGTGGCCTCATGTACATCATTTAATGTCTCTCTGCCACATGTCCCCAGCTGTAAAATGGATGTGATAATACACCCTTTCTCCCACCCTCTCGGTTAACATTGAGGGCTGGGATTGACCCTTATACAGCACCTAGCACCACAGTGCCCCAGCTCTAGGGTACAGGCTCCAGTAATAATTACAAACTGCAATATCCTGTAGGAGTTGAAACAAACTAAGTCGAATGGTTGTGACCTCCCCCAGGATACAATCGAGCCTGTGGAATTGCTGTGCCCCTTTAACTCTCTCACTCAGCATACCTCTCCCGGTGCTCTGCTAGTGAAAAACAGCCCCTCCAGGCTCTTAGCACACCCAGCAAAGTTACCTGAGTGCTCGCCCAGCATGACCTGTATACAGGGAGACACCTGCAAATCCCCCACCAGCTGCTGCCTTGCACTCCCCAAAACGTGTCTTTTAGTGCTCAAGCCTGCCTTTGACAGTGCAAGCTCATAAGGCCGTCATTTTATGAAAGAAAATGAATACGAAGCTGCCCTTGTTATCCTGAGCAGAGATTTCCCCAAACACATCAGTCAACGCTCACTGGTTTAGATAAAAACATATTTAAACTGTAGAAAGATAGATTTTAAGTGATAAAAGGTCAGAATTGGTTACAAAAAGAAATAAGATGATAAAAATCGCAATCTAATTCCTAAACTTTACCAAGCTAAGTAAAATTTGAAGCAAGCAACTTTCTCACCCCTCTGGATGTTGCAGGCAGGTCACAATTCTTAGTACACAGACTCAATTCCCTTCCCACCCTGGGACCGATCTCCCCCATTCAAAGTCTTTCAAGCAGACTTGTTTCAGTAGTGATGCGATGATGAAGAAGCCATTGTCTCGTATTTTATACCCTCCTCTTCTCCTTGAGGAACACCCCTCCCCCCACCTGCAAGGGCATAGATAAAGCCGTCTCCTATGTATGTGAGATTCAAAGCCTCTCTCAGGTGAATTGTACATTTCTTGCTCCCACGTGCTGTGTATGTGCCATTTGGGATGCCATGCAAGGCCTTTGTTATTTCTGAGGAGCTAGGCTGGGGGCATTTCCCAGACTCACAACATGTAGCAAAAATCTCAGAACTCCATATACAAAGTTGATACACACATTTTAGCAGGACAGTAATACTTAGCAGATTATGACTTTCCAAACGATCACTCACAAGGTATACTTTGTATAAAACAAATCAATCATATAACAGTGGTGAATATGTGGGTATGGGGGAGTTACATGGGCTACGGTGTGTTACAGTGGTTATCCCCTATGTCTCAAGCAGGACAAGCAAAAGCATTTGCTCTCGCTGGAAGGGAAAGCTTAGCAGGGCCCCAAATTGCACCTGAAGATGTCATCCCTAAATCTGTTTGCATGCAGGAGTCTCAGCCCCTCTGGGCCACAGAAACCCAGAAAGAATAACATCTCTTTGCCAGCAGAGACAATTTCCTGCCTGTGCTGAAAGCACCTCAGGAGACGTACCAGAACCCAAAGATGAGTGACCTAGTGTGGCTCTCCAGGGTCACTCTGGGGACTAGTGACGCCACTCAGATTTTATGCTGCTTTATTTGATTCCCCATCTCAGGACTTCCATGGCACTGCTCCTGGTCAGAGTTAAGTATACGCTTTAAGTGCTTGGCTGGACCAGGGCTCTAGTCAGTCTCGGCAAATTAAATGGTCCTCAAGTACTGAGGCAGTATTAATGGGGGACCTGCCGCTGCTTTCCCAGCCTTCCACACTGTATTCTAGAGTCATGTAGCTTCAGAATCCCCCAACTAGCCCTTTACGCCTGATGTATCTTCCTCCGCTAAGAAAATTTAGGTTTTTGCTTCCTGGATCCATGACCTGATGGGTCAGAGAGTCTGCAGTGGCTATAATCTTACCACATTGTCTTGAAGTTAAATGCATGGAGATCTCAGAGGGCAAAGGGCAGATTCTCAGAGCCCAGCTGCCTCTCTGATTTGTCCTCAGTGGACAAATCTACACAGAGCCCTAGATCATGTGACTTCCCCAGGGGACGCTTCTAGGAAGGGGTTAGACAGAGAAAGGTGTGACCTGAGGAAACGACAGGGAGCTGGAGTTAGGAGAGGAGATCAAGCAGCAGGGGGACACAAAGAGAGGACGGGAGGAAAGATGAAAATACAAGGTAGGGTCAGGAAATGTCTCTGAAAATTCCAATCTCCCCTGGTTTATGGATAATCAGAGGATTTAAACAATTCAAGGACACTGAATTCCTCACTGATCCCATGCAAACACTTTTTCTGTTTCCTTTTCCAGATATGGATTTATAATGAAGACCATGAGCTGATTTTAAATAATCTCCTCTGCTTGGACGTGTCAGAAACTCGCTCATCAGATCCACCTCGTCTCATGAAATGCCACGGATCTGGAGGGTCACAGCAGTGGACGTTTGGGGTGAGTGGTTTGCGTGGGGAGTACTCATACCCATCCCTGTGTTTAAGGTGCAGGGCTACCCTAAAAAGTGACTGTGAAAATGGCATTATAGGAGGCCAGGAATGTGGTTTCTGTATCAAATGTGCTCAGTTGTGCAGGAGGTCAGACTAGATGATCATAATGGTCCCTTCTGACCTAAATATCTATGAATCTATAATAGGGTAAATTGCATGGCTGCAAGTCACAATTTAACTTGTGTGCAGCGTATCCTAGAGGCTGTCGCTCAAATGTAGATAAGGCTTCACAATCTGGACTCTGAATCAAGCTGAGTTCTTTTCCTTTCCATACATCATCAGCTGTAATAAATGTTTGTCAGGCCAGATTACATTCATTCCTATCAATGAGGCTGCACAGGTGTAACTGTAATTTAGTCATCAATTCTGTGGTGCCCAGGGAGGACTAGAACCCAGGTCACACTGTCTCAGCTGTGTTGACTCTACAGGACTAACAGGAGTAAGAAACAGTGAAAACATTTGTGTCAATGGCATAGGCAGGTCTGACCCTGGACATGCACAGGGAGAAGATCCGAGGAGTAAGAAGGTGCTATTTTTACAGTCACTTCACGGAGTAGAAGCACACATTCAATCAGGCAAACTAAAATTGTCACCTGCACTTGTTTCTCATGTTGCTTTTAAATGGCCGACTTCACAAAGCAGCTGCTGAGTCGATTTTCACATCTGTGTCAAGGCTGCTCCTCCTCAGTGTTAACCCAAAGCCTTCCCCACTGACTAGCCTGGATGCAGTGGCAGCAGTAAATTGTCACTTTAATGTAAGCATTAAAACAATGGGAGTAGAGCACCAGCAGAACTCCCCATCACCCATGGGAGCACGTAGACTCCCGTGCTGATGGATTGATAGCGGGGTGCATGGGGCCTTTTCTGAGAAGGAAAAAGGGCCTCCAGGTGACCAACTCCAGCCGGAGCTGCCCCCAGGTCTCCCCAGACAAGGGTCAGCGTGGGCCTTGGAAGGTGAAGTAAAAAGGGGTTGGCACAGTCTATTTCACACAACAGTGGGCAGCTAACTAGCTTGGAGACTCTCTCCCTTGTGATGGGATCTACTAGCTGTGCGTAGCTCATCCCCTCTCACTCCTGAACATTAGTGCCAATGCTGGTGTGTCTGGTGCATGCACACAGAACCCCCACTGAGAGTTGTGCCTGGGTATGTGAGTGCCAGATTTGGGTATTCTTTAATGCTGTGTCACTGTGCAAGGTTATGTGTCCACTGAGTGGTGAGACCCCGTTCCATGCGTTGTCCAACATTTTTACAAACCATAGTATAGATATAACCTGACTAGGTCCCTGTAACTGGGCTAAAATCTTCTCTCCAGGGTTTACACCTAGTTATTGGGATATACTCTACAACTTTTAACTCATTGGGTCGGGGACAGGTGTATTGCCTTGGTTATAGGTGTAGCGTAGACTGGGTCGAAGTGAAGACCATCTGAAACGTGCATTGCTTTAGTGCATTTAGTGAATGGCCCACTGCCTTTGGCATCACTCATTTTCAGTTTAAGGATGAAGCAAAGCCAATTTTTTTTTGTATTTCCTCTTTTATTTTATCTCCAGAAGAACAATCGACTCTACCAGGTCTCAGTGGGGCAGTGCATGAAGGTTGTTGATCCACTTAGCCACAAAGGATATGTAACCATGGCTATTTGTGATGGCTCCCTTCCTCAGCAATGGCATCTGGAAAGCTGAATCTGAGAGAAGGCAGCACAGAGAGGCAATTAGCAGAGATCTGACTCCTCCTTGGCCATTGGTTTCTAAGTCATTCTGGAGGGCATGGAAGGAGCCCTTAGCTGCTGTCCCTGACATGGACTATTTTAAGGATTCTGTTATTTAAATATTCTGCCGTGACCACCTGTGTGTTTGGAAGGAGATGATGGGATCATTCAAATGCAGCAGCAGTGACAGCAGCCTAACTGCACAATATTGACACCTGTAGAAGTGCAATTTATCAGCATTTCCTTGGATTATCCTGGATTAATGAATCGTTATTGTTTAAATAAGAGGAAATAATTAGAACAGTATAATTTGAATTTTGTGGTAATATTTTAACTCAGTGGACCTTTTTAAATGACAAAAGACAGAAAGGAAGGAAGTTCTCTTTCCTGACTGTTTCATGCGCAGCATCATGCTAATTTACATTTTTAGTCTATTTTAATGGCTGAATTATTTTAGCTCATCTGGAAAATATTTTAATTTCCTCTTCTCTCTCTGAAAATTGTCATTTGTAATATTTAATTTTAGTTTGGTTAATTTACAATTTTAACCCATTTCACATAGTCAAATTTTCAGCGGCCATTTGTCATACAGTATTTAAAACAAAGTTACTATTACAAATTTTATTGTGATGACTCATGATGGTATCTGCATTTAAAATAAAGTATTAATGTTTTTTTATTAATCATTATGGTTGTTTGGTCTGTTGCCTTTAGATTCAGAAGTACAGCATGCAAGAGACCAGTGCAAGCCAATGTGGGTCTGATAATTTGGATACATTTGTTTGAAGTGTGTTTAAACAGACCTTTTTCTTGTAAAGATGCTTATGAAGACATTTTAGTGTCCTACAGTTTGGTCTTTAGCTGCAGTGATTGGTGTGGAATTCTGGGAGTTATGCACCTCACATTTTAGATGAAGAAGATGGGAAAAAAAGTTGCATTCTTCTAAGAATAGCATCCCTATGGCATATCAGGAGATGGGTGCCCCATGCGCTCTTGAGATTTTGGTCAGTAGTGCCTGTGGGTCCTCAGACATGCCCTGTGAAGCCTAGGCAGGGGTGATGTTTGGTAGCAGACTAGCACTTCACCTGCACATGAGAGAAAGGTGCCTGCGTAAACGCTTGGTGGTAGCTTGGTATTCCCTGAAATCATTTGGGAAAGTTTCTCCCTCCTGATCCATTTTCCCAACTCTTGGTCCATCAGAAGTAACCAAAATACATATGCATCCGATGAAGTGAGCTGTAGCTCACGAAAGCTTATGCTCAAATAAATTGGTTAGTCTCTAAGGTGCCACAAGTACTCCTTTTTTTTTTTGCGAATACAGACTAACACAGCTGTTACTCTGAAACCTGTCAAAATACATATGGAAAAAATCAGGTTCTTTCCAGTCTCCTCTCCTCCTGCTAGTCTCATTCACTCACTGCCATAATTCTTGGGCCTTTTAAAGCTGTTGACATTAACCTCTTAGTTTGGATGACCTACAGGGACTCATTGAAAAGGGTAGGGGTTTTCTTCCTCCTCTGCAGTTCCTCCTTCTGCCCACTTCTCCTCTCCATGTTCCCACCACCTCTTCTCACACCAGTTGGGAGTTGGCACTGTTGCTGAAACTATGCCAGCTGGCCAGTAGCCTTCTCCATCCTTCCACAAGCTCTCGACCCTTTGCTCAAGCACTTCTGTACAGGTTTCATATCACGCCATCCAAGTGCCTCTTCCCCCCCACCACAACAGTCTCTTCCCACCCTTTCGTGTGTGGAAGAAAATGCAGAAACGAAGGGGTTAAATTAAACTAATGTTAGCACTACAAGAACCTACTGATACTAGGACATAGATGAAGTAGAGTTAATTGGCACTTGCAGCGCTGAGGAGGAAGAAATGCCACACAGAGCCAATGGGGTGAAAGTCAATGCTTGGGAGATGCACAGCACCAGCAGCTCCCACTGAAGTTACAGGCATTGCAAGTGCTCAGCATCTCTCAGGAACTGGCCCTAATTTTGTAATTCACAAAATCCCAGAGAGGTGAGGAGCAGCATGTGACTACTAGGGCTTTCAATTAATTGCAGTGAACTCAAGTGATTAACTCAAAAAAAAATTAATTGCGATTAATTGCAGTTTTAATTGCAGTTTTAAATAATGAAATACCTATTAAAATTTATTGTACATATTTTTGGATGTTTTTCTACATTTTTAAATATATTGATTTCAATTACAACACAGAATACAAAGTCTAAAGTGCTCACTTTATCTTATTTTTTATTACAAATATTCGCACTATAAAAAAGAAACAAAAGAGATAGTATTTTTCAGTTCACCTCATACAAGTACTGTAGTGCAATTTCTTTATCGTGAAAGTGCAATTTACAAATGCAGAATTTTTTTTTTTTTAACATAACTGCACTCAAAAACTTTAGATCCTACAAGTCCACTCAGTCCTACTTCTTGTTCAGCCAGTCGCTCAGACAAACAAGTTTGTTTACATTTGCAGGAGATAATGCTGCCCACTTCTTAGTTACCTAAAAGTGAGAACAGGCATTTGCATGGCACTGTTGTAGCCGGCATTGCAAGGTATTTACATGCCAAATATGCTGTACGTTCATGTGTCCCTTCATGCTTCGATGTGTAAATTGCACTTTTATCTTTTTTTACGGTGCAAATATTTGCAATAAAAATGATATAAAATGAGCACTGTGAACTTTGTATTCTGCGTTATAATTGAAATCAATATATTTTGAAAATGTAGAAAAACATCTAAAAATATTTATAATAAATGTAAATAGGTATTCTTATAATTGTTTAACAGTGCAATTAAAACGGTGATTAATTGTGACGGATTTTTTTAATCGTTTGACACCCCCACACCCTAGGTGTTCTTTTTCTGGCTGAGCTCATCGGATTTTCCAATTAAACCTGGAGGGTCTCAAACATACCTGATGGCCGCATGCAGGAAGCTCAGCTGGAAAATCAGTGCCCCATACTGCAACGTTTAAAAGGAAAAGTCAGTCTTTTCCTCTTTGTCTCCCCAGGGGTTCATCCTCTTTAAACGTGGTTGTTGCCTGTTCTGAGCTCAGTCAGCGCTACAGCGGTTAGTGCCTGTTACAATGTCGGTTTTAGCCATGTAGAGAGGATTCCATTTTTCTCCTTCCGAGACACTCATTTCCCCTCTTCTTTGTCTAGAGTCTCCAACTGAAATCGGCCTAGATGTGCAAACACGCAATGAGAGAGTCCCTATCCCAAAGAGCTTACAATCTGAACAGACCAGACAGATGAAGAGGTGGGGAAAGGAAGCATTAACCCCATTTTACAGATGAGGAACTGAGGCAGAGAGAGGTTAGTGTGCAATGACATGCAGGGAATCTGTGGCAAAGCTGGGAATTAAATCCAGCTCTCCTAACTCCAAGTCCATTTTGTGATTCCACACGACCATCTTTTCTGTCTCTCTTCCCAGCTAACTTCCCTCAATTGCATCATCCTTCAGCTGCTTCCCCTTCCTCTCACTTGAACTGCACAACACAACGCTAGTCTCCCCAGTTAAGCTGATTGTGGCACAACTGGCTTCTTGTGTGCTAACTGCCATACAATGGATGGATAGCAGGCAGAGAACCACAGCTCTCATCGCTTTCCCAAATGGAGACTCTCCTCTGCATCTGCTCTGCTAAAGCAGAAGACTCTAGGAGAGAATCCGGGCTTTAGGGCTATATCACCATTATTGAGGGACTTTTAAACAATGCTAAGTCTTGATCCCATAGGCACTGAAAGTACCTATTTATCCATACCTCAGAGGTGCTTAAAGAGGTGCTTGCTGGCTGTCCCTAGTTATGCCTAGCTTCCAGGTGTGCCACAAAACATTTTCCAACTAATGTCAGCCTTGCTCAGCCGGTAACTCCCTTGCCTCAGGATCAGAAGATTGTGGGTCCCTCTTGCATGTTTTGCTCTGCTCCCTCTCATTCCTTTGGAGTATGTCATGCCATTCTCGTGTAGGCCTAGTTCTCTCTCCCTGTTGCTTTTCCCTTCAAGTTTTACATCATGTCTTCCTCTTCCATTTGGATGGCAAGCATCTCAGTGGAGGGACATCATCTTCCTTCCTGTCCTTGTGCTTGGCATGGGGACTGTTGCTCACACAGGGAGAAAAAGGAACAGGGGATCCTCAGTCTTCTCTTCAGCCTGCTCACTCTCTCTCTTTGATCTCATGCTGCCTTGAAGGGTTAAGAAAGGTGGCTCGGTGGGGGCAGCTTCTTCCCTTCCTTGAAATATGCTTCTCCCCCTTTCTCCTCCAGCTCCATCCCACACTTCCTTTATTTCATTGCCTCCCAAGTTCCAGCCTCCTTGTGTGGCCTTCACAGACCCAACTCTTTCCTCAAAGCATGGCCGCTGTTGCATAAGGAATGAGAAATTTCTTACCTGATAATTTTCTGTTAACAACTTTTCTCGTCACTCATCACTATTGGCCCCCATCTGTGGAATTTGGAAGCAGTCCAGTGTTGGTGCTGTAGAGTCCAGGGCTAAGTCCCACCCTTCAGCTCAGGCAACCAGAAGAGTTCTTCCAAAGCTGTGGAAATACTCCAGCAACCGATTATTGTCAGTAAGACAACAACTTGATATCATATGTACATAACCTTATAGTAATTATTTGTCCAACTCTCCCTTTAAGGAAACATTTCAATTGGTTACAAATTGTGTTCCAGTTACCAGGCTGGGTTAAATGAGGAGAGAAGCTGCTCACAAAAAGAAAATTGTCAGGTAAGAACCATCTCATTCTGCTGCACAACGTCTCTCCTCATTCGTCACTGATGGGAAGTAGCAAGCAGTGAATCACAGAAGTAGGGAGGGAAAGGATAAGCAGAGATTTAATTATTATCAGAGTAGACAGGAAAAAAATAGACCCCATCTCACCATCCCCCACCACCTAACCTGTATAGACCAAGAGCTTTGTGATCTAAGGAATTGTTTGGGAACCAACCCAGTAGCACCTTCCTACCCACGAATGTCTCTGTGGAGGAACAGAAACCTACTTTGCACATGTTCCTCAGATCATGATTTGCGGACTTCAGTAACTCAGCCAGATGTTATGGGTCTGTGACAGGAGTTGGTGGGTGAGGTTCTGTGGCTGCAATGTTGCAGGAGGTCAGACTAGATAATTATGATGGTCCCGTCTGGCCTGAAAGTCTATGAGGCTCATACACTTTTCCCTTACAATGCCACTAGGAACCTTGTAGGGAGCATTGACTTCTTCGCAAATAGTTTTCCAGATGCCTAGCATGCCAATTGGTGCAGGATTTTTTTAACATTTTGCCTGCAGCTTCTTTGAGGCCCTATGGCCCTGGCATTATGGATAGAATGAGATTAGCGGGGTACAACTGGCATATGTACTCTGTAGTGCATGAAATATATCAGTAGAGTTCTAGGAATGCCCTTTTATGCCATAGCTTCCAAAGGGGTACTGCAGATTAGAACAAAATACTTGTTTTGAACTGAGAGGAACTACAAGAATAACCTTTTCTTACAACAAAATTAGTCTCATTTTTGTATAGATAGAGAAACTAATGCTGAACCCTGACTTTGGAGGCGATGACACCTAAAAAGGCCAGCCAGAGGTTTCTTTGTCTTTCTGATTAATCTTGACACCTGATGATACTCAAATGGGGAATCTGATGTGCCTGCTAAAAGAACGCTATGAAGACTGTTATCTGCTGCTCTATGGTGCTTGTTTGTAGGGCTCCAATCAACCATACTCCAGAAACTCTAGTGTAGCCAAGATCACCAGAATGTTATGGTCATTATTATTTGTATCACAGTAGCATTAGGAGGCCAGGGCCCCACTGTGCTGGCCACTGTACAGAGACAGTTCCTGTCCCAAAGAGCTTTCTGTTTCCCCTCTCATCAAAATATAGCTTGACCAGATCAATAAATGAAATTTCCTGGTTGAGTTTTTTCTGGATATCAAAAAGCATTGGTGAGGCTAATGAAGAATCCCTGCTGAACTACACTTCTCTTCAAACATCCGGGTGTTAACTGTAGGTTGCCTGCCTCTGGAGGAAAGAGTCCCTGATTCAAACAGATCTGGTGTTTTCTGCAGTTGCTCTGGAGGTTCTGTGGCTGTCTATCAAGTCTGAAGTGCTTTCTGGGCCAGTGGGGGACTAGGCGGAGAACTTCAGCTCTCCCTTTTCCTCTTTTCTTCATAGAATCATATAATATCAGGGTTGGAAGGGACCTCAGGAGTTCATCTAGTCCAACCCCCTGCTGGACCAATCCCCAACTAAATCATCCCAGCCAGGGCGTTGTCAAGCCTGACCTTAAAAACCTCTAAGGAAGGAGATTCCACCACCTCCCTAGGTAATGCATTTCAGTGTTTCACCACCCTCCTAGTGAAAAAGTTTTTCCTGATATCCAACCTAAACCTCCCGCACTGCAACTTGAGACCATTACTCCTTGTTCTGATCTGCTACCACTGAGAACAGTCAAGATCCATCCTCTTTGGAACCCCCTTTCAGCTAGTTGAAAGCAGCTATCAAATCCCCCCTCATTCTTCTCTTCCGCAGACTAAACAATCCCAGTTCCCTCAGCCTCTCCTCATAAGTCATGTGTTCCAGTCCCCTAATCATTTTTGTTGCCCTCTGCTGGACGTTTTCCAATTTTTCCACATCCTTCTTGTAGTGTGGGGCCCAAAACTGGACACAGTACTCCAGATGAGGCCTCACCAATGTTGAATAGAGGGGAACGATCACGTCCCTCGATCTGCTGGCAATGCCCCTATGTATACATCCCAAAATGCTGTTGGCCTTCTTGGCAACAAGGGCACACTGTTGACTCATATCCAGCTTCTCGTCCACTGTAAACCCTAGGTCCTTTTCTGCAGAACTGCTGCCTAGCCATTCGGTCCCTAGTCTGTAGCGGTGCATGGGGTTCTTCCGTCCTAAGTGCAGGACTCTGCACTTGTCCTTGTTGAACCTCATCAGATTTCTTTTGGCCCAATCCTCTAATTTGTCTAGGTCCTTCTGTATCCTATCCCTACCCTCCAGCGTATCTACCTCTCCTCCCAGTTTAGTGTCATCTGCAAACTTACTGAGGGTGCAATCCACACCATCCTCCAGATCATTAAGGAAGATATTGAACAAAACCGGCCCCAGAACCGACCCTTGGGGCACTCCACTTGATACCGGCGCCAACTAGACATGGAGCCATTGATCACTACCCGTTGAGCCTGACAATCTAGCCAACTTTCTATCCACCTTGTAGTCCATTCATCCAGCCCATACTTCTTTAACTTGCTGGCAAGAATACTGTGGGAGACCGTGTCAAAAGCTTTGCTAAAGTCAAGGAATAACACGTCCACCGCTTTCCCCTCATCCACAGAGCCAGTTATCTTATCATAGAAGGCAATTAGATTAGTCAGGCATGACTTGCCCTTGGTGAATCCATGCTGACTGTTCCTGATCACTTTCCTCTCCTCTAAGTGCTTCAGAATTGATTCCTTGAGGACCTGCTCCATGATTTTTCCAGGGACTGAGGTCAGGCTGGCTGGCCTGTAGTTCCCAGGATCCTCCTCCTTCCCTTTTTTAAAGATGGGCACTACATTAGCCTTTTTCCAGTCGTCCGGGACTTCCCCCGATCGCCATGAGTTTTCAAAGATAATGGCCAATGGCTCTGCAATCACATCCGCCAACTCCTTTAGCACTCTCAGATGCAGCGCATCCGGCCCCATGGACTTGTGCTTGTCCAGTTTTTCTAAATAGTCCCGAACCATTTCTTCCTCCACAGAGGGCTGGTCACCTCCTCCCCATGCTGTGCTGCCCAGTGCAGTAGTCTGGGAGCTGACCTTGTTCGTGAAGACAGCGGCAAAAAAAGCATTGAGTACATTAGCTTTTTCCACATCCTCTGTCACTAGGTTGCCTCCATCATTCAGTAAGGGGCCCACACTTTCCTTGACTTTCTTCTTGTTGCTAACATACCTGAAGAAACCCTTCTTGTTACTCTTAACATCTCTTGCTAGCTGCAACTCCAGGCGTGATTTGGCCTTCCTGATTTCACTCCTGCATGCCCGAGCAATATTTTTATACTCTTCCCTGGTCATTTGGCCAATCTTCCACTTCTGGTAAAGCTATTACCAACAGGAGAGTGGGTTTTGGGGTGGGGGGGACGGACTTGGATTTGTGCTGGAAATGGCCCAACTTGATTATCATACACATTATAAGGAGAGTGATCACTTTAGATAAGCTATTACCAGCAGGAGAGTGGGGTGGGGGGAGGTATTTTTTCATGCTTTGTGTGTATAAAAAGATCTTCTACACTTTCCACAGTATGCATCCGATGAAGTGAGCTGTAGCTCACGAAAGCTTATGCTCAAATAAATTGGTTAGTCTCTAAGGTGCCACAAGTACTCCTTTTCTTTTTGCGAATACAGACTAACACGGCTGTTACTCTGAAAGGGTGATTGAAGTCTCCCATGAGAACCAGGGCCTGCGATCTAGTAACTTCTGCAAGTTGCTGGAAGAAAGCCTCGTCCACTTCGTCCCCCGGTCCGGTGGTCTATAGCAGACTCCCACCACGACATCACTCTTGTTGCTCACAATTCTAAACTTAATCCAGAGACACTCAGGTTTTTCTGCAGTTTCATACTTGAGCTCTGAGCAGTCATACTGCTCCCTTACATACAGTGCAACTCCCCCACCTTTTCTGCCCTGCCTGTCCTTCCTGAACAGTTTATATCCATCCATGACAGTACTCCAGTCATGTGAGTTATCCCACCAAGTCTCTGTTATTCATCCTTATGTGAACTGTCTTGAAAGGTCACAGATTTTTCTCTGCCCAGAACATTATTTCCATTGTCTCAGAGAAGCTTTGAACTCGTTACTCCCTGGTTTTGGAAGGGATGTAAACGCTCATGTTTCAATCATAATCAAACCTCTAACAGGGAATAGAGGGAAACTTTCCCTGTGAGTACCATAACTGCCCAGTACATGGTTTCTTGCACCATGTTCTGAAGCAGCTGTTACTGATTACTGTCATAGACATGATACTGGACTTGATAGACCACTGTTCTGAACCTGAGTGGCCATGTCTATATCTGTGTTCTGACAGAACAGTCAAAGTGAACCAAAATGATGTGTACTCTGTGAGCTTTTGGAAATTTGCCTTCCAGATATGCTCCCCGCCCTGCAATGAGCCATTTGCTTGCTATTTAGATGGTTTTCCTGATTAGGTGTAGGAACATTTTTTGGTCTAAGTGGCTACAGTTGAAACTTTAAAATTTGTGTGTAGCGTGTCCTCACTATTATATGGACTATGGGATCTTCTGAAAGGAAGGCCCTTTGTATGTCTCCCACTAGGGAGCCACTGTTGCACCAGCCTGAGGTTCCCAAAACTTAATAAATTCCTTTATGTTTTTATAAAACGTTTTATCAGTGGTGGTGTGTTTGCAGTACCAGCATGTGTCTGTGGACCCCTCAGTCGAGGAGAGGCACCGGTACAAATACCTTGATTGTGGGACTAGCCTGCTAGATGTCCCTGGAAATCTGAAAGAATGCCTGCCTCCCCACCCCCCCACCCCAAGCCCTGGATGACTAGCACCCATGTAGGGTGAACAGATCACAAGAATAAAATATTGGGACACATGGGGGAGGGGCAGCCACAGGCTCACAGCCGCCGCTGGAGTCATGGGGGAGGAAGGTGCACAGTCCTAGGAAGCCACAGGTCAGGGAATGCACGGCCCCGGCTCCGGCCTCCGCCACAAGCCGCGGGTTGGTCGGGGAGTGCACAGCCCCGGCTCCCGCCACAAGCCGGGGGCGCATGGCCCTGGCTCCTGCCGCAAAGGGGGTCTCGGGGCGTGGGAGGAGGTTCGGGGTACTGACTCTGGGAGAGAGTTTGGGTGCTGGAGGGGGCTCAGGGCTGGGGTTCAGGAGGGGGTACGGGCTCCAGGCAGGGCTTACTTCAGGCGTCTTCCCGAAAGTGGCGACATCTCCCTCTGGGTCCTAGGCGGAGGCATAGCCAGGCTGCTGTGCACTCTGCCTTGCCCACAGGCACTGCCCCCGCAGCTCCCACTGGCCGTGGTTCCCGGCCAATGGGAACTGCAGAGCAGGCGCTCGTGGTGGGGCTCGCCCCCTGGCGGTCTCTGCACCTAGGACCCAGAGGGAACTGGCGCCACTTCCGGGAAGCTGCGTGGAGCCGGACAGGGAGTCTGCCAGCCCTGCACCAACCGGGCGCCTGGCAAGCAACCCTACAATATCTGGACAAATAGTGTCCCGATCGTACGTCGGTCAGGATGTGGGACAAAGTTAAATATTGGGACAGCTGGTCACCCTACACCCATGTCAGTACTTTGGGAGGGCCCTTGTACCACTTGGGGCTTTACTCAGAAAATCAGGAATCATTCTGAACATGGGAAGGGATTTCACTTACCTCCCTATAATCCCACGATGTGCACCTGTGTGAGAAATGGAGTCTTCGTCTGCCTCTGTTCTGGTCCCAGACTGCCCGAAGTGCTCCTTGCGCTTTGAAGTGGAGCCAGCCTACTTGGAGGTGGGGGGAGGGGAGAGAAAACCCCTTTCCCACTCATCAGTCTCCGAGCCCCTTTCCCTGGCACAGTTAAGATTAATAGGCAGAAAACCAGATAAAAACAATTCCCATTCCCCTGCAGCCTGAAATTGGAGCTCCCTTTCCTGAGGTCCTTGGGCTGAAAGCCAGACAGGCACAATGCCCATTACTCTGCGGCCTGAGAGCGACCCTCGCAGTCGTGGCAAGCTTCTCTGCACACCCAGCTAAGCTGAAGGCTGGGGAAAGAGCAGGGAGCTGGAACACTGTGAGAGACTCTGTGAGGAGAAAAGTCCCAGCTACCGCTCCACCAAGGTGGGAAGGACAAAGGGACTTAAACTCTGATTTTTACACTGCTTGCTCATTAACAGTACAAAATGCTGCTTTGTGAAGGGGACACTTGATTTTACCTTTCTGGGACCTGGAGTCTCTGGAGTTTGCAAGACCTGCTCCTGAACAGGCTGTGAGGGGTTCTCATCTGCACGGGAATCCTCATGCTCCTGGGCAAGGCTCTCAGGGTTGAGGTTTTGGGTGGGATTTGAGGCCCTACACACCTGCCTCGACACCATGCCCTAGGAGAGAGAGGGTTGGTGTTTGTAGCAGCAGGGCATACCTCGCCTCCTGAGGCTCTTGTAAAGCTGCCTACAGCACCTCTTGGATGCCTCCGAATTCCAGAGGTGTGGGGCATTAAACCATTAGTGCTGAGAGAAAATGCAACAGAAAGGGGCTCTTCTGCTGCTTTTCAGCAGTTACCAGACATCACTTTGGAGCTCTGCTGAACAGAAGAGAGGCAGCTGCCACATGTCAAGACAGCAGGCAGAAGGGGCTGGCACTACAGCTCAAGTCCCCGGGCTCTACAACACTGACATTTCACCAGAACCAGGTGGAAAGCCTAGGCTGATTGGTTGCCATGCGCCCACCAGGCCTCGGGCTCACCCCAAATGCTGATGACACAACGTGGGTGGAACAATAGTTCTCTGACGTCCAGTAAGTCTGGGTCCATGGGGGAAGCCCCATTGTATCACTGAGAAAGACGAGGTGCATTGGAAGGCTTTTCCCCATTCTTTTTGCTTCCGCTTCTTAATAAATCAATCTTGGGTCCTGGAGACCCGTTCTTTGTGTAAAATGAAGGTGAAGAGATGCTGGAGGCCTTGATGTGAAGCAGCTGGGCAGTAGGGGACTAGGTGGAGGATGGCGGGCTCTTCTCTTGGCACCTCCTGCAGACTCTGCTTCTGGTGGAGGCAATACTTTGCCCCATGAGCTGAAGCTTAGGACCCCCTAACTTCAAGGGCCCAGACCTGGAGGGTGTTGTGGATGCCGTGCATGACTTTGTAGTAGATAATTCAGGATGCAGCTGGGCTTAGAGGGATGCTGGATCTGTGCCCGCTAAGAGTGGTGGTGCTCAGTGGTAGCAACACACGAGGTTACGCTGGAACAAACAGAAAACAGACACTCCAAAATGAAAATGCGGAGGCATCATTTATAGATGTAAAATATTTTTATTTGTAAATGCTGATCTTCTAAATCTGTTTTCACAAATTCCAAAACCCATAACACTCTGTATACTTCAAAATTTTTTTTCTTTTTTTTTTTCTTTTTTTTTTGCCAACATTAGATACTATTATACAGAACAGAAAAAACTGTAGGACAAATACTGGTAGGATGTTGGAATATTGTACAAGAGAAGAAAAATATTCAAGAAACAATTTCATACAGCTATTTATCAAGAGAAAAATATATACAATTGATTTATTCTGTAAGATAAAAATACATCATGCCATATACATTACAAGTTCAGAACTGTATTACTGAATATACCAACAGTTTACAGTCCACTTTAATTGTGCACACAAAAAAACTTCATTTTTTTTTTATATTTAAACCTGTGAAGTGTCAGTACCAGAATTTTAAGTACAAAATAAAAAGCTAACCTGGTTCAAAATGCTGATTAAGTTTCTACAAGCAAACACAAAACAGTGTTTATTTTTTTAAAGAAATGTAAACAAAAACAATCCATACAAACACATTTTTAAATTACATTTTCCAAAACCTTATTGCCAGAGTCCTGCAGCTGCAAGCACAATTACATCTAATTTTTTTCCTTGTTTTTTCTTTTAAAGAAGGCTATCTATCATATTGGACTTAAGCTCCCACTACATGATCCTATTCTGTTTACATGATTTAGTGTAAGCTGAACAGTCACCTAATCGTGACTACTTTTTCTGAAGGAAAAACCACGTTCAGCCTCTATTTTGGGTGGTTTTAGCAGTTATTCACAGTTATCACAAATTGTAAGCACAAAAAAACCTGACTTAAGAAATAGGGATGCAACAATATAATACAAATAAAATAAATCAGTCTAACTTACCCAAGCGTCTATAAAAGTCATAGTTGTAATATACATGCCTTCTACCAGGCTTAAAGATTACTTTAAAAAAAAAAAAAAAAAAAAGGACTAATAGACCACAGTTGAGCCAGCTTTAAACATTTAAAAAAAAAATCCTCTCTTTAAATTGAGATTTTGGTTATTCCATAATAATTGTAATGGCATGGTTAGTAACACATGAGATCATATTGTAACATCCCTATTGACATTTTATAATAAGCACCCGAACTGCTGCAGAGTCTGGTAGCATTTGGTCAATAACTATTTTTTTATACTGTATTTTTTTCTCAAAATATTTACACTTTTGTACAAAGTAACAGGGTTTGTTAGTTCTGCGGGTAACAGCAGCAGCTTGGCTTTCTTCTAACTTTTTTTTTTTAAAAATAGCTTCATTCACTTATTCAATAATAAATACAAAAAGTTTCTCTTATTTTACAGAAATCAAAAACTACAATAAACTGACTCATGGAATCAAGTATTTTAAATGTATTTTAGTGCAAGTTATTTTTCCCTTAGCTCTATCCCTAAGGAAGTCGTTTCAGTACATTCCTTGTTCAGTGGTGTCTACTTTTATTTAAAAATTTTCTTTAATTAGAGGGCCTGCCCCTTTATCAAATAAGGCTGTGGCCAGCACTTTGGACTTCTCCCTTTCGCTGGTGATTTCAGTCTTACATTCATATATGCCCACCTGCCCTCCAGCAGGTCAGCCATCGGTTCTTTGCCCAAATTAAACAGTTTCTCCGTAGTGAGCTCAAAAAACAAAAGTGCTGGACCATTCTGTAATTCAGTTTAACCTCCAGGCATCTGGGAAGTTAGACAGCTTCAGATTTTGCCGACTTGCTTCTGGTGCTTGTTTTACACTTGAATAGAAATTGAAACTCCCAGAAGTGATTTTATTCCCCCCCCTCCCCAGGAAGGTAAGAATTTTCTGTCGACAAAATCAAAATGTAAGTCACTTCTTCTTAGGGACAAGCAACCCTCAAAGACAGCAAGGAATGCATTCTAGTTCATCCATTTTCGGCAGTTTACAGCTCCACAGTGACATGGGATCTTGTGCTGGTCATCTTCAAAATCAAACTTATAGTCATAGCAAAGCTGGAAGAAAACAAATGTTAAAAGCGTGGTATGAAATGTCTGGTCTGTATTCTTCACTATATCTTTGCTTGTATCTATCATTCTATACCAGCGGTTCTCAAAGTGTGGGTCGGGACCCCATTTTAATGGGGTTGCCAGGGCTGGCTTAGACATGCTGGGGTCCAGGGCTGAAGCCCAAGCCCCACTGTCCAGGGCAGAAGCTCGAGGGCAGCAGGGCTTGGGCAGGCTCAGGCTTCTGTCCCCTCTCCTGCGGCTGTATAGTAATTTTTGTTGTCAGAAGGGGGTCGTGGTGCAATGAGGTTTGAGAACCCCTGTTCTATACTATACATTACACTAGTCAGTACATTATATACTTTTGGGAAGTTTAATTGTTTATACTGAGGAAGGGGATGGGAAATGTTGGACACCAGGATCTGTCCCAAGTCTGAGTAAGCAAGTTGCCTGTGCTAATGATAGTACAACATACATGGTCATTTAGGGAAAAAAATAAAACCAAAGGGAACAACAAAATAAAAGCAAATGAGTAAGGTCTACCTCCTCCCCTTTCTGGATTCTCCGGTTGGAGCTGATGATAATCTTGTGTCCTCTCTCAAAAGTCACCACCTCAGCCACGCAGTTCGGTGCACATGAATGGTTAATATACCTACAAAAATAAAAGATTTGCAAAATGTATTTTTTTAAGCTATGTAATTGGACACGAATCTAAACTAAACTACAGAGTGACTTTAGCTTCAGCGTGAGCGGATTTTTCCAGCTAAAATTACATTACCCTGTACTTGTTTCTTTACCTAGAAAAATGTAAAAAAAAAAAAAAAAAAATCAAAAGTTAAAAAGATTACATTTCTTTTTCTACAGCTGTATGTCTGCCATGACACAGTTAATCAGGGCTATGAAGAGTTAATGAGAAAGATGGCATTGCTTCAGCGGCTTAGTGTGAAGACTGAATGCACCAGCTTAGAGAATAAGGCCATTGAAAAAAAGCACAAAATGGAATCCCTCCCCAACAGCTAGCCAAGGGAACGTGGCTAATTTCCAAACATGAGATCACAGCTCTCTGGAGAGCCACCCACCTTGCAGGACCTCCTGTCAACGTAGCATCAATGACATGATCATTGTCAATGCGGAACATGTACACTCCACGATTCTGAAAGAGAGTGGGGAGAAAAGGCACTATAGATTTTACAAAAAAAAAATCGGTGATTAACACAAAGCAGCAACATGAACCATCTCCAAGTACTTTTCTGGATTCACAATTAGACGTGGCCCATTGGCTCACTAAGGAAGTATTGATTCATATATTGCACTTACTGTGTGAAAGTGGGACACTATCATTTACTCCACTACCTATGAGGAATGGATGGGCCATAAACACGAGAGGCAACCTCCTGTGATCTGAATATCCCCCTCAAATAATATGCTAATACGATTTGTATAGCACCTTTCATGTAAGGTCTCAAAGTGCTTTACCAATGAATGGTCCCTCACAACATCCCGGCATTGCACAAAGAGGTGAAGCCTTACTTAAAAAGTGGTCCCTAAAAATGCAGGCTCTGACCTCTCTGCACTTGTACAACTGTAAGATCGGTACATTACCTGACTCACTGGCGTTTGTGAGGTTTAATATATTTGGTAAGCACTCTGAGATCCTGGAATGAAAGGCACTGTAAAGGTCTAAGGTAATATTAACATCTCAAGGTCATGCAGTAAGTCTGTGGCAGAGTGATGAACAGAATCAAAAGCAGAGTGGCACAGCAAAAGTGTGCCGAGTCTATAACTGAGAGGTCAATGGATTGAAACGGTCTTCTGCTAGTTCTTATGGTCTGTGTTATACAGGAAGTCAGGCTGGAAGATCACAATTGTCCCTCTGGCCTTGGAATCTATGAATTCAGGAGACCCAATTCCCAGTCCCGCTACAATCACTAGACACAACACTGCCTCCCAGAATTCAAACATTCATTCACAAGAGTACTTTGACTCAGCTTCCTCAGACTGGAAGTCTTAAAATGCTGGCAACTCATCTCATTCTGTTGCATGAATACTTAAAGGAAAGGAAAGAAAAGGAACGGAACGGAACAGTAAGTAAATAATAATAATAATATACAATACCTGAGATTCATAAAGCTTCTCCTTCCTGTTTGCCACCTCATTACGGATGATAGTTCCAATATATTCAATGATCATGGTGTGCTTTTCAATGTCTCTAGCAGCGTATAAGCCCAGGCCCTACAAAGGGAATACTGTGTGATTTAGAACTGGAGAATCAATGCACATTTACATTTGATTCCTTTGGTGTGCCCCCAAGCCATGCTTGGAGAAAATCTATATCTACACATGCAGAAATGATACATAATGAAAGATAAAAAGTGACACGGTTGAAAAAACACAAAAGGTCAGCAAATGCAAACAGTGACCTTAGCTCCAGCATATATACACATTCAATATGTTTAACATATACAATTGGAAATATAAACAGTGATATATTAAGAGACATATTTACCCAGAAAACAGGAAAAGCAGAGTATATGAGCAACATGGCTGAATTAATATACACTTTTAAAGTTTAAAACAGAGAACTATCTGAGCAATTACATTCTGTGATTTCTTCACTTCATCTCCTGATTTGTTGTGATTTTAACTATACAGCTTTAATGATGCAAAATCAGTTTTCTGCATTTAATTTCCTAGTTTTTTTAAAATAAGAGAAAATGCTTTGCAATTATTTATCTTGCAGCCAATTGAGCTAGTAGGCTTCTTACTCTAGAGTTATTTGACCTATGCAGAGATTGTGAATTCCTTGAACAATAAAGAGTACTTTCTAGCACCAAATAATTCAAATGTGTGCTATGGTGTTTTATCCATTTAAATAATCTTCCACAGTCCAACCTAAAATATACAGCAAATATATACAAGGCATGTTATACAGATTTGGCAACACTTTCAGTGGAGCTGAACATCTGGGAGGTTTGCAGAAGTCAATAAATTGACTATTTAATTGTATTAACATGACAAAGTATTTTACTCAACATCCTGGACTCGCATTATTTCTGTTCTCCATTTTTTAATGAGCTAGCTTGGTCTAAAATTAGTCACTAGATATGCAGATGATCCTCCCACTGCTGCTGGTAAAAAAGATTCTGTATATTTTAGTTTCTTCACTAAACTGCATTTTGTTTTTGAGAAAAAAGTTAAAAGGACCTAACCAGTAAAACAACACAACTCAATTTTGCAAGCTAGGGCTTCAGTCAATTAAAAAAAAAAAAAAAGATTTAAATTAAACGACCACCTTTGTTACATACAATAGATGGAAACTGATCACCACACATATGCCGTAAATTCCCTTCAGACTTTACTAGACTCTACAGACTGTAGGGAATTGTATTTAGGAATAAAAATCTCAAAAATACAGCTATATTGTAACTGACCTGAATCCGAGAGCGAGCCAGATACACATTGGATTTCCATTCAGTCTTCATTTTACGGTACTGGGAGGACTTGGAATGGACAAACTGTTTACTGTAAGGCGCATTTAGCTCTCCTGTCACTGTGCTCTGAAATGACTTTGAGGTGCTGGTGCTATTCAAGGTGTGAGGCCTGCAGGAATTGGGCATATAACAGAAAAAAATACAAGGAAAACTGAAGATTTCTCCGAATAAAACCACAAGCTGAATTTTATTAAAACTTCTTTCAGACAAACATACACTTAAAGCCAGCTAGCATAGACAACAAAGCGGTTCCTTTGATTCGGGCATGCACATACACAGCCAAAGACAACAGGGTTTGTAAGCAGCAGACAAAAGCACAAATAACCCTAAGCAGCCTATAAACCCTGGGCTGTACTATGTGAAGTTAAAACAAAATACCTTAACACAAACCTCTTGACATGGGTACTCATTTTAGGCTCAGCACGGGCACAGCCTGTGGGGTTGATGGCAAGAGGAAGTTCCATTAAAGGGTTTCGGCCATATCGAAAAGTGTAGTTCTCACAACCCTCAACCCCAGGAAGCTGTAAGAAACAAAGTAATCACATGTTAACACATCAGAAAAACATCCACACAGTAGTCTGTCTTTTTAAACCTGGCACAGGCAAAGCGCTCACAGTTGCTCAGACTTAAGACTTGACACTGCCTTCTGATAAACCTTCAGTAGCATTTCCTTGACAAAAAGCTGTTTTGACTCTTATCTATATTCCATCAGACTAACTAATTTGCAAATATAGAAATATGGAGAGAGACACTGAGTCTTAGCAAAACTCCCTTTTCCTCCTGGCTAATTTTCTCTAAAGACTATGTGGTGAGAGCAGGGTGTGGCATGCTTCCATATCACAGCAGACGCTTCCCCTGTAATGCACTATTTTTCGGGTGTGCGTTATGAGTAAAGATGGTAGAAAGTTTTTGTTCAGAAAATTATCTCACCACACAATGAGGAAATTTCAATTTTAATGACAAATTTTGATTTTTCCATGGGAAATTTCAAAACATTTTTTGTTTTAGGTCAGCTTAATGCTTTGGTTTGGTTTTGGAAATCACAAAATTTTGGCTTTCAAATGTTCAGTTTTTGGATTTTCAGGTTCTTCTTTCCTGAAAATGTATGTAAAGTGTAAGAAGGTGGAGGAAAAAAGAAATCTTACTTTCTCACACCTCCTTACTGTTTTCCTTCTGCTGTGTGTGTGTGTGATTGATCCAGTAACTCTTGTGTGTTACATGCAGCACATTTATTTGCTACAACCTTTCATGTTCTCAACGGAACAAAACAGAACTCCAAATGAAGAATCAAATGGAACCTCTTCGTATTAGGGTTAATCACCTGGGGGAAGTGCATGCTGGATTTCCCCAACTGCCCACCCTCCGCCAGCGGTTAGGTTGGGAGAGGGTAACTTTGGTTTCCCCTGGGGACTACAGGCCTGCTGGCTGACGTTGCACCAAATCATTCGGTCTCTGGCCACTCTGCTAATCCTTTCTTGGAGTAGTTCCACCCACTCTTTGGATGGCACTGGCACCCAACAGGCTCCCAGGTGGAGGGGAGGTTGACACTGCCATGTGGAATTTCCCTCCCCGCAGACACTCCAAGGGCCCCTGTGGCCTGTTTCACAATTGCAGAAGCTTCACAAATATGTATGTGATAAATATATCATTTTCATCTGAGATGTTCTAAACTGTTGTAAACCTTTAATTAGAGTAAGAGTCCCGAACTGTTGCAGCAATGACTCACTGATTCAGCAATTCTTGCCACGGCAGAGACTGTCAAACCAAAGAGGTCTTCACCCTTCAAATATCCAGGAAAGAGCTGTAGCATTTCAGATTCTTTTCTAACAGATGCAACAGGCTCCAAGATTTTATCCCACACACCTACATGACCACATGGAAAAAGATTATAATGAGCAAATAAAGAAAGCCCACAGACATTGTAGTTATACCTAACAAGTAAGGAAATTGGAGTAGGACACCTATAATGAAAAAGGCCACAGAGTACCAGATAGTTGATTTTATATCTAAAGGGAACAACTTAATGAAATAAAATATCCCACTTCACCATGGTGTTAAAGTCTGAAATGGAGACTCATTTGGGTAGTTATGTTCTGCTGAGTACTCTCAGACAGTGTTGTGTCTCTATTATACTTCTCTTGATTTTGAGGAATGTGACAAACACGAGCACTAGATAAAAACTTTTAGATCACTAATTCCATATTACAAATTCCTACTCATGTAATCAGGCAGCTAAGTTTCTCCTGCTAAACATTTTAAAAATGACCACAAAGTAAATAAAGTTTCCTTAAATAAATGGAATTTTCCACTTCCTTAAGTTGATGATTTTTTCTCTCTTCCTGTCCCAGATGTCTCATGGTGCTATAATATGTTGTTATGGAGGGAATCAAAGATCTGAATTTGAGACTCCAGCTCAGTTCCTTTCTCACCACCCAAGAACTGCTTGGGATGCTGTAGAGACGGCATGCTTAGCTGAAGAGAGCAACTTTAGTCAGTTTGCTAGGACCCTCTCGCTAGTTTTCAGGAGAGGTGTTAATAGACTAGAGAGTGCATCTTCAACCCATAAGATGGATGCACATTTGGCTAATGGTGAAGGTACGACATAGCGGTGGTGGCAATGTAGCAAGGATTCCTTCAGCTCCAAGGATCCCATAACCTTCAAGATCCCTGATGTCACCAATCACACAGCTGACAAACATGCCCCCATTCTTCTATCCAGCCAATTCTCATCACTATCATCTGAGCTCAAAGGGGTCCTTGGAGGTCAGTCAGAGCTTTAAAAATCCATCAGTTTTCTCTGACATTCACCACCCCACTTGGGATTCTGCACAGCAATTCAAGAGCAGTGAATCATGCTCCCTTCATAGCTTGACAATGCCACTGAACAATTAGTTAAATGGGTCTCTGTTGAACACCACAAGATATTTTTATTTTCATCAGGGTCTGAGTGCACTGCTTACTTCTAGTGCCTCCATGCCCAGAAAGTGACTAAAACCAGGAGATGGATCCATGACTAGTAGAATACTGCTGAGCTGGCTAAACATACTTTCAAGTATCGGTCTACTCCGAAAAGAGACTATGTAAAAAACATCTTTGTAATTTGACAGATGTGTGCGCGTATTCAGACTCAATTCTACTTCAGTGACAAAAATATTCATGTTAGCCCTGCAAAGCTAACACAGCTAAGACTGAGTGAGCTGGATTCTATTACGATTTGTAAATCATGTACAGAACAGTTTAGTAAGTTGGAGCTGGGTATGTCTGTGCAAGCCACTGCAGGCATAACTGATAATAATGGGGTTGCACAGGTGTAAATAGCAGGTGTTATGTGTGAGAAACAAATCAGCTTGGCTCTCAGAGCCTAGGCTGTGTTTGCACAGCTGGCAGCTGGAAAAAAAGATCTTTTTACTTGTAGCTTGAACAGGTCTGATCTGGAGATCATTGAGCCAGAATGAAAATAGAACCGCAAAAGGTCATATTTAGAAAGCCACTTTTCAGAGCAGAAATACACACAAAATATTTTTTTTTATTTTGTCCAATGTCATGTTTTTCGTTTTGGCTTCTTTATGAGCTTGTTGCAAGTATCCTTTCTTCCTCATTTTATTTGTAGTGCACATTACTGTTTTATCTGTCTAGGACGATTATTCTACAGCCCCCATCCCCTATTGCATCTCAGAAGTTTCATCTTTGAAATGCACAATTCTGGGTAAGTATAGTACAGCTCACAGTGCTGGAAGTACAGCCTTGGAACATTGGTATAGAGATTACATCACGCAGTAGAAGTAGCAAATGATTAGGCACCAGATAAATAATTTTTCGATTCTACAATGGAAGTTGAAATTGTGAAACCCAAGTCTCACATTACTGAGCATGAAATAGAAACAAAACAAGAAAGGTACGCAGGAAAACAAGTGCATGCAATATTTATCTGAAACATTTACTGTACATATGATGTAAAAGGAAACTGTATAGTCATGAAAGCCTTCTGTTGAGTTTACATAATTCTGGTTTACCTTTCGGTGTTGAATCAGTAAGAACCAGATCATCATGACCTTGCTCAACAATCCTGATCACGAACACTGGAAAGCCATCCTTCTCCTCAATAGAACACAGATACCGACAGCGCCTGTTTGCATATCGCATGCTCCAATACAACCGGCTGGCCTCATATCCAACAGGGAAGAGAGCTTTCGAAGAGTGGAATGCCTGCATCTGTTGCGGCAGCAGCTGACCAATAGTGTGGAAGATCAGGCTTCCTACACGGAAAGTGTGCTCACGTTCTCCCCGCTGTACTATACTAGCAATTTGCCGCACCTCATCACGCTGAACGTAGACCCTCCTGAAAACTGCAAAGTAACTAAGTTCTTGCTCATGAGCTCCCTTTGGTTTGTGCATGGGGCAAAGCATGGTTTTGTCTTTAAAAAACATGCATTGTGCTTTAATGGCACAGGTAAAGTGATAAATATTGGTGCATCTTAACCTGTGACAACTGCTGGTGGCGCCCATTTTGTGACAGAACATGCATTTCATTTGCAAGCCTCTTCGCAGTGCTAGTTCCACGTTAATTAAGGCACCAGCCTGTGTCTCATAGACCTCTGTAGACCAAAGAGCACAGTTCAAATGGACCCAAAGGTCTAAGTCAAGGTTAAGAAGCCTTGCTGGCCCATCTGTTAGTCCATCACCCTCTTCATGACAGAAGCAACATTTTCTGTAGTCTTTAGGCACAGGGTCAGGTTTAAGGGTTGTGCCCAGTTTCTTGAGAAACTCATCTATCTCCTCTTCACCGGGGGGTCTGAATGATCCTTTAGGAATCACAACCTGAATGTTCCATTTTTTCCATTTCATTCCTCTCCATTTCTTACTTAGAGGTCGACAATCATCAAGGCTACTGTGTATTGTTTTTAATCTAGGTTTTAGCTTCACTGTTACTTTAAGCTCATCTGACTTTGCCTCTACCTTGGCTGCTTCAAATGCAGGAGGGAACGTGATAGGGGGTGATGAAGGTGGAGAAACTTTTTCCTGCAGCTGGGGGAGACAATGTACATCTAAAGTGGAGATGTTGTTGCTGTACTGATGGAATGCTTTAGGTGGCATTTCTTTCATCAGTGACTGTGGGAAAGATGGAATTGAGTCCTGAGAAATAAATAGAAAAAAGCCTCTTAAAAATGTATTCCAAATTGAACAACAAATATCCCCCAATAATGTTTTCAGGTCAGACTGAAGAGAAGGAAGGGGTGAGTTTAGAACATATAAGGTAATTTGTCAGGTTGTTGTGTCATAGGACAAAATAAGTTATCTTGATTCATTGGTACCATGGCTTGTGTTGCTCACAGAGCAGTATTTTAATAATTTTGCAGCTTTACTTTTGCTCCAGTAAGTCCAGAGTATGGGTCCTCTCCTCTTTCTCGACATTTTTAAAAACGAAATAGCAAGTGGTTTAGATTGCGGCACCCAATAGATTTACATCATCTTTATTTTTAGGAAGCTTCAGACAAAGTTATATAAAAATCTCTAAATATGGGTCAGGAGACAAATTATTAACAGATAAGGAACTAGTAAGATGGCAGAGAAAGATAAATGCTGGGAATTAAAGGACTGTATTTTTCATGGAAGTTGGTGAGGAGTGGAATCCTTCAAGGACAAATACACTATTAAAAAAGAAAGGTCAAATTATATAACGAGATCTACATTTGCAGATGGATTTCAAAATAGGGGCAGGATTAGGACTCAGAGAGACTGATGTGTTTTTTAGGGTCATCTTGAAAAACTAAATGAAAAGATGCAGAGGCAGAATATGAAATTTAATTGTTTAAGAATAAAGTGATGCACTTGGGTAGAAATAATGTCCAAGATAAGTACAATTCAACTAGTATTGAACTAATTACTAGGGTAGAGAAAAAGGATCTGGACATACTGATAAACTCAATATTTATATTCTCCATCCAGTTTGTAGCAACAATAAAAAGGCAAATAGGGTGCTGGCTTATACCGAGGAGAGCATGTTATAGAGTAAGTCTATAGATACTATGCAAACACACTATAGAGCACTGATTAAATGACATTTGAAGTACAGTATCCAGTTTCATCCACCTTTTTTGAAAAAAGAACTGGAAAAAGAATAAGCATTAGGCCAACTAACCCGATAAGTGATCTGAAGGAGCTTAACCTTGAAGCAAATGCTTAAGTCTTGAGAGAAGACAATTTTACCATGACGTGACTGAAGCTCTATAAATGTTTTAATTAAAGTTATTGTCAAATTAATCTAAATAATCTATTTTAGGGTGTTGAATAAAAAAGAATTTGGGGATATATTGAAAATGTACATTAAAAAGGGAACACATGCCCAAAGAATTTAAGAAGATATTCTTTTAGGGAGTGTGCTAAAGACTTGAATAAACTTCTATTTGAAGAGGTGGAGTCAGCAAAACCTAGATAACTATGGAATTTAATAAATTAAAGGATTATTTAGTCAGTTCTATGCTTGAGACGGTGTCTTCGTGGGTCAGGAGGGAATTTTTTTTCTGATTATACTTTCTCCCCACAAGACTGACTACAGGGATTTTTTTTTTTTTTTTTTTAAATGAGTGGTTTTGCCTTCCTTGGGTGTTGGGGGGAGTGAGTAAAGATCTCCAACTACCTGGTTTATTCAAGGAAAAGTACACTGAAATTAAAGTTAAACTGTACTTTTCTACTCTTCACATCCAAGAGTTAGGGGTCTGATCCAACTCTGATTGAAGTCAATGGAAAAACTCATTTATTTCAATGGAGTTAGATCATATCCTTCTTGTTGTAAGATTTTTCTTGCAAAGCGTATTATCATTACTTTAAATTAAGATTTTTAAGCCCTAACAGTGTGCTCGGTGATGTACTGATATATATCTGCAGCAAGGGACCTCACCCACAAGCATCTTGTTTTCTTCCCTCCAAACTAAATAGAATAGGACAAGACAAGGAAGTCTGTCTCCTGAGAGGTGCTGCGCTGCTACTATAAGCTGCTGCGTACCCTTACTAGGGTCCACGAACAGAAAACGGATTCTTTTCGCTGTTTACAACAGGGGAGACTGAATGGATGAAATTCAGTTCCAACTACATATTCTTGTCATCCTGGAATACACATATGAAAAACTCCGGGCATGATCACATTTTCAACCAAGCATGTTTCTTAAAACACTGTGTACAATGGCTAGTTCAGTAATTATAAACTACTTTTTTCTTTCATTGTCATTCACCAGTCTTCATCAATTAATATTTTGGTAATTATTTCTTTAAAATAGCCATTGCGGCCAACTGAAAAGACAGTGGAGATTATTATACTTCCTACCTTTTGTGTCAAGAAAGTAAAGTGTTCCTGCAATCTCCCTGTTCAGTTATTTTTTGTACAGTTGCTAATGATTTCTTACTGCGCATAAAGCAAATGAAAATGCAGAAAATAAAGGAATACACTTAAGGCTTGATGCAATGTTCATCAACTCAACAGAAAGCCTCCCACTGATTTCAATGAGAGTCAGAGATTCGGCCATAAAGCTCTGTCAGGAAAAGACTGCTAATGCTCTGCCATGCATTTCTCCTAGGTTTAAACTTCTGTAAATATGGATTTTGATTTTTATTTCTGATCCTTTGCTGCTTCAGAATTTCAATATCCTACTGTAGCACGGACTCACACTTAAACGCCATTAAAACATAACAGTTTATGGTATTATAAATACTAAGTATGCCAAGAACCCTTGGCCCAAGATCTTTACTTAGGAAATTTTTCTATTTTATTAGAGAAGTAGCAGCAATAATTGCTAATTGGTACTTACCTTGCTCTCTGAGTTTTTTGCTTGCACAGCTGCTGAATAAAGAACAAAGCAGTTGTTGCTACAGAAGACAACATCCTTTTCCACTCTATCAGAGATCTCTCGGGAACCCTGGGAATCAAAGCCAAAGATTGTTATGAGCCCATTCAAGGGACTAGAATTGACACTATTGTAATACAAATATAAACTATGGAAATTTAAAGTTAAAACCACCAGTGGCCTTACTCTTCAGCATCTTATGCCACCAACAGACGTGCATTAGAATCAATGCAAAGAATTCTCTATTGTATGCTCATCTGAATTTTACTTAAGACAGTATTTCTATAGGGCATTTTTCTTTTATCTTTGAACCACAGAAGCTCTTCCTGTTTCAGGCTGGTCAAAGATAGATCACACAACTTTATCATCAAGTGGTGATCTGTAAAATGTTGCTGTGGATTCAGGCCCAGATTTTTTAATGTATTTAGATGCCTAACTCCCACTGAAGTCAATGGGAGTTAGGTACCTAAATTCTGTGAAAAATCTGATCCGTGGTGTTTTGCATGGGTGTTCATACACTTTATGTATAGCTTTAACTATAAAGCTCTATTACATAGCAATCATATGATTTCATTATTTAGATAAATGGTGATGGTATTTTTGTTGCAGGTCAGATGCATCCTTTTCCAGAATTCATACTGGTGCAAATATTTTAATATTTGCATACTGGAATGGAGATCCAGCAGGGACATTTGGTTGCATACAGGAATGGAGATCCAGGAGGGACATTTGTTTTTTTCCCCCTTACCACAAGAAAGAAACAGCAGAAAATATACAAAAACAAGATTTAAATGTGATTAACTCCCTTCTGCTTGAAAATATAAAGTATTATTACTCTGCAATGGTTTCAGAGTCACTCTCCCAATAGTGGCAGATAACAGCCCAAAGTTAGTACCGTGGAAAGAGGGCCCTGCTGAATTTTTTAAGTCCCTTAAAACTGATATATCATGGTAGCAACATTTAAATAGCTGTCCCACATTATACACTGGAACCTATTTAAGTAAACTGACTGAAATATTCATATAAGCAGTATTTCTGAAATTGTTTGCTGGTTTCATTTGCTGACTGAAAATTATGATAAAAAAACTAAATATCACTTTCCATGACAGTACCTGTTTAAGGAAAGACAGATCTTTGAAAGATTTCCGCACTCCACTACCAAGAACTACCACTTTACAATGAGAACACCACTGAGGTCTCAGTGCTGAGCCTTCTGCAATATTTTGATTGTGATCTTTATAACCGGCTAGACCTAAAAAATCCAGACAAATCTGTTAGAAAATACCATCAAGCCACTCCTGAATGAGGTGTGTGTTGAAGTGGCAGTAATCTTCGGCAGGTTAATAGTGGGACTCCATCCTCCTAGACAGAGTGTTAGGCAAGCTTTAAGATAAATACAGATGGGGAGTTTTTTCTTAAATCAGACACAAATCTTTTGTAGTTCTGGTTTGAATAATAAGGCAAAGAGAGATTATATAATATGAGATGAATAAATAAATCAGAATAAAATAGGAGTATTAATATACTTAAATTTCTATGTACAAATTTTCCAGTGGAGGAAAATCTCCCAAAGTGGTGAAAGACACACCATTAGAGTAATTTAAAATTAGACAGGACAGAAAACCTGAGAATACCATGTACTGTTGGAAACAATCCCACACTGGCAGCGAGATGGACAAGATAATATCACAGGTGTTTTCTATCTTTGATTTCCATTAGTCTCTGAGAACATCAGGAACCTAGTGCACAGGTACATGTGCGCTGCTTGTATAAGAGACAGTATTATTAAAAACAAGACTCATTTAGTTAAGTCTAGAGTTTGAGTTTATAGGGCTGAAAATTCTCCAACGCCAACATGATTAAAAATGCAAAACTAATGATTACAAGAACTAGATATAAACTAACTCACCGTTGCTGTTTGGAGGAAATGGCATATTAGGTTGCTTCAGTCCATAAGACCCTATTAGTCTGGTAGGGCCCATGGATCCTGCCGGAGGACCATGAAGTAATAAGTGCTGTCTGTATTCCATAGCCGGATTCATTCTGTGACTGTTTAACATTCCCATAGAGGATGGAACATCTGGGGCATTACTAACTTCATAACTGTTGGGAATTCTGACGTGCAGAAGATTGGAAAATGCAGCCACAATGCTACTAATATTCTAAAACAACAAAAATAAATCTCTGTTTTTATCAACTACAGGAAGTAAACTAAGGATATCAATTACCAGATTACAAGAGCTGCCATACTATAGTAGCCCACATTCAAATTAAACTGAATAGTCATTATTTATATAATATGCTACATAAACACCACGCTAGAGTTCACATATAAATCATTGAAGTTTATTTCCCTTACCTCTGCAGCTGTGGGATGTAAAGTAATTGCTACAGATATAAGGCCAGATTTCAGACCATTTTGGGATGGCCCAAGCTGAGAGCCAAAGAAGCCAGAACTAGGTAAAGTTCCTGAACTATGTTCTGATTTTACATAGTTCCTTTTTGCTTCTGAACCTTAAAATGAAATAAAATATATATGAGGTTAAGCTGTATGATTTTGAATGGATAGAAACTAGCAATAAGTACATAACCCATATTACTCTTACCTTTTCCAGTACTGCTGGGTAGGATTGGAATGATGGGGGATGGTACAGGCTCTGGGTTCTCTTCCTTTACCAGAGACAAATCTGGATACCTACTTACTTCCATTCCCACAACGCTTTCAGGAGAGGAAGAGGGAACAAAGCTGTCAGGAGTGTCCCGGTCATCACAGTGATCTTGAACCCTGGAAGAAAAAACAAACTACATCTTTTGAAAATGCCTTGTACAAAAATTAAGTGAAGGTAGTGGGTGAATTTTTGGTTGCTGGCAACAATTTTTGTGGCATCCCACCTTGCTTCAAGATAAAATTAGCCCTTTGGGAAAAACAGACAACAAAATTGTGATGTTAATCAAGCTATGCCCCATAGAACTGTCCTACCCAACAGTTCACCAACCAATACACTTCATCTGTGTTTGCTGGATATTGGATATTCTCATTCTTACCTGACACAGTTGTACTTCCTCTGCAGTCACTTACTCATCTCATGAACATGAAAATCAGTGACAAACAGAACTAAACCTGTCTATTAACACCAGACTTGTTTTTGATTATCTTCTTCCCTCCCAAACTAAAGGCAACAACGATCTAGAGTCTGAGATACTTTTAACTCGGCAGATTTGCTGTAGATGGCAGATGTAGACGATAAAGCCACTATTCTGCTCTTGAACATCTAGTAGACGCTAGACAGCCCATTCTTCACAGCTGCAACATGAGGAAGGTTTCACAAGGTCCGATGGCCACACACTTGGGTGCACAATGCTTGAGCTTCTCATAAATTTAAACTTCTAGAACGTGTTCAAAATACATGTCATATTGAATGGCCCACAGCCTTCCCCTACTGGATTTATAAAATCCATCCACCCATGCATCCACCATGGCTTGCATAACCATAGTGCCATAAATCTTTAATCTGCACTCATCCTCAAGCACTCCTGTAAGGCAGGTAAGTACTATTATCCCCATTACAAAGATGGGGATGTGACGCAAAGACAGATTAAGTGATTTCTCCAAGGTCACACAAAGTCTGTGGTGGAGCGGGGAACTGAATCCAGGTGTCCCAAGTCACAGGCTAGTGAACTAATCACTGGACCATCCTCTCTCATACATCCAACAGCTGTAGTGCCTCAAACTTGTTGTGCTTCCAATAAGCTTGAGAAAGAGAGGGAGCGAAGTCTTTGTAGAGAGTCCTGCTGTGCACCATGGAGCACCTCTCCACAGCGATTTAGTCTGTGCCTACAAGGCAGGGGAGTTTTTGGGGGTAGCGTGCGGACATGAACAGTGGGATTTATGACTTTGTGGATCCATTGCCCAAAACAACCCTGTGTAGCCATTGATATTAATACAACTGTTGTGCCGCTCGAGAACCTGACTAGTTTCTGTAACTTGTTTCCATTTTTGGTAGAGCAAAATAATGAATATTTGACAGCTGAATAAGACATACAGTCTAGCAACAGCAAAAGTCTTCCTTTTCGCGGCACAAAAATCTCAGACAGGGAATATTGAGAGATACCTAGTACAAATAATGCCATTTTCTTCTTATTCTGGTGTGGTTGGGGGAGGGTGCATTCCCTTCTCTAACACCCCTATGGATCTCCAATTTACTTGTGCTTGCACAGGGTGGAAGGATCTGGGCCAAAACAAGTAAACTTAATATTTAGGGGGACAAAAACCTACCTTAATTCTTCCTGATTGTTATGAGGTGGTGTTGGAAGTGAAGCAGGAACATCCACAGTTTTAGGGCCCTGAGCCATAGCTCTTGCTAACAAATCATCCTGTGGTCTGAAAGGTAACTGGAACTGTTTTGGCCCAAGCGCTTTGGTAACTGAAACAAAAACACACCGCAATCAAGCATGCATATGTCTCTCTCTACCTACTGATACACGTTTTAAGAGGGTGCTGGCTGCACTCTAATACAATTAAGGCTGTACACCAGTTTTTAACTCTATTTTCAGTCACTCATAACTCAAAATGTTTCATTTTTCATGTTTCAATTGTTTATGGATGGTTTCTGTGTGTAGGTAAAACTTTTGAAAAATTGGAGCCTTAATGGTTCTGCGATTTTTGACTTCAAGGAAAGAAAAATATATTTTTCTCCATTACAAAAAACCTTTAAGCCTTCCCCCCGCCTTCCTCTTTTGCAGCACCCAGTGGCTGAAATTTGAAAGATAGATTTTGTTATGAAAAATCCTCAGGAGGGCAATGCAAAGTCTTATTGATAGAAAACTGATTTTGATTCGACCAAGTTACGGGCATTTGAAAACGTTTACTAAGCATGTTCAAAGTTTGCTGAGTTGCACAACTATGGAAGGCTGCTCTGTGAAAGCACATGCAGCTAAGAAAGCTTTAAAACGGTCTTGTAATCTACATTATGCATGCAACTTTCCCTTTGTTTTTTCCTGACTTTTGAGTGTTTAACTGTGCACTGACAGTGCTCTCAGCATAGTTTTTGTATGGAATATGCATAATTACACATGTTGGATAGAATCAATTACAACCTTCCAGACAGAGGAGTCTCATGTTCATTTGTATACAATAAAGTCAAACTGCATCGAATAAGGCGCAGTGCACATTTCATACTTCAGTACCAGCACGATACCTCTTTTAAAGAGGCAACACACTAAAAGCTTACCATCATGTCCGCCCAGCATTCCAGCCTTTCCAGAAAGTTCCTCAGTAGTTGCAAATCCATTCACCATCTTTTGACAAGCCACTGGAGGTGGTGTCGGAGGGAGAGAGGCTGGGGGTGTCGGAGGATTACTCAGATTATTCTGCTGCATGAGACCAAAGGATTTTAAAATTAGCTTTTAACAGGTAAATAGAACACAGAGGCACACTTCCAGTAAGAGTAAATACTTGTAGGTTTTAAACATACAGAGGCAGCGCTGAATACATAAAAATTAATATTTACTTCCCAAATACACAGGAAAATAGATGAACACACCTGCTACAAAACTACCTAGTATACAAAGACACAACACACATTATAGTGTCTGGCACGAATTTAATGATATTATTGTAGGGGAGGGGTAGATTCCTAAACCACTTAGACATAACTCTTAAACATTCTGAGAGTTATGTCTAAGGAAAAACTGAGTGAAGACTCAAGGATTTGGCCTTTCTGGAGCAGTGTCTACAGACATTAAACTTCATTATTGGTTTCCAAGTTCACCAGCTGCCCTTGCTGGGCCAGATTCTTAGCTCAGTAACTCTGGTGTAAAACTGGAATAGTTCAGATGGTCTTCAGAGTGTCATTCCAGTTTTATGCTAGAGTAACTGTGTGCCAAAGCTGGTCCTCTGTCTGTTGACATTCTTCCTATTCTCTCAATATTGTCTTTCAGCCCTCCAAGAGCCTGAGTTTTAAATTCTGTGGGCTATTAGACCTGCAATAAACAGATTATTTTGTTCACAGTTTTTAAGTCCTTAATCAGGGACTAGTGGACAAATGATGAAGGTCTATTTCCCAACTAATTCTCATTAAGAAATGCTTTGCTGCTCTCAATGACTTTGTGAAGTACTGGATATTCAGCCTTTTCTGCTCCAGAAAGCCTTAATTACAATTTTCACCAATTAGCATCAGTTTGCAAATGCAGTGCTCGTATTTTTTAAATTTGTTTACAACATGGTTTCTATTATTTGATTCCATGTTTCGTAGAGCAAAACAACAAATACTTCACAGTTGAACGCAATATACAGTCTAGCAATAGCAAATGTCTCTTTTTAGCTGCGCAGGAGAGACTCCTAAGAGATAGTTAATGCAAATAATCCCCTTTACCTTGTTTTTTATGGAGAACAGACATGGGAAATCTAGATGGAAAAACATACCTTGTAGATCAGTTGGGAATAGTAATCAGAAACCCCATCAAGAGTAGCACTACCAAAACTTCCCATAAGTCGATTTCCACCATTTAGCTGGCCACTGCCATAAGGGAGAAAATGTGCAAAGCTCACTCCAATTATTGGTTCCATTAGAGGTAGCAGAGAGAGTTGCTATAGAGAAAAATGGATAGAGATGAATACACCAAATAAAATAAAAGATGCTAACTGGACAGAAAAGTTTCCAGAGTAATATCAGTAGAGTGGTTACCACTAAAAAGTCATATAGCCTCTGAAATACATCAGTATTTCCTTATACTTATTAGAACAGGAAATAAGGTTGCAATTTGGCAAAGGATTTCTGCTCATGCTTAATTTTAAATACATCCTTAAGTCCCATTGACTTCAATCAGAATTAAGTACATATAATAGGTTAGCTTTAACTTTAAGCATGTACCCAAGTGCTTTGGTGAATTGGAGCAAAATCTCAGATAACACTGTATGTTAAATATTGACTTTTAAATGCCAACCACTATACACAAGCAGAGGAAAATTGGTTTGCATGTTTTGTTAAGCATAGCCTTCCCCGTGCTGCAGTTTCCCCATCTGTGAGATGGGGATGATACCAACCTTCTTTGTAAAGCGCTTTGAGATCTATGGATGAAAATTGCTACAGAAGAGTTAGGTCTTATTATTACAATAAGAAAGTTCACATATTTAAAGTCAAGGTGGGGGGAGGGTTTTAATATCGGGGTAATGTGACATTCACATCATAAAATGCTCAAAACTAGAACTGTTAAGAAAATTTCCAAGGGAATGTTGTTCCAGTGGGAAAGCACTGATTCATCAAAATCAAAACAATTCTCAGGGCTTGTGGGCTCCTGGCCTGGCAGAATTTCATTTTGAAATTATTGAAAAGAAACATTTTGATTTTTTGAAACAATTTTTTTCAGATTTTATGGATAATTTTGAAATTTGTGGGTTTTGTTCTAAATTGGAATGAAAAAAAATGTAAAAATCCTCCATGAATTGGAATTGCTATTCTCTACCCAGATCAACTCAAAACTCAGCATAATTGTAAATTACTTTTCTACCCACTCTGAATCCATTCTCTTAAAGCAACTCCTGATGGACTGGACATTCTCTAAACACTCACCTGTTTTAGTTGGAGAAATGTATCTGTGTTCGGATAAAGAGCCTGTTTTTCCTCTTCTTCTTTTTTTCTTTTCTTAGACCGAGGAGCTGCCTTCTCTCCAGTCCTCTGAGTTCGTTTATTTCTTTGTTTCTTTATTTCATGTCCTACATCTGTTCTCTGAAGCTGGCTGTTCCCACATCCAAATGCACCTTGCATTTGATTCCCCACAGTTGGCTGATGGAAAAAGGAAAGTTAAGCAACATGGGATGCATTTGTTCAGGTCCATGTTAATTTCACATTATTTTTATAACAAGTTTTGTTGTATATTTCTAATAATGATGATTAAAGAAAATATGACACTTGAAAGTTTAATCCCCAAATTTCCTGTGCACTATACTAAGTGATACAGTACATCTGACAGAAGACAACATCCTGTAGTTTATACTTTGTTCACTTTTCCACCACACTGACAATTGTAACTGCTGTTTTTGAGTCCACAATACAATATATGAACTATCATTAACTCCATTGATGCCTGCAAATGTCCTTAAAAATTATAGACCAGAAGCGTCTTCTGAATGTTTGCTAAAACTTATACCCTTATTTAGGGGTATTCACTAGGGCATAATAAAAGAAGAACTGGCTTCAGGAACAATTCACAAAGGTTCACATAATGTAAATATATTCTGAGACAAATGTTGATTTATGGCTAAAACTAACAATTTTGCTTTGTACTGAGAGTACAAAAAAATAGTTTCACGACAATACTTTTAATGCAATTCTTCATATAAAGAGATAACTGTGTAAAACAATTAGCATAGGATTTAATGGTGCAAGTGACAGGGTGAAGTAAAAAGAAAGACTAAAATATTCAGTATTTCAATTATTGATCTAACCTGCTGTAATCATACTTTACATCACGGAAACCCCAAATCACTCCCTCAGTATACCTTTTAATGATGGATTCCTAACATCTGTTTATACTACCAACCCCTCACCACCCACTTCCAGTTATTTTTATCAGATTTCATTCACTCCGAGGTGACTTTATTTTGCTTCCAGGCTGTGTTAAGATTTCATGGAGTCACAACACAATTTGAGGGGAAAACTAGGCCGACAACAAAAAAATAGACATGCTAACAATAAAGTCATTGGGGTGAGCAGATCCTGCTTTCCCTCCCAACAGTTTTCCTACCTCTACCCTTTTTTAATAATTAAATTATCCAACAGCCATTAACATGATGATACAGTTTCCGCCCCATACTAGTAAAACTATTAGCTATAGAAATGTTACTGAGAAATAGAATTGCCTCAGCTAGGCTGCAGGCATACCATATGTTCTCTGATGCATAATTGTAGATTTTCCCAAGTTATACATTTCCCTGCATTCTGCTCGAGTCTTGCATGTCTGATTTCCATAACTATGTGAGTATCTGTACTCTGATTGGCTGACAGCCAATTTTAGCCAGAGTACAGGGATTTCCATATTAATTGAATAATTATTTCTCAATCATACTATGAATATGCAAATATCTCTTCTCTGATTGGCTATAATAATCCTTCTGCTCTGATTGGTTCTTGTATTCAAATTTTTTAACTTCTTTGCCAACTGCAAAGACAGTTGCCTCAGCTTCTGACTACTCTTCAACTAAACCAGAAAAACTACAAAATTTACTTAAAAGTAGAAAAAAATTACCAAAAAGGCAAAGAAAATAGAGCTGGAAAACTGATGAAGGGGAACACCTTCTGATTCTTGTCTCTTCCTGTCAGACGTGTGTTTACATATATAATTTAAAAAATTTATCAGAAGTACCCAGCCTCTGTCAATTCACTTTGTAACACAATGTAAACCAATAAATATCGAAGTTACTGTAGAGAGATGAGCTTTGCTCACTAATAATCAGGGCGAGGAAATGGGACTGTATCAAATTAACATAGCAGTTACTATTAAAAAGTCAGCAGTTATCAAAGCCCTTTCTCCAAGATACAGCAGTTAATTCCTATGCCAAATATAAGGAAATACTGCCATATTGCAGAGAGAGTGGCAACTGTCGGTAAAGACAACATTTTTTAAAAGATTTTTTTTTAATAGCCGGCACTGTAAGACAGAGAAAAGTGAGGAGGGAGAGAAGGTGGATGACTAGAGTGGAAAAGGAAGGCCCAAAAGGATTTATATATATTCAGACAACTAACCTTTCATGGGAAATAGGAAAATTATTTTTTACCTTTACTGAAATTAAAATTTGAATGTTACATTTAAAATGTACAATACTAAAAGTCTGAGATTGCATTCTAGTAATTAGGCAATATCACTATCCTGGGCTAATAAACCCTAATGCCAGTATTGTCTTCTGAGTTTACTTGCTATAAACACCTTAGCTGTCAGCCTTGTCATTCATTCAGCAGATGTGCTTACTTATCTGACAAAAAGGGAACACTCTAAATAATAAACATTATTATTTGCAGAGCTGCCCAGAGGTCTCAAACTGGATTAGGGTACCATTGGGCTAGGTGCTGTACAAATGTAGGGAAAAGATAGTCCCTGACTTGAAGGGTTTGCAACTTAAGGTCCAAATCTGCAGGCTCATACACATGAGCAGGCTCCTTGTCTGTGCAGAGCCACACTGAAGCCGCACCTGGGCCTAATTTAAGATAGGAAACAAGTGGATGTTACAGACAAATGAAAAGACCATGGGGATACACGCACAATTAGGAGGTTTGGAATACGTTTTTCCCTCTCCTATACTGCCAGATCTTTTGAGTAGGAATCTTTAGAAAATGGTCAAAAAGTGAAGGTAGTTGATGCTTGGAACATTGAGTACAGGAGCCACGGTACAAAAGAAATGTACTGATATATAGTTCTGCTGACATGAAAAAAACAGAATTTAAACCCAAGCATTACTCTTGGTAAACATTAGAAATGTGCCAGTTTTAAAATAATGATTGTCTATAGAAAAAAATTAACCTTTGTATTATTTTTAGGGATATTCATTTGTGAACAGGCTGAACTATTGTGTTATATTAAAAATGAGTCCTTCTGAAGTGGCCGATTTACTTAGGGGCAGATTGTGGCCTGTTCTGTGTGCAAGTGAGTTGGGAGAGTGTGCGGATAAGGTGCCCTTACTCCCTTGCACCTGTGCTACCTCTGCAGAGTTAAGGACAATAAGGAGGAGTCTCTTAAGAATACTAGAAATAAAAGGAATCCTAACAATGGTACTCGTCCATTACTAGATGGAAATGGTAGAATTATCAGTAATAATACAGAAGAGGCAGAGTGTTCAATAAATATTGCTGTGCTATATTTGGGGACTCAGGGGCCCTGAAAAGGACTTGGGGGCCGTGGTGGATAACCAGCTGAACATGGGCTCCCAGTGCAATGCTGTGGCCAAAAGGGTAATGCCATCCTTGGATGCATAAATAGGGGAATCTCAAGTAGGATTAGAGAGATTATTTTCCTCTGTATTTGGCACTGGTGGAACTGCTGCTGGAATACTGTGTCCAGTTCCGTTCTTCACAATTCAAGAAGGATACTGATAAGTTGGAGAGGGTTCAGAGAAGAGACATGAGAATGATTAAAGGATTAGAAAACCTGTCTTACAGTGACAGACTCAAGGAGCTCAATCAATTTAGTTTAACAAAGAGAAGATCAAGAAGTAACTTGATTACAATTTGTAACTACCTACATGGGAACAAATAATTAATAATGGGCGCTTCAGTCTAGCAGAGAAAGGTATAACATGATCCAATGGCTGGAAGTTGAAGATAGACAAATTCAGATTGGAAATAAGCGTATATTTTTAACTGGGAAAGTAATTAACCATCAGAACAACTTACCAAGAGTCATGGTGGATTCTCCATCACTGACAATTTTTAAATCAAGGCTGGATATTTTTCCAAAAGCTCTGCTCTAGGAATTATTTTGGGGCAGTTCTAGGCCTGTGTTATACAGGAGGTCAGACTAGGTGATCACAATGGACCATTCTGGCCTTGGAATCTGTGAGCTGCTAACGTCCCACCCTTGCTCAGCTGGGCAGAGCCTTGATTCCACCTCTTCCCCCATTGGCACAGCTAACTGCATGCCATACTGCAGAGCATACATTGCAACAGGTTTACCCCTGCGTCAGAGCAGCAGGGAGACTGGGATGGAAATTAGTGTTTTGGGGATTCTCCCCTTCTCTGCAATGGGGCTGCTCCAGAGGCATCACAACTTGCTGCCCCTTGCTTGGCACTAAATTGTCACCATCTAGCCCTTTACATGTTGATATGCATTTCAAAAACAACCACCTTACCATTCCTTCAGCTGGGTTCTGTTTCTCCACTAGTTTGTTGTCCCCAGCACTTTCTTCTTCTGATCGGCAGCTGTTCTCTGATTTCTGATTTAAAAGAGAGGATGATTTTTTATTTTTAAGCAAGTGTTTCAGCAGTTCATTCCCTGACTCCCCTTTTGCTGCTGGGGTGCTGGTTGATTGTGCTGGACTCTGTGCTGAAGAGGCAGGGTGCGGTGAGGCCTTATCTTCTTCTATCGTAATACCACTTTGATTCTCTGTTTTAGGCTCAGCTTGAACAGAACATTGATCAGATTCTGCTTTTTCCAGTTTAATTTCTTGAATGCTGGCAGGCGCATCTGTCTTGCCCTTTTCAGTCTCAGGATCTACACTTGATTTCTGAGGCAATTTCTTTTGGAGCAAACCACTATTGGAATGCTTACATTCCAGCTCTAAGGAAGGTGAGTTCTCCACAGCATTTGTTGTTGATGAGCCTGTTAGCTCCGCTGACTCATCCTGATGATGAGTAAGTTCACTGGGTGTGCTAACTGTTGGGGTAGAGGTAGAATCTGAAACAGCTGGAGTTGGGGGTGCAGTTATATCTGAATGTGGAGTTGATGGAGCTTTTATTGACTCAGCATCATCATCCTTTTTCTTTTTTCGTGTCCTTTTCTTTTTTCCTTTCTCTTCTGGAATTATATCAGAGTACAGCTGAATGAGAGACTGACTTGATCCAGGGAAATTTGGTGCATGGGACATGCTGGTATCTTGGCCACATGAAGGACCACTACCAGCTGCTGGAAGTCCTGCAGGTATACCAGGCACAAATGGAGGCCTTACTTGGTTCTGCGTGAAGCTGGTCCCAGAGATACTCCCATGGGATTGTTTTACAGAATGGTAGTTAGGGGATCCACCAGGAATTGACGGTGGTTCAGATCCAAAAGGGGCAGGCCCCAGTGGTCTTCGCTCATTGCTTTGCATAAAATTTACTGCAGGTGGTGAGTTCACAGGGCCTTGTTGCAAAACTTGCCCCATTTGCTGCTGTTGATGCTGTGGAGATTGCTGAAGCGGTCGTGGAGGCGGCATGAAATCACAGGATAGGTCAGAGTTAAAGAAAGGTATCTGAGACAAGGAAGCTCTATTATTTAATTCTGACCCTATCATGCCATGTTGTTCCATTTCCATCCTCTGCTGCAAAGCCCTCTGTCGGTCCACCTCCTGCATAAGCTGTATTCGCTGCCGTTCCTGCTGCTCTCGTAAACGCTCCTTTCGTTCCCGCTCTTGAAAACTTTCACTAAATGGGTTATTATCATCAAATTCAACCCTTGGTGGTGGTCCTGACTGTGCATTTGCATTGGAACTTGGCACTGGAGTTGGTGTGCCAGGATTCATTGGCAACTGTGTCATTGGAGGCTGCATCCTTGGAGCATTGAGGGGGAGGTGATTTGGAGGAGCAGTTGCAGGTTGCCATCCAGGTAAATTTGGCATTCTGGCTGGGTTGGATTGCCCAGGAATTACAACTGCGTGCTGCTGATGCTGGAGTTGTTGTGCTACCATGGGGAAGTTTTGCTGATTCATTACTGGTGGTGTTCCTCCTGGAACCATAGGTGGCTGAGACTGGACTCCTGGCATTATAGCATGTGGTGTTATCCCACACTGCTGCTGCTGCTTGATTCGATATTCCTCAATGAGCTCTGCATGTTCCTTTTGCTGTTTTCGAATCTGAAATTTAGACAAGTCATTACTCATCTCTACAAGTTTCTACTTAATATATAATAGACCTCAAATATACAGGATATACTACACTGAAATTATTTCATTGGAAAATGAGGCTTGTCCAAGATCGGCACTGGAACACATTAAGCTTATTTACTTAGTCATTTCATGTCCAATATCCATCATCTAACCAAAAAGAGTGCAATCCTTCCCAATGCCAATTTCCATACTATTAACTGATTACACAACACACAACCACAAAAGAACCAGAATAAGGGACAATATTTCAGAAGCAGGGCTGATCTTTAAACTATAGTTTCATTATGCAGCACTATTCAAAACTGCAGAGAACTTGCAATATATAGGTAAAAAAGAAATAAATTTTGCATAAAAATATATGTTACTGACATTTGCTAAGTAGTGACTTTTGTTTTATTTGTTACTATTGTTTGTATTTATGTGAGAAAAACATTTAAAGTAAAGACTATTTTAAAAAAGCTCTAGAGCACCTGAAGTGCAGGCTCTATAGAGATATAGAGGAGGGAGGAGTGGTAGATACGCTGGAGGGGAGGGATAGGATACAGAAGGACCTAGACAAATTGGAGGTTTGGGCCAAAAGAAATCTGATGAGGTTCAATAAGGATAAGTGCAGGGTCCTGCACTTAGGATGGAAGAATCCAATGCACCGCTACAGACTAGGGACCGAATGGCTAGGCAGCAGTTCTGCGGAAAAGGACCTAGGGGTGACAGTGGACGAGAAGCTGGATATGAGTCAGCAGTGTGCCCTTGTTGCCAAGAAGGCCAATGGCATTTTGGGATGTATAAGTAGGGGCATAGCGAGCAGATCGAGGGACGTGATCGTTCCCCTCTATTCGACACTGGTGAGGCCTCATCTGGAGTACTGTGTCCAGTTTTGGGCCCCACACTACAAGAAGGATGTGGATAAATTGGAGAGAGTCCAGCGAAGGGCAACAAAAATGATTAGGGGTCTAGAGCACATGACTTATGAGGAGAGGCTGAGGGAGCTGGGATTGTTTAGTCTGCAGAAGAGAAGAATGAGGGGGGATTTGATAGCTGCTTTCAACTACCTGAAAGGGGGTTCCAAAGAGGATGGCTCTAGACTGTTCTCAATGGTAGCAGATGACAGAACGAGGAGTAATGGTCTCAAGTTGCAATGGGGGAGGTTTAGATTGGATATTAGGAAAAACTTTTTCACTAAGAGGGTGGTGAAACACTGGAATGCGTTACCTAGGGAGGTGGTAGAATCTCCTTCCTTAGAGGTTTTTAAGGTCAGGCTTGACAAAGCCCTGGCTGGGATGATTTAACTGGGACTTGGTCCTGCTTCGAGCAGGGGGTTGGACTAGATGACCTTCTGGGGTCCCTTCCAACCCTGATATTCTATGATTCTATGATATACCTTTGGTATTAAATGTACAGTGGAAGCTTGATTGCAATCATAGAATATCAGGGTTGGAAGGGACCTCAGGAAGTCATCTAATCCAACCCCCTGCTCAAAGCAGGACCATTCCCCACTTAAATCATCGCAGCCAGGGCTTTGTCAAGCCTGACCTTAAAATCTTCTAAGGAAGGAGATTCCACCACCTCCCTAGGTAACGCATTCCAGTGTTTCACCATGCTCCTAGTGAAAAAGTTTTTCCTAATATCCAACCTAAACCTCCCTCACTGCAACTTGAGACCATTACTCCTTGTTCTGTCATCTGCTACCACTGAGAACAGTCTAGAGCCATCCTCTTTGGAACCCCCTTTCAGGTAGTTGAAAGCAGCTATCAAATCCCCCCCCTTATTCTTCTCTTCCGCAGACTAAACAATCCCAGTTCCCTCAGCCTCTACTCGTAAGTCATGTGTTCCAGTCCCCTAATCATTTTTGTTGCCCTCCGCTGGACGTTTTCCAATTTGTCCACATCCTTCCTGTAGTGTGGGGCCCAAAACTGGACACAGTACTCCAGATGAGGCCTCACCAATGTCATATAGAGGGGAACGATCACATCCCTCGTTCTGCTGGCAATGCCCCTACTTCTACATCCCAAAATGCCATTGGCCTTCTTGGCAACAAGGGCACACTGTTGACTCATATCCAGCTTCTCGTCCACTGTAACCCCTACGTCCTTTTCTGTAGAACTGCTGCCTAGCCATTCGGTCCCTAGTCTGTAGAGGTGCACGGGATTCTTCCATCCTAAGTGCAGGACTCTGCACTTGTCCTTGTTGAACCTCATCAGACTTCTTTTGGCCCAATGGCAATAGGCACTGGGGCTTGAGCCTGGAGCCAGCTAAGCACCCTTCAGCTTTCAGGCCTTTGTTCAGAAAAACATTTAAGCACATATTTAAATTCAAGCATGTTTAAGTTCCACTTAAGCATATGTTTAAGTGTTGTTCTTAATCAGGGCATCACTGACTTCAAAGGAAGTTGAGGGAGCTCGGCACCTTCTGGCATCAAATGCAATTTAGGTTTATAAAATAATAGAAAATAAAACAACCTTAACTAACAGGCCATAATTATCTATCATTAATATCATGGCTAGCAACTGTAACAGAAGCATAAGACTAGAATGAAGTAGAGTATGTGCAAGGCATTATTACCAATATTGTATTAAAAAAGTTTCCTTTATCTATGATCTATTGTTGTTAAAAAAATTTTAAATTAAATTATATTTGGTTGCTTCATCTTCCCATCACATCTGTCTCTACAGAATTGCACCAAGCCCCTTCTAGGAAAATGCTCTTTCTACAAATTGGAAAGAAAAGCCAAGAAACATTCTATACTTCACGAACGGATATCCATTGCAAGAAGATACGACCGACAATTGCTCAGTTATGCCTTGCAGAATACTGTGCCCAACACTGCTGGCCAAAGACATAAGGCATCAGTTTACTGGAGCAATTAAAAATACATGCTTAACTTTAACCCCATTGACTTCAATGGGACTTAAAAATTTGATGAAAGTTAAGCACAAGCTTAAGTGCTTTGATGAATCAGGACCTAGGCCAGGTGTGTCAAATATACAGTTTGTGGGCTGGATCCAGTGACATGATGTAGTTATGTGACTTGCATGATGGCCTCACACACTGCAGAATTCTTCACTTTTTTAAAAAAAGTCAGTTTCTAACCCTCATGGCGGCAGAGATTACTTTTCAAAGATGAGCTGAGGTAAACTGATGTCATGATGTTTGCCCTAGTCTGCAGCCAGACTGAAACAATGACTAAAAACTGTGACCTCCTCTCTCCGTATTAATCTGATGGGAGTGTCCATGCTAAAGCCCAAGGATGACACTTTTGTGACAAAATTAACTATTTCACTGCTAATCATTTCAGCACATAAAAGGGGTGAGATCTGGGAATTATTGCAGGGAAGGAGATACTGAGGGTAGAACAGAAATGAAAGACAGAGGAAAGATGAGGAAGGGAGAGAAACAAAAGGTAGAAGTAGCAGAGGTCTAAAGTGGACCATACTTTCTTAGCGAATGAGAGTGACTGCTATACAAATAATAAATAAAGCTTCGTTACTTCAAAAAAAATTCACTGTTCCCTTAATCTCTGTGCAAACTTCCCACTGACATCAGTGGAATATCTGCTGTGGACTGCGGGTACCATAAAGTCTTTACATTATATCCTGGCCCACAAGTGCACCCCTCTCCTCCAAATGAGTTTCATACCCTGGGCTTAAATTCTAAAGAATAAGAAAGAGGCTCCTAAACTGCACTCAGCACAGCTCTAGTAACAGATTTCTTCTGAACTGTGACTATTTTATATAGTGACCATGTAACATGATAAGCTCTCTCCTAGTATTCTCTATGAATTTCTTGTTTTTCACAAAAAAAAGGAAGATCATACAAAAATATGAAATTAAACTGTAATAAAAGAAGGCATTTGAACAGGAAAATATAAAATAAATGACACATAACTGGCAATTACAAAGGTAGAATGCTACCAAGTGAATCTGGTGATATGATAAAATCGGAGAGAAAACCCTTAGTTGATGGATTCCTTCAGTTGAAATATAGCCGTGTATTTCAAGATGTTCCTATTCTTATATAATTGACAGTGCATCTGAATAGACTCTGGCTTTCCTTCACACTGCTGCCACCCAGTCTCTCTCTTCCCAAACTCTTAAAACAGGTTTTTTTCCTTTGCTACTGTAGTGTTTTTTCTTGTAATTCCAGTAATGCTGAGAAACTGAATCTCATAACTGACATTACTCGTGAAACATGAGGGGTTTTGTTGTTTGTTTGTTTTTTACATGAATTGCACTGAGCTTAATAGTTACAATTAGGGCTGTCAATTAATCACAGTTAACTCAAGCAATGAACTCAAAACAAATTAACTCGATTAAAAAAATTAATCATGATTAAGAGCAGTTTTAATCGCACTGTTAAACAATAATAGAATACCAATTTAAATTTATTATAAACATTTGGATGTTTTTCTACATTTTCAAATATACTGATTTCAATTACAATGCAGAATACAAAGTGTACAGTGCTCACTTTATATTATTTTTATTGCAAATATTTGCACTGTAAAAGGGTAAACAAAAGAAACAGTATTTTTCAATTCACCTTATACAAGTACTGTCATGTAATTTCTTTATCATGAAAGTGTAACTTACAAATGAATAATTTTTTTTGGTTACATAACTGCACTCAAAAACAAAACAATGTAAAACTGTAGAGCTTACAAGTCCACTGAGTCCTACTTCTTGTTCAGTCAATCACTAAGACAAACAAGTTTGTTTACATTTACAGGAGATAATGCTGCCCGCTACCTGTTTACAATGTCACCTGAAAGTGAGCATAGGCATTCGCATGGCACTCTTGTAGCCGGCATTGCAAGGTATTTACATGCCAGAGAAGCTAAATGTTCATAAGACCCTTCATGATTTGACTTGTAGATTTCACTATCTTTTGTTTATTTTTTTTGCAGTGCAAATATTTCCAATACAAATAATAATATAAAGTGAGCACTGCACACTTAGCATTCTGCACTGTCATTGAAATGAATATATTTGAAAATGTAGAAAAAAATCCAAAAATATTTATAATAAATTTAAATTGGTATTCTATTATTAACAGTGTGATTAAAACTATGATTAATTGCAATTAATATTTTTAATCTTGCAATTAATCACGATTAATTTTTTAAATCATTTGACAGCCCTAGTTACAATACATATCTAGTGGATTTAAAGGAACAAGTAATCTTACAGTGTTTACACTTTAATATTAAACAGAAAAGATTCTGTCCTGTTTCCCCCCCCAATTGTTACCTGTTCTAGCTGTTTTTGGACCATACTCTGCTGCTCAGTAACATGCTTAAGCTGTTCTGCATCTTCTTCTGGGAATTCACGGCCAGCTTTTTTGGCAGTGCGCTGTTTTGCTGACAGCGCTTTTTTTGATTTTCTGTGTGCTCCAATTTGCTCTTCAAGGTATTTCTGTTGCATTTGAAGAAGTTGTTGTGTTTCTTGTAGCCATTCTTCATATTGCTTTCTTTGTGAATCATCTGGGGTGGGGGAGGGAATACAAGGAAAGTAACCATTAATATTATACTAAGGACTCTTGTTTTAAATGGAGGAGTTATTTATTGTGGCTTTCAGATTTTCTACGTGCAGCACAAAATTTAAAACAACAGTATCCATCAAAAATGCACAAAAAGAAATAGAACTTCTAAAAAGGCTTTCAAATCCCAAACAATATCTAAGCCCCACCAAGTCCCCCAAAAACAAACTCTATGCCATCATTCCATTTATCTCCCAATCAGCCCCCAACACAGGGGAAGCATAGGAGCCCAGGTGAATCTTGTACCATGATTTGGTCATGACCAAATTTGGGCTCTAGTGGATCCAGAAGGGAAATGAAAACCCTTACTTTGCTACCAGCCCCCTCCTGTTTAAACTAAACTTAAGAATTTCAAATGATCGTAACACATGGGGAGAGGCAGTCTCTCAAACAGATAGGATACAAAGCATGTATGGCATACTAGGGTAAAAACACCACCTTACCACAACTGAAATAGCCAGTTGAAATCACAGACCACAGGAGTAATAAGAGCAAAGGGATCGAAAAAAATTGTTACTTACCTTTCGTAACTGTTGGTTTTTGAGATGTGTTGCTCATGCCCATTCCATTCTAGATGTGCACAGTTATCTGAGATTTTTGCCTTAGCGGTATCCGTAGGGCCAGCTGTGGCGCCCCCTTGAGTGCCATGCTCATGCGTTGGTACATCAGGTGCTGCCGGCCCTACGCCCTCTCAGCTCCTTCTTGCTGGCAACTCTGACAGAAGGGTAGGAGGGCGGGTAATGGAATGGACATGAGCTACACATCTTGAAGAACAACAGTTATGAAAGGTGGGTAACCAATTTTTCTTCTTCAAGTGCTTGCTCATGTTGATTCCATTCTAGGTGACTCACAAGCAGTATCAATGGAAGTGGGCTCAGAGTTCACGGTTTTGCAGCTTGCAGCACTGCTCTGCCAAAGGCAACGTCGTCTCGAGCTTGCTGGGTAAGCACATAATGAGATGCGAACATGTGGACAGACAACCAGGTAGTGGCCCTACAGATCTCTTGGATTGGTACCTGTGCCAGGAAGGCTGCTGACGACACTTGTGCCCTAGTCAAGTGTGCAGTCATGATCGCCAGCAGAGGCACTTTCACCAGCTCATAGCAGTAGCAGATACAGGCCGTGATCCAGGACAAAATCCTCTTAGCAGACACTGGGCGACCTTTCATTCTGTCTGCCACGGCAACGAACAACTGCACTGACTTACGGAATGGCTTTGTTCTATCTACGTAGAAGGCCGGTGCCCTCCTGACGTCCTGGATGGAAGGATGTGTAGCCTGAGCTCCTCATCTGACGCACAAGGCTTTGGAAAGAAGATGGGTAAGTATATATCCAGGCTAGTATGAAACTGGGAAATGACCTTGCGCAGAAACGCTGGGTGAGGTCGCAGCTGGACTTTATCCTTGTAGAAGACTGTATAGGGCGGCTCCGAAGTGAGTGCCCTAATCTTGGACACCTTGCGGGCTGACGTTATTGTGATCAGGAACGAAACCTTCCAGGAGAGAAGCAGGAGACAGCAGGAAGCCAGAGGCTCAAAGGGAGGCTCCGTGAGCCTCAACAGCACGAGATTCAGGTTCCGAGGGGGACAGGATCCCAGACGTGCAGGTAGAGATGCTCCAGACCTTTCAAAAGCCCTGCTGTTGGGTCGTGAGTGAAGATCAACCTGTGTTGGAACGGAGGATGGAAAGCCGAGATAGTGATCAGGTCGACCTTGATTGATGACAGGGACAAATCTTGGAGTTTGAGGTGCAGCAGATAATCCAGTACCTTCTGCAGTGGGGCCTGCACGGCCCGAATACCTCATTCCGGGGCCCAGCACGTGAACCTTTTCCATTTGGCCACATAAGTCACTCTGGTGGAGGGTTTCCTGCTCCCCAGAAAAATCTACTGAACATGGGCCGAGCATGCCCATTCGTCCACGCTTAGACATGCAGTAGCCAAGCCATCAAGTGCAGCGCCGCCAGGTTCGGGTGTAAAAGGCTTCCATGGTTCTGGGACAGCAGATCCGGCCAGAGGGGTAGCTGCAATGCTGCTTAGCTCCTAGGCGGAGGTGTGGCCAGGCAGCTCTGCACACAGCCTCAGCCTGCAGGCACCACTCCCGCAGTTCCCACTGGCTGTGGTTCCCAGCCAATGGGAGCTGTGAAGCCAGCACTCTGGGCGGAGGCTGTGCGCAGAGTTGCCTGGCCACACCTCTGCCTAGAAGTTGAGGGAGGGGGATGTTGCTGCTTCCGGGGAGCCCCCCAGAGCCCACCTCACCCCATCCCGTGCTCCTGCTCCCTCCCCCACACAAACTTTGCTGCAGGGCGGGAGGTGGCAGTGGCCCGAGACGGCCCCAGCAGCAGCTGGTGCATCTGGCGCAGGGGCTGCCTGAGCTGCCCCTGAGCCAGGCACACCAGCCGCTGCAGAAGTCATGGAGGTCAGGTAAAGTCATGGAATCCACGACCTCCGTGACAAACTCACAGCCTTAACTATAAACAACTATTTCCAAGGTCCTAAGGCTTGAAGTCAGAAGATATGAAACCGCTAGCCCTTGCTATGCAAGGAAAGGCATTCCAACTAACCACCATGGGCGGTAAGAAGGAACTGAGAGGGCGCAGGGCCAGCAGTGCCTGATATACTGACACCTAAGCGCGGCACTCAAGGGGTCAGCTACAGCTGGCCCTATGGATCCCGCTAAGGCAAAAATCTCTGATGACCGTGCACATGGGCGCGCTCCCACCTAGAATGGAATCGACCTGAGCAATCACTTGAAGAAGAATATAAAGTTATGCCCATTAATGTAACAAATCACCTCATCTCTGACCACAGATAGTGTTTAAAATTGTATTCAGTGAGAAGGGAATCTCTTTATATTTTTTTTTTACATAAGACCACTAGGAAATGGAAGAAATATAAGAAATCACTGAGAAAAATTAGACTGCATGAGATATTTGTAATCTCAAGCATCTACAGAATTATTAATTAAAATAAAAACTGTTTTGAAGAACTACTGAAGTCACTGCAATAAGATCAACTTAAAATGGGTCTCAGTGTTATTTATTTATTTTAGGAGAGTTTTTTGTTGTCTTTTATGTACAATGCATATTTCTCCAGTTCTCAGTCAAGGGCCTTCAGTCCCAAAGAGCTTTTTACTACAGAAATTGCCCTTTTTGGCAGATAACTGGGTATTACTCTTCTCAGAGCTCGTAAATGTAGTTTGGCTATCAGGATCACTACAGAGTAACCCCAAGGCTCCTTCACCCGTCTCCTGGGGGCAAAGCACGCTACAGTAGATTCTGCTTACTAGCAACCCAGATATTAACATCGGGCTAATAGCAACATTTTGCCAGGAGCTAATCCCATCCCGTTTACTTTAATGTTAATGGCCTCTGGATATTGACAATGGCATGCCTCTTATTACAAACATTTTTTTGGAACAAAGGCTCCAAACACAGGCGGTTTGTAAAGCTGCAGCCAGGGAAGGAAGGGCTGGGACAGGCCTTCCTTGGCTGCAGCCACACGAACTTACCTGTGCCCAGTGCTCAGCACAACCCAGAGCTTCCTTCTGGGGCTGCAGCCTTGAAAACCTGCCAGTGCACAGGGTCTACATAGGAAGTGAGGGGCTGCAGACTGGGAGGGGAGGCTATGGGCGGGCACTAGCAGGGAGTGGGGCTGCAGCCTTGATGCTAGAATTATGTGGTACCTTTCCCTGTGCTCTCTGGGCTGCACCCTAGTGGGGGCTGCACCTAGAGAAGGAAGAGCTGGGATGTGAGGAGCTTCGACCCCCTGGAAGCACAGGGAGAGGTACCATGCAGCTCTGTGGGCCCCCAAGGCCTCTGCTCAGAGTAAGAGGCCCTGGCATCTGGGCTGGAACCTCCCTCCCTGCTGCTGCCCTGCCTGCAGGCAGGTTTGTGGGGCTGCAGCCAGGGAAGGAAGCACTGGGATGTGTCCACCCTGGCTGCAGCCCTGCAAACTTGCCTTCTGCTTATTGACAAATGCTGTATAATGGCAACTTTTTTTTGCTGGCAAATGAGGGATTGCTAATAAGCAGAATCTACTGTACTTCCAATAATATTCTCAGCTGCTTTCAATCTAGGATTGGGGAGAAGGAGGCCAGGTCTGGGAACAGTACCAGTTTTCTCATATGATAGAACATAAGAAATGCCATACTGGGTCAGACCAAGGGTCCATCTAGCCCAGTATCCTGTCTTCCGACAGTGGTCAATGGCAAGTGCCCCAGAGGGAATGAACAGAGCAGGTAATCATCAAGTGATCCATCCCCTGTCACCCATTCCCAGCTTCTGGCAAACAGTGGCTAGGGACACCCTCCCTGCCCATCCTGCCTAATAGCCATTGATGGACCTATCCCTCCATGAATTTAGTTCTTTTTTGAACCCTGTTATAGTGCTGGCCTTCACATCATCATCTGACAAGGAGTTCCACAGGTTGACTGTGCGTTGTGTGAAAAAATACTTCCTTTTGTTTGTTTTAGTCCTGCTTCCTATTAATTTCATTTGGTGGCACCTAGTTTTTGTGTTATGAGAAGGAGTAAATAACACTTCCTTATTTACTTTCTCCACACCAGTCAGGATTTTATAGAGCTCTATCATATCCCCCCTTAGTCATCTCTTTTCCAAGCTAAAAAGTCCCAGTCTTATTAATCTCTCCTCATATGGAAGTCACTCCATACCCCTAATAATTTTTGTTGCCCTTTTCTGAACCTTTTCCAAGTCCAATCTGTCTTTTTGAGATGGGGCAACCACATCTGCATGCAGTATTCAAGATGTGGGCATACCATGGATTTATATAGAGGCAATATGATATTTTCCTGTTTTATTATTTATCCCTTACTTAATGATTCCCAACATTCTGTTCACTTGGATGTGTTCAGATCTCTTTCTTGAGTGGTAACAGCAATTCAGACGCCATCATTTTATATGTATAGTTGGGATTACATTTTCCAATGTGCATTACTTTGAATTTCATCTGCCATTTGTTGCCCAGTCACCCAGTTTTTTTGCCTGGTCACCCAGAAGTGAGTCAATAGATACAGTAAACAGAAAAACAGGGACAGAACTCCATTATAAACATGTTTTGCAGATATCCTTATGATGTACAATGGTTTCGGCACAAACAGGTCTTCCCTTGTGCTCCAATACCCACCTTATTCTACCTTAGTTGTCACTGCACTACACGCACTTGCAGAATCTAGTGTATCTATTGATTCAATTCTTACAGCTATTCATATTCTCAACGGATACCTTGATTCCTTCAATGCTAGATTAGATTCTCTGTCTAATAATATTGCCCAAAGTGACAACTGAGTGGAAATGTTAGAGAATATCTTTGTGGATGCGGAGAAAAGATGTTTGGCTCAGGAAAGTGAGATTGAACATACTGAAATATTAACATGTCCTCGTTAAGGGTAACTGCTTGTTGCATCAAAAAAAAAAAACAGGAGGGTGGGATTTTCAAAAGGGCTCAATATTGGCCCAGATCTGGTCTCATTAACATTCAGCATTGATTTAACTATATTGAAAATCCCTCCCAGAAAGTCTAGAAAACTCGAGTAAAGTTTCTAACTGCATTTTGTGCATTGGGCCTCCAATATCTGGAGGGGGGAATCTAGCTACTTCTGTTTTGTTGTTATTAAATACTTGGGGAGATTTTTTACAGACACAAAAACTTCTTAGGATATGTAAAAAAATGTTCAGTATTTAAATCTACAGTTAAATCTCTCTCATGATAGAATGTAAGGGCTACAGTTGTTGGGGGCGGGGCAGGAGGAAATGAAATATTAGGTGTATCAACTAAAATAGATACACGTTTCCAAGTATTTCTAAAAACACCAATTCTGGATGACTAAAATTGCTCTCTCTTTAGGTAGAAGTTCCTGCAGTTAGTTTTTCTGGTTTTCTGACAAGCTTTGCTTAACTAAATTCCAAAAATCTTTTTTCTTTTTGACTGATGATGCAAAAACCTTTTTCATTTTTAAATTAAAAATAACTTGTTATTTTGGATAACTATTCCAATAGAGATCCAGCAGTCATTATTAGATTTTTGAGATAGCTGACTATAGTTTAATATATAATTAATTACTATTCTTTTGCCATTGGAAAATACTAATTACTCTATATGATTAATACTATCAGATTCCTATTTGTATAAATTTCCATCTTTTCTCACGATGTTTTGAGGATTTTTTTAGATAAAATGTTAATATGAAATGTTGATATTGTTTTAATGTTTTAAGAGTTTGTATTTTGTTATGAATTAATATCATAATTATGAAATGATAAATTTTAAGTAAGCCAGAGAATTAGTGGAGCTAGGAAAATATTTTTTGGCAATCAAGTATTCATGTGTGACATTTCCCTTTAAAAAAGAAACTGCAATATGAAACCCCAGGTTCATATACAAGAAATTATAAGGTTTATACTTACTGACAAAACCAGGACCAAAATTCGGAGGATTAGGCCTAGAAATCTGAGGTGTCAAACTTCCATCCTAAAAATCAGTAAAATGTATAGGCAAAGTGACTAAATCACAATTCCTTTTAAGAAGAAAATAAAATATTCATCATTTATAAACACTTCTGCTGTAACTGTCATATTAAGTTATGTTACCTGTGTAATTGGTTGCTGCATAAGATTCTGGCCTTCACTAGTCTGCGTTCCTGACATTGGCTGACCCATAAAGGGAAACCTATTGATACATAAAGATCAGCTATAACAGACTTTTAAAACCAGTGAGCACTTTAGTACAGATGCATTGTTTCAAATTATTTTGATCTAAAATAAAACGTCCAAACCTTTTAGAGACATTTGTTAGAACTACTACATCCTAATTACTTGCCAGATTTTGAAAATGATATTTCTTATTCCACCCTTGTAACACTTTGTCTTAAGTTCAACCTCTTGTGCCTTATAATTCACAAAGGCATTAACTAAAAATGGCTTATGTTGCCTAATACCAGGAGCTACCTGGAGTTTCCTAATAGTGATGATTCATAAGGACAGCTGAATACATACAGATCACTGGAGAAGTCTCTGTGCTTGAATTTTAAATGCTATGTGATGGAAAAAGTAGGATTCAATGTGCTTAGAGACCACAGTATAAATACCTGCACAAATTAGGGTAAACAGCATTTTGGGCATTATAGTTTTTTAAAAGGCCCTGCTGCTAAACTGGGACACTGTAACTCCAGGGAGCAACAACAAATGGAACCCCAAAGAGCTTAACCACAATGACAAGACAGAAGGAGATGGAATTTGTCATGGGGCTGTGTCCTAGATCATGGCGTCTGAATATCACAATCAATTCCTTTTATTGCATTTAGAAACAAAGAGGAAGCCAGTGCTCACAGTTATCCTGCCACTGAGGATGGGTGTCACTATAATCTGCACTAGCACAAGTTTCTAAGTGCTCTTCTAGGGCAGTGGTTTTCGAATTTTTTTTCTGGGGACCCAGTTGAAGAAAATTATTGATGCCCGTGACCCAACAGAGCTGGGGATGAGGGGTTTGGGGTGTGGGAGGAGCTCAGGGCTGGGGCAGAGGGTTGGGGGTGAGGGCTATGGGGTGGGGCCGGGAATGAGGGGTTCAGGGTGTGGGAGCAAGCTCTGGGCTGGGGTAGGGGGTTGGGGTGTGGAAGGGGGTTACGGCTCTGGGCTGGGGGTGCAGGCTATGGGGTGGAGCCAGGGATGAGGGGTTTGGGGTGCAGGAAAGGCTTCTGGGTTTAGGGCGGCTCAGGGCTAGGGCAAGCGGTTGGGGTGCGGGAGGGAGTCAGGGTTCTGGGCTGGGGATGAGGGGTGTGCGGTGCAGGAGGCGCTCTGGTTTTGGGGAGGCTCAGGGCTGGGGCAGGGGGTTGTGGTGTGGGAGGGAGTCAGGGCTCTGGGCTGGGGATGAGGGGTTTGGGGTGCAGGAGGGGCTCTGGTTTTGGGGAGGCTCAGGGCTGGGGCAGGGGGTTGGGGATGCAGGCTCTGTGGGGGGGGCTGGGGATGAGGAGTTTGGGGTTCAAGAAGTGGTTTCAGGTTTGGGGGGGGGGCTCAGGGTTGTGGCAGGAGATTGGGGCGCGGGGTTGGGGTATGGACTTACCTCTGGCAGTTCCTGGTCAGCGACGCAGCCGGGATGCACCACGGACCGTACTGTGGCCTGGAAGTGGCCAGCTGCATGTCTGGCTCCTAGGAAGAGGTGCTCAAGCGGCTCCGCACAACTCTTGCCTGCAGGCCCACCCCCCCCAGTTCCCATTGGCCAGCAACTGGCCAATGGGAGTGCGGAGCCAGTGCTCAGGGCGGCGGCAGTGTGCGGAGCCTTGTGGCCCCCCTGCCTAGAAGCCGGACCTGCTGCTGGCCGCTTCCGGGGCACAGTGCAGTGTCGGAAAAGGTAGGCACTAGCCTGCCTTAGCTGGGCAGCACCGTCAACGGGACTTTTAACGGCAGTGCTGACCAGAGCAAGGCGACCCAGCGCCTTACATGCTGCGATCCAGTAGTGGGTTGTGACCCACGCTTTAAAAAACACTGTTCTAGGGTAGCTGCAAATAGTCACAGTTGCAGTAATGTAGCTTAGAAGTGGCAAGGGCATGGACCACCATGGTGAAGTCTTCATTACTAACAGTCCAGCTTTATTACACTATAGAGTACAGACTTATGAGGGAAGTGCTGGAAGCTCTATTGCTTGGACCATTTAAAATTAGTCTAGATAAAAGCACTAGGAATTTTATGACAGTAATAACAATAAAATAATTAAATCTTGAATAGCAATTTTGATTCATAGATCTTTACTATGCAGAAGAAAAATGCTGCTTTCCCTTTACTGTTTTAGTAGCTTATGGTTAAAACACTACTGTACTGTATTTGCTTTTTTTTTTTTTGGTCTGAGCTGCTACATGATTGCACACTTCTGGTTCCAAATGCAGTGTGTGGTTGACCGGAGAGTTCGTAATTCTGATGTTCATAACTCTGAGGTTCTACTGTATATATCATCACACATTTTAGAGATGAGGAAACTCAGGTAGAAAGACATGAAGTGGCTTGCCCAAAGTCTTACAATAGGTCAGTGGTAGAGCTGAAAATGGAACCCAGGTCTTCTGATTCCAGTCCAGTAGGGAGCAATGCTATATTGCCATAGAGTATGAGCTAAATGATAACACGGGCTTTTTCCCACATCTTACTACTATGATTCGCTGTGATGGTCTATAATTTGCTGATGCTGAAAATGAGTTTTCAGACTCCAGAGGGACAACGTGGGTGAGCTCATATCTTTTATTGGACCAACTTCTGTTGGTGAGAGACACAAGCTTTCAAGACACACAGAGCTCTTCTTCAGGTCTATTGATGCTGGTGGCTAAAAATTATAATACTTTGGGTCACTTTTACTTTTTTACTTTAAACAATAGTGTCATCTTTTGCCTACCTGTTCATAACCATTGGTGGCATCCCCATATTGCTCTGTGCCATTACTTTATTGATACCTTTAAGAGCTACCATTTTTGCTTTCATTATGGGATCAGTGATTGCATCAAAATCTATGAAACAAAAATAGTAAAGAATTACATAGCTGAACATTTTGATTTTACTGAACTACCAACATAATGAATATTTCCAGTATTGGCACATGTACTAATCCCTTTGAATTTAAAGCAACTGTATTACAATCATTTAACCATGCGTACTGCAAATTAATTTTTTTCTTCACTTTATAACTAGGGATTAACATGCAGGTTTCTATATTCTGTAAGAAACTTGCACTTCTGCAAGCATCTCAGGAATAGGATTGACAGTGCTATTATAGCAAATGGAATAACTTTCATTGCTACAGTGAGCCAAGAAACGCAAAAGAAGGGATATTAGTTCGAGAGAGGCTGGAACAGGAGACATGGCTAGAAGGCGAATCTGTTAAATTACAATCACCACCAAGTTAATGGAGGTATTTGAGAGGGCTGCCTTAGTCACCATGAACAGTGACATGGAGAAGGAATTTACTGCTATTATGAAATAGAATTTATATATATAAAAAAATCAGGAAAAGGAGTCCGACTTGTGCACTTAGTAGACATTATTGATATTGATACATCAGTGACCGCTAGTCAGAAAGCTCCAGTTGTGTTTAGACTCCTGTACCACACATTGACGCAGTATGTTTTTTAGCATTTTCGTATTACATTACTAGCCGTGGATTAAAAATACCTGTTTTATACATCTAAATAATATAAATTGATATGGTATTTGTCTAGTGAACTAACCAGCATGAAAAAAGATATCACATACATACCAATATTGGGGAAAAATGGCTCTGAACGCTGACGAATCATGGCTTGCATCTGTCGCTGCTGCTGCTGCTCCTGCCTTTCCTGATCCAAAAGATCCTGCAGAAGAAGGGGCTGCTCCTCTAGCAAAAGAGGTCTCTCACGATTTTGCTGCTGGGCTAGAGTCTGAGGGAGCATTATCTGCTGCGGACCAGATATGCCACTGGGACCAGGGCGGTTTGCCAAAGCCACGGCTTGATTACCAGGTTGTCCTGTCCCAAAGCTGTGATTAGTTGACTGACCTTGGATAAATCCTGCATTTACTGTTGCCCCTTGAGAGAAGCTATGGTTTATTCGTGGAACCACGGTCAGACTCGAATTTAAAGTGTTTTCCAAGATTTGTCCAGCAGGTGTCATTAGTGTTTGTGAAACACCCGATACGTGATTTGTTTGTGTTGCTGGCAAAGACTGAGGTGAAGAGCCTAATGTCCTTATGTCCGAGTTATCTGAACTCTCATTGGCCAGCAGACTTGAAAGGACTGGTGTGGATCCAGAAATACTGCAAGAACTTATAACACCCTGAGCAGGCAGCTGAGCAGCATTTGAACTAGACACAGTTGCTTCCTGATGCGCAGTAATAGTTTTGTCAGGTAATTCTGGATTATTAGGCTGCACAGGAGCTTTTTCTCCATCATTTAACTTTGTTTCAGCAGCAAGCTGAGGGCCTGCAGATTCCACATGTCCATCATTTTTTTCATTTTCAGACTTCGTTTCCTCTAATGAGTTTGGAGAAAGCACTTCTGTTTTAATCTCACTATCCATAGAAGATTTCTTCTGCGGAGAAAGAGCATCAGCAGGGACTGAAGTTTTATCACTTTGTTCTTTCTGTTTTGGTTCTTCTGTCTTGCTCTGGATATCTAATTTGTCATCTATAGGAACACTAAGATCCAATTCCTCATTAAACATACTTTTTTTATCCTCCAGATCAAGTTCTGGGTCTGTGTATGCAATTATGTCAAATTCCCCTGATCTCAGAAGGTCATCAAGGTGAGGATCATTGGTTTCTAGATTATCTAAAGTGTCCAATTCATCTCCTTTCCCATCCTCTGGATCTAGATTTAGATTTTCAAGATCCTCATCATCTAAGTCCTTGACTTCAACCCCATCCAGGTCTTTGACATCTAAGTCTTTTACAGAGGGATCATCAGGATCAAGCTTCTCTTCTAATCCAGTTGGCTGGTTGGGAATCTGTAGATTCCCAGGTGTCTCAGTGGGTGCAGATGTAGGCAAAGGAGTCCCTGAAAAAGCATCATTAACCGGGGGATGACTTAAAGAACGCATGACAAGCACGGGCGGATGGTCACGATTATCCTGCTGAGATTGAGGCAAATGCTCCAAATTTGTAGACATCTGTAACTGGTTAGTTAGACCTTGAGGATTACGTCTCACTGGATCTATGTGTCTTGGACCCTGAAAGTCCTGCCTAGGTATAAATCCTGTATGCCGCTGATGCTGGGGTGCTGTCTCTATAACATTAGCAGCAGATGAATTAAAGGGGAGTCTTGGTCTGCCATCAGGGGCTCTGTGCCGTAATTCAATGAATGCTTGCCCCAGTATATTGTGTTGCTGAACCTGAATACCCTGTGGTGGAAAATGCTGAGACAGTCCAGCTGGACTATTCATATGTGTGTTGTTCAACGGCCTCGGCATATCTATAGACAAAGATCTTCTCAGCTGTGGTGGAACTCCAGCGCGTTGCATTTGTTGTTGAGGCCCAAGAAAACGTTCTTGACCTGTTGGTGGACCATGTCCACCTCCTGGAAACCCAAATCTGAAATCAAAGATTTATTAAAGAATTAGTTCTCTTGATTCATTTGGCCCACCTGATCTGGCATATTTCAGAAAACAACTAATTGCTTAAATATTTTACATATTATGTTCTTTAGTACATTTAAATAAATATTTTATTTTGACCAATCTCAAACTTAAGTGAGCTTTCTGAACAGAATGAAAAAATATAACTAAAATAACTGCATTCATTATGTTTAAACAAACAACTTGTGCTGTACCAACCCCTCAACCCAAATAATCTTGGATAAAAATGCTTCTTACAGCAAAAACTATCTTGCTAGACATTCCATATTTTAATTGAACTCAGTAAGCGTAAAAGAAAACTGGGGGACCAACCCCCCCCCCCCAATATTTCAGTATTGATATTTATTTCACATCTTGGCACTACTTAAAAAAATAATGACACAGAATACAAGTCGTTTCTTGATTGTGTATACTTTACACAAGGACAATAATATTTTCATTGACACCATATTCATAAATCAAAACTAAAGTTGGATTAAATAATTTTCTCTATAAATGTCTAAAAATGCAGTTTTGTGGGCCTTGTATACACAGGTGGCATAATGCAAGGAAAAAAATTCCCATCCTTCATCTCCCCCGAACTGCCAAAAAACCAACAATGTATTACTAAGTTTTAATTGCTGAACAATTTCCAGTAACACACACAATCAACTAGCGTAAAAATATAGGCTGCAATAACCTCAGATGCTTACATGCATACTTAACTTTATATATTTACTTCAAAGTGATTACACATGTGCTTAAAGCTAAACATGTGTATAAGTGGTTACAGGATTGGGGCTGCGGTAGGCAAATTACGTCAGTGTTGCACAGGCCATTTTACAGGAAATCCTTATAACAGTTTAGAACTCTCTTAAATACTTATATTTTAAGAAATCAAAAATCATACCTAAGACCATGAGGCCTCATTCCCATGGCAGTCATATCTCCTGGAAATTGGGGTCTATTAAACTGCCCATCAGCAGGAAATGGTCCACGTTGATCTTTTGGGAACACTGCAAACCTTGGACCACCTGGAGGGATGATGGATGCTCTAATATTCCCAGGGTAGGGAGGAGGAGGTCGGTTAAAAATCTGATTTAGATTTTCTTGCTGCCAGTGTTGATGCGGAGCTGCATGGGGAGGCGTGGCTGGATCCTGTAGTGCTTTTTCCTGACGGATAGCATTCTTCTTCTGCTGCTGTTGCTGCAGAATAATTTCACGCAATTTCTGGCGCTGGATTAAAAAATATATTATGTTCACTACTGAAATAAATCTACTTTCAAAATGTTATAATCTATTGGGTAAAGTCCCCCAGAGCCAAGAATCTTGTATAAACAGAACAATCTTTCCTCCCACTCACTAAAAATGCCCCCCCTATAATTCCCTTGCAAACTAATCAAAAACCAGATGACATGATTCAGGGAATTGGTAAGAGGCTAGTGAGATCTTTCACCTCAAGGCCCCCTATTCACCAAGGGTCTGTTGATAAATTGTTTAGTAAATTGCTTGATCACACTTTAGTTCATTATGAAATATATTCAAGAGACCAAACAACCAATACCAGTCAGTTTTATTGCTCAAAGTCAATAACAGTATAGTACAGAAAGAAAGGCTCAATATGAGACCAGTTTCTAGAAAGCTTTCTCATGCAGTGTTGTTAAATTCACCTTACAAAGAAGATGCTTCCAAAGTTACAATGCTAAAGTTATTCTTTTTATACTCATCCTGTTTGCATGTAAAAAGGTACTCTGTGAATCATCTGAAACTAGATTTAGCCAATCAGCTTTCTATTTTGTTTTTCTGATCCCATGGTATACCCCCAATCTCTTTGTTCTGAATACAGGCATTCCAGGTACCAAAGGGCATGAAGGCACCTCTTAGGTGTATACCAGGGTAGAACAATCATTTATCTTGTCCTTTTCCTTTGGGACATTACAGGACTGGTGTGAGAGAATAACTCCTTATCTGTTGTTATGGTAAAACACCCATATGTCTAGATCCTGACAGTTTTCCTATCTACTTAAGCCAAAGTTTACTTCAACTAATGCAAGGTGTTATGGGATACTTGACAGAGGTGAACAGAATAGTGGGGAGTGGATAATACATTCAGTTAACATAAGAACCCACACTTACATTAATACTATGCCTAACGTATATGTCTTGGTTAACAGGACAGATCACTAATGTTAGCACAAGGAGCTGTCATTTATACTTTTGTGCCCCAATGGTGCCCTTGCGCAATAAGGAAAGGTGAATTCTGAAGGAGGTCAGGTGATCAGAAATTTAGCTAGGGAAAACAACTTTTGGTCTAACAGCAGTGGCAGACGCTACCCTGGCCAGGCCCCCTTCCTGGCCAGCACTGTCAATTTTTAGGCTGCATTAGGCTCCTAGAGTTCCTTCACACAAAAGGAGATTAAAGCTCCACAACTCTAACCTCAGCCTCAGCCCCATCCCCATCCCAAGGTGGACTTTCTGCCTTCTGATTTTTCCCAGAATCTACACTAGCATAATCCCAGAAGGAATGTGGTCCAGGACAGCAGTGATCAAGAGACCTTACTGTCTAATACTTATTTGCTATTTGGTGGTTTATGTGACATGTTTTGGTGTTCTTGGTCCAGTTCCTAATAGTCAGGTGGACATATTGCAGAAATCACCAACATAATTGACGTCAGCATTCTCAAACAGAGAAAGGACGAATTTGCATGGAAACCAATCTACCCCATAACCTCTAGCAAAAGTCCCTCCAAGTAATCATGGAGGCACACTTGTAGAGGACTGTGTGTGAACTCAAACAGCCAAAAACCCTAATGTACCTAGCCTGTGGATAAACAATTTAGACTGTTACAATATTAGTGACTTTTTCTTTACTCTTCCTTCAAAACCAGGATACATTAATTCTATTAAACGCCTCACAGGTCTGTCCAACTGTTCAAGTTCTTGAAGGTAAAGAAAACTTTTAATCTGTAACATTTAGAAATCTCAAAAAATGACACAAAATAGTTTTTATCTTCATTCGAATGTCACAATTTTAAGGTCCAATAGTCTGAGATGTGTCAAGGCCAGAAATAATCACATTATGTCAGAGGTGGCAAATACTCTATGCAGAATGCTAAATTACATTTTCAGTCATGGTCAGAGGGCCAGGGCTACATAGTTAGGTTCATTCAACGGATCCTCAATCCACACTGTATCTCCTTCTGATGATGCTGAGAAGTTTGCTAACAAAACTGTGGGTAGAAGGCCCTGTGGTAGCAACTGTGATTTAGTTACAGTAGAACCTCAGAGCTATGGATGCCTCGGGAATGGAGATTTTTCATAACTCTGAAATGTTCCGTAACTCTGAACAAGATGTTACGGACTTCAGCCAGAGGGTGGTTGGGGCTGCAGCCGCGCGGGTATGTGTGTGTGTGTGTGGTCGGGTCATGGCCCCAGGTCGGGACTCAGGGTTTCTGCCCCGCGGGAGCACTATGGCTCAGGGCTTTAGACCTGGGGGGAGCACTGGGGTTCAGGGTGTCAGCCCTGCAGCTCTGTTTCCGACTTTGCCCTGTAGGGGGCGCTGAGGCTCAGGGCTTCTGCAGTTTCCACGATATGCTATGCATCCGATGAAGTGAGCTGTAGCTCACGAAAGCTCATGCTCAAATAAACTGGTTAGTCTCTAAGGTGCCACAAGTACTCCTTTTCTTTTTACGAACACAGACTAACACGGCTGTTACTCTGAAACCTGTCTTATTCAGCATCCATCTGTGGGGGGGAAAAACTAAACAGAGCACTTTTGAGATCACATCTATTTCTGACACTTATTTGGTCATTTGCATGAGTAACTGCTCAGTTTCAACTTATACTAGCACGCCTACATTTTCTGAAAACCTGGTACGTAAAGTGTAATAATTAAGCTTCAGATTTAACACACTTCTAAATGGCAGCAGTTTGCATCTCACTTGGGGTCTGATCCGACACCACTCAAATCAATGGGAGTTGTGCCATTGACATCAATGAGTGTAGGATCAAACTCTTAGGCTATGTCCACACTGCAAATTAAGGTGTAACAGTTGCATGGGTAGGTATGTGCTAGCTTTAATCTATCTTATGTAGGTAACAATAGCAGTAAAGATGTGTGGCATGGCCTAGCCACCCCAGAACAACCCTTTTAGGGGCCCTAGGTACATACTTGGGTTGCTAGCCAACGCTGAAGTCTGTGTTGCCACACCTTCATTACTACTGTTACCACCACTAGCTAGATCAAATTTAGCATCAGTATGCCTATTCATGCTACAATATTACCTTTATTTATGGTGTAGAAATACCTTTAGAGCGGCTGCTTCAGACTAGATGGCACTATCTTAGTCAAAATTGAGAAAATTTTCTTCATAAACATAAGAATTAGAAGCTTACGCCTTAAAAATATTGAAAACTTGCATTCTGCATATTCTGATTTTGTCAAAAGGGGCAGGGAAACATGTCAAGTGGCCAAGGGCTGGCCAATGGGCTTTGTGTTTCACACCCCCACTTTATAACAATGTAAAAGGGGAGATTCCTCTAATTGTGACATTTTAATAGCAGAAACATTAAATTGTATACTGAGCTCACCTGTCTTAGTTTCTCTGTGTCTGCCTGAGACATGTTCATGGTATTCTGTGTATCTGTTACTCCTGTAGTTGGTGTTGGGCCAGAAGCTTGTGAGACTGTGGAAAACTGCTGCCCTTGAGAGCTCATTGGAGAATTTGCAGATGCATTAAAGTTGCCCTCAGATCCAGACCTTTGTTGGTCAGCTTCATGGGCATGCTGACTAGTTCCAAAAGTTTCTGGTTGAGGTCTTGGAGTCATTGGAGGCTGATCGTAAGGATCATGTGCTGGGGCTGCTGGAGCATGGCTAAATGATTCTGTTACAGTAGGTCCTACTGGTCTTGGAGTTTGAGAACATGGATCTGATGGTCTTACAAAAGTGCCCTGCAGAGTAGTTCCTCTGTTTTGGGATGTCTGCAGGAAAGGATCTCGATTTGGCATTAGTCCTGGTCTTCCCGTGGGTCTGTTAAAATTCTCTGGAATCCCTGGCCTTGGAGTTGCTGGTGGCTGAGAATAAGGGTCATTAATAACTGGCCTTGGTGTTCCAGGAGGTTGGGCGTATGGATCAGAATGTCTCTGATTTGCTGGAGACTGAACAAATAAATCTGCTGGCTGTGTAGGTCTTGGCGTGGGTGGTTGCTGCATATATGGATCAACAGTGGTGGGTCGAGGTGTTCCTGGAGGTTGGGAATAAGGGTCAGCAGATGGCCGAGGAGTACCTGGAGATTGGGAATAAGGGTCCTGAGAGGTTGGCCTTGAAATGGGTCCAGACTGAGAGAAAGAGTCACTCTGCTGTCGCATTACCCGGGGTGGATGGGCAAAAGGCTCCTTTATTGCAGGGTGAGGAGTCAGAGGAGGCTGGCTATATGGATCATTAGACTGATTGTGGGAAAAGCTATCCACTGGCCTTGGTGTCAAAACAGGCCTTTCATAGGGATCAACAGCAATGCGTCTTGGTGTTGGTGGCATTGATCCATAAGGATCTTGTGGGGACTGTGGTGGGCGCATTGGAGTTTTAAAGGGTCCAGGGCTGCCATCAACAACGGGAGTAGGAGTCAGTGGTGGTCGTGCATATGGATCAGCAGGAGTTATTCTTTGTCTTTGAAATATATCTGTTCTAGGCGCTGGTTTAGTGAATGTGTCATTGCTTCCAGTTGTTAAAGGAACTTTCCCCGACTGTTCCATAATTATGGGAGATCTTGGTACCCCCAAAGGTTTGGGGAACTGATCTGCTGCCATTACAGGTCTGGGTGTATCTGGTGGTTTTGCATAGGGGTCATTGCTAACTGGAGATGAAGAACATGAATCTCTGACTGGTGAAGGCCTGTTTCCTGCTGGTTCACCTACTTGAATGGGCCTGGATACAGATGATGGTGGAGGACAGGTATCCACTGGTGTAATGGTATTTCTTCTAACAAAGTTTTGGTTAACAGGTGGTGGCCTAGGTGTTCCCACCATTTTAGCATATGGATCCATTGGAGAGGGCGGTCTAGAGTTTGTAGTACTTGGAGGAAACATCTGTTGTGATTGAGGTTGAGGCGTCTGTGACTGAGCAAGAGGATCCTGTACTGGCATTCTAGCTGAGGTTGGGGGTGGAGGTGGAGCTTGTGGTTTGAGGAACACATCATCTGAGGATACTGAAGTAGGGGTACCAGGTAGTTGTTGTTTTGTAAATAGGTCTTTGTGGAATGTCTGTTGAGCAGGGGACATATTTCCATTGCCAGTCTGAGGCGTTAAGGGGCTCTGTATCCCACTGCTAGGTGTGTCTGAGCCAGACTGGTTCAGAAGCTGTTGTGAACTGAACTGTTGTTGTTGTTGCTGCTGTTGCTGCTCATTTTTCACTTGCTCAAGTTTTTGTGTGGCTTCAATTTTGGCTTGCTGCTTACTTTTCTGACGCATTTGCTGATTTAAGATGGGAAGAGAAAAGGTTACATTTATTAGTCCAGGGAACATAAGCAAGGGCATTTTGATGACTGAGCATCAATGAATTAGCATCTTTAGAGACATATGAGATCAGTTAAGAATAATTTAAAAGCTTAAGTACAGTGGGGGCAGAATGCCTGGTCATTTATGAAACTAAATTACATTGGCATGCTCCCCACTGACCAACTGGGGAAAAGTATTTCCCAGACTCCCAGAGGAATAAAGCCGCCTGCCAACCTTTCATACTGAAGAAGTGATGCAGCCTCATTGACAAGAGGTAAAGGGCTTTGGAGAAACAGAAAACTGCCAGTCTCATTTAAAATGAGAGTCCCCAGGGTGAGGGCCTTTTCTGTGACATATGACAGAAAAGGGCATATGCCATTGCTATTGGCTGGCCCCACAGAAATAAAGATAATTAATTATGTTAAGAATCAACTAAAATGGAAAAAATAAGTCACAAATATTTTTATATACCTTTTCTACTTATGACAAAAATCTTCACTCTATGCAGAGTGCATGTTATGAATTTATATTTCCTTCCTTGGGTAGATTAAAATTGATTTTAATCCATTAAGCACAGCAACTGCCAATAAAAAAAAATCTCACAATAATAAACGACCAAATATAACACACCTGTCTGAATTTCCACTCCTGCTCATGTTCCGATTCCCTCTGCTTTAAAGGATCTTTAAAGAGGTCTGAGTCGATTCGAGAGCTATGATCAATGCTATCCTGTTGCTGCTGCCTTTTCATGGAGTCATTTGACATCTGCACTTTATTGATGCGCAGAGCAGCTCTATTATCTCTGGCTTTTTGCTGAGGAAAAAATAAAAATACAAGTAATTTTTCTTGTTTTCTTTTGATAAGTGTAACTACTGCATCTACCCATTCTTCCTACAAAATCTACAACCAAATTATTTATGTGGTCTGATTTAATCGCACACGATCAAGAACAAACTAGGTTACTCTCTTGTAACCAGAGCTACTAACTGCAAGTTTATAGTCTTGACAAAGCTGCAGTGTGGGATTTGTATATGTCAAACCATGTGGGGGCAAAAGAATCATTAAAAATAGAGGCTTTAAATGTAGGTTAGGAGATTCTGTTTACATGCAGCACAGGGATAAAGAAATTCAAATATATCAATACACACATCAAATCTCATATTTGTGTGGTCCAAGATCTGAAGAAAACAGGTGGCTCACAGGTAAGATGAATCAACAGAGGTTCATTTGGACTCATTTGGAGAACTTCAGTTACAGGAGAATCATATGCACTAGTGGGACTACATTAAACAGCCTCTATGCATCTCACTCTGAGCCAGGCTAACAGTACAAGCATAGGATTAAGGACAAAGAAAAATTGGATTGCACAACAACAACTCTTAAGATAAGCATTTTCAAGCAATACTGGAGCTTTTAAACTTTTAATGGCTGCTTCAGGGAGTCGCTTCTGGCTGACATTTTGAATCTGGCTTCTTCTGAGCATCAAATCCTGACAGTTGCTTTTTCAGATTTATGTTACAGTTCTCAAATGGATATTGCACCTTGCAGAAATGAACCTTTTAAAGATTTTAAAAAGCAGTCAAGGATGACAGCCTCAAAGCCATAATGGCAGCTGAACTAATGCCTGCAGCTTCTTACAAAATCCTCAAATTGGTATGACATTTTTGCTCCCTTTTTAAAGTGATGGGATGGTACATATTAAAAAGTGATAAGGTAAAGAAAGCTACAGTAAGAGCAGGAAAGCTGGCTTTTGAGCTTCAGTCACTTGGTAGTTTTAATTATCTTATTCAGAATGAAAGCTGTTAGAGGTGGGGACTGTGGTTTCTTCTATGTTGGTACAGTGTTAATCACATCCGTAGTCCATGAATAATAACCATCAGCAGACATTTGGACTGTAAGCTCTTTGGGGAAGAGTATCTCTCTTACTACGCGTATGTACAACACCTAGCATACTGATCTCGGCTGGGGCCTCTAGGTAATATAAATAAATAAATGGACGTAGTTTATATTAAGACTGAATGGCTGAGAAAATAGCTTTAGAAACAAGTTCTAAAATTACAGAGGTTTACAACTGCATTTTCTGGAACCAGTGAACTTTTAGTAGTTTTAAAACCAAACACCCTGCAGATTAAATGTCTCCCAAAGTGTACAAATGCTAGTTTTAGTTATTTTTACCACATATGGTGCTCTTTCTTGTGAGCTTGCTTTTCTCCACAGTTTAGCAATCTGCTTCACTCTTGTAGTCCAGTCTGCAACAAAAACCAATATATTGTTCTAGTTTGCAGGATTTTGATGATTTTATAGTTCAGACAATTTTTAGAAGTAGAAACAGTTAATCCTTTGGTGAAGAAAGGTGCATAATAGAACTGTTATAAAATTTGTGCCCCTATACAATAAATCATTCACTTACCTGGGAATTCTTCCTTTAGGTTGGGGAAGTTGATATTTGTGTACAGAACAGGTGCTACTGTTGCCATTTCACCTAGTGCTTCTTCTTTTTCCCACTTCAGAGTGCTTCTTTGAGCATTGGACATTGTATCCCCTTCTCCTTCCATAGCGGGAGCAGATGGTGTCCATGAACTGTTAGGATCATTTACTATTGGATTAAATGCTGGGTTCTTATCCCTGACAAATCAAGACAGATGTTTAATTTTCCTCTCAATATAATATGAAAATTTATTTTGTAAACACTCTGTTAACTACTCCAGCAGTTAGTATCATGTCTTTTGTAAAGATTTAAAAGAGCAAAAATGTTTTAAAATGTATTTAATGTCTCTGTCAAATAATAAACATTTAAAGTGTGCAGTGGCAAGTAATGCTTCACAGATACCACTCAAGCTAGGCTCACTGTTGAGTAATTCCACATTCTTCAGCTTGACTTACCTGGTATCACTGTACGGTGGTTGTGTAATAGGAGAGAAAGTGCCTAGTCCACCTCCAGGAGCCAAAGGTGTATGAGGGAGATGGGGGGTAAGTCCAATCAGGCCATTCATAAGTGGCACTCTTGAAAACACACTTTCCCCTGGAAGGCAAAAGTTGAAATGATCAATGTAAAGAATGAGTGTTTGAAGGCTTTCAAGGTGTTCAAGACAAACTTCGGTGAGGAACAGGCCTTTAGTCTAATGAGAAACTACTTATTTGTACATTCTATGTTGCTCGCCATGAATACATTTATGCTGTAAATTAGAAGGTTTCTAACCCTCAGAGGAGTGAGACTCTAGTACAACTTCCAATAGCAGTAGTAGAAGGAAACAGCCTAACTAGTTTTAAACTGGAGCTTGATAAAATGATTTGACAGGATTAAATGATGGGACTGTCTGTGATAGGAGGGGACTCGACTCGATGACCCAGGAGGTCCCTTCCAGTCATACGTTCCTATGTGCCAACCTTAACCTTTTGGAGAGGATTTACGAACATATATCATTCTCCACCACTATAAACTTTACTGAGTCCTTTGTACATGTAAATGTTTCTTATGATTTTGGCAAATCAAAGGATTCTCTGAGAATTTCCCAACTTAACTAATTTTATATCTCAGGCTAGACTGTGTTATATTATTCCATCTTACATATATGTATCTTTTGGGGTGGGGAAATAGAAGAGCAACTTTGAGCATTTATTTTTACTTAGTTAGTGATCTGAATATCTGTTAATACTGCTTGGTTATATATTATTAAATACTTGGAAATGAATTAATGGAAAATAACCTAAAATTCACCAAAAGATGCACACAACTCTTCTATATATGGGTGCACAGCAGGCCCCAAATCCTTTGTTATTTGGGCATATTTTTCTTTTACTACTGGCAACTGTGTATCCATGGGGCCTACAACCAGCAGCTAGGATCTCCTGCTTCTACAACAGAGGTAACTGGTGGTTGTTCAGATATGAGGGTAAGGAACACAGTGGGGACCCAGTCCTTATTGGGACCTAGGGGTGCTGCTGTAATAGATAACAATAATAAAAGCTAAACCCCTTCAGCTGTAATGTAGCAACTGAGATTGTCTGGTTGGCAACCGGCAAAGACTAGAACATGACACACAGACAGCTCTACAGAACCCCAGGCTGCCAACCATTGTGATATTTCTAGCCTTCAAAGTTCTCCCCTAAAGGAGACATAGCAAATATTATGAATTGGTGTTTCAACAACAGCTATTGTTATTTTCTGATCTCTCAGATTACAGCCAGACAAAGAAGTTACTCATCTTGTGTCCCCCTATGGGTGCTCCACTATAGGTGTGTCTGCATCCCTGCGCTGCTGATCGGAGAACTTCAGTAGCAATGTCCATTGGGCCCTCAAATGCACAGTCTCCTTGTGCTGCACCATGAGGATAGAAAGCCGCGTGGGCTAACTGTCCTCAATTCCTTCTCTACCGCAGAATCATAGCGCGAACTCCAAAGTAGGGGAGGAGGGAGATATAGTGGAGCAGCCACAGCGACACACATCTCGAAGAACCATCGTTACTGCACAAGGTGAGTAATTTCTTCTTCTTTGAATAGTGTCCCTATGGGTGCTCCACTGTGGGCGAATCCAAGCAGTACCCCCCTTGGAGGGCTGGGACTTTGTGGTCGGTTTAATCACAGATTATAGTACTGTGAAGCCAAAAATGACATCAGAGGCAGAGTCCCTAGTGATTGCATAATGTTCTGTGAAAGTGTGGACTGCCGCTCTGCAGATCTCTGAGATGGGGACATTCTTAAAGACGACGACAGATGATGAGATAGATCTTTTGGACTGTGTATGGATCGTTCATGTTATAAATCTGGTAGCACTGTCTGATGGAGGTAGATGAAGCATAGAGGATGTCGATAAGCTGGTGGTGCGTATCTTTAACCTTTTCCAATGGTATGAGGAGCGTTTCCACGACCCTCTTCGCCAGCTCTTGGAACAAGTGGAAGTCATCCACCATGGAAGGTGGTGACAGCACGACTGCTTCATCCAGCAAAAGAGGATATGGCCTTGGGTGTGACCTCCTCCTCTGTGTCCACCTCTTGCTCCTCCACTTCTTGGGGTTCTGAGGCCTGTGATGCTGTAGCCGAGGGAGCATGACTGGGAGACTCTTGGACAATGCTCAGTGCCCTCGAAGTAGGCTGCACTGCACAGGGGCCCCAGAATGACCACTGCGGTGGCACAGGGCCTGATGGAGGTGCTCCTGGGTGACAGTACCCAAGATGGTGGCAGTGCCATCTGGTGGTATATTCCTGGACCCTGTCGATAGTGGGTCCCATATGGAGCTCAGGAGGAGTATGGAGAAACCCTTTCCAGCTCGCTGTACGATCCATCACTGGACATCAGAGGGGCATAGCATGATTGTGGGGAAACACCCCTTGGTCAGCCATGACTTGGTGCTGTGATCTCAGCACCGAGGGGCAGAGAGTCAGGAGTTTCCAACATAGCGGGGTCACTGACCTGATGGAATTCTGCTGGTACTGGGCATCCTGGTGTCAGTGGTAATGCTGGGGGAGATGGGGACCTTGTCCATACTGATCTCTCCGGTGCTGGATGGGCGATACCGATGACAGCTCATGTACCAGGAGCATCTTAGGGTGTTTGCCCTTGACTCTAGGTACCAAAGATTCGGTGCCCATGTCCAAAGGGTCCGTGGGCCTAACAATGGTACCGGACACCGAGGATCACCATGAGGTGTGGGTGCTAGATGATCTTGGTGTCAGCGGTGCCCAAGATACTGAATGAGATGGTGACTGCTTTCGGCTATTCCTGGGCTCGCTGAGGGGACTCCTTGCTCTCTTTTCCGACTTGTGAGAGGAGTCCCCGGACCGTTTCTTCAACCCACTATCCTCTGAAGTCGAAGGTTATGGGGAAGAGTCATGCCCGCCGGAGGGTGGGGGTCAGAGAGCAGCCTCCATAAAGCTGATTTTCTGGCAGAGCTCCCTGTCCTTGTGGGATCTCGGTCAGAGCTGCTGCAGAGGGAACATTTTTGTTGGATGCGGCTCTCGCCGAGGCAGCGAATGCACTGGGAGTGCTTGTCCGTGACTGGGATCGCCTCGCTGCAAGTGCAACACTTCTTGAAGCCTGGAGAGCCTTGTCCAAGGGGTCCCCCACCACTGAGGGTCTACACAAGAACAAAGCCTTTTCTTTCTTCTTCTTTTTTTTAAAGGCACAGCCAAATAAAAGTCAAAAGGAGGCTAAAGGGTTTCTAAAAGCTAAAGATTAACAAATGAAAAGGAGAGTTAACGATCTACTAACGGACAGCTAAAGGCTCCAGCTCTAGCCAGGGACAGTTGAGAAGGAACCGAGGACAGTGAGCAAGGACAGTGAACCGAGGACGGGGGCGTGCTGGTGCATGCTGGCTAGCCTTGTGGCGCAGCAGGAGGAGAGACAGCACATGTGTGGGCCCAAAGGACACTGCTACTGAAGTTCTACGATCAGCAGCACAGGGAGGCAGATACACGTATAGTGGAGCACCCATACGGACACTACTTGAAGAAGAACCAATGCTACATCAAGAAAAAGAAAAGGAAAACATATCTATGATGCCAGATAACAGACATAGAGGCACTGCACGCAATCTCCTTTTACAATTCTTAAATAAATATTAACTAGGAACCTACTCTTCAGAGACAGTTGGTATACCAGAGTAAAGTTTTCCAACATATGACTTCAATACTCTTATCAATGAAATAAATAAATCTAGTCAAATGTACCTCAATATTTCAATAAAATATTCAGTCTAGCAATTTTACACAACTATTAAGGCAGAGCATTTTATTTGTATCATTAAAATATTAGTGCAGACATGACGTAGGAACAAACTGGCCATGTAATCTATTACCTCTCGTTTGCTTTAAATTATCTCATTTTTAGAACTTTTTGAAGTCTTATATTTTTCTAGAAATTCATCTACATTAACAAACAAATCATTTTTTCCTTTCTTAGATATCTGGTCGTTCTAGAATTACTCACTACTGAAATCAATTTAGACACTGGAATAGATTTCTGAAGCACAAATACATCATAATGGGCTCTCTGCTTGCACCTAAGCTAGTGCCAACTCTCCTAGAGATGATGGCTGATGAGAAAAGAGTGCTTTTAACTATGCACCTGGATATTATGTAAAACATGGGTTCCCAAACTGTGTGCCCCGACCTAAAAGTGGGCCACAACACAGTGCTGGGTGGTCTGCCAGCAGGGGGGGGACATTGGGGTTAGGGTTGGGTAAGGGGCTGTTGCTCTCCCCAAAACTATACACATTGGCATAGTCGCGGCTGGCGATGACCCTCACTCAGGGTCAGAGGAGCCCAGCATCCCCAGCAGGCGACAGAGAGTGAAGCAGAGATGCCGGGCGAGGCAATGGGGCCGGCCAAGAGGTGGTGGCACTCAGGGCGGCTGGAAGGTTTGCTGCTGTTCCCACTCTGAGCCTGCACACCCCATGGTCTGTGGGTATCAGGACCCCTGGAGTATCGGCCCCGTGGCCCTCCCAGGGACCTGGGCTCAGCAGTGCCGCTCTATTTCCTCCTGGACAATGCTGTGATCAGGACTGTCACAGTTAATGGCCAGGCCCAGCCTGAGCGGCTACCTCTGTCCAGCACTTTGAACCCCTGAGCGCCTCCCTTGTTCCTGGGCAGAGGGTGCCTGTGAGGCATGCTAAGGTGCTGGGTGAGTGCCTGGGGCATGGCTTCCAGGTAATGAGCTCAAGGCACTCAGCGGGCTGCTGAGGTGGAGGGTGTCGGCAGGAGCAGGCTGTGGCACTTGCCTGGCCCCTTCACCCTCTTGCTTGCCCTGGTCCCTGCTGAGGTGAGGGGCCATGCACGCCCCATGGTGCCACTCTCCCTGACAGAACTGTGTTAATAGTGGGCCGCAGTGCATAATGCAGCTGCACAGGTGCGCCTCATGGAACAAAGCCTGGGAACCCCTCATGTAAACAGCCCATGAAATACCATTGATGGGGCACTCCGAGTGAAAACCTAGAATTCTAGGATACTTATTCCAGCATTTTCTCAGAAAAATCCATCCAAGATGGTAGAACTAAATAAAGTAAGTCTGATAACCAGCCTTCTTCTGGAATCATGGCTTGAGAAACAACAAATTTGATTTGGTTTTGCATTTTTTGTTATTGTAAATATTGCAAAATAATGCTAGTTCTCTCTTCCTTGTTTGAATAGTGCTAGTCAATTTTCTTAAATTAACCTTTTTACAGAAATTAGACTGAATGGCACTGTCACATTTAGACAAAAATGTTACAATTAAGGGGCAGATTAGCTCCTTCTTCACCGTGAGAGTGTGCTTAGATGTACTGACAAAGCAATGAGACAAAATGTCATAAGAGCCCTGCTTTATTGCAGACCACTTACAGTACTATACCACAGTCACCCGGTGTAACAGCTCCAGTATTTCACAAAAAGTCCGTCTAACAAAAGATAGCTTTTCCTCTCAGATATCAAAATCCATTCACATATGTATCAGACACTCAATTTCAAGATGATTTGTGAAATGAAGCATATCGAGTATTTACCTGTAGCTCACGAAAGCTTATGCTCAAATAAATTGGTTAGTCTCTAAGGTGCCACAAGTACTCCTTTTCTTTTTACCCTAGCATTGTTTATCATCATATTTATACTACGAAAGATACATAATTGGTTTTGTACAGTCTGTTTTTAAAAGAAACAGAAGACCATACCCTGATTGTGTAAAGGCATTAACTGAGGTGGAGGCTGTGGCAAAGGAGTTGGCTGAGTGGTTGCAGGACTCAATACAGCAGTGAACAAGTCTTCCACATCCTTTCCTCCCAGCTCTGTAAAAATAATATGCATAACTTGGCAGGTTCTGTTATATAAACTAAATTTAATAAAAAAGACAGCAACGCTCAAGAACACATACCTGGAATTTTGTACAGTTTACCAAGGATTGCCCCTGGGCAAAGTAAAAATAACACAAAATTAGCAATAATTCATTTCATGCTCCTAGATAAAACATAATAAAATTAATTCTGTAATTGCAATTGCAAAGGCTAATTTTAAAATTACATAGTTATAATAGAAAATAGGAAGCATTTGCTTAAGTATTCTACAAAGTCAAGATGTAAGACAAACATTTTACCATCTGTGACCATTTTGTCTAGTTCTGGACTGAGAATTCCATCTAATTGTTCTTCACTGAGGGGCCGGGAACTCTGATTGACACTTGGCTGAGGCAGAGAGGAAGGATCATCAGAGATGGGACCAATATCTAGTCCAGCTGAAGAGGTAAGAATATTAAGTCAGCCGTAAACAAGGAAATCTACTGACACAGGACAAAGGGCATAAAACACTTCCAAAATGATTTTTGGTTACAGTTTAGTTGTAAACTAAAGCCATCTGCTAAAATCTAAAAGTTGATGTTCAAGGGAAAATAAGACATCAATAACAAACAGAAAATATCCAATTTAGACTGCTGCATAGTTTGAGGAAGGCATCTAATTTAATTAAATGCTTAGAATTAGAAGACTTTGAACCAAATTTTGTTGTAATGGGACTTCTAAATTTAGTCACAGAATGTTTTCAAACATTTAATTCTCTTAGAACTTTTTATTTTGTTTATTTTAAAAACAGGAATTTCCTGCAGCAGGTACATTTAAACTTGACTGGAAGTTACCTTTGACCTTAAGTATCCCTCAAAACTCACTGAGTCCTCCTGTGTTAGATTAAATATCTACTAAAATACAGTTCACACTAGTAAATATCTGGCCTATATTAAAATGGCAGCAGCTTCTACTTTCAAAACAGGGCTAAAATATTCTGCATTAAATTAGAAAATACAGTTGTGGGTGTTGAGAAAATATAATTGTTACTTATTCTGTGACATTTATTATATCCTTTTAAAAGTTAAGAAAAATATCTCAGAAGCAACAGACTCTTGGTACTACTGTACACAAGTGACTTTAGTACTTGAAAGGTATTGCAGCACCAAATTCCAACTAAGAAGCACCTTTAAAATAATGTAGCCTGTTTCTTCTAGTTATCATAAACCTGTGTTTTTATATAGAAGTTTTATGTAAAAGTGATCAATCATCACCAGTGATAAAAAAAAGACTACGTTGATCTTTTTATTCATGCTTTATACATAGGCATAATTAAGATGTGTTTTTAAATTAAAAACAAATATATCACTAATACAACTATGTGTAATACTGTCAAATATGAAAGAAAGCAAGGAAATGCATAGTTTTGCATTGTGAAACACACAAAAATAGCAAATGTATTCAAAAAATTCAAAAGAAAACTATCTAGAATTCTATCAAGTGCACAGTGCAGGTTTTGTAAATTGTGCTTGGCTCAAACAACACAGAAAGATAGCAAAAAATGAAAGCATGGATTAGTTACACAGAGTAATGATGCACTAACATCTATGCATGCACAAACAGTTCTTTCAGCTGAAACCACTAGGAAAGATGACTACTTCTAACCATGGGTCATCCATTGTTTAGTTTCTTACCAAATGGGGAGGGTGAGTTCTCAACCTGGAAAGTGCATAAATCAAGACCTACAGGACCCAAACCAGATAAAATGGATGATTATAACAAGAGAAAAAAAAAAAAGAAAAATAAACTAAGAGCATACACTGCTGCATGCTGAAAAAGCTACGCAGGTATGATAGACATCAGCAGCTGTTTTTATTCCTTTACAAGCAGCAAAGCAAAGGGCTGAATAAAACAAAATACTGAAGAGTTTTTGGTTTTTTGTAAAAGAAGAGATAAAAGTCCTTCTGAAATTGATATAACAGTTACATAAATATCAAAGCCACACATCACATAACCTGTGAACATAATACATGAAATGTGTCTATAATCAAGAGAACAAAGAAAACAGTCACCAAGGAGCCGTTAAAAGCTCATACCTGAGTGATCTCCAGACTTTACTAAATCATCAGAAAGTATTCCAAGAATATCATCATCTGTGTTCAAGACCTCTGAAAGGTCAGCCAAAGGGTCATCAGAACTACCTATGTAAGATACAATAAACTAAAAATCAGTACAACCATGACACTCTCATATTTATTCAATTATTTGTCCAGTGATTTACATGGATTTAGCAATTTCCTAAATTTAGTAAATGTAATGAATGAGCATGTTGTAAGGAAGACTGACTGGATGATTTTAGGAAAAAACATATAGGGAGAATTTCTAAAAAAAAGAGAGAGAAAACAATAATCCCACAAATTTAAACAAGTAAACCAACTCTAATTCAGTATATCATAATATGGAAGAATGTCTTAGGTAACCACAATGCACGTAAGTATAAGGAGAAAATAAATCAAAGTCAGGCTGGGGAAAAAATTTCTGTTTTATGAGAGTGATTTTCTTATTAATTATATTTTTGAGGGAACATCGCATTTGAAGTTTTTCTTTAGCTATATTTATTATACCAGGCAAATATCAACTGTATTGATAACTCAAAGTGTCAAAAAATCACGAGTGGTTTAAAATTCATGACATTTAACAAAACAAAAACAATGTTTTTTTTATTTGCCTTCTATTTTTTAAACCTTTAGGGTACACTTGGGTTTTCTCTGCAAACTATGAAGGTAAGAAACACACCTTTTTCCCCTCTTTTTTTAAATTTAAGCTTTCTTTCAAAATAATATGACTCCAGGATCTAAGGCTTTAAAAAGAAACAGCCAATATCGCAAGATTCACAATAAAATTGCAAGAGCTGGCAGCACAGTAAACATTAAAGATGAAATTTAAATTTTTACTACTGATGGGGAAGTTATGTTCACAAGTATCTTCAGGCCCTGCAATTTATAATCATTTGGCTACCATGGCATTTAGTTCACTGTAATAATTATTTCTTCTTGTAATCCTGGAAATATGCATTTGTGAATAAAGTTACGAACATACGTACATGGTTTGCAGGATCAGATTCTACCTCTAGCCTGGATTGAACGTTTGGGAAGTGTCCACCCTAGCCTTAACTTGAGGCAGTTTACACATTTGTAAACAAATTGATAGTTAACTCTAGGTAAAAATATCTGCAGATAAACACTTCAACACAAATCACTGAATATCATGAAGCATTCCAATAGGATGAGTTTGACAAATAAACCGGAATAACTTAGAAAGTCTATCAGGGAAAGTAAAGACTACTGAAACCACCCGGAGAAGTACCTCAGGAGTAAAAAATGAAGAGTAGACAGTAACATGGAATAAGAAAAGGAGTACTTGTGGCACCTTAGAGACTAACCAATTTATTTGAGCATAAGCTTTCATGAGCTACAGCTCACTTCATCGGATGCATACTGTGGAAAGTACACAAGATCTTTTTATATACACAAACCATGAAAAAGTGGGTGTTTACCACTACAAAAGGTTTTCTCTCCCCCCACCCCACTCTCCTGCTGGTAATAGCTTATCTAAAGTGATCACTCTCCTTACAATGTGTATGATAATCAAGTTGGGCCATTTCCAGCACAAATCCAGGTTTTCTCCCCCCCTTCCCCCCCCCCCCCCCACAAACCCACTCTCTGGGGGGGGGGTAAAGGGCGTGATCATCATACACATTGTAAGGAGAGTGATCACTTTAGATAAGCTATTACCAACAGGAGAGTGGGTTTGTGGGGGGCGGGGGTGGGGAGAAAACCTGGATTTGTGCTGGAAATGGCCCAACTTGATTATCATACACATTGTAAGGAGAGTGATCACTTTAGATAAGCTATTACCAGCAGGAGAGTGGGGTGGGGGGAGAGAAAACCTTTTGTAGTGGTAAACACCCATTTTTTCATGGTTTGTGTGTATAAAAAGATCTTCTGTACTTTCCACAGTATGCATCCGATGAAGTGAGCTGTAGCTCACGAAAGCTTATGCTCAAATAAATTGGTTAGTCTCTAAGGTGCCACAAGTACTCCTTTTCTTTTTGCGAATACAGACTAACACGGCTGTTACTCTGAAACCTAACATGGAATAGAGATGGAGGCAAGTGAAGGTGGGTAGGAGAAAGAGGGACATCAGTAAGACACACCACTAGAATGATAGAAACTAGAAATAGGAAAGACATCTACTGTCCAACCCCTGCCATTGCAGCATTTTTTAGTTTTATTCAATCTAGTGTAACCTGGCTCAAGGAGTGTGCTTCCTGAGGCTACGCCAGAGTCTTCTAGACTTCACATGACCTAAAGGTTTTTTCAGATATTTAGATTAAAGTTTTCCTTTCTCTAAGTTGATCCCACTACTCCTACAGGTTCTTCCCTGAACCATGCTAAAAATCAGAGTAGACCAGACAATAGACCTGACCCTCTTTGTATAATCATTTACACCCATCATTTGCATAGTACTGCCTTCCTTTGGGTAATGTTTTATGCTTCATGCTCACTTTGCAATTTATAGGACAATATATCAGTGGAGAATGGCTACAAATTGAGCTACATTATTGTGCATAGAGAACAGGGACTAATTTTAATGAGGGAAGCACTTTAAGTGCCTCAGAAATATATCAGCTGTGGATAGTTTTTTATTTAATCGGTGTACCTGGTGCTACAAAAGACTATGGAACGTAAGTACAGTACTGTGAACGAAAGTTGGTTCTGCTTTTGTGATAAAATTTTGCCTTTTGCATATTAACTTTTGTATTTTGGTGCCAGTACACAAATCATGCAAATGGTTGGGCAATTCATGTAGCACCACAAAGTGATGCTGATGACATAAGATAGCTGGATGGTTTACTAGCTGGCTAGCTAAAAGAATCTGATGCAGTCAGCGCTTGGCTTTTATGAAATTCCAACCAAGAATGCATACCTGGCCTATGGCAGAGTTACTGAAGGAGGAAAAAAAAGTCCCCTAATGTAGCAAACACCCAGGCAGAATTGGCAATTCTGTTTCAGTTTTTCTGCAATATTTTTTTCCATGCTGTGGCAGTTTTCCCTTTAGGCTTCAATAAAGCTATCTTGGCACGGTCCTTAATACTTTAAGCACCTTTTAATTAAAACAAAAATCTTAATCTAAGTAGTTAGAAATGGCTCATGGTGAAAAGATGTAACTGAACAGAGTTTACAACTTAGACTGCCTCTCTGTTGGCCAGCTCTGTTCCTGTTGTATTCACTGTCACTTTTTTTTTTTAAAAGAGCTTTTTTCCAATTTGTTCTAAAATTTGTCACTTTTTTTTTTCTTTTAGTTAAATTGAATGTGTGTTCAGTCTTAGCTTGGAAACTGCCAAGTTGTTTTGGTCAGCTGCTTCAGATGAAAGCCAAAGGCTTGACACCAGTTGTCACTTCACTTCGCTGTTTTGGATTGGAGATGAAAACTAATGCCAAGCAAAAAGGAAAAATGACTTACCTGCATTTCTGGGTTCCTGAATGAACACAGTTATATTGCTACCTTGTGAACGTCATTCCTCTGGTGCATTTATTTGTTTTTGTTTATTTAAATTCAAATAATAAAGATGCCTATCTAAGGCTCTAGGCTGTCTCACACAATTAATTACACAATACATACAATTGAATTAAATCTCAGCAACATTAAAATCCGTTCCAGTGGAACTCTGCCAACCACCTGCCTTAATCATCATCTGGGAAGCATACCCTCAGCCATCTCCAGAGACCATATCAAACAGATGTCTTTTGTAGCATGCCCAAATAGTCACCAAACGGGATATTTCAGACCAAAGGAGGATAAGAGAGGTTTGGGGAGGATGGAGGGAGAACGAGTTCCAGAGTCCCATTCTCACAGAGAATGTCCTTCCAGCTGTCCCTCTTTTTTATAACAAGGGGGATCCAGCTCAGGTAACCCTGTTAACTGCAGCAGTGGTAGTATGGCCTGGCGAGAGAGACAACCCCTCAGGGAGGTCGATCCCAGGCCATTTAGGGCTTTATAGGTCATAATCAACACTTTGAACTCCACCAATGGGCAGCAAGTGCATATCCTGGAGCTCTGAGGTCATGTGATCCCAGTATGATGCCCTGCTCAGTAACTGAGCTGCTGCATTCTGCACCAGCTTCAGTCTCTGAATGGTTTTAAGGTGGGGCTTTGACAGTCTGTACCCCTATATTCACCCCTTTTACAGGACTATGATAAATCTTGTATAACGTATGCCTTGTAAGGTATCATTTGAAAACTTGTAATTTGCTGATCATATGTCCTGGTAAAATATGCGTGGCAACACTGCATGTAAAGTTATAAGATTCCACTGTATGGTATTACTAAGACTTGTTCCAGTCTGGGGGAAGCAGCCACAAACCATTCCCCAGAGACAAAAGGCTAGCCAACGCCTCACCCAGGTGTCAACAAAATCAACTGGACCATCGCCTGTTAAATGGCCATTTTTTGGCAGGAAAGAGGACATGGGTGAAAATCTGTAATTTCACAAAAAAAGAGGAGGGGGTTCCCATCCATACAGACTTTATGTCTTCTGAACCTGAGCTGGAGATGATTCTTGAAGAAGAGAAAGAACTATGAGGATAGAGTAGGCGCCCCAAATAATTCCTCCCTTTCTCTCTACCCACAGTACCCACAACACCTGAAGAACAGAGGAAACAACTTTGGATTGGGGGAGAATCCTGACTGAAAGGAATTCAGTAACTGCTGTAACATGCGGTGAGAGAGACCTTTGCTTTGAGTTCACTTAGCTTGTTAAATTTGGCATTAGTTGTGTTTTACTTTTATTTTCTTGTAACCAATTTTGACTTTGATGCCTCATTACTGGTAATCACTTAAAATCTATCTTTTGTAATTAATAAACTTATTTTATTTTATCTAAACCTATGTGTTTGGATTGAAGTGTTTGGGAAGTTCCCTTTGGGATAACAGGATTTGTGCATATCATTTTCTATTAATAAAATGACGGATTTTATATGAACTTGTATTGTCTAGGAGAGAGCTGGGCAGTACAAAATGTACATTTCTGGGGGGAAGTCTGGGGCTGGAAATTTGATGGTGTTACTCTGCAGTTTTCAGAGTAGCAGCCGTGTTAGTCTGTATTCGCAAAAAGAAAAGGAGTACTAGTGGCACCTTAGAGACTAACCAATTTATTTGAGCACGAGCTTTCGAAAGCTCATGCTCAGATAAATTGGTTAGTCTCTAAGGTGCCACTAGTACTCCTTTTCTTTTTACTCTGCAGTGTAATTCATGGGTGGCTGGCTATAGCACTCATACACTATAACTGGGAACAACTTACTTGCTTGAGGCTATGTGAGAGGAGACCAGGAGTGATAACTCTCACAGCAAAGCAGTGTAAAAGGCGCCCCAGGTTGGAGAACTGAGGGGATACAGCTGTTCATCGATCTAGATTGTATCCTGGGACAGTGGCCCCAGGTAGAGAGCACTGCAATAACCGGGTCTTGCAAAAGCAGGGATAACAGTGGCGAGGTTTGCATCCAAAATGAAAGGTTGCAACCACTTACTCAGATGCAGATGAGGAAAAGCTGACTGAGTCACTGCTGTAATACGATCCTCAAACAGCAGCTGGGAGTCTAAAATAACCCTAAATTGTGAACACTAACAACTAATGGCAGTGATAATCCCTGATATCACCTCCACCACCGCTTCTGGCTGTTTCCCCCAACCCATCATCACCATCTCAGTCTTGTCTGAATTGAGCTTCAGCCACGTCGCTCTCATCTATGCCTCAATTTCAACCAGACATGGGCTGAGGCACTGAACCCATCATCCAAGTCAGATGAGACAGAGACCTATAGACTGATGTCATCAGCACACTGAAAACACTAAACACCCATGGCTCCTTATTAACCCTTCTAAGGGTCCCATATAGATGTTGAACAGAAGGGATGACACAGTGGCAACCTGCAGCACCCCATCCTTGAGAACTCTTCCAAGAAGACAAGCAATTGCACACAAATACCCATTAAGATCTGTTGTAATAGGGGTTTCTGAGAGTAAAGAACAAGGCCACTGATCAAAGGCAGCTGATGCAGATCTAATGCCACTGACATTGTCTTCATCCCTAACAAGAAGGAGATCAGCCACCAGTGTGATCAATTCAGTCTCTGTGCCATACCCAGGTCTATAGCCAGACTGACAAAGGTTCAAGGAGGTCAAAGTCTTCCAGATACTGTGAGAGCTGTCTCACCATAACCTTCTGCACAATCTTAGTCAAAAAGGGAAAGATGTGATACTGGTTGATAATTAGCAAGATTGCAGTGGCCAGTGATGTCTTCTTAAGCAAAAGTGGCGCTAATGCTTCCTTCAAGAAAGACGCTGACAATCTCCATAAGTAAGTATTTCCTCTCTGGCCTTCATCAGCCAGGAAGAACATGGATCCAAAGCAAAGGCTGAGGAACAAAATTCTCCTAACATCTCTAGTACCTCAGGGAGCATTACTGGCTGAAATTCCAGGAGTGAAGACAAGGCCCTTGTTCCCTGAAGAGCTTGTTTTGTCACCCTGGAAACAGATAAGCCATCTCTAATCTGATCAATATTGTCCACAAAAGAGCAAAACAATTTCCTTACAATGGGAGGGACTCAGACCAGCTACTGAGCTGAGACAGTCCAGATTTACCAGATGATCTACCATCTGAAATAAATCTGCAGATGCTATCATGGAGGGAAAGAACTGTTTCTTGGCCGCACACACAGCCATCGCACAAGAGTTTTAAAAAAAAAATCTTTACGCTGAAACCAGTCAGGCTAGGCATGGGACTTCCATCACTGGCACTCCAGCCATCTCATGGTGTATTACAAGATGGAATATGCACAAGTCATAGTTCTGACTCACTGAAATCTCAACAGCAGGATGGATACATCGGCTGACTTGGCATTCCTATAGACCTATAGTGGCTGCTGGTAATTACTGTTATACTTATAAAAAGAAAAGGAGTACTTGTGGCACCTTAGAGACTAACCAATTTATTTGAGCATAAGCTTTCGTGAGCTACAGCTTACTTCATCGGATGCATACTACGGAAAGTGTAGAAGATCTTTTATACACACAAAGCATGAAAAAATACCTCCCCCCACCCCACTCTCCTGCTGGCAATAGCTTATCTAAAGTGACCACTCTCCTTACAATATGTGTGATAATCAAGTTGGGCCATTTCCAGCACAAATCCAGGTTTTCTCAACCCCCCCCCCCCCCCCAACACACACAAACCCACTCTCCTGCTGGTAATAGCTTATCTAAAGTGACCACTCTCCTTAAAATGTGTATGATAATCAAGGTGGGCCATTTCCAGCACAAATCCAGGGTTTAACAAGAACGTCGGGGGGGGGGCGGGGGAGGAGGGAAGGAGGAAAAAACAAGGGGAAATAGGTTACCTTGCATAATGACTTAGCCACTCCCAGTCTCTATTCAAGCCTAAGTTAATTGTATCCAATTTGCAAATGAATTCCAATTCAGTAGTCTCTCACTGGAGTCTGGATTTGAAGTTTTTTTGTTGTAATATCGCAACTTTCATGTCTGTAATCGCGTGACCAGAGAGATTGAAGTGTTCTCCGACTGGTTTATGAATGTTAAAATTCTTGACATCTGATTTGTGTCCATTTAGTCTTTTACGTAGAGACTGTCCAGTTTGACCAATGTACATGGCAGAGGGGCACTGCTGGCACATGATGGCATATATCACATTGGTGGATGTGCAGGTGAACGAGCCTCTGATAGTGTGGCTGATGTTATTACGCCCTGTGATGGTGTCCCCTGAATAAATATGTGGGCACAGTTGGCAACGGGCTTTGTTGCAAGGATAGGTTCCTGGGTTAGTGGTTCTGTTGTGTGGTATGTGGTTGCTGGTGAGTATTCACTTCAGGTTGGGGGGCTGTCTGTAGGCAAGGACTGGCCTGTCTCCCAAGATTTGTGAGAGTGTTGGGTCATCCTTCAGGATAGGTTGTAGATCCTTAATAATGTGTTGGAGGGGTTTTAGTTGGGGGCTGAAGGTGACGGCTAGTGGTGTTCTGTTATTTTCTTTGTTAGGCCTGTCCTGTAGTAGGTGACTTCTGGGAACTCTTCTGGCTCTATCAATCTGTTTCTTCACTTCCGCAGGTGGGTACTGTAGTTGTAAGAATGCTTGATAGAGATCTTGTAGGTGTTTGTCTCTGTCTGAGGGGTTGGAGCAAATGCGGTTGTATCGCAGAGCTTGCCTGTAGACGATGGATCGTGTGGTGTGGTCAGGGTGAAAGCTGGAGGCATGTAGGTAGGAATAGCGGTCAGTAGGTTTCCGGTATAGGGTGGTGTTTATGTGACCATCGTTTGTTAGCACTGTAGTGTCCAGGAAGTGGATCTCTTATGTGGACTGGACCAGGCTGAGGTTGATGGTGGGATGGAAATTGCTGAAATCATGGTGGAATTCCTCAAGGGCCTCTTTTCCATGGGTCCAGATGATGAAGATGTCATCAATATAGCACAAGTAGAGTAGGGGCGTTACAGGCCTAACAAAGAAAATAACAGAACGCCACTAGCCATCACCTTCAGCCCCCAACTAAAACCCCTCCAACGCATTATTAGGGATCTACAACCTATCCTGAAGGATGACCCAACACTCTCACAAATCTTGGGAGACACGCCAGTCCTTGCCTACAGACAGACCCCCAACCTGAAGCAAATACTCACCAGCAACCACATACCACACAACAGAACCACTAACCCAGGAACCTATCCTTGCAACAAAGCTCGTTGCCAACTGTGCCCACATATCTATTCGGGGGACACCATCACAGGGCCTAATAACATCAGCCACACTATCAGAGGCTCGTTCACCTGCACATCCACCAATGTGATATATGCCATCATGTGCCAGCAATGCCCCTCTGCCATGTACATTGGTCAAACTGGACAGTCTCTACGTAAAAGACTAAATGGACACAAATCAGATGTCAAGAATTATAACATTCATAAACCAGTCAGAAAACACTTCAATCTCTCTGGTCACACGATTACAGACATGAAAGTTGCGATATTACAACAAAAAAACTTCAAATCCAGACTCCAGCGAGAGACTGTTGAATTGGAATTCATTTGCAAATTGGATACAATTAACTTAGGCTTGAATAGAGACTGGGAGTGGCTAAGTCATTATGCAAGGTAGCCTATCTCCCCTTGTTTTTTCCTAACACCCCCCCCCCCCCCACGTTCTTGTTAAACCCTGGATTTGTGCTGGAAATGGCCCACCATGATTATCATACACATTGTAGGGAGAGTGATCACTTTAGATAAGCTATTACCAGCAGGAGAGTGGGGTGGGGGGAGGTATTTTTTCATGCTTTCTGTGTATAAAAAGATCTTCTACACTTTCCACAGTATGCATCCGATGAAGTGAGCTGTAGCTCACGAAAGCTTATGCTCAAATAAATTGGTTAGTCTCTAAGGTGCCACAAGTACTCCTTTTCTTTTTGCGAATACAGACTAACACGGCTGTTACTCTGAAACCTGACATACCTATGAGACATTTAGAAAAAGAATTCTTGAAGTAGCAGGACAGTTGGGAAAAAGAGAGATTGCTCCCTTGAGTGAAGCTGGCCTTTCAGCAGCACTTTGTGGCGCTCCAGCCATGTTCAAGACTCACTATCCATCAAGTTAAAATAACATTCCCAGTTTAGCTTTTGCAGTAGAAAGCTGCCTTTTGGCTACAAACTGCACCCTGAAAGAGCATTCAGGCTCATGGGGGACAATATAAAGGCAAAAAGAATCCCCAAAAGTCTGAGTAGTCTGGGAACCTAAAATAATCAATACTAAAAATTAGACAATAATAACTTTAAAATAAATATTCACCAGTACAAAGAACAGGTTTTTAATGTTGTTTTCCAATTAGTCTACTGTAGCCTTCCATCATGAAGGATTTGTCTTCCTAAAACAAGATACACCTACCCTGTTTCTAAGTGTTTTGAAAACATGCAAATTAAAATCAAGGAGTCTTATTAGAACATGTATAAGGCAAGTCAGTGGAAGGCCTGCAGCTGTGTATTAGTGACTCCAGAATGAACACCCAATTGTGGCTTATCACCCAATATAATGTTAACTTGTCTTATAATATTAAGTTAAAGAATGTTAGAAAGTGTATACGTTAAAAACGAACACACAAAAGCATGCGAAAGCTCCTATAACAACAAAACCAAACATGACTGAATTATCACTAACTTTAGCTTGGTATACCTTGAGCTCCCAGTTTTGCTTGAGCTGGAGTAGAGGCTGAACTAAGCAGTGGGTCGGAAGATGGATCTAGAAAATTGGTGGTCTGATTAGTTTTACACGACATCAGAAGTGATTCTTCGGATAAATTATTTAGGCTCATCTTACTTTGTCTACTGATATCTAGGAGATCTTTTCCAAAGAAAGCTTCCTGTAATGAAGACAAACATACATTAAAGTCAGTCTATTTAGGGAAATTTTTATATCTATCTGTCTACATAAGAAAGCTTTACTAGTTATAGCAATATAGTTATATAGCATCCATATGGACACTATTATATTGGTATAAGAGTGTCCACTCTGGAAGGGGGAGGGGAGGCATGTGTGTGTGTGTCACTGGTGGAGGGTAGTAGTGGTTACACTGGTACAACCACATCAGTTTAAATTCACATCTTAGGTTATATAAGAAAAAAAACATACCAAAAAACTTTCCTTAGGTACCAACATATCCCCTTGGTATCTGAGCACAACACAATCTTTCATGTATTTATCCTCACACAAACATCACTGTGAGGCAAGGAGATCCTAGTGACTGACTTGACCAAAGCCACACAAGAAGTCTGTGGCAGAGTAGGAAACTGACCATGGGTTTCCTGAGTCCCAGGCCAGTGTTCTAACCACCGACCATCCATCTTTTCTGAATGGTTAACAATTAGCAGAAATCATCGCACTGTGGAGCTGCAACACAAAACCTCTTTCTTCATGGAGCATAAAGTTGTTCATTTTCATTAGCAGACTTACATACACTGTATAATAGCTGCCATTCACTTGCAGCTGACTCAGGAAAAGTACATCAGGAACCCACTGACTGGTCAACAGACTAGACAATCTTAAAACCAATTTATCAGTTGCAGTATTTTTAATTTATTTATTGTCACCTCCTCATTTGGCCCTAGAAACCCCTATCATTTTAAGCTCTAATTGTTAGAAATGTAATTAAAATTATTTTTAAATTTCAGTTATTCTCTGCTTTAATGAAGTCAGAACCTACACACAAGAGCTAAAGAGGTAGTCTATGTTTCCCAAGAATCAGATTAAGTAAAAAAACCAATCCATCCCTTCTAATAAGAGGAAGTTCTAATTCAAGGATTTTCTCCCTGCCATGAATACAGAGTATTTTTTCCTCATCAAATAATATTCTGTGATGTTTCTGTAAAGAAAATGTAATAATACCAAGATCTGACTAAGCCTTTTGACAGTATTCAGTATATGCAAGTATGCAAATTGAAGGTGCAGTGTTTCAGTGTACTCGGAGGGAAAAAATACAGAATGTAATTTGAGTGTTATTGCTCAAGCAAGCAAGGGACTGGAAGACAGAGAGATAGTTGCCCAAGCTTGTGAAAGCCTTGTATTCAATGTGGCAGCATTTTTCTGTCTGTCTGCATGTAACTCAACAACTTTTGAATTAAATACTGCATCCAATCAATTCCAAAGTTTCATAGGGCACATTCTAGGCATCAATGGCCAGAATCTTTTGATGGGAAAATCAGGAGAAAATTTGTGTGGGACAGTTAGAGCTTCCAAGCACCTCTGCAATTGTCTATAGATCCACCTCTGGTTGATGGCACCCATTAACACCGTCCAGCACAACAATACCCCTATCTCATCTCTGTCTACCATTGTTCACATTCTGAATGACTTATCTCCCAGACTATGCTCTTGAATGAACTCACACAGAAAAATGATAAAAGACAAAAACACCATATCCCCTGTGGGTGAACACTTTTCACAAAATGATCACTCTAAAATCTGATCTCTCAGACCTCATCCTCAAAGGAAACCTGCATAACACCTTCAACAGACAAGCCTGGGAATGTAAGTTCATAACTGTTCTAGTTATGAAAATAATTAATAGAGACACTGGATTTATGGTTTATTACAACAATCTATAACCCAGTAGCCCCCATCCGCCCATCTCTTTCCCCCCATGACTGGAGAGGTGTTAATGGGCCACTTCACTTTGAATGGTCCGTTGAAATATGGTGCCACAAGTCCTCCTTTTCTTTTTGCGAATACAGACTAACATGGCTGCTACTCTGAAACTTTGAAATATGGGTTAACTACTTAGGGTTAGTCTACACTGGCAATGTTAAAGCGCTACATTAAAAACTACCTCCATGAGGGGCGTAGCTACCAGGGCTGAGGGAGCTGCTGGTGCACTGTCTACACTTGCACTTTACAGTGCTGGAACCTGCTGCGCTCAGGGGAGTGTTTTTTCACACCCCGGAGCGAGAAAGTTGCAGTGCAGACAACCCCTTATGCTAAACAATCCATTCCACCTTGTGTTTAGCTGTGACACTCCCAGACCTGAAGAAGAGCTCTATGTAAGCTTGAAATCTTGTCTCTCTTTCTTCAATAGAAGTTGGTCCATTAAAAGATATTACTTCTTTCTTATCACTCAGACAGAAAGAAGAATAATAGGGGGGGTAAGGGGGGGGGAGAGAAGAGGAAGGAAGGGTATGGGGCAAAGGGGGCTTGAACATAGCCCACAGCATGGGGGTGGGGGAAGATTGGGGGACCCTGGCATAGGGGGATGGGTGCAACACACAGAACCCCTACCAGGAGGGAAAGGCGGGAAGTGGGGGCACATAGGGTGTGTGGAAGAAGGCACCCTCACATGTGGCAGAGTGGGCAATGGGGGACACACAAATGTCCAGGCATGAGGGAGGGGTGGGGAGAGTTGCACAGAGTCCTTAAAATAGAGGGAGATGGGAGGGTTGGAGAGCTTGTGGGAGGGGAATGAAGGAATGCAGGGAGTCCCTGGTGTGTGCAATAAACTCATTACAGAAGCTACAAAGAGTAGCTTTTATTATATATTCCTTATTCAAAAGCCACTTCAACTGAGTGATAAATTAGATATCAGAAAGCGAACATTTATACTTTAAATATATTAGCAGTTTATTCAACACATGCAAACGTTAGTTTTAAATAGCACATAATGGATAGCAATGACTGTACCTGCAAGTATGCAGGGAAGGTTTCTTCAAGTTTATTTTTCTTTTTCCTGTAACGCTTTTTTATTTTCTCAGTATTTTCAGAAATAGGAGTAGACTCATCAACCGGTGTATCTGGCAGCTGTTCAGTCCAACCTAAAAACAACATTCATGCACAAATACATCACAATTCTCTTTATATCTCTGGCCCACTATACACATCTGATGTTTATTATTTAAGAGGAACGATATGTACTATGCAGTCTAACTCTCTGAAGTACAGTTCTGCTCTGAAAAGGGTCTCTGTAAAAATGGTATTGTGGGATTGCATCTTTGTTGTTTCTCAATTCCCATACTGAATTTGCTGATTCAAAATGAAACGTAATTAAATAAAGCTGAGAAGTGACAATTCTGTTAATCATCTTGCCTACACTTGTGGTGGAGGGTAGGGTTCATGTAGCTACCTGTTGCATCCACACTCATACTGTGGTGTGTAGCTACATGGGGCAATGAAAGGCTCTGGCAGGGAGGAGGCTGTGGGCTTTGGCTCCAGGGATCCTTTCCTCACTGCTTCCCCTTGCCAGAGCCTTTCCTACTTGCCAGAGTTTTTCACTGTGGCGCAGAAAGGCTCCAGCAGCTGGGAGGCAGCAGGAGTCTATACTGCTAAAAACAGCAGCGTAGATGGGGAGAGTTATTGCTTGGGCATGTAGACAGCCATGCAGGCTACGCATTCTGGGGTTCAAGCATGTAGGGCACTCTAGTCTACTTGCCTAAGCAGTGCCTCACCTTCTACACTGCTATTATACGCAGGCTGGCTGGGCATGCAGAGTCTGCACTCTATACGTCGCCGTAAGTGTAGACCTACCAAATGATTCATAAGCCAGAAAAGTATCCAGCCCAGCTCTCCTACTTATGCTAATTTGGCAATGGTAACAGTAAGAAATCAAGCAGCGCTGACCTGGAATGTATGCAGGGAACAGGTCCATTGCAAAAGGAGGTGCCACTTTTACACAGTCACTTTTCTGACCATAACCATACATTACAGTTCATGGATCTTAGAAAAAGCAGAGACTTCCTAAAACCAAGATGCAGGATTTGCTGCATCTAAATCATACAAGACAGGTGCCTATCCAGCCTCCCTTTGAAAACCGCCAATGAAGGAGTTTCCACAACCTCCTTTTTTCACACTCCTGAGCGAGAAAGTTGCAGCGCTGTAAAGTGCCAATGTAGACAAGCCGTGAGGATCAGGTTCTAATAATCAGTTTGTAGGAGTTTAGCACCTGTGCTCCACAAGCAGTCACGCTGACTTCAGTTCAAGGGCTATATTATATATGATTTAATATTTAAGGGTCCGTGGTTCATAACCTTTCCAGACTACTGTACGCCTTCCAGGAGTCTGATTTGTCAAGTTTCACCTCACTTTAAAACTACTTGCTTTAGAAAATCAGACATAAAAATACAAAAGTGTCACAGCACACTATTAATGAAAAATTACTTACCTCCTCGTTTTTACTGTATAATTATAAAATAAATTAACTGGAATATAAATATTGTACTTACATTTCAATGTCTAGTATATAGAGCAGTATAAACAAGTCATTATCTCTGTTAAATTTTAGTTTGTACTGACTTCACTAGTGCTTTTTATGTAGCCTGTTGTAAAACTAAGCAAATATCTAGATGAGCTGATTAAGCCCCTGGAACACCTCTGTGTACCCCTAGGTGAGAATTATTGGGCTAGATTATACAGCCCTTTCTCACATTAGTGAACAGTTACTCAAGTTCTACAGTCCATAAAATCCACCCTCAGAAAAGAAGGTATCTCAACCACAGAAGGGGTCTGGAAAAGTGTTTATGATATTCAAACAGATGCAAATACCATACTTTCTTATAAACATATCAACGACAGATGCAACTGTTAAATGAATAAAACTAGGATAATTAACCCCCTTCCACACACACTTATTGTTTTAGGGCCTCATTTATTCTCATGATATAATCAGTTTTTTTGATTAGCCACGTTGTTGAGTGCCCTTTGTCAGGCCCTGCTGCTAAGGTGTGAAAAAATGACCTATCAAACTACGGAAGTGCCACCTGAATGCAGTTAACACCTTATCAGGTGTTAAAGCAATGTATGAAGGTTATAAAAGAGGGGCCCATATGCTACAGTATGTAAGGAACAGGCAAAGGAAGTTTTTCACAGCAGGCTGAGCAGACATCCTATTCCAAACTAAAAGAATATTTACAAAGCAGACACTCATGGTATAGCTACAGTGCTTAGGGGTGTGAAAAATCCACACCCCATAGAGACGTAGCTATTCCGACCTAACCCCTGGGCAGACCAGTGCTAGGTTGATGGAAGAGGTGGATTACCAATGCCAATGGGAGAAGCCCTCCTGTGGTGGTAGGTAGCATCTACACAGAAGTACTACAGCAGCACAGCTGCACCACCGCAGCGTTTTAAAGGTAGACATACCCTTACATGTAGTACAAATGTTATACAAACAAATGGAACCATTTGTCAGTAGGGGGTCCAAGCTATAACAGTAGGTCAGTAGCTGAGCTGGGAATGGAACCTAGATCTCCTGAGTCCCAGTACAGTGCCCACTCTACTAGAGCACACTGTTTCTCTTAGCTGTGTCTCAGTAACCTGAAACATTTTATTAGTGTTTCAGGACATTTCTAGTTCTGTCTCTTTGTGAATTTTAGACACTGCTGTAAATACAAATGAATTAGTATAGCAGCCAAATTCATAAAATGAGGTGACAACATTAATCATGTAACCATTTCTCCACTGCAATAATCTCCTGACAGCAACAGATAAAAAACTAGTTCCATCATTTTTCTAAATTAAGCATTGGCAATAATTTACAAACAAATAAATGTTAGTACATACCATCTTCTCTGCTAGGCAACTGCTCAGAAACAGAGCCGGAAGAATCTTTCCTGGAGAGAGATCTCTTAGTTTTACCCTGCCCTGTACGACTTCTCTGGCGTACCATGAATCCTCCAATACCTATCAAAGAAAAAAAATGCAAGCAGATGCAGATTACATTCCCAGATAAAAATGGAAACAAAGAAAAAGCCATGAGGACATTTTTTTGGTTGCCCACATACAAGGACTTCTTCAAAACACAGAAATATTTTCCTTAAGGCCTGGTCTACACACACAGTTTGTATGGGTATAACTACATTGGTTATGGATGTCAATTTTTTATTGATCTACTAGTACAACTCCTTAGTGTGGACACTGTTAAATTGGTATAAAATGTGTCTTTTACTGGTATGGATTATTCTCTTTCCCATACGGCTATACGTAAGTTACACCAATATAAACACATTTATATTGGTACTGGTGATGACGTGTAGCTATGTGTTTCGGGTAAGTATAAGTGAGGGTTGGCGAATGTGTGTGTTATGCTGGGAGAGTTATGAGGAGAGGAGGGAACTGGGGTGTTTAGTCTTCAGAAGAGAAGAATGAGGGGGGATTTGATAGCTGCTTTCAAGTACCTGAAAGGGGGTTCCAAAGAGAATGGCTCTAGACTGTTCTCAGTGGTAGCAGATGACAGAACAAGGAGTAGTGGTCTCAAGTTGCAGTGGGGGAGATTTAGGTTGGATATTAGGAAAAACTTTTTCATTAGGAGGGTGGTGAAACACTGGAATGCGTTACCTAGGGAGGTGGTGGAATCTCCTTTCCTAGAAGTTTTTAAGGTCAGGCTTGACAAAGCCCTGGCTGGGATGATTTAGTGGGGATCGGTCCTGCTTTGAGCAGGGGGTTGGACTAGATGACCTCCTGAGGTCCCTTCCAACCCTGATATTCTATGAGAGTTGTGTTGATTTATGTGAGGGTTGTTTTGTGCTGGGAGGTCTGTGCTGATTTGTGTGAGACTTGTGTTGTGTTAGAAGATTTGTGTGGGTGGCAAAATGAGGGATGTGTGCTGCAATGAGGGGTAAAGTGTATTTGGGGTTCTTGTTTAGGTGGTTTTGAAGAACTGTGTCATTTGGACAAGGTAATCCACCCTCTGTGCAGTGTCCCTCAGACAACCATAAAACTGCTGTGTGCAAATTAGCTCTAGAGTAAGGGGGGCCACTGGCTGAGTTATCTCTGATAGCACAATTGTCTAGGACTCTCAGCATGGAACCCTTACTGCAGCCAAAAGTCTGTGTTATCACAAGGATGCAATTTGTAAAGTCAATCACAGGCGCCGACTTCCCCTCTTTACCGTGGGTGCTCGAACCCCACTCTGCCCCCAGCCCCACTCCTGCTCCGCCTCTTCCCCAAAGGCCCTGCCCCAATTCCGCCCCCTTCCTATTCCAACCCCTTCCCCAAATCCCTGCCCCAGCCCTGCCTCTTCCCCGTCTCCTCCCCTGAGTGCACCACGTTCCCGCTCCCCCCGGCTCCCAGAGCGTGCTAATGCTGCCAATTCGTCGGCGCCTGGGCGGGAAATGCTGGGAGGTAGGCGGAGAAACGGGGATGCGGCACGCTCAGAGGGAGGTGCGATGTGGGGGAGGGGAGCTTGGCTGCCGGTGGGTGCAGAGCACCCACTAATTTTTCCCTGTGGGTGCTCCAGCCCCAGAGCACCCACAGAGTCAGTGCCTATGAAGTCAATATGGTCGAGAACTTAAAAATTAGATGTTAAGAGCCTGAAAATCCCAGTGATGTTTGAACCTGCTGATATTCTAAACAAAAAGAGCTCTCAACATGCTGTTTCCATCCCGTTCCGTACCCCACCCTTATTTAAAACTTCAGGGAAATATTTTTGCTCCAATTGTCCAATAAGTATTTGTAACTACAAAGACTATCAATAAATGCAAGGTGATTGATTCACCCAACAACTGACAACTGAATTGCATACGAGTCTGAACCATCTTCAGACAGTATGAAAAACTTACCCTTATCACTAGGGTGAAATTTTGGAATAGCCTTCCAAGGGAAGCAGTGGGGGCAAAAGACCTATCTGGCTTTAAGATTAAACTTGATAAGTTTATGGAGGAGATGGTATGATGGGATAATAGGATTTTGGCAATTCATTGATCTTTAAATATTCATGGTAAATAGGCCCACTGGCCTGTGATGGGATGTTAGATGGGGTGGGATCTGAGTTACTACAGAGAATTCTTTCCTGGGTATCTGGCTGGTGAATCTTGCCCATATGCTCAGGTTTCAGCTGATCGCCATATTTGGGGTCAGGAAGGACTTTTCCTCCAGGGCAGATTGGAAGAGGCCCTGGAGGTTTTTTGCCTTCCTCTGCAGCATGGGGCACGGGTCACTTGCTGGAGGATTCTATGCTCCTTGAAGTCTTTAAACCATGATTTGAGGACTTCAGTAGCTCAGACATAGGTGAGAGGTTTATCGCAGGAGTGAGTGGGTGAGATTCTGTGGCCTGCATTGTGCAGGAGGTCGGACTAGATGATCACAATGGCTCTTAAGTCAGCATTTCTCAAACTGGGGGTCCCAACCCAAGAGGGGGTCACAAGGCTATTGTAGGGAGATTGCAGCATTGCCACCCTTACTTCTGCGCTGCCTTCAGAGCTGGGCAGCTGGACAGCAGCTGTCCAGGCACCCAGCTCTGAAGGCAGCGCCGCCACCAGCAGCAGTGCAGAAGTAAGGGTGGCAGTATGGTGCAGAAGTAAGGGTGGCCAGTTCTGAATGCAGTGCAGTGGTAAGAGTGGCAAGATCGCGACCCCCCACTACAATAGCCTTGCAGTCTCCTTTGGGTCAGGACCCCCAGTTTGAGAAACACTATTGATTTTTGTATACTTTTACTCTATACTATACTAGAGGGTGAAAGTACACAAAAAGCCACATTTCATGGGGGAGACCAGATTTCACGGTCCGTGATGCGTTTTTTGCGGCCGAGAATTTGGTAGGGCCCTACTTATCACACACTTCAGAAAACAGGTAGTAGATACCTACAAAAGTATTCTCTTTAAAGAAGCAAAAAGCCTCACACACATACTTCACTGAGCCATAGATACACATTTTTATACAATACAGCATATATGTACGTTTACCTGCAACATATATATCCAATTAGAAAAGCACAGTGCTTTCTTTTCTCAAGTTAAATAATCCATAACTGGCTGTAAATCTGAATTGTGAACCAGTACTTACAGCAGAAGGGCAGGACTGTTGCTGTGCAGCAACCTGAGAAAACATACCTGGATAATCAGACAGTAAATTACTTTTAACCATAATAGAAGAAACTACTACATTGCACAATGAGGAATGAACCAACCAAAGAAGCCTTTCCTAAACATGCTGTTTAGCCTTCCTATTTCTAAATTAATAGAATATTTACATAGTAGAAAAATTAAACTTGACAAACAAATTGATACAAAATGCTCTACATTATGTACCCTACCAGGTCTGTATGGCTTTCTCTTTCTCTTTTTGACCCCATCAGCTCCTTCTGTCACCTTAGAATCATCATCCACAGTTTCTCGTTCTGGGCTGGAATCTGATTTTCCATCACAGTCCATAAGATCACCTTCTGGAGAAAAGACAGAATTATAAACTAAACCAAAAAGGAGGAGGAAAATGCTTGCATATAGCCTATATAGAGTGGGATTTTCAAAAACATCTAAGGGAGTTAGATTTTCCTTGTGATAAACTGAGAATGCAGGGGTGTGTATAGTGGTAAAATGTTCCATCTACATGAATCTGTGATTCTGCATAGCTCTATTCTATTGAGTTTCTTATACTTCCCTCATCACTGTAGGATCTGAGGGCTCTGAAGTAGCGCTTTAAGTGATGTGACTAACATCTGTCATATTCAGTTTGTTTTTTCTCATCTTCTTCCCAAAGGGGTAATTATGTGTGCAATGTAGTATTTTGTTTAGGTAGGGTTCTATTTTGAGTTGTTTTTCTTGTTTGTTTGTTAAATGTACACATTGCTCTCTGTTTCTGTAGAGAAGGCAGGTCAAAAGAGTGAGCCTTGCACTTGGAGCAGAAGGTGGTGAGGTTTGGGGTGGTCCTCAGTTTTTTGAGAGTTCATTCCACGGTCTTGGGTCTCCCCTGAGAAAGCTCTGTCTCCCACACAGACAAGCTTTACTCTAATGTTAGAAAGTTCCACTGTGCCAGAAAAGCAGAGTTGTCATCCAGAAATACACATTTCTTCCAGCCAACAACAGATCACGATTAAAAATATGCCAATCAAACAACTGCCTTGCTACTTATATCAACAACTTAACATGACACCATACTACAGTTAAATCACTCTATCTCAAGAACTCTCTATATCTACAAAAAGCCTCTTACGACATTTAATCTGATTAACAGCAAGACAATGTTGCATAAACAGAAAGCATTTCAGAGTGTGGTGAGGTGGGGTGTCTGCATTCCACTTTCAATAGACACTTGTGTAATTTATTTCCTGACTTTCACACCTGTATTTAGTAACCCTTTCCTCAGGTTTAGGATTAACTTGACAGTCCACAATACAGTTATCAGGATGTACAGTGAACTCCACTTAAACCAGATACAAATTAACTATGCAATCCATTTTCCAATCCAATTTCTGTCCTGTCTGGGATTATGGAGTCAAACAAAAGCTCACTTGGCCAGGGAAGTAAAAGAATGTGTTGCTTCCGACTGGGGTCAACAACTTCTTCTCTGTCAGAAATGGCAATTCCATGCCCTCCCCAGATCCTCTTTGTATCTAGAGAAGGATGAGTTGAGACCCCCCCCCCCATCAAGAAATTCAACTATCCCTGAGTACCCTTTTATGCCATCTCACCCTTACTTTTGAGCATCACATTTGAAAGAAGCCAGGAAGTCTGGATGTCTCTTTGTTAAGCCCTGGGGCTAAAACTTTCTAACAGCATTTGCTCTGGATCTGAGAGTCTCAGAGTGCGCTGTGTACTCCCCATAGTGTGCAAAATTTTCAGTTGTAGCGCTGGTGTCCTATGGAAGGGCAGTCAGACCTTCTGTGCTGCCCCTGCTGTTAGTCTTAAAGACATGGTTTCTGTATGGGATAGTTCATAGGGGCCGACTTCCACTGTTCCCGGTGGGTGCTCAACTGCCCCCCAGGCCCTGCACCCCCTTGCCCCGCCCGCATTCCATCCCTTCCCCCAAGTCCCCGCCCGCTTCCAGCCCCCATTCTGTCCCCTTCCCCCAAGTCCCCGTCCCTGCCCTGCCTCTTCTCCGCCTCCTCCCGAGTGCGCCGCGTCCACACTCCTCCCCCCTCCCTCCTGGAATGACCTAAGCGCTGCTGAACAGCTATTTGACAGTGGGAAGCGCTGTGAGGTAGGTGGAGGAGCAGGGACACAGTGCACTCAGGGGAGGAGGTGGAGGAGGAGGTGGGGCGGGGGGTGAGGGGAGCTTGGCTGCCAGTGGGTGCAGAGAACCCACTAATTTTTCCCCATGGGTGCTCCGGGGCTGGAGCACCCACAGAGTCAGTGCCTATGGAATAGATGAAACATGAACAAAAGTAATAGGAAGGTCCAACTCCTTGAAATGGACAGCTACAAACACTGACAATCATGTTTTGCACAGTTAGTCCATCTTAACCATTTAGCACGAGAGTGAAACAGAAGCACCTATATGAGCAGTAAACCATACATTTAAAATACAGCCACAGGTACAAATATATGCATGTATTGCAACAAATATCAAACTGAAAATATGCCACATACTGACCATTACCTCTACTGTCATCCATCTCTCCATCTCTGGAATGCTCTGACTGGATATCTGGTGGTGTCTGTAGCACAGCTACACTGTTCTGGTTTATTATCTTCAATTTAAGCTTTGGTTTTGTCCGTTTTCTTCTTGGTACTGTAACAGTGAGGCTCTGTAACTGAGACATCCCCAATTCTGTCAAACAGACTCCATCTTGGGTATATGTCTTCGGTGGGTCTATACAAATTACATGAATCATAACAGGAATATAAAAAACTCTTTATACTTTGACTCAAGTCTTGGATGAATTATTTGAACACTTCTTTTAAAGAGTTAACCATTCACATGAATGTCAAAACATGATAGATTCTAAGCACTAGAACTTGAAGGATATCAGTATAAATAATACAGAGGTACCTGACACTATCTTATAAATTACAGACAAAGCTTTATAATTTACAGTGTAATGTCAAATACAGTAACACAACATGACACACTGCAAGAACTCATTAAAAAGAATGTTTGCATTACAGCAGCTGATGTCTTCGAAAGGTATCCAGAGCTGGACTCCTACCTGACATACTCATATAACTAGACCAGTCTTATATTTTTGGTCTCTGCTACCTGTCTATCTAGATACTTATGTGGTCTTCAAGCATGGTAGTATTGGAATGTCTCATGACAGTTAATAGATTTTATCCTCACAAAACCCTTGTGAGGTAGGGAAGAATTATCCCCCATTTTGCAGAAGGGGAGCTGAAGATCAGGGTAGATTAAGTTACTTTCCCAAAGTCAGGTAAGAAGTCTGTGGGTGAGGCCTGGTCTACACTAAAAAGTTAGGTCGACCCAGCTATGTTGCTTGTGGGGGGTGAAAAAAGTGCCGTAATTAAACTGACCTAATCCCTGGTGCAGACAGCACTAGGTCGATAGAAGAATTCTGTTGACCTAGGTACCACTTATCAGGGAGGCGGATTAATTATGCCAATGGAAGAACCCCTCCTGTCGGTGTAGGTAGTGTCTACACTGAGGCGCTACAGTGGTTGTCTACAGTTGCGCCACTGCAACATTTCAACTGTAGACAAACTCTCAGCCAGGAATTGAACCCAGGTTTCTTGAGACCTGTGAGACTGCCTCTCTCCAGTGACGTGACAAGGCTATTAAGGTGTGGTGATAAGCATGTGCTGACAATCCCTAGTTCTCAATGTAGGCAGGGATCCTTGACTCAAATTCATTTCCTCTGGCGATCAGCAGAGTCCAAGTTTGGTAACCTTCATTCAGGGGCGATACAAAGGCAAACAGCACAATAATGGTAATCACCATTGAGGCTAATTAAATACCTTCTGGATAACATAGCTCTTACAGATATTTCAATATGACAAACAGTAACATTCACTCCTTTTAAACAAATGAACAAAAATGTCTTCTTACACAACATCCCAAAAGGGCCCATCTACAGGTGGTTTGTGCATATAATCATTTATTAAAAATATATTTCTCTAGTGAAGAAATAACCCAAATATTTACAAGAACATTTTTATTCATTGTATTGTACAACAGTTTTGTTGTATCTTTTTTTTTTTTTTTTATAGATTGCAAACTCTTTTTAAGACAGGAAATTCCTTGTAATAGGTACCGACTTTTACTATATGCAAGTACAGCATCAAACATAATGGGGCTTGATTGAGACCTCCAGGTGCTAGTATGCACAAACAACAGTAATTGATGTGGCACCCACAGGCCCCAGTCAAGATTGGGCCCATCTTGTACTAGGCACTTTACAAACACAGGAAGCCCTAAGCAGTTTACAGGCTAAGGTCCTGATTCTTCAATCACTTATGGACATGCTTAATTTTAAAGCACATGAATAGCCCCAATGATTAAAATGAGATTACTTGTTATCAATGGGATTATTTATTGTTTATTCATGAGCTTCAAGTTAAGCACGTGCTTAAATTTTTGCAGGCTCAGTGCCTAATTTAAGACAATTGTAACAAACTGGGTGTGACAAATAATAGAAGATCTAGAGAAGGGAGGACAAGGGAAACAATAAACCTTATACCTTTTATAATGATAAAAGATTCTTAGTGGGGCATCTATGATAAAATCATAGAGAAAACAATCTCTATGTTCCAAATAAAAATATCACCTAAAATTATTCTAGATAATCAAAATATTACGCATTTTTTAAAAAATTACCTAGTTCTTTTACTTTTGAAACAATCTGAGATGCAATTGATGGGTCACAGCAGTCTGAGGAAGGTACTGAAAAATAAAATTAAGTGAATTGTAATAAAATCAAATAACTCATTTATTGGGATAGTGCAGAATTGATTTAAGGTGACAATGTCAACTAATTTTCATTTAAACGTTTTTTTAGACTCTTTTATATTATTGGCAACACGTGCCTGGAACCTTAAAAATAAAATGATTACTCTGGTTGCATTCCCAACATCACTGAAAAGATGGCTAACAAGCAACTCTGGGGTCATCGGGAACACTCAGATTTCCCAGACCCAAGTATGGTAGGGAGACTACATTGGCTGTGATCTCCTATTAATGGACAATGAGCAGGTGAGTATACTGAATCTTTTACAGTGTCAAGCAGTTGGCTGGTGACAGCAAGGTTTTGCCAACCTGATTGTACCTTATGGCTGGGCTGGGTGGTACCACAGAACAGTGATTTCTTTCCTTCCAAAGAATTCCCAGAGGACTGCACTGGTCAATCATTCATTGTCCCCAAGAGCTCCCTCATGTGGGATTTCAGAGGGCTCTATCCTGTCAGTCTTATTGTACAATGTGTATGTGAGGCTATTGTGAGAGAAAGTGAGGCTCTAATACAGAGAACATGCTACTCTAGGTCTCTTGTAAAACTCAGATGGAGCAGTTAGACCATTTTTCAAGATAGGAACATGAATAAAAGTGAATTGGCAGAAACTCAATCTGGAAATGATGCTAGTGGGTTGAGGGAAACATCTATCTACCAAGTATGGCAGAGATAGTGTCTGCTCTTGTGACTGATTTAGACTGTCACCAACTCAGACCAAGGATTGTAAAGCACCATGCACACCTATGGTGTTGTATAAACAACAAACAAGGAGATCCACAGTTATGGGATACTATTTTGGGGCTTGGAAGTACTTTTTCCCCATATTATTTTAATATAATATTTATGACCACTCCTTTCCTGTTATCTAGGTTTCTGTGACCTCCAGAATGAAATGTTACATGGGGCAACCCTAGAAGGCCATGCAGAAGGAATAGATGGAGGAGAATGTAGTTGTCTCTATTTGATTTGGGACCTAGCTACACAAGAAACCACCTATCTCTGCATACACACAATTATGGATCTTGAAGTCAGCTTATGTGTTTACATATAAGTTGCTGAAATAGCAGCTTTTTATTTTCTTATCAAAATAGAGAATAGATTAATAAAAAGGAAAATATTTAGAATCTAGAGAATAATCCTCATAGAAAATATTCAAAAAATTAAGACCAGTGAAAGTTTGGCCTGAACAAATCAACAAGACTCCCTTAAAAATATCATGGAATAATACACTTATGCAACACAACTTTATTTTCTGTCAGTGTCATTTATACAAGCTTTAATTATATTATGCCAGAATTACAGACCATCTGAGAATGCTATATGGTAAAAATCACAAAATAATTAGCTAAGCACTTTGATTAATAACTTAAAGTAATCAATCAACAATCCCCCAACAGTGGAAGAAATTAAGTGACATACACAAGAGTCAAAAGTGAACAGGAAAAAGTAAGGAAGAAAAGATACATTTGAAGATGAAATTTGGAAATAGGTTTTGAAGTGATGAGATAGAGGGAAAACAGGAAAGCCGCAGGAGGAAAGGCACAAGTAGCTCCAGTGAGACTACAGGAAAGGACAGAAGCAGGCAGATACTAATGAGTGGAGTGGGAAGGTCAGTAGAGTCAGACTTCACATATGAGCTCAACTGATCTAGTCCACAGAGTGTTTTAAAACAAAAAGGGCAACTTTGAACTGGAACAGAAGTAAACAGGAAACCAACAGAGGTGATTTAGGATGGGGTGATTTGATATATTTCACTGATAAGCAAGAAAGTGGGCAGTGGTATTCGTGTACATGCTGCAGTGTGGAGACTTGGGGCTTGTGGAGGTCAATTAGGAAAGAGGTGCAATAGTCAAACAGTTGATGGCAAAGGTGAAGTCTCTAGAGACGAAGTCAAGGAAGTTGCACAAACAAATTATGTTTTGACAGTGGCAATAGACAGATTTACAGATAACTGAGATAAGAAGATTAATACAGATAATAGAGAGAAATGGCAGATCTGAATTGAGGATGGAGACAGAAATGGAATGGTCTTCAAGGATATTCTTCTTGCCGAAGGGGAGAACTAAAGAAGGTGTTTAGGGAGGAGTCTTTAGGGATGGTGAAAGATATGTAGAGTTGAGTATCAGTGGAAAAAAGGTAATTAAGCTCAGAGTACAGATGGATGACCGAGAGAGCAGTTAGGCTATGTCTACACTGCAGAGTTTTGTCGCCAAAAGCAACGCCGCTTTAATTAAACTGCTATTGCACGTACACATTATGCTCCTTGTGTTGGCAGAGCGCATCCACACTAGCACCTCTTGCATCGACACAGTGAACAGTGCACTGTGGGTAGCTATCCCACTGTGCAACTGGCTGCAGGATGCTTTGGGAAGGGTTTGTAATGCCTTATGGGGAAGGTACAGCATCACATGATGCAGGTTTCTCAGTCCCATCATTCCACAGGCACCCTACTAGATTGTCAGCCGCTTTTCAACTCAAGTGTGGGGGGTGGGAGGGAGGAGGGGAGAGAGGGTGAGACAGGGAGCATGAGCGTGTATGGGAGAAACAGAAACAGAGTGTGTGTTGGGGAAGAGTGAGTGTGTCGGCATGCTGTCTTTAAGTTCAGACAGCTGCGGGAAGCAAGTCCCAAGGCAGGGGGAAGAGGAGACCCGCGACATCAGCCCCGGCCTCCCTCCCTGGCTCTGCCAGTATAGCAGTCTCTCACATACACACACATCCGCCCCGCCTGCCTGCCTCTTTGTTCACAGAGCGGGAGCATTCCATGTTAATGATTTGCTCTTTGTTGCTGGAGCTGAGCTGCATACTCAGCTGTCAGAACTTCCGGGAGCTTTGAAAGGAGAGGGGTGCATGCCGGCAGGGCAGCTGAGTTCAAAACAGTAAACCGAGCGGTCATGGCGAGCATTGTGGGATACTGGGGGAGGCCAGTTATGGCAATAAAACAAACAGCAGCATCTGACACTTTGCCGCTTTAAGTTTGCCACAAAAAGCTTTATGCCTCTTGTCAAGGTGGTTTTATTTTGTTGCCAAAACTGAAGAATTTTGTTGCCAAAAGTGGCATTGCAGTGTGTGCACCTCCACTGTTTTGTGTCCAAAAGCTGCCTTTTGCTGACAAAACTCTGCAGTATAGACATAGCCTTAGACTGAACAAAGCAGAAGGTTGCAAATTTAACCTTCCAGAAGAGCAGTCTTAGGGCTTATCTTTACTGCTAAAAGAACCCGGTACTTTTTACCTCGGGGTAACTAACACATTTGACATACCCCAAGATAAAAACATAGTGAAGATAAGGCACTTTAGTTTTACTGCGAGGTATGCTTTCTGCGGTCAACTCCAGGTGGAAATATAGGACTAACCTTGGCAAGTTTATCTCATGGTAAAATTGATGTGCCTTGTCTTCACTGTGTTTCTACCTTGGGATAGCTCACATGTGACGGTTATCCCGAAATAAAATCACAGGTATTTTAGCAGCGAAGACAAGCTCTAGGGCAGAGGTTTCACTGCCACCAGGGACAAATGAAAAATGGTTCAATATATAGGAGAACCATGGCAGGAGAGAAGCAGACACACTTGCACAATTATGGGGTGGTTCTAGAAGACAGAATGGTTTCCCACAATGCCAAAGGCTGCAGTGTGGTCAAGGAGAACGACAAAGGAAGAGAAGAACCATCAGCAGCAGAAATCAGTCAGTCAGTCCTATAAAAGAATGGGTAATAAGACAATAGTGTTGCCAACCTGTGCAATTTTTTCACATGATATAATTCTGGCTGGGACTGGAGCCAGTCTTGTGATAAGATGTGAAGCTATAGTCCTCTAGCTAATATGAGCCCCCTGATTGGCTCTCTGACTCACTTACCAGCCTCCTGGGGCAGAATAACCAATCAGTGTTGCTCCAGGCAGAGCTCTCCTCCATCCTCTCAGCAGCCCAAAGCCATTCTCACAGAAGGGCAGGGGGAAGGAAGGATGTAAAGAGCCCAGGGCAGCTCCACTCCCTCCTCCCCCATCACCTGTGAGCGACAGGAGGGCACCTCTGCTCCTCCCCCACACCTGGAACACCCAGCCTAGGAAGGAATTGCTCCTTCTCTGCCTAGAAGGGGAAGTAGGGGACCCGCTGCAGCCCTCCAAGGCCTGGGAAAAGAGGCTGAAGAACCCCAGTAAAAGCACAGGTGAAGCTGGGGGGCAGAACTAAGGGGGGGGAGGTAGCTGATGGGAGGCAGAACTGAGGGACAGGGGACATGGGGAATTGACTGCGGGAGAGCTGAACTGATGGGGTGCAGTCTGGACTGAGGGGAGCAGAATGAATTGCTGGGGTGGGGATGGGCAGACGTGGAGGTGAGCGCTCCTTCAGCAGAGACCAAAATCACTTTCCCAATAAACTCGAGAGATTGAAGTTTGACAATATTGTCTCACTTGCTCACGCACACAGGGGATGGGTGTGGGGAGGGGTTCAAAAATCAAATGACAGACAACCCCCCGTACTCCAATTCATTTTTTTTTCAATCATTATTTTTGGAACAGTCTCATGATTTTGGGGGATTGGACTCATGACTTTTGATCTCTTAAGGAAGTCCAACTCATGATTTTTTATCTCTTCAGGTTGGCAATACTGTAATAGGGAGAGAGCATGGCTGCAGCTGTTAAGTGATTTGGATGCTACTCCAGCAGAGAGTTCTTTCACTGATGGTAGTCAAGAAAGAACTGGCTACAAAGTTCTGGGGGCGGAAGTGGTGGCATTAGCAGTGTGTAATTGTCTAAGATAGAGAAAAGGTCACGTACACTCTGGATACTACTACTGCTACCTCAGAAGGCCTGGAAGCGTTAAGTTCAGAGAGGTTTGCCCTGTCTGGAACTAGAAGCCGAGATTCTTGTGCAAATATCTTTAAGGAATAGGAATTCTTTTTTCCCAGCTGACAGCTGGGAAGTTGAGCTGTGTTTCATCTTCCCAACACCATGATTTGAAACAGATCTCCGGCTCACATAGGGTTTATGGATATTAACCCAACCCATCTTCAACAAACTGGTCATATTCCCCCTCTATATCACATAACTCAACCGTTGACAATCTGCTAAATCTTTCCTGATGCTGCAATGGCGCTCCTACAGTCAGTCACTATGGGGTGCTAAAGAACTAGCCTCTAATAATTGGAAAGCCTCCGTTCTGCAATGATCGAGGACTTTACCAACCATAGCACAGAACCATAAAAACATTCCCAAACCTACTGTATAGCATTGTGCACAGCTGCCAAGTCATCGGTTTCAAAAGTCCTCTTACCATTTGTTGGTGGTATGTACGGCCTACACATGGTACAGTCAAAACCAATATCAGCTATGCTTTCCACTTCCTCTTCTGTGTTTAAATTCTGACAGACTGCATGCATCCATCTAGAAATTAAATGGGGGAGGGGGAATACAATTTAAAGGAAATGGCTAACATTTAAGAGACCCAAATATCAGTATATGGTTTTTGAGGTAATAATAAATAAAGGAAATATTTATATAGTTTGATTATTTTAGGAAGAAACAATGATGATCCATGTTCTCTATGTATGCTTTTTCCTGTACATGTGTTTAAATACTGTAAACACCCCCTTACATTATCTATCACCCTTAATAAGAAGGAAAACTATATTTGTGTTCAGACACTTTTTAGCATTCCTTTGCCTGTATATGTGATGGTCTATTTTGTTCTTATCTATTTATATGATACTCTGTCAAGTACTTATAGATTTATACTCATAACAACCCTGTGAGGTAAGCAAATATCACTTTTAAAGATAGCGAACCAAGATACAGAGAAATTTAGTAATTTACCCAGACTCGCACAGGAAATCTGTGGCAAAACTGGAAAATGAATTAATAAATTCTGAGTCCCACTTCAGCTGGCTTCACCACAGGACAACCCTTCCTCCCATCTGTACCATGTTACATCATTAGCGTAAAATGTGACTCATAGAAAATAATTTCACAAAATGTTAGAAACTCTTACCTATCACATTGCCTACACTGAAGAATGAGCTCTTCTTCCCTATAGTTGCGAAAGCAGACTGGGCAGTTAGATAAACTTGCACAAGGAGCACACTGTGTGTAATTGTTTTGCCATTCACTTCTTAGACCAGGAGAAGTTGCTCCGCAGTGTCTGCACCAAACACACCTGCAAAACACAAACAAGAATGTCTTTATTGTCTTGGGTTCAAAGTAAGATTGTTTGCACTTGCAGCACCCTTGGCACAATACACAGTATTAATGGAAGACAATGATTTCCACGTTAAATTGTGGCTGATCAAATAAGAAATCTGGTAGGTGTTTTTGTTCAATATATGCCTGCCCTCAAACATTACTTGAATTAAAAGAGAAATTATGGTTAAACTGACATTGAAATACTTAGCTGAAATATTTCAATACTAGTTTTAAATACAGTGAAATGTAAAAGGAACAACAGTAAACATTTCTGACACCAGAACCAAACACACCATTTGCACTTCCAGCCTCCTTTGGGAACTGTCTGCAGTGGGGGATCTAGGCAGTAAGTGTGGTAGCTGATGTCACAGTCATCACAGAGAAGCAGTCTTCCTGGATCTGTAGCTTTCCCGCAGGCTTCACACACTGTGCACTCCAGGCACCTCCATCCTTTACTGAGCACCACCTTAGTAATCTGCAGATAGGAAGGCAGTGTGCAACTTATTCCCAAACAACTGTAGAGGCTTTAAATGTTGTATACATTTATTTCAAAATAGTAAACATTGGGTTCACTGCTGATCTGGCTAGGTAGAGGTGTAAAGAGATGCTGCACCTGTGCTGATTATCTGCATCACTGGTAGCAACACAGGAAGGGAAGCAAGCTTTGCAAAGCTGCTATATATCCCCTACTTGCGCAGGTGGGTGGGGAAAGTAGCAGAATGGGAAGGGACTGGCTGGAGTGTAGGTTCTGACACCACAGTGTGACAGCCTGTGTAGCTCGGCAGCATGTCAAGGAACCTATGCTGTACTGGGGTCTCTACCCAGGGCAGTTTACTCCCTCGGAGCAACAGGAGAGTCACAAGCTCTTTCCCAGGCTGCTCATGGGGAAGTGCAACAATACGTTTGCCTGTAGCAAAGCCAAGATGGAACTCATTAAAAAATCCTGTTTCATTCCAAATTCTTTGTGAGGCCTAACACTGGGGTTTTAGTGAGTAGAACCAAATCATCCATTTGAAGTTATTTAAAATATAATTTAAGAGTATCATCTGAATGCAGAACCAAATTATATTCTCATGAAAAATGCACACAGCATTTCATAAAGCACATGTAAAAGCAAAGTAAAACCCAGTGGTATCTTAAAAAATACCCACATTTTACATAACTGCACTTATATAATGAGCAACAGACAGTTTATATGCTGCAGTAAATAGCTTATTATGTGCTTGCTAAGTCATCTCATACCATTCAAATTTAATTTTCTCACATTCTCTCCTAGACTAATGAATCTGAAATGTATTAACTACTCCAGTTGCTGTCAATTCTGACAGCCAACAGACAAATTGAATCAACTAAACCTGACACCCTAGCAAATGAAGTTGCACTATAATTTCTTCTTTAAAAAAATTCTGCTCGTGTTAAGATTTTAAGCTTATATTTTAACATGTTATTTTAACCAACTGCTAGATTAATAAGTGCTATTTATGATTGTGAAATTAGAAAAAAGGTTAATTTCTCTTGAGGCAGTGCATACTATAAAATGACATTTAATTGAAGTTTTTCACAAGTTGCATACAAATAATGGTCACATTAGCTGAAGAATATTTAACAAGATAATCACTCTCCTAATTATGACAAAACTGGAAGCAATGAGGTGCTATTCAAGTACAATATGCAAACAATATTGTCAAATAATTTTAATGTAACAATGTACTTACCTTAATACTGACACAGTAGGGATGGTAACACTGACCACACTGAGAGCATGCAAGCAATCTGCCCTCTGCACCCTGGCCAAAACTCCCGCAAACTACACACATATCCTAGAACAACAGAAAGAACAGTTTTCAAAGATGGGCAAATACACTAACATCCAACACTATGCAGCTGCTCTAAAGTAAAACCCCACCCATATATTGGATAATTCAACTCATAACAAAGATATTTATTCCTTTTTCATTACAACCATCAGAGTAACTGGTATCCCAACCTGATGTAAAGTGAACTTGTCACTGCTAGAAAATAGTACAACTGTATTATGCATCGAGTTTTCTTCCTCATCTTTGTTAGATGAAACATCCATGGTTGTGACCTACAAAAAACAACATCATATGAATATATTTTCATAGCTGAAGATACAAACTTTTCACTCTTGTTTACTACTGTCCTTCTGGAACTGAACAAGTAGTACAGTATTTCAGAATATAAATATATACAGACTATTATAAACTGTAAAAAAACATTTGCTGGTTTCAAGATCTATATTTCTGGGTATTCATCAGGAAACCGTGCAAATGTTTATTAATACAAAGTAATCACCAGTAAAATCCACATTTGCCAGAAGTTACACACTGGTGGCCACATTGTACCATTTTTTTCATCATGTGGAGGGTCCCTTCTGCTTAACTTTCGCTCACCACAAAGAAAGATGTCAAATGTTTCTGCAGCAGTCTCTCTTCCCCGTTCCTCCAGATAGTACTCTTATGCATCTTGGGATCCACATGGGGGAAATGGGAAGGCAGTGAACAGGTTGAGAGAAATGCACTTTGTGCTAAACAGAGGTTTATCTGAATATGCTAAATTTGCTGTTATTCTTGCTCATTAATAAACAAAGCCCATTTAATAGCACATTTTAATATTAAAGGTATAGTATATACCCATAATTGAAGAACAATGAAGCTCAAGCAAATTATATATTACTTTTTTTTTATACTTGATTTAGATAAGTACTCCGGTTGTATTAAAGAAATGATGGATAGCAGTTAAGGTTGGCAGCTGTTCCCATTCATGGGTTTCTATAGGGTTTTATACTGTGACTGTGAAAATTAACTCTGGTTTGAAAACTTTGCACAGACATTTAGACAACAGCCAATAAGCAAATTTCCTCCCACAAAACAGAGACCAAAAAAACCAAAACAAAAATCAATTTAAGCATCTAGATTATATGAAGGCAACACACATAAAGCCCCCAGACAGATATTAGGATTTTTAAAATGTGTTTTTGTGCTTCCGTAACTCAATGTTTTCACTTTATTTTAAACAATTTTTCCATACTTTTAGACCTGAAGACATAGTTATTTCATTACAATATTTTCAAATAACTGAGCCAGACTTTAAAAAGCTATGTGTTATGTATAAAATGGTCTTCACAAAATGCAGCAAGAATTTTAAAAATGCAATATTACATTGTAATTGCACATAATTACATCATTACATATATTTATACTGATTCAATAATGAGATACAATTAGTTACATAAATAAACAATCATAAACCAGGCTTCCAAAATAAGCCAAAGATACTAACAAACCTTTATTAGAAGATTATGTCTGGGAAATAAACCCAGAAAAGCAAGACAATTCACTGTTTTCTGATTTAAAATCCAACACAGACTTGTCACCCTCCTGTGCCATATCAGAGTGACCAAGGATCTATGAAAGACAACTAACATCTGACAAATTCATAATACTATGACTGGATTTCTCAAAAGCATAAGCTTGAACAATAATTTCTAACTACATTTTTTCTATGTTCAGTCACACCTGGTATAGCACTAAATAGAATGCTTGAATTACCAACTTCTGATATTAGAGCTTTTTAAAAAAAATATAGGGAAGGAGAGGGCTAAAAATGGTGATATTCCAATCCTTTGTTTTTTATTTGAATGAAGGGGGTCTACTACACTAGGTTCCTTTGATTAAGAGTAGCACTATTTTGCCTGGATTCATGAATTAGGTGTGTAGTTCCCTGCCTCTTGGTTGAACAAAATAATTATCATAATTTTTCAAGACTGTGGAGGAAACATTAATGAACAGCTAAACTGTTTTGACTATAGGCAAATCTCCCTATGTAGGATGTTCTGCTAGTTTAGATGATCCAACCAGGACTCTTGCGCTATGAGCCAATAGGGACTGTGAGAGTTTGGAAGATGAAGTACATAGTCCTAGGGATGAAAACATTTTGCGTGGCTAAGTGTCATCTCCTTCAGTACTTATGGTGTCTTCTCCAAAAGGATTCTGTAAAACCCTTTGAGAAAAAGAATCCTTTTCTTTTCCTGCCCATCTTCCCCACTGCCACTTGAGTTGACAAATGTGGATTTTTTTAAAGTGCATTCCTCATAAACCTCATGTTGACAATGCCATTTCTGCTTAAACACTATTTTTAACCCATGTAGCAGCTCACCAGTCCAAACATCGTTCTGAGGCAACGCTGACTGATGTCAGCACAGCTACAAGAATAATTATTTTTCGTTAAGTGTTGCTGGCAAGTCCTACTAACTTAATGGGAACTACTTCTGTGCACCAGAGGGCAGAATTTGAGCTTTAGAATTTGGAGGATCAAACTATCACAATTTTGAGGTGATCCAAAATTTTAGGACCTAAAATCCTTGGCTAATTGTACCCTTCTGCAGAAAAAGTAGCCGAAGTAGTACAGTGGGAACCAAGAAACTCTGCAAGTTTGACTATATGGAGCTGCCAACTATTCATCCCTCCTCAGTGGCTGGGGCATCAGGTGATTGAAGGGGTATGATCTCCTAATGCTATAAAGTCCCATCCGTGGAAAAAAGACCCCAGGTGCAGGAGATGGCTGGTGCCTTTGCACTGCTACCTTCCCCCTTGCTACCACTGTATAGCCACCACATCTCAGTGCAAAATCTGTCTTCTTTAAGAGTCTGATCTGGTGCTCATTGAAGTAAACTGAAAGGCTGCCATTAACTTCAATGGGCACAGAATAAAGCTTTAGGCCTTCATGGAAAAATTCTATACAATTTAGTAGCAAATGTTCACCTTTCTGTGTGTAGACCAGGGGTCTCAAACATGCGGCCTGCAGGGTTATTTTCTGTGGCCCGCCAGCTCCCCGCGGCCCCCCAGCATTTATCTAGAGCGGCTCTGGCCCGGCGCGCATCAGAGACAGGGCAGGCTCCCTGCCTCCCTTGTCCCCGCACCGCTCCGGGAAGCGGACGGGACCTGGGGGAGTGGGGCATAGGGGGTCTGTGTGTTGCCCTGGCCGCTCCTCCAGGTACCTCCCCCGAAGCTCCCATTCGCCGCGGTTCCTTGTTCCCAGCCAATGGGAGCTTCGGGGGAGGTACCTGGAGGTGCGGCCAGGGCAACATACAGACCCCTGTGCCCCCCACCCCCAGGTCCCGGCCGCTTCCCGGAGCGGCGCGGGGGCAGGGCAGGCAGGGAGCCTGCCCTGCCCCTGGTGCTGTCGGGCCAGACCCGCCCCCCGAACCCCTCCTGCAGCCGAACCCCCTGCCCTGAGCCCCCTGCTGCACCCGTCCTGCACCCCAACCCCCTGCCCTGAGCCCCCTGCCACACCCTGCACCCCTCTTGCACCCCCTAGGGGCAGGGAGGGGACAGGGTTGGGGTGGGGATTTCAGGGAAGGGGTTGGAATGGGGGCATGGAAGGGGTGGGAAGAGGCGGGGAAGCGGGGGGGGATCAGTGGTGCGGCTCTCAGGCCAATGTACTAGTCCTCATGTGGCCCTCATGGTCATTTGAGTTTGAGATCCCTGGTGTAGACCAACCTACAGAATTAGACAAAAAGGAAACCATATTTTCTACTGAATTTTATAAATGTTTAGTAATTATTTCTGTAAAATCTATTGGCTGCACTCCTATTAAAATATTAGGCTTTTCCATAGTGTAAATTAGTGCTTTGTAGCATTAAGATAGTTGTGGATATTCAAGTTGATATCAACAGCTACGCCCCTATTCAGCAAGGTATGTAAGCACATGCCTAACTTTAAGCACATGAGTAGTTCCAGGAAGCCAATGGGACAACTCACATAACTAAAGTGAGACGTGCTTATCTTCTTTGCTGAATTGGGGCCCTAAGAAGAAGAGCTTTCCATGGACAGCTCTTCATCACAGACCCCCAATACCCTTGGAGTACCCTCAGGAGAATTATAACAGGGTTGAGAGAAGGTGATATAATCCAGTATAGGTCTTGTTTTCCCCACGTCTACTGGGCCAAGTGGAAAGCTCCCTTAATTAGTGTCACCTCCATGTGTGGAAGTGGAAAGAATGATGCTCAACCATGTCCTTTTAAAAGGGAATGTAGATGATGTAAAATTGTTCTGGATCCATTAGCTACAGGTTAGTCCCCATTTTTAACTAAAATATATAATTACATTTAATGAAAACTAGAATGTTATCAAAACTATTTCTCATTGCTTATTTTGTTTAGATACAAAATTTCTCTAAAAAAAATGAGAGCTGTAATAATGAAGTTACACACCAAACTACACATATGATTAAAAAGATATGTTCTTACCCCTGGAGTGACAACAGCCCCAATCCCATTCTTCAGTTTTGATCTACCTCTGCCACCTCTTCCTGAAAGACCCGCACCACGTGGTCTCCGCTTCCCTGCGAATCCTGATCCACGGCCCTATTTAATATACAAGAGCAATTTAAATACAACCCAGATCTCTTTTAGTGTAGGGACACTTCCTTGTAATTATCAATAAGAAGAACTGTGGTTTCAAGTGGATATAGGCAAGCCAGACCACCATTATTAAATCACTGCATAAATTGTAGTAGAATACCTTTAACTTCAGACTAAAACCTTTTCCTCTGTCTGTGGTCTTCAACCATTATAAAAAGGATTGCCTTCAACAAAAGTACTTAAAACCTGTCACACACTAATTTTTACTACAGGCACAGCTGGTAATATTGAAATACATTTTCTCCCTCTTGCCTAGTACTCCAGCTAAACCCTACCTCTTGTTCGATTCTTTAAGAACATGCAGCTCAGACACAGCCAGGTGTGTTCGGACTGTTGCGTGGGCACTTTACTGGTTATACAGTAGCTACACTTCTTTGCTGTAAATAGTCACACAGACATTAAAAGTTGTTAGGGCTTGATCCTGCTCCCACAGAGGTCAGTGACTAAACTCCCACTGATTCAGTCGGAACAAGATCAAGATTTCAGTGTTTAATTTGTTTAATACCCTAAAGAAAGTATTATTTATAATACTAAAATATTTTTATTTGTAATATTTACACTTATTGCTAGTGGTTTGTTCTTTTTCCCACCCTTGCTTAATCTGTAGACGCTTGGTGACAGTGCTGAGTTGGGATCCCTTAACTGATGAGGTGAATTTAAATACAGTGAATTGGGGGTGGGGTGGGGGAAGGGCGAGGAGTAAATTTCATACTTTTTCAATGTTAATTACCTGACATTATTATTGTTAATTAATTTGGCGTTCATTAATAAGATTTTTTATTTCACACTGAACTAGAAAAACAAAATAAAACAAAGCAAAAGAAAACACAGAAAACTCACTGATCACTTCCAAAAGAGGAAAACATTATTATTTGCTATGTCTCTATAGAATTGTAGCTGATATTTTTCAGATCAGATCTGAACAGATTACACATACCTTAGACCTTTTCTTCTGTTCTTATACAATGAAAGTTAAGGTACATATTCAACACAGCAGATTTCCTACTATGCTTTTCTACTACTAGATACATACCATTTGTCCTTGTTTTAAATGCATTTTAAGAAATCTATGTTAACAGCTACTCTACTCTAACTTAATTTTGCTGTCCACAAAATATCTACAAGTCTACAATCTCTATCTGAATGCTTGCTCCAAACTATTTTAAGATGCCAAAAATACCAAGACAAAACAATTCACTCAATAAAAGGCACGTACTGCCTTTGAACTATGGTACTCTCCTTAATGTCAATGGAAGATGCTCTAGATCAGGAGTTCTCAAACTTCATTGCACCGCGACCCCCTTCGGACAACAAAATTACTACATGACCCCGGGTGCGGGGTGGGGTAAAGCCCAACCCTGCCACCCTGGGTGGCAGGAGAGGGGGCCAGAGCCTGAGCCCTACCACCCCTAATGGGGGTGGAACTTGTGTTTCAGTGTCAGCCCTGGATCCCAGCAAGTCTAATGCTAGCCCTGACAACCCCATAAAAATGGAGTTGCGACCCATTTTGGGGTCCCGACCCACAGTTTGAGAACCACTGCTCTAGACTAGTGGTCTCCAACCTTTTTACACCCAAGATCACCTTTTGAATTTAAGGGCAACCCGGGATCTATCCCACCCCTTCCCCAAAGCCCTGCCCCACTCACTCCATCCCCCTCTCTTTCTCCCACCCTCACTCACTTTCACCAGGCAAGGGTAGGGGTTTGGAGTTCGGGAGGGGGTATGGCTCTGGGCTGGGGGGTTCGCAGTGTGGGAAGAGGCTCTGGCCTGAGCCTGGGGCAGGGGATTGGGGTGCAGGAGGGGGCGAGTGTGCAAGCTCTGGGAGGGAGTTTGGGTGCAGGGGGGGCTCTGGGCTGTGGCAGAGTGTTAGGGTAGAGGAAGGGGTACAGGGTGCTGGCTCTGGGAGGGGGAGGTCAGGGCTGGGGCAGGGGCTTGGGGTGTAGGAGAGGGTATGGGGTCTGGCTCTGGGAGGAGGGTCAGGGCTGGGGCAGGGTGAAGGAGGGGGTACAGAGTGCTGGCTCTGGAAGGGGGTCAGGGCTGGGACTTGGGGTGTAGGAGGGGGCATGGGGTGCTGGCTCTGGGAGGGGGCTCAGGGTTGGGATGTGGCCTCCCGCCAGGCAGCACTTACCTCCGGCAGCTCCCGGTCTGTGGTGCAGAGTGGCTGCTGCCAGCTAAGGCAGGCTCCCTGCCTACCCTGGCCTCACGTCACTCCTGGAAGGGGCCAACAGGCCCGCAGTGAGGAGAGGGGGGAAATGGACATGGCTCCGCGCGCTGCCCTTCTCTGCGAGCACTGCCCCCGCAGCTCCCATTGGCCACAGCTCCCCGGTCCCGGCCAATGGGAGCTGCAGGGGTGGTGCTTGCAGGCAGGAGCAGTGCATATAGGAAGACCCCTGCCCTTCACCCGGGGCTGTGCTGGCCACTTCCGGGAGTGATGTGGGGCCAGGGCAGGCAGGGAGCCTGCCTTAGCAGCAGCACTGCTACACCACTGGAGATCACGATTGACCAGTCAATCATGATTAACTGGTTGGTGATCACTGCTCTAGACCCATGTGAACAGCTTCCGTTAATATTAATAAGAGTTCCATGGATTTAAGGTAACGTTATCGCCTCAATAGGGCCAATAGTATTTTCAGATATACCATCCCCTATTTTTATAGAAGATATAGAATAGTGGTTCTCAACCAGGTGTTCAGGGCCCCCTGGGGGGACGCAAGCAGGTTTCAGAGGGTCCTCCAAGCAGAGCCGACATTAGACTTGCTGGGGTCCACGGCAGAAAGTCGAAGCCCCAACCCTTGGGGTTGAAGCCCAGTGCTCTGAGCCCCGCCACCCAGGGCTGAAGCTGAAGCCTAAGCTACTTAGCTTCATGGGGTCCGCTGTGGTGTGGGGCCGAAGGCAGTTGCCCTGCTTGCTACCTCCTAACGCTGACCTTGACTTTTATACGCAGAGAGACTGTTGTTGCGGCACAAGTGGGCTGTGGAGTTTTATAGCATGTTGTGAGGGCCTCAGAAAGAAAAAGACTGAGAACCCCTGGTATAGAAATTTGTGGTGATAGTTATTGCAAGGTAGAATCCAAATATTCCACTAGTAACAATATTATTGGAACTATAAATTAAAGTAACTGTGCACTGTCAGGCAATGCAATCACACAGCAGTTTAGAAATAAGAATAAGGAAGGAGGTGTTGATGGCCAAAGTTTCTTTGAGTAGCCAAGTGAAATGTTTAATTTCTCCCCCTCTCTGTATAGAGTCTAAAATATATACAAACTGCATAGAAGATTCACTTTCTTTAGAAGTAAAATGCTCGGACAAATTCCTAACATTGCGTGTTTTAGATTGCACATCAGTATTTTTATTTTCACAAGACTAACAATGTGACAGAAATAGCACAAACCTGTATCACTGTTAATGCTGGACATTATGCTGAAAATTAATGTTTCAAGCAGAAATAGCTAAGATAATATCAAATTAAAATAAAGCAAATTAGCATGATAATTAAAGTGAGATGAAAATCAATTGAAATCAACAGCAACCTACTTATAGTTTTATATTTTTTCATTAAGTTTTTTCTCTCTCTCTTTTTAGTGTTGTAATAATCCGAGTAAGGGCATGTCTACACAGAGCAGCAACATACACTTTTATTTATTTTTTGGGGGGTAGGAGTGGGGGTGTTGTAATCTCCAAAGCACGCCAATGTGTTGTGTGTTAACTGGTCCATGTAAACTCTGCTGGTGTGCACTAGAAGTTCTCTAGTGTGCTTTAATGTGGTGCTGTCTGAAACAGCATTATGCTAAAGCACACTAGGGAACTTTCAGTGCACAGCAGCAGGATCTACACTGGCCAATTATTAGGGTTGCCAACTTTCTAATCGCACAAAACTGAACACCCTTAACCCACTACCTGCCCCGCCCCTTCTTAAGGCCCTGCCCCAAGGCCCCGCCCCCTCCCTCTGTTGCTTGCTCTTCCTCCACCCTCACTCACTTGCTCATTTTCACCACACTGGGGCAGACGGTTGAGATGTGGGAGGGGGTGAGAGCTGTGGCTGGGGGTGTAGGGGCTCTGGGCTGGGGCTGAGGGGTTTGGAGTGTGGAAGGGGCTCAGGTCTGGGGCAGGGGTTCACGGTGCAGGAGGTCTCTGGCTGGGAGGTGTTGGCTCTAGGGTGAGGCCATGGATGAGGGGTTTGGGGATCAGGAGGGGGCTCTGGCCCGGGGCTGAGGGGTTTGGAGTGTGGGAGGGGGCTCAGGGCTGGGGCTCAGGGCTGGGGCAAGGGGTTGGGGTGCGGACTCTGGCTGGGGGTGCGGGTTCTGGGGGAGGCAGCGTGCAGAGCCACCTGACCCTTCCACCTAGGAGCCAAGGGATGTGTCACTGCTTCCAGGAGCTGCGGTTCCTGGCCAATGGCGCTGTGGAGCCAGAGCTTGGGGTGGGGGCAGTGCGCAGAGCCCCCGTGACCGCCCCTGCACCTAGGAGCTGAGGCACATGTTGCCTCTTCCAGGAGTCATGAGGATCTGGGTAGGGAGCCTGCCAGCCCCACGCCAACTGGAGTTTTAATAGCCCGGTCAGCAGTGATGACCAGAGCCGCCAGGGTCCCTTTTCGAACTGGTGTTCCGGTCAAAAACCGGACACCTAGCAACTCTACAATTAATGCACATTAGTGTGCTTTAGAAATCACCCCCTTGAAGTGTGCATTGCTGCTCTGTATAGACAAGCCCTCAATTTCTTTATGTTTTTTTTGATGGTAGCTATCAGTGGGACAGTAGCCTGGCTCCTTCTAAGGCAGTCAAATAGTTTTTTTCTAAGTTTAAACATATGTCACTGTGAATGCCTTTTGAAAAATGTCTCCACAGCAACACACTTTGCAACAGCCCAGAGCTCAGTCCTTTTCAGTCTGGCTCTCCTTACTGCCAGCAGTCTTCAGGACACACAGACACACTCTCTCTCTCTCTCACTCAAGTAACTCCTTGACAGCTATTTAACAGCAATAGCCAAAAAATAGTGAAGTACTACAACATAGTTCATTAAAAATTGGTAATGCAAATTATCTTGCCATATAAAATTCAAAAGTTATGCAATGCCACCACATTCCGTGTATGCTTTAATAAATTTATATTTTTGTAATTTAAAAGCTTCAGACTTTAACAGTTTTCTTAAAAAGCCAAAGTTAACAGTGATAAAATGGAAGATTAATTCAGTTGATCTATACATAGTTTTCATTAGTAGGCTCTATAGTAGAAAGATAGCAATGGATACATGAATATAAATACAAATTATTTACCACTTTGATGCTCCAAATGGCACTGCCAGCAAGCTGTCTGGATTTAAAAATGTCCCGACCTTCTGAAATGTCTGGGGACCAGGAAGGTGGGCTCACTGTATTATTGGTACTCCAAGCCCCCTAGGATACGGCAGGTGAGAAAATAGATGTATAAAACTCAGCAACATAAAAATAAAGAAATAAAAAAAAAATAAAGCAAGCAACTAAAAGTTTCTGAAAAGCAAAGCACATGCAGGCATAGGCAATTTCTCCTAAATTTACTTAACAGCTAAACTAGTTTATATGGGGAAAATTTCAACCCGCCACTGAAATTTATGTAGAGAAAATTTCAACCCTCAGTGAGGTTAAAAGGTCTGCAAAGTGACTTTAAAAAAACTACAAAGTGAAAATGTGAGAAAAGAGGGTTGACTGATAATCATCATGTCATAGACAGGAATCATAGCAACACAGTAAGTCTCTAAATTTTGGATCACCATGCCAAGAAGATACTATTTTGAGATCATAGATGGGTTTTGAGAGTACATTCCCTTCTATATCTCAATCCACATCTTTGAAGGAAGAGATGGCCTTGTATCACTTTTTAAATATAAAATTATTGATAATCAAAACAACATGTAGGCTGAGAAGCATGTAAGACACAGAGATAAAAATAAAACTAAAACATGAAAAAAAATGAAAAATAAATGTGAGCAGTTAACAAAATACCTCTGACCTGCAAGTACACCACAAATGTACAATTATAAAAGCTCACACCTATAAATCATAACTCCAATTTTTTTTATATTATAACAAACTATAATATCAAACAATGTCTAACATAATATAGGATATATAAAGCTGAATTTTAAAAACAATCATAGTTTTATTTTAATTTGTATTTATACAATGTCCAGCACCATGGGGTTCCAATCTGATTGTGGTATTTGTGTACTACCATAATATAAACAGGAAAACAACAAGAATAGGATTAGCAATACTGTGCTAATTTAAGGGTGGATGGAGAAACCTGCTGATGTTCCTGCAGTTCTTACTCAGACAACAGAATGCATCTGATGAAGTGAGCTGTAGCTCACGAAAGCTTATGCTCAAATAAATTTGTTAGTCTCTAAGGTGCCACAAGTACTCCTGTTCTTCAGACAACACTGTTATTGAAGGCAGTAGAAGTTTTGCTTGAACTCTGTGTAAGGACTTCAGGATTAAGGCACAAATGATTTACTAAGGTAATTTCATTTTAAATTTACAATTTAGCATGCCTACAGAGTAATAAATTATACTAATTTTAACACTCCTTTGGAATTAAGCAAAAACATAGCTAAGATTAAGATTTAAATGGTATAAGGAAAAATTGGTTAATTTCCAAAAAGACTACATTCAGCAATAATTTAGGCCCCTAATCCAGCATGTGAATAGTTCCAACTATTCACATATGTAAAATACCTACACACACAGGTGTTTGCAGGATTGAGGCCTTAGAACATTGGCCTTTGTGACAATAAGTATAAAGAAATATACACTAGCTTCACACATCACAAGTTTTTAAAATGAAATATAAAACAATATCAAGCAAAATAAAGTGATTTGGGAAACAGTTTCTTTTGAATCCAATAGTTGATTAAAACTTTTACTTCTGTCAGCATTAGTCTACATACAGAAATTGTAGCACTTTAACTTTACCAATATAGTTAAAAGCTATACAAGTCCCCTAGTGTGGACACAGCCATAATAGTATAAAAGTGCTTTATATGAGTACTGTATAGCTATTTCTGCATAGGACGGGGAATAACTTATACTGATATAACTGCTTCCATCGCAGGGGTTATAGTGGTATAATGATACTGGTTTTAAAAGGAAAAAAGCACACTCTACCTGAAATAATTATACTAGTACAAAAACTGTATGTGGACCAGGCCTCAGTAAAAAATAAATCCCCGTCACCTTGTGTGTGTAACAACTCCCACTGAACTCCATGGAAATGGAAAGACTACCAATGAAGTTAAATTTCTCTGTGTTGAAAGTATTGTAGTTTTACCAATCATTAATTTTGTTGAATGGTAATTATTTTTATCAATAACATTAATTGTCAGAATAACATTGTCAGAGATGTTAGCAGATCAGGAGCTACAGGAAATTTAAGATGTCAAGTCCTGGAGACTATTCAGCCTTCTCTTTAACATCAAGGTAGATAGAACACTAGCTTCCAGTTTGGGCAAGAACAAGATAATTTTCCAGAAAATTAAATTAAAAATCTTTCTGGGATTTCAGATTTGTTTTTCCCCTAAGAAACTAATGTTCATTATTTGTCAGGTATTTGTTCTTTACCCATAACAAAATAATGGACATATTCTGCATATCAAAGTCCTCCCCTCATCCTGTGTTTATAAGGGAGAGAATATACCACCTGAAGGCCACAATCCAAAGATCTCAAAACATATTACTCAAACTACTTAAGACCTAAAACCATTTAGAGTTCTATTTGAAATATATTAAATAATTTTGCTGCAGAGAGAACACACTTCTCCAGAAATTAAATATTTCAAGTCAATTTAAAATGTAATAGAAATTTAAATTTGAATATGAAATATCCATCTTTCAAAACAAAATGCATTATATATGATTATGAACCACATTGTTATAGTTTAAATTTCCAATTGAATCAAAGTTTTATTGTAGCTCAGAAACACATTTGAATTCTGTGTCAGATAAATTTAATTAAAAACACACCACTTCCACAATAGTATGAACAAATTAATTACATCAAAGAGATGCATTAATTATATTTTGGCTTTTAATTAATGCCCATTACAGCACAACACTGGAGAAAAAGTTCTATTCAGTTCACTTATATCAAAACCATGGTAATAATTATGTACTTTGACATAAACAGGAAGTTCTCATTCTCCATCATATTCTTGAGTCCTCAGAACTGAACAGCACAGCTGCAACTAAATTACAACAAAAGGAAACAGAACATCAACAAAGGTCAGGACAGCTTACTAAATCACCAGTGGCTGTGTTTAGCAACCGAATGCCTCCTTTATGAAATATACTTTAATCAGAAATAAAGATGAACAAAACATAAGCTTTCATCTCGTTTCAATGTTTAATAAAATACCACATATGATCTTTTCAGATTGCAATTGTGTCATTTCTAGTGAGAGGAAAAAAAAAATATACTGGGACTCTGAAATAACTTGATAGTTATAAATCTAACTCTTCTTGTATTAAAAACAACCCTCCTAATAACAATAAAAACATAACAGCCTCTTCCCAGGCCCACATACCAACAAAAGTCCCCTCTATCTAGGTTCTCACATCAACAACCATGATCATAGTATCTGAGCACTTCCGCTGTGATTAAAAATGATTAAAAAACCACTACAACAGAATACACAATAGAAAACATATACAATGAATGCAACACAGTGTTTTGCGCTCTCAGTAGTATGGACAAAACAGAATCTGTATAGGTCAAAATCATTTTGGGGAAAGACTGTAGAAGAGGTTCCACTGGGATAGTGTTAGGAGGGATCTGCTAAAAACCCTTGGGTTGGACTCAGATATATAGAGAGATCTCTTTAATACTATTAGAGAGATAAACACTACTAGGAATAAAGAAAAGGAGTACTTGTGACACCTTAGAGACTAACAAATTTATTTGAGCATAAGCTTTCGTGAGCTACAGCTCAGAATAGTGTCATAATGGGAGACTAACAGAGACTGGAGAATAAATGCTATTAATACTGGTAGGGTCCACTTATTGCTGGATGTGACAAATGACAGTTTTCATTGTCAAAACATTACTGAACAAATAATGGGTGATTCAATTTCAGACTTGGTTTTGGTAAGGAGTGAGGACATCATAGAAGAGCTGATAGTAAAAATAACCTTGCATCAAGTAATCATGAGTTGATTCAGTTTAATTAAATAGAAGCCTAATCAAAACCAGGTTATCGGCTATGTTTTTTTTTGCTTCAAAAGGGCATTGCTTGGGAAATTAAAGGAATTAGTTAAAGAAATCATTGGACAGCGCACGTCTTAAATGTGGAAGAGGCTTGGAATTTCTTGAAATCAACTATATGAAAACTATTGCAATTTGCATCCCAAGCAAGGGGAAAAAAATGAAGGGAAAGGCTCCAGATGAATAGCCACCTCAAAGGCTGTTCACAGTAAGCAGAGAACCTAAAGGGAATGGAAAAACAGACTGATCAGCAAAGAAAGCTACATCTTGAAGATAAGAAAATGTAGGAATAAAGTGAGACTTGCTAAAAGTCAAACAGAATTAGCTTATGTGAAAGAAATTAAGAAATATTTTTACTTATATAAATAAAATGAGAGTAAGGAAGAATGAGGATGGGCCACTATGCAGGGTGAATGAGGAAGAGTTTATAGATAATGTAGGTATGCCCCAAAAACTAAATGAATACTTTGCCTCCGTTTTCAATATGGAACATTGGCAAGAAATCAGGATGGTTGATGGACATGGAGTGCATAGAAATGGAAATTACCACATCTGAAGTGGTAGAAAACTCAAAGATCTTAATGTGCTCAGATTAGGGGACCAGATAATTTCCATGCCAGAATACAGAAAGAACTGGAACATGAGATTTATAGTCTGGTAGCAAGGACTTTAACAAATCTTTCTATTCAGCAGTACTACTGTAAGACTGAAAAATAGCTAACGTTGTACCTATATTTAAGAAAGGGAAAATAAAGTAATTGGGGGCAATTACAGACCCGTTAGTCTAACTTCAGTGGGATATAAGATTTTGGAATAAATTGTGAAGGAAAGAATAATTAAATTAATGGAGATAAATGGAAAAGGGGATATAATGCTACATGTGTTTACCAAAGGCAGATCGTATTAGACCAGGGGTGGGCAAACTACGGCTCGTGGGCCGGATCTGGCCCATCAGGGCTTTGGATCCGGCCTGCGGGATTGCCTCCAACAGTGCCACAGGCCCTGCGCCGCTCTCAGAAGCGGCTGGCACCATGTTCCCGGGACCCGGGGGTGTAGGGGGGGCAGAGGGCTCTGTGCATTGCCCTTGCCACCAGCCACCGCAGCTCCCATTGGCCAGGAATGGGGAACCGCGGCCAATGGGAGCTTCGGGGGAGGTACCTGGAGGCGTGACAAGGGCAGTGCGTGGAGCCCTATGCACCCCTCCCCCCCATGGGCTGCTCAGGGATGTGGTTCCGGCCGCTTCCCAGAGTGGCGCAGCATGGGGCCAGGGCAGGCAGGTAGGGAGCCTGCCCTGGCCCCGGTGTGCGTTGCTGCCACACCAGAGCTGCTTTAGGTAAGCGGCGCCGGGCTGGAGCCCGAACCCCTCCTGCACCCCGCCCCCAACTCCCTGCCCTAAGCCCTCTGCCTGCACCTTGCACCCCTTCTGCACCCCAACCCCCTGCTCTGAGCTCCCTCCCGCAGTGCGCACCCTTCCTGCACCCCTACCCTGAGCTCCCTCCTCCACTCCACACCCCTCCTGCACCCCAACCCCCTTCCCTGAGCCCCCTCATACACCCCACCCCCCTCCTCTGCCCCAATCCCTTGCCCTGAGCCTGTTCCTGCACACTGCACCCCCTCCCACACCCCGCACTCCCTCCCGCACCCCAACCCCCTGCCCTGGCCCTGCATACAATTTCCCCACCCAGATGTGGCCCTCAGCCAAAAAAGTTTGCCCACCCCTATATTAGACTAACCTGATTTCCTTCTTTGAGAAAATAACTGACTTTTTTAGATAAGGAAGTGCAGAAGACTGATATACTTGAACTTCAGTAAAGCATTTGACATGGTACCACACAGAAAATTATTAGTTAAATTGGGGATTAGTACAAGACTTGAAAATAGATAAGGATTTATCTTATTCAGTATTTTTATTAATGTCCTTGGTACAAAAAATAGGTGTGTGCTAATGAAATCTGCTGATGATAAAAAGTTGGGAGACTTGGTCAATACAGAAGAGGACTGAAATATTATATAGGAAGATCTGAATGACCTTGAAGACTGGAATAACATAAATGGAATTAAATTCAATAGTACAAAGTGTAAGGTCATGCATGTAGGGTCTAATAAGAAGAATTTCTGCTACAAGTTGGGGGCTCATCAGTTGGAAGCAACAGAGGAGGAGAGACACCTGGGTGTGTGGGTCGATCACAGGATAACGATGAGCCACCCGTGTGATGCGGTTGCGAAAAAAGCAAATGCGATCCTAGGATGTATCAGGCGAGGCATGTCCAGTAGAGATCAAGTAGTATTAATGCCATTGTACAAAGCACTGATAAGACCCCATTTGAAATGCTGTGTACAATTCTGGTCACCCATGTTCAAGAAAGATTAATTCAAACTGGAGCAGGTACAGAAAAGAACTACGAGGACGATCATGGGAAATGGAGATCCTCTCTTATGAGAGAAGACTGAAAGAGTTGGCTTGTTTAGCTTAGCAAAATGAAGGCTGAGAAGAGATATAACTGCTCTTTATAAATACATGTGGGGGTGGGGGAGTGAGGAACACCAGGGAGGATGAAGAGCTATTTAAGCTAAAGTACAATGTTGGCACAAGAACAAATGGATATAAACTGACCATGAACAAATTACGGCTGGAAACTAGAGGAAGGTTTCTATCCATCAGAGGAGTGAGATTCTGGACAGTCTCCCAACAGGAGTTGTGGAAACAAACAACTTAATTAGTTTTGAGAGAGATCTGGACAAATTTATGAGTGGGACTGTATGACAGGGTTGCCTCTGATGGTGGTAGCAGGACTCAGCAACCCGGGGCAGAGTCCCTTCCGGTTTAAATCTTGTGTTCCTAATGCTGATGCATTAGGGCTTCAGATGGTCACCTGCAGGGATCAGGAAGGGATCCCCCAAACATATTCTGGGTTTTTTTTTTAGTCTCCTTCCTAAAAAACCTCAGAGATGGCCACAGTTGGAGACGGGAAATTGACAGGGTGGTGCAGTGCTCTGAGGTGGCACCAAGCATTCTCAGTATCTCATGTGCTTAGCTGTCTGGTTGCTGTTCACATGCTCAGAACCTAACTAAGCACCATATATGGGGTCAGGAAGGAATTTTCCCCCAGGTGAGATTGGCAGTGACCTTGCGGGGAGGTTTCCGTTTCCTCTGCAGCATGGAGTATGGGTCACTTGCCAAGATTAATTGGGTACATCTCACTTAATCAATTCCCTGCCATTGCACGGGTCCTGGGCATTTGGACCATCTTAGTCCCTCCTGTTCTCTGCCTTTGGCACATAATAGTTTAGTCTCATGTTGGCTGTAATACTTTGGTCTAATTTGGGTTGTTGAGTTTAGCGTAGGGTGTTGGTGGTGGCCTGTGGTTTTCAGGAGGTCAGACTAGATGACTTGGTGGTCTTTTTTGGCCTTAAACTCTATGACTCTTGCAGAGCTTAGTTATCACATTATAAAATCACTGACAAATCACTAAAAATACCTTACAAAGTACAATAGCTATTAGAAATGTGAGGTAGACCATAGATTGATTCTACTCAATGTTTGCCTGATGAAAATAATGCAAAATCGGTTGAGAGATTACTTTGTAGTTAAAAATTTAACTAAAACAAAAAACAAACCAGCAAAAACACACCAACCTGAAAACACCCATAAATTACTGTGCTTAGCTACTTAAATAACCAGAGCAGTTATTTCAATATCTTAATTTTAACTACACAGAGTATTTTGCAGTAAAAATTTATAATTCTAGTATTAACATTAAAAAAAACCCACACAAATATTCATTTTTCTATGCTACATTCTTTTTACAAGCTTCTCTAACAGGCTCATATATTAATGTTAAAATACAGGATACCCTGTAATGGTATGTATACACTGATTTCATAGGAGGATTATGTTTCATAGATAACGACTAATGATCCATATCATATTGTCAGGAGAATTTTTTTTTTTTTTGGTAAAGAATATCCCCAATATCATCCAAGCCACATATTTGCAGAGAAAATCTAGCCCTGAATTGTTTATGTGGATGGAAGTGTTTCGCCGAGTGTGTGTTTTCATTCCTACTGGGTTCCGGAAAACAGGACATTATGTACATACTTTATAAACAAACAGGATTGCACCCAAGAAATATTCGATTCTATCATCATTTTCTCCTACTAACGGAAACAACCCAGAAAGGCCCCAGTTGGCTAGCCCCTCTTTGGCCCAAGCAGCAACAGTATTATTGCCATAAATGTACATTTAAATGGCACCCATCAATTAATTATTTGAATGTTTATTATACTAACTAATCTCAGATGTTGGTTTTTAGTACTTTTAGAATAAGGGTGCAGATATATCATACTTCTCTTACAATGTGGTGTTTGTGACACATTACTAAGACTCCACTCCAGAAACAAAGCACTTAGGCCCCAATTCAATAAAGTATTTAAGCATGTGCTTAACTTTAAGCATGAGTAGTCCCACTGACCTCAACATTAACAAGTTAAATCATATGTTTAAGTGCTTTGCTGGATTAGAGCCTAGGCAAATAAGGAAAATACTGTAGGGTATTACAAACACTATCTACTATGGAGGGAGGATGAGGTAGAATGGGCAGCTCAGTGAATGATGTGTCTGAGATACTGAAGGATTTTTTTCTGGAATGTATATGCCATATAATAGAGTACATGTGAACATTTCTCTCTGTCCAGAAGTGGGCATTGTACTTGGAAGAGTGTTTGGGTAGCCCATATATAATAAGTGGGGGGCAGATTTGTCAATCTGTATTCAGCATGCAATGATGGGTTTATCTAGGAAAAACAGAAATCTTATGGTTAATTTGCTATATGGTGGTTTCGTGTTAAAAGGATTAATTGTTCACAGTTGTGGACCAGGTAGGCAGAATTATGGTTATTTCTGGAACCTTAATTATGCATTCTTAGGCTTTCATTTAGTATAAATGTTCTAGTGGATTTTCTTTCTGAAGAAATTGATAAGGTAAGGTTACACTTACAAAGCTTAGCTTGAGAATTTCCTTTTAAAAATTGCGAAGTGCTGTTTCTGTGTCTTCCCAATACTATTTTAAGTTTCTCTTGCAAAAGTTAGAAAAGAATATAGAAATATCTTATTACCTGGCACATTCACATGTAAACTGAAGACCTCATTTGTAGGCAGAAATCTCTTTTAGAAAAATTGTTCTCCTTTGTAACAGAGAACAATTGAGGCAGTTTATCTATTTGTGTATATGCCAAACAAGTATCTGGAACTTTGAAACAGTGCTCTGTTTTAGTGTGGTTATAAATTGACATAAATACATTAAATAAATGAACAAATAAAATACAGTGAGAAGCCACATACATGAGTACAGATGGAAGTAGGAAGGAGATATGCTGAGAGCCTAATCCACCATATCTTATGAACAGTAGGTATCTTAGGGTGAAATCCTGGCCCTGATGGGAGTCACTAGCAAAAAACCCACGGACTTCAACAGGGTCAGAATGTCACTCAGTTACCAGTTCTGCTAATACAGAGCTTAAAAGCTCCATGAAGCAGATGTTCCACTGGCATTTTTGCTCTTGCAGAACTTAAAATTTCCTCAACCACTCTAGTGGGTGTCTCAACTACTGTGAAACTTCTAAATTCCCTCGAACAGATGGGTCTCTCTGAAGAGCTATGGGGAGCTCTCTTTGTTCCTCAAAGAGTCTACAGACTGCCAGCTTCCCGGTAAAGAAAGAAATGGTGGACCACAGGCCCCTTACTGCCTGCCTGTTCTCCCACATTGCGGCCTGTGAACCTCTCATCACTCCATAGCCATCTGCGGGTGGAGGAGATGGAGGTAGTTGCAAGTCAGGACAACCTGCAACAAAAGCTAAGAACAATAACCTTGACATTAGGGCATGATGACCCACACAGGCAGCTGGTGATGACAGCCTGATATTTTTGCAGTCTTTCAGGAAATTCCAGGATACATGAGAAGGAAAACATAGCTATAGCAGGTCAAGGGCAGCTGTAGACCTCCTAAGCATAGTTTCCAATACTCAGAACACTCTTTCCTGACGGAGTCTATCCTCTAATGTTTTATTTGTTGTTTGTTTTGGGGGATATTTTAAAATATTTGATTGTCTAACTATGATTTGGACTGCTGGCCTCCCTGCACTAAAGAATTCCCATTGTGTGTGCGCGGCAGGGTGGGGGAAGAGGTGTGGTGTACATATGCATGCCTAGAAAAATAAGCATGTCTATTGCTTTGTCTTTTTTGTATAGATCTGCCAGGCTCCACTCATGAAGGTGAGCCAGGGAACACAGCACTGGAGATTATCCACCCTACTGCACTCCATGCAGGTGAGAAGGGAAACCTGGCGCTGGGGATTATCCAACCCTACTGCATTCCATGAAGGTGATCTGGGGAAACAGCACTGATTTGATTATTAATTTATTTCATCTTTAGGAATTTGAGCCCAGTTTCACTTCCCATCTGAAGCAGAATAATGGCGGACAGAAATTGTGAAAAAAATATTTCGAGTGGCTACCAATCCCCTTGTCCTCACTGAGGCTCGCCTCCCCTACACGAGTCCTTCTGGGTCTCAAGAATGGATTTGCAATTACCCCTCTTTATTGCATGAGATCCACATGGACAGATCTGTGTTAGAAGCAGGGGAAGGGGGCTAGGCCCGAAGGCCCTTTGCTGGATTCTCTGGGGTTGACAGAGACTGCGATGTGTCCCATGCCCTCCATCTGCGGGATGTGGCTGAGCTCTGCACGCAGAAGCATGGCTGCTGGTGTGGGCTATAGAGACTCAGGGTTGATCTTCCTTCTGGCTTCACTACTGTTATGGAGCTGGGGCTGCTTGCCCCAGAGCCAGTTTTTTTGCAATCCTTTCTGCCCCCTTTCCTGCTGTGGGAAGGACGCAAGGCAATTTCCACCAGCCTGGGCTGCATCTTGCCCAGCAGAGCCAATATCTCCAATCCTGCCTGGTTCCTTTCTTGCTCAGAGGAGAGGGGAAGAGCCTCCAATCAGACTGCGTTATGAGGGAAACTGCACTCACCCTACAGAGCTAGTCGAATTCCCCAAAGAAACACTCACTAAGGGATGAAGCAGGAGGTACAGACCCTTCCACTTGCCTCTGCCTTTCTCAGTCCAGCTCTCTCCCAGAAGCCTGCAGGGACACTAGACACTGCAAATGCCTCAGAGGGGATGTAGAGCTGAGGGGACAGCTCCTCACAAGGCAAATGCAGCCCCATGGACACGACTGGGGATTAGATGGACACATTATTAAGCCAAATTGTTAGTGAGCCATTTGATATAAGGTCTTGAATTTCCCTCAGAAAAGTTCTGCAGCAGGGAGACCTGGCTGAGCCACCAGGGAGGCAGAAAAAACTGGCAGGAGCTTCAAAGAGCAGGGCATTCTCCTGCTGCCAGTGACTGACAGGTCTGGTTCTGCTCCCACACTGCAAACAGGTTTACGTGTTCATTGTAACATGTCTGTGGACATTAGCACGCAGAAGTGAAATATCTATAATTTTTCAAATTAATTTCCAATGAACACCTTGTACAATTACCCTCAAACTTCGCCACAATAATTCTCCTTTGGCAGAACATAATTTGTGAAATTATATACAGAATACTTTTGTTTCTCTGAAGTTAGGAAAGGAATTGTATCCAAATGAGGATTATGAAACAGAAAAACTAGTGACAATTTTAACTATGGAGTTGCTCCTGTAATTCTGTAATACGTGAATCAACTTCCAAAACCAAACTGAGTACTTGACGGCAGAAAAAGAAGATAGTGTGAATGTCTCATCTACTAAAAATTAGAAAAGTAGATATTTATATTCATAGAATCATAGAATATTGGGGTTGGAAGAGACCTCAGGAGGTCATCTAGTCCAATCCCTTGCTCAAAGCAGGACCAACACCCACTAAATCATCCCAGTCAGGGCTTTGTCAAGCCGGGCCTTAAAAACCTCTAAGGATGGAGATTCCACCACCTCCCTAGGTAAGGTGGAATCTCAGTTCAGAATATCTCAGATATTCACCCCAGTTTGAAAGAAAAAACTAGATCTCTTTTTTTTAAAAGTGAGTATAATAAAACACCAGAGGATAAAAATACTGTGTGTGTTCTCAGGTACTAATGAAATATCTTCACAGGAGGTTAATTATTCTCATCCACAATTGCTGATTTGCCACAAGTACAAGATTTTTATAACAACATTGACTCAAGGCAAATTGTATCAATGCAATTCTGGATGCTACCAATCAGTACAAAGTTTAACACACGACTTACCTAGCCGGGATTTTTCTGTTTGCTTATACATTACTCAAAAGAGAAATTGTTTACCAGTAACTGGACTTTTCTAAAGCTAGTATCCTCTACAGACCCACATTCAAAAGATCTCAGTCCCTTAGCAAAGGAACAGATTAGGAAGTTAATACTGTAAAATTGAGAACCCTCACTGGAAAGAATTACTGCATTGTCTCCGGGATTTGCATACATATATGTACATATAGTACATGCCTCAGTATACAATGACCTACAATAATCGAAGAGTAAAAAAGAATAAACGCAGAACCTCTAATCTCTGAGAAGTAGAAGTGCGATTCCAATGGTGAAACAATCTTTAGAAAACATCAATTACAGAAAAGCAAATTCCTTTTCTCGAAAGATAAGTATCCTCTATAGATATCTAGGTCTCTTAATTAACACACTCAAGTCAAATCTGTAACAAGATAATAGGAACAAAATTAAGAAACGATCAGCTAAGAGCACAAAAACATAAGATGATCCAGTTGTAACAAAGACTAGTATAATAAATGAGAGAAAAGCCAGGTTTACTTTTAATTAACACTTTAATCAAATATCCTTAGATTCTTTCTTACTTTTTGTTCAGTCCTTCCTCAGGCAAATTTCCACCAACTTCAATGGAAGTTTGACAGAGTTAGGACTGAAAAACAAATGAGTAACAACTGAGGAGTTTAGGATTTGGACCAAAACCTTTGCAGATGCTTTTCTTACAATGAAATTGCTACTGGAATGATCCAAGTTCCAACTTAGCATATTAATGGCATGATTCAAAGTCCACTGAAGTCAATGGGAGTCTTTTCACTGACTTCAATAAACCTTAGATCAGCCTTTAGTCCTCACGTGGAAAATTATTTTTTCCCCAACTTGGGCAAAGTAAAAAATTGAGAAATAAACAAACTCTGAATGAGTTGTGTGCTATGTGACCAATGTATTGTATTTTTCTTAACAATGTAAATGGAAGCCATTTAACCACTGGAAATGGTTGTCCAGATAAATCCATGTTTCTGCACACTCAAATAACCATATATGTACTATTTCAACTGTTAGACATTAAAACATTAACTAAATGTGTTTATTTGAATATTTGATCCATTATGACCACTCCTCAGAGTATTAATACATCCCGAAATCATGAAGTGCCTCAAGATGCATATTTCAAAGAAATGAACTGGTGACTCTTTTTTCTTTTTAAAATTAACATGGAAATTAAATGCTAAAATTATGTTATGACAACATTATGACTGGTATTTTGTTTGCTCTAGCCATAAAATTCAATGTTATGGTTCCCACAGCAATTGTAACTTGGCTATATTACACGCACTGTATATATCAAGATGTTCATGTCAATAGTAGAGGAAGTGTGCAGTATGTACAACATAACTCAGTGCTTTTTGTTGACTTTTTTTTTAAATGTTCAATTATTTTCCTTCACCACTGATGTATATTATGACTGAATTAAAGCTGGAAAGAAATAAGAAACTTTTAATGTGATTTTAGTAGAATTCACAGAAAGCCATTTCACACATTAAAATATGGCCATTTATCCAAATCTGTCCTTTGTGCTCCCCTCTTACAGGCTCTCCAGCAGCTGCTAACTAACAAACATTACCACCAGAACTGTGGCTGAGTTCTCACAAATCATGGGGGCAGTAGCATAAGTAACATTTAATTTGCTGATGTCCAAAATAAAGACGTTACCACCCTTTGACATGCTCTCTCCCCATCACACACACAAAAAAGCATTTTAAGGTCATTTTAAACTACACTAGAAAAAAATCTGTATTACAAACTAAGTAAACTTTAATAGGAAAATGCATTTTATTTTCAAGCCATTTAAGTATAGAAACAATGTCATATCATTCTAAAATATGTGAATGTTCATTTAAATACTATGAGGAGATATTAGAGCAGGGGCAAGTACAGTTTCTTCTAGTAGATTAGCTGCAAATTTCTGATTTACTGCATATTTCCAGCCAATTTCATTATGTTTACATACAGTGAAAGCCACTGAGAAATGCACCAAACCCCAGGTGATTGAATGATCTTGTATGCAATTTGCTGCATTTACTGTAGAGGATTAAATTAGTCTTGGATTCTTAATCCTTGGAGAACACTGTTTATCACCTCTTAAAAAAATATCAGGCTTTGCTTTGAGCTTGCGAATAGTCTTAAATAAGGACACTTCTACACTACAAACTTGCATGGGCGCTGCTGCGCCGATACAGCTGCACCACCGTCGCACTCCTGGTGAAGACGCTCTAAGACGAAAGGAGAAGCTCTCCTGCTGAGATAGCACTGTCTACATGGAGGGTTACGGTCAGTATAACTACATCATTTAGGGGTGTATGGATTTTTCAAACTCCTGAGCAATGTAGTTATACCAAAGTAAGTATGTAGTGTAGACCTTGCCTAAATCAGTAATATGGAAAGCATCATATAGATTTTACAATTCTTTCCTTTACAAAAAACAAAATTATGAGCCTATGATGATCGGAAGCATAAAATGAAATTTTGTGATCTTGACTAATGAAGTACTAATTTTACTAGTCACAGTACAATATTTCTTGTGAAGAATTTGCAATGGCAAAATAAATGAGAAAGATGTGTAAACAATTTGTTTTCAAACTATATCTTTAGTGTGTATTATAGATGATGCAGTAAGCTACTTACTCTTGAGGACTATGATCAAATCTAACCCAAATCACAACTGCAACGACTTGTACCAGATAGTTCCTAATAGATATCTGCCAACGTAACAAAATCAGATCATTTGCCATAATCACAAATTTCTGCCCAGGGAAAATCTCCCAGCACAAGGACAGCGATGTTGCTGCAGGTTCATCTATAAAGGTAGGTGAAAAAGTTTTACCACATCCTGCCTACAAATACAATATACGAATCAAGATGGAAATATACGCAGATTGATATGAAACAGTGAGAAATAAGCTTACACAACAAAAACTATGACATTATGGATAATATCACTTCTGGGATGTACCTTGAATATTGCATTTGAGGATCATATAAGATTTCTAGTTTGCTCTAGTGCTCAAAGGATAATCCAAAAGTAAGAAATTTCCCATTAGAGAACTTCACCACGTCTTATCTTCAATTATTCAACCTGTAGTTACCCAGAGTTTTTCAAAGCAAATGTGTTTAAAATAATGGATTGTTAACAATAAACTGTATGCCCAATTTATACTGCTGGATAAACACAATGTATATTTTCCAGGATAGATCAAACTGTTTTTCATAAACTCAAATTTGATACTTCTTTCAAAAACACAGTATATTGAAAGTTAACAATGATTTGTCTACCAGCTTCAATACTAAAACAATATGCTCACCTGTCTTGATCTGGGTCTCCCAGGAGAAAACTTTCGTTTGGTGATAGCTGGCTTTCCCATGCCAATTTTTGGAGTGACAGATATATAAGTTGTTGGGAGAACATTTCCAGCAGAGGAACTCCATGGTGGAGTCTGACTGTGCAGCATGTCATGTGCAGAATGCAAGTCTAATGAAACTACTGGCGAGGAACACACACTTCTCTTGTTTATATCAACTGATGATGAAAATGAAGAATATGTCTCAGTCGGTGACTTTATAGGTTTGTCTCCTAATAGTGAACTGTTCTTTGCACAACTTTCATTTGAAGGAGTGGTTTCCACTTTCAACAGAAAAGTTGGTGTTTCAGAGCTTTCATGGGTTTCTTTCTTTTCTACATCTTCTTGCACTCTTGCTGTCTCCAATTGTTCTTCTATCTTAAAAGAAGTCTCCTCTTTATTCACAGACCCTAAAGTTTCTGGTGGTGTAGTTGTGGCCTCAGGTGCTGAAAGGGGAGGCTGAGATTCCTCTGTGGATACTTCTGATACCTCAGCATCTTGTGACAGTTGTTGGTCTTCTGCTTGTTTGTTTGACTCCGGCTGTATTACAGCTTGAATGCTTTCTGTCACTTCTATCATGTGCTTCATTTGACTGTCATCAGATGCTGGTGTCCTTTTAGGAGACGTTTCCATTTTAGTTGTATCAAATTGATCAGAAACTCCTGCTTCCAGTTCAACAGTCTTTTCATCCTGTGATATGTCTGTAACTAAGCGAGAGCATATAGTTAGAGATTCATACGAAAGCATCAATAGTAAAAAAGGTTTATATTTTAAAAATGAAAAGTGGGCGATATTTCATCATTAAAACATACATTTATCTTCTAGAGGAACAATACTGCAGATGGAATCTAGGTGTAAATATGACGGTGCAAGCAAACAGGTTGTTCTTAGGCCTGGATGACATAGTTTTAACCACATGGCTACGTCTGTTACGGGTGTGAAAAAAAAATCACACATCAACAGACATAAGTATGCCAAGCAAAAGCCTTGGGTAGATACAGTTATACTGGCAAACAGAGTCCTTTTGCTGGTGCAGCTTATTTCATTTCATGACCTGGCATAAACTATACTGACAAAAAAACCTCATTTGCTGTTATGAGCTATGCTCCCAAATCCTTTCTAGTGTAGACTAGCCGTTGTGGAAGATTTTTCACTGTGAAACTTGCTCCCACCCAGAGATCAGGTTTGACCAAGTCTTGAGATTCTGGAGGAACAGGTGCAGCAGCAATGTGCTCCTGGATCAAACTACCTAATCCCACAGACAAGATACTTTAAAATAATAAATATTAGTATGTGAGATGATGGGAAGTGGACTATTTCTCCTGAAAGGCTGCAGATGTATATTTAAATCTATGTATTATAACTAAATGCTATAGTGATGGACACATTACAAATATGAATAAATACATTAAATTGCTATTACTACCAATCAACTATGTTAAGGGAAAAAGAGAAGTGATATAAAAAAGTTAACACCATACAATAGCCAAATATTATCCTTTCTAAGCCCCCAATAAACTGGGAAAACAGGGCTATGTAGCTTCTTTAGGGGTCTACCTCCATCTTCCCCTACCCCTCCTCATGGGAGCTCATCTTCCCTCCTGGATTTGGGAGGAAGTAGCTGGGAAGGGGGAGTATTCTAGGTGATTGGCTGGTCTAAGTGGTGCAGCAGAAACCCACTGGCTCCTGCACACCGAAGGGGAGGCCATTCTAAATCCTTTCCCCTTAGCTGGGATGCCATTATTCGCCCAGAACATGTCACCATGCTGCCAGATAGTGTTTCTGACATCATAAATGCTGTAAGGATTACAGTAAAATGTTTAATATATTTCATGACATCAAACCATACCAAATGTTTTATGTATCTAATCCACAAAACTCAAAATACAACCTAGAAAAATAAAAAGCGTTTGCTTATACACATACAAATGATCCAGTAATGGGCAGTGATGGAAAAGTTAAAGCCAGAAAAAGTAAATGACTGTTTAATGGGTATTTACTCTCTCTATAAAATCTTTTACGTATATAAAATCTTTTTTTGCTTCAGTGTGGCTGTGGTGCTTAAATCTAAACATGTACAGAAGTAGTACAGAAGGTCCATCTTCCTAACGAATACGAGGGAAGGGGAGAAACAGTTTATAATGTAGTTAAAGTAATGTGTTAGCTTTGAGCTATGTAAAGTGAAAAGTATGTTCAAAATATCACAATATTCACTGCCATAAGCTTTTTAGATTTCAATATTCAGTAAGTGGATTAACAACATGGATTTAATACGAAGCTTCAGAATTTAAACAAAGACCCAGTGCAGCACAAATCACTCAGATAATAAATCAGAATAGTATATATTTTCAAAAAACTGACCACAACTAAATTTTTCCAGTGGGTAATTCCTTAGAAAGTACAGTTTTCCCTCTGAAAAACACTTTTGACAGATTCATAACCACACAATGTTCTCCATAAAAATCTTAAAAAACAAAGTATCCACAAATTAAACAATCTCAGATAGTGTAAACTGTCCAGCTGTACAAAAACACTCCCAACCGTATACAACCAACAAAGCTCGTCATGTAGGATCAGGATGAAAGTGTGATTTCAAGTTATGGAATGTAAAGGTGGCAAGAAGAAAACTTTTCTTGTCAAGCGTATGTGTGAGCCTGAGCCATAAATTTCTGAAGAATTAAAACCTTTTTCTTTTATAAAGTCAGCCAAAACAACATAATTTTCTTGTTTTTGCAATAGCATCACATTAAATGCTCATGTTTGTAATGTATTGCCACCAGTGGGATTCCTTGCCTCAAACCAGCTTTCTCCCATGTGGCATCATTGGTATTATCTCCATATAAGTTGAATATCATCCCAATGGAATTTGCCCAATTTTCTAAATTCTCAAGGTCCTATTGCAGTTTCACTTGATCTTCTATTATGTTTGCAATCCTTCTTAAATTGGTATCACCATCAAATTTGATTATTTAATCTTCCAGGTAATCTGTGAAGCTATTAAATAGCACTAAGACCAAAAGCAGCTCACTTGACACATCAACTGGTTTTGATTATGCTCTGACTGTTTCTCTCCACTTCTGGTTAATTAAACAGTTTTGTGTTCATATTACCAAAAATCTTCCAAACTTTTACATTAGGTCATTTAGACCAATAACAAAAATGGTTCAGTCAATTCACTTTATCCACAACAATTACAATTTTATTTAATGATAGAACAAAAATATTTTTGGTCTGGCTTTTCTTTAAAAACAAACCACCACAAATATCTTCCTTCCTCACAAATCTATGAGTCTTCCTACAATTGTCATCTAAATATTTCCTGTATTGTTTATTTTAATAGGTTACCTAACTGTTATTTATCCAAACAGTTCAATATATTTACGCTTTGAAAACACTTTGTGCATTCCTCTTGTGCTTCCTGTGACCTTACCAGTGAATTCAAATCATCAGCTATATATTTTGCTATTTGTTTCAGGATCTTGGATACAACTCTTCAGGTCCCACTGGTTTAAAAGCCAACCAATAGTCTCTTAGCTCCTTTGAATCTATCATTTAGCTGAGACTAAAATATGGAAAGAACAAGTTAAATATTACAAGTTAGGTGTCTTCAAGTCAGCGGGGCCTGGTGAAATACATCCTAAAATACTCAAGGAGCTGACTGAGAAGATACCTGAGCCTTTAGCGATTATCTTCAAAAACTCATGGAAGACAGGAGAGATTCCAGAAGACTGGAAGAGACTATATATAGTTCCAATCTATAAAAAGGGGAATAAGGACCACCCAGGGAATTAGAGACCAGTCAGTTTAACTTCAGTTCCTGGAAAGACAATGGCGCAAATATTCAAGCAATTAATTTTCAAACACCTAGAAGATAATAAGGTAGTAAGTAACAGTTAACATAGATTTGTGAAGAACAAATCATGTCAAACCAAACTAATAGCTTTCTTTGACAGGGTAACAAGCCTTGTGGATGGGGGAAGTGATGGATGTGGTATATCTTGACTTTAATAAAGCTTTTGATACTGTCCCTTATGACCTCTTCATAAACAAATAGGAGATAAAACCTAGATGGAGCTACTCTAAGACGCATGCATAGCTGTTTGGAAAACTGTTCCCAGAGAGTAATCATCAGTGGTTCAGAGTCCAGCTAGAAGGGCATATCGAGTGGGGTCCCACAGGGATCGGTCCTGAGTCCAATTCTGTTCAATGTCTTCATAAATTATTTATGGCATGGAGAGTACAAGTACAAAGTTGCAGAAGATACAAAGCTGGGCGGGTTTGCAAGTGCTTTGGAGGATAGGATTAAAATTCAAAATGATCTGGACAAACCAGAGAAATGGTCTGAAGTAAATAGAAGGAAACTCAATAAGGACAAATGAAAAGTACTCCACTGAGGAAGGAACAATCAATTTCACACATACAAAATGGGAAATGTCTGCCTACGAAGGAGTACTGTGGAAAGGATCTGGGGGTCACAAGCTAAATGTGAGTCAACAGTATAACATGTTGCAAAAAAAGCAAACATCATTCTGCGATGTATTAGCAGGAGTACTGTAAGCAAGACACAAGTAGTAATTCTTCCACTCTATTCCATGCTGATCAGGCCTCAACTTGAGTATTGTGTCCAGTTCTGGATGCCACATTTCAGGAAAGATGTGGATAAACTGAAGAAAGTCCAGAGGAGAGCAACAAATATGACTAAAGGCCTAGAAAACATGACCTATGAGAAAGGCTGCGAGTCTTTCACGGAGGTCAGGGAAGTCACAGATTCCATGACCTCCATGAATTCTGCAGCTGATCCCAGGACCGCCTAAGCAGCTGGGGCAGCCCTGGGGCCAGCCGCACTGGCTGCTGCTCCGACGGCCCCAGGCAACTGGCCCCAGGCACTACCTCGGAGCAGCGGTCCGGGAGCAGCAGTGGCACCCCAGGTCGCCGTCACCTGGAGGAGCAGTGGCAGGACCCCAGGCCGCCTCTGCCTGGAGGTGCGGTGGTGGCATCAGCAGGGCCCCGGGCTGCCTCCCCTCCCCACCCCGGAGCAGCAGTGGGGCCCTGGGCTGCCCACCCCCAGAAGCAGCAGTGACAGCAGGGCCCCCAGCTGCACCCCACCCCCAGCAGCATCCGCTGGAGCACACCCCCTCCGTCAGCACCTAAGGTTTAGTTAGGGGTATTTTTAGTAAAAGTCATGGACAGGTCACTGGATGTGACTTTTTGGTTATTGCCTGTGACCTGTCCATGACTTTTACTAAAAATACCTGTGGCTAAATTGTAGCCTTACCTATGAGGTAAGATTGAAAAATTGGTTGTTTAGTCTGGAGAAGAGAAGACTGAGGGGGTACATGATAATAGTTTTCAAGTACATAAAAGGTTATTGCAAGGAGAAGGGTGAAAAAAATTTCTCATTAACTTCTGAGTTTAGGACAAGTAGCAGTGGTCTTAAATTGCAGCAAGGAAGGTTAAGAGGGGACATTAGGAAAAGCTTCCTAACTGTCAGGGTGGTTAAGCACTGGAACAAATTGTCTAGGGAGGTTGTGGAATCTCCTTCACGGAAGGTTTTTAAGAACAGGTTAGACCAACACCTTTCAGGAGAGGTCTAGTTATTACTTAGTCCTGCCTTGAGTGCAGAGGACTGGACTAGATGACATACTGAGGTCCCTTCCAGCCCTACACTTCTCTGATTCGATGATTTTTCAAATAAATAATTTGACAAATTCATTGATTACATTATTCAATGAAGAAAATTCAGCTAGTCTACCCAAGAGTGCTGGAACAAAATGTCACATACAGAGAGCCTGATGGTTTAGGCTTTGAATACTTCTGAGTTAATGGATGATCAAACACCTAATATTGAAGACAACAGTCTTTCTGATTAGAAGCCATCCTATTCTTTGGCTAATGCTTTGTAATGCCTTAAATGACTTTTTCTTTCCTATGTCTTAGGAAACAAACAAATAACTCCATCCACTAACCAACAGTTACAGCCTTATTATAAGACACTAAAGGTGTCAGATGCTCTAAAGTGCTACAAAAAAATACATAAAAATGGAACCACCAACAGGTGCATAGCTATTGAACAAACTTAAGGGTATGAACTTGATACTTAATCCTTGACCTGGTTTACAGTTAAAAGTTAAGCTGACGTAGCTATGTCACTCTGCAGTGTGAAAAATCCAAACCCATGAGGGATGTAGCTATGCTACCTGACCCCCAGTGAAGATGAAGCAAAGTTGACAGTGAATGCTTGCCACTCTAGCTACTATCACTCAGGTAGGTGGTGTTCCTACACCAATGGAAAAACCCCTTTTGTTGGTGTATGCTGCACTATGGGGTTACGCTGGCATAGCTACGGCACTGTGGCAATGCCAGCGTAGTCCCCTTAGTGTAGACATGTCCTTTTGTGTTAGGGCACACACTGTAATTTCTCAAAACCCAAATTTCTGTCAGTTCTCAAGTTGTGTGCAGCAACATATGCCATTATTCAAAGAGCAGCAAATATGTGGAAAACATCTTATTCTGGAGAAACTACATATTGTATTCAGAATACAAAATGTTTTCGTAAGAATTTCTCCTGCTGCCCTGTTTTGAAAACAAACACGATAAGGTCTTTTGTGATTCACTCTTCCAGGCAGTAAACAGATGTCAGATAAAATATGAGTTGCCTCTTGAACTTAGGAAAAAGTATACAAAGCTATAGGACTTTGGACTTGGTGGCTCATTTGCTAGTGTTCTACATTTCCATATGAGATACTCAAGTTCTCAGTCTTCTAGCTGACAAGGGCAGGAAGTTCTGAAGGAGTTGCACATTCAGCCAACAGGAAGAAGGGTCTCATGTTAATCAACAGCACCCTTCGTTCCGCTGACCCCAAAGCCAAATAAATAAATACGTATGTTACTTCTCAAAGTGCTTTAAACAGAGTGGGTAGATTCCAGTAAGCAGTGTCAATGGCAATTTTTGAAGGGTGGTCCATCCAGAGTCAGACAAAATGGAAAGGTGATTACAATAAGGAAAATCAAGGGAACTGAATTTAAAGCAGGGCAAAAAAATGGCTTGTATTTTTGCCATGAGCTTCTTTTTATAAGGGTAGAACATCTATTTTAAAAATCCACTTGCATTTGGAAAAAAGATAAAATTATTACAGTAGGTCATATATGGTTGTATGATTAAATCCACGTTGCAAGCATGCTGGAAGCACTCACCTGTTGGGTATGTGGCCCAAAACACACAAGGGAAAATTCAGCCACTCATCCTGTTGTGTGCTATTGCTAACACATGAGACTCTGTGAAAGCATAAGGGATACCATTCCTCTGGGGTCAGAGGCCAGCAGCTGGCTAATTAGGCCCACCTGATGCACCTGGGAGAAGACCTGTGTAGCTTAGCAGGCTGTTATCCATAAAAGGAGGACCAGGAAATAGAAAGGGAGAACTATGATACCTGCCAGAGGCTGAAGCTACATCTGTGAAGAACTGCTCTCAGAAACAAAACGGACAGAAGGGAGATGGTGGGAAGTCCTTATTATCACAAAGGCTCTGAGGCAAGAGCCAAGAACTTTTGGGTTGAAGAACTTATAGGGATGAGGGACAGACCTGGGGAGGTTTTGATCTTGTTTTGTTGAGGAGACTTGAAAGAAAAGAAACAACAGCAGCTGTCCCTGCTGGAAATTACGTTCCTCAGACTCTGTGAGAAGGTTCCAGGCAGAATTCCCTGGAGAAGGGCACTGGCTCAACAAGAACAAGCCTGGGTCCAACTGGAAGAGGGGGCTATATGACAGGCCCCAATCCTTTGCAGACTCATACAGAAAGTTTTGCAATTGAAATTATATGGCAACAAATAATATAATATTTTTCTCTATACTCCACAAATATATAAACATGCCCAGTTTGGTTAGCTTCTATGTCAGGGAATATCCACTCCCAGTAAACATTTAACATTTTTTTCCCCATATAAACGTTCTGCAGACACAGTTTATAATTTTATCCTTGTCTTAATGAAAATAATCTTTCAAATAACAAAACATAGTTAGTACAGCCACTGAAGAGTTCTGGTGATGGAATCTATACAATTCATCTGACTCTTCAAAAGGCAGGGAATCTTCCTGTTAGTGTTTATGTAACTCCATGAGTACTTCGTGATATATTTTGTCTGGCTGTGAACCTCTCATTCTTACCATTTGCAACACATCCAACTGTTGATTCTTGACCAGGACCATCATCAGTAACTCTTTTTTCCTGAAATGCCACGTCTTCTGCATCACCTCCAATTTCCATTTCATTTGTACAAGCTTAAGGAAAAGCAAAGCATTTATCAATTTTGACATAGCGTTTATTGTATTACTTTGGCATCTGTGGTTGCTGTCATTGCTTGACCTTTTTGTTTAACAACATGGTATTTAATTATGTGATCTGAGATAAGGCAAATCAGGACAACTGGAAGGTTAGGTAGAATATACAGCATTTCCTAAAGAGCTTGTCTAAACATGGAGTTATTCAGGAATAGCTGTATCTCCATGTATGGAATAACTCAATGTATTGAATAACTCCATGTATGGATACTTATTCTGGAATAAGAGTGTCTTGGCCCTGTTTAACTTAATCTACCCTAATGCTACATCTACACTCAGAGCCCATGCCAGCATAGCTATGCCAGCATAGTCCCTGAATGCAGACACAGCATTCACCAACAGAAGGAGTTTTTCTGCAGACGTAGGAACACCACCTCTCTGAATGATGTTAGCTACATTGACAGAAGCCCTCTCCGTTGGCATAGTTGGGTCAATACTATGGTTTTTGTCAGCATAGCTATGTTGATGGGGGTGTGGTTTTTCACAACCATGACCGACATAGCTGTAACAGTTTAAATTTTAAGTGCAGACCAGGCCTAAACGGATTAATTTTAACAGGTATAAGGCACTCTTATTCCAGAACAAGAGTGTCCACATGTGGAAGTATTCAGGAATCTATATTGCACTTTAAATTCACAGCCTACTTTAATCCCAATTAACTTTCAAATATAGACAAACCCTAAGGGCCTAATTCTCATTAGTGCTACACCATTCTGACAGTGAAAAGGGGCTGTAAAATGAGTGTAAGTGTAATTTTGTAAACATAATTTACACTCACTTTAAAATCCCTTTACACTGCCACAGCCATATAAAAGAGCTATGGTGTAAATGAGAATCAAGCCATAAGGTCCCAAATCCTATAAATAACTTGAAGAATTATGGCTGAAAATATTTATACAAATAAATAATACATGAACACTGTAGACTTATGACATAGTGAAGAGGCTCTAGAGTCTATCAATGTTCAGAACATTGCCCTTTCAACCTACTTTCCTGACACAGCAAATTTAGCCAGTGGAGGCTGAATTTTCCACTTGAGGCATAGGCCTTCTTTCATATACAAGGATCCCATTTCAGCTGGAGGAAGTTGCGTGGAGAAAGCATATTAACTCAATGAGCCGTGTTGGGCTGAAGTCCTCATTATGGTGCACGCCTACCAGAAGCCTACTTTCTTTTCCCCTAAAAGCCTTTATACTTAATAAAATTCATTAAAATGCAGTAGGCGAAGTAGGGGACAGGGAAAATGTAAAGTATATACTAATAACTCTAGCTCCTAAATAACTGATCCTCAGACAGCATTAGTGCAAAAAAGCACGATTATTGCTTTTTGTTCAGGAAAGCCTCCTGAAAGTTCAAAAAGCCAGAAACTATTAGGTGATGCTACTTTTAGCACCTAAATAGCCCTCTCAGAGACTATACCAACATTAAAGCGATATTTTAATTTCAATTTGAGGAAACGATCATTTAGATTGGTTCCAAATCTGGGTTTAATGTACAGAAGTAATCTCTTGGGTGTAAAATGCTACATGACTACCCTCCTATAATAGCTTCAGATTTTCACTAGTAGTTGGGATGACAACCTAACTTTTCCTTTGAGGAAAAGGATACATTACTCAGTGTTTCATGTGGCTAAAAAACATAACCAAAGTAGTATTTTCAATTTTAAGCATTCAAATAAAAGCTTCAATTTATTCAGCAGTGTCTTCATTTTAAGGTTGGAAGGTTTTTAGGATTAGTTTTGTGTGTTAGCTCAAACTTCTCCCTAAATACCCTAAACACACTATTTGAAAGTTCAATAACCATGAGTAGCCTTTTCAAGATTGAAGTGACCTTTTGCTAACCTGTTGTACATGTTCATTCCTAACCTCTGCCATTCATTTATTTATATTTACCTACTGTCACTGTCCCTCTCCGAGAACAATTTTTCATTATCCCCTGCTACTCATCAAGGGTGTATACACATGGACAGAGCCAGCATCAAAGATGCTTGTTTACGCAAAGGATTAGCCTGCACACATAGGTGAATTATACTTGACTTTTCTGGTAGTTCAACATTTTCCTCATCACCAATGAAGGAATAATTGGCTCCCTGGGATATAGATACCTTGCAGTTGGTTTCCCTATTTCTTCTAAAAGAAGCTCACAATACATGGATGGCAAGAACTCACAAAGGGCCAGATTGGCTGATGCTGTCAAAGCAGTGCAAGACTTCACTAGTGCCTGCTCCTAATGAAGGTGGTGTTTTTTGTAAAATTTCTAGCCTCTGCCTCCAAGCTTAAACACCAATCTTATTTCTCCCATTAGACAAAGCACGCATGAGAAGAAGTGCAATCCACAAGACAATGTGGTGTGAAATACCCACGTGTATTCAACTTTTTTTTCCCCCATTACAATTTCACAAGGTAGCAGGTCTAGTGGACAGAGCACCAGACCATGACTTGGGTTCTACTCCCAGCTCTGTTGATGACCTACTGTATAAGCTTGGACAAAACACTTCACATCTTTCTGTTTCCCCTCTCATCTTTGGTCTGTCTTGTCTAATTAGACTGTAAGATCTTTGAGGCAGGGACTGTCTCCTGTCTAAATATTTTGTTTTGAATTAGACCCTTACAATGGCAAAATACATTTCACTGAATGCTGTTTAATGATTTGATTAAATACAGCTTTACCATAACTAACTGTTTGATACTCTCACACTTTGAGAGAGAAAATTTTACCTGTCACACTGACAGATTCAGGAATCAGTCCAGAAGTCTGCATTAGATCACATGGCTGTGTCTGATCCACTTCTTCTAGTTGTTTACAGAGAGTACAGATGTAATCTTTTAACTGTGAATCCAATTCATTACCTGGAGGTTTGTCACATTCTATATGAATCCACCTGGATAGATTATTAAAGTTACATTAATTATAATTAATTCTCATTAAATTATAAAATGTCTTACTAAGAATCAATCTCTGTCTCTCTCTCTCTTCATTCCAATTCTCAGAGCACGCACAAGCACACGAATGCACACACACTACAAAAGTGTAAACCAATGCCTAAAGGGTGCAATTATAAATTATGACTAAATGTACTTTGACTTATTTAGACAGTAAGGCCTAGAGAATGTGATTCTTTTTCCAACTTAGAACCACTACTGCTTTGGGGGAGGGAAGAAATAAAAAAGCTTTCAATACATCAAGGAGAGAACAAATTTAAATATCAGTCTAAACTTTGCTTAAAGCCAACTATGTAACCATAATATTGTTCTAAATGCATATCGATTTAAAGATTTCCTGCCTCTTTCATCCCCCCCATTACTGAGCGAACAGCATGGGTATAACTGGATACAGAGGCTTTGCAAAAGAAGACAAGTACAAATAATTCTGTTTCTGGTATCTTCATGAAATGAAAATTTATAATAGAAAGAATTTAAAGCTAGTGCTCACAAATGTTATCACTTTGACAGCCCTGGTCAGCTCTAGTCTTCAGTTTATCCACAGAATAAATGCAACATGACTAACTGCAGGGCAAGTTTCTTTGTTATGCCCCAGTCTCTAGGAGGAGAGAGGACAGTTTACTGACCATGCCCATTTACTCATTTGCTGAAATTACAAACAAAGGGACCTATTTATTGACAACTACGGCAATGTTTTATGATGACCCTTGCCAATTAAATGAAGGGAGATGGATGCACTAATTTCAGACAGGCTGCCAAATACATTAAAATCATTTAAGGAGTTGTAGTAAATTCAGCTTCTTACCTTTTGCACATATGACAATGCAACAAGTCTTTCTGTAAGTCTGGGTGGCACGATTTTTCACAAAAAGGACAGGGTAGGTTGTCTTGCTGTTGGTAACAACTATCACACACTAGACAGTTGTGGTGCCACTGACAACTGGTTCGTGTGCCACACTCGGCACAAACTCTGCAGTTCTGGGGACCATAAAAAACAGGGATTTAGTTTGTTAATTATGATGCTACACCATCATTAAAGGGGCATTTTTAAAATCCTTTTTTTGGCAAATGCTAGTAAATGATACAAGATTAACCACTCTGACTCTGGAAATTTTCTATCCACAGAACATGTAAAGCCTGGCAAAAGCAGGAAAAATTTCCTTGCACTGCACTCTCACTTGAAAGGGACACAACCTTTCTGGTGAGTGGATACTTCAGTCTCTAATCCCATTCAAAATGTCTTCAGGCTACTAACAAGAGGATCAATTAGTACAACCTGTGGTGGTGCTTTTGTGATTCTGACACCTGTATAATGAGAACTGAATTAGGCCTCAATTCATTTCACAAAGGTCACCAAATAAAATCGTATACTAACTATCTTCAGTTCATATTACAATTTTTACATTTATAACTTCAGAACGAATGGTTATCACCTTTTAACAGCACTCATAACTATTCAATTACTGCTCATTTTCTGTGTAGTATACAATGCCAGAAAATGTATTAACAAATTATTGCCATTTATGATGACAACAATGGGATAAATTCAGTCTCTTCCTCCACGGTGAAAGAGGGCCTTGTGCAATTGAATTGGTGTTATTTTACTGAACAAGGAGTGTCAGGACAAAGGGAGGCATACGGGGCAGGAAGCAACTACTTCATGGCACAGACTGGAGTGTTGCACAAGCCCCTTCAAGAGCAATGTATGGAGACAGACATGACCAGATGCAGGGAATCCATATGGCGCTCTCTGTATGGATCATCCCCCTTCCCATCTCCTACACAGGGAGCTGCTTAAGTGCCTATATGGGCTGATTCAGCGACTGAACTGAAGCATGCAGATCTCCCCCTTCCCACATGAAGTGTCTGGGGGTATGCATTAGGATCAGTTGCCTCCATGCTAGCCTTCCTTTCTCTTCTAGAGGTACTCTGAAGGAACTGAACTGAAGTAGTCTCCACCGAGCAGCTACGGTGCCACACCACAACCTGATGGCAGAATGCCTCCAGAGATCACTAGGTTGGGATTTCTGGCCTGTGTTCTATGCAGGTGATCACACTAGATGATCATTATGGTCCCTTCTCACCTTAAAAAAACTATGCATATTATCTTGATACAAAGGGAATGTTATAAAGACAGGGACACAATCTCTGGGGGTTGGTGCCCAGGGGCATCCCTCAGCATGCAGATCTCCCCCTTCCCATATGAAGTTATGGGGGAGAGGGGGAAGGAAGGGATGCATTAGGATTAGGTGCCTCCATGCTAGCCTTCCTTTCTCTTCTAGAGGCACTCTGAAGGACTTTTTGTTAGGTCCATGATTTGTGTTTGGGGAGGCAGACTGCCGTGAAGAAGCATGCCATTACCTTACTAAACTTAGAGAACTTTGAAGAGAATCTCCACACAGATGTTAATATAGCTTGAACCTTTATTATTAACTGTTTCTGAGAAGGGCACCCTTGATGTTCTGGAACACCACATGCACCAATGTGTACACACCTTTTGTCTTGGGTGGCTGGCCCCTGTAAATGAAGCAGCTGTGCCAGAACAGGTGCTCCCAGTTTGGCAGGGCAATACCAAAGGCTATAAAGGATCAGGGAGAATCAGAGAGAGACTCTGAGTCAGAGCAGCCTCAGTCAGTCACAAAAAGGGGCAGATGAGACCTTCCAGAGACCAGAAGAGGTCCCTGAAGGAAGCTGTAGGAGGTTCCTGGAGAATGCTGAAGGCAGGAAAGCAACAAGAGGGTTTGCTGGACAACAACCCAAAGCCAGAATGCCAGGGCCGGAGAGCACTGAAGGCCAGAGAGCAGCTGAGTGAGTTGCCTAAACTGGAAAGTGAAAGCCAAGGTCTGGAGAGGGCTGAAAGCACAGGAGTAGTGGAGGGGCATATTTGCTACTGTGCCCAAGCTGGAGAGTTGGACCCAGGTGAATAGTTAGAGGGGCAGAGGACTGACGGGTGCTCTCCTGGTGAGAATGATCTCCCAGCAAAGTGGCTGTGGGGGCTCCTGCTGGGAAGAGCAGGGTTGCATGCCAGCTGGGAGAAGGAAAGAAGAGGACTAACAAGCTGCCTAGGTTTTGCAGAAAACACTGAAGGTGTAGTACGTGGGGTGTCCAGGGACTGGATGTCCTGGCATTTTAAGGACTATAGGCACTGTATATGATAAATGGACTATGTGTTGGGATTTTTGTTGGCAATTATTTGCACAATGTTTATGTACTAAACCAGTCCTAAGGAGTGATATTACTGAGGCTGGAGAGCCTGGCATAGAGATACTTGGGACTCAGAAGGAAGAAAACTGAGGCAGGCACAATGGCTGTGCCATGGCCTGCTGCAAGAGGATGCTCAAGATGGAGCCACTCCTGGCACGGTTTAAGGTTATTCCAGGGGCAGGAGTCAAATAGGGAAGCTTGTCAGAATGGCACCACTAATAGGAAGATGGGAAGAGCACCAAGAGGCTTGAAGGCCATGAGGTAACACAAGGCCCCCCTCACAGAAGACTCTGACCCCAGCAGATGCCCCAAGATTGGTAAGGTTTGGGGCCCAAACTCACTTCCTGTTCCACTTGAAGGGCAGTCCCACACTCTTCCCAAGAAGAAATGATCTGAGGAAAGCTCCAAAAGGGAAATAATGGGCTGTTCTTCCCCCCACATTCCTCCCCTGAGATTTTATTTTGTTTTGTATCAAAGAGACCAACCTGGCCTAGAGTAATGAACCTTTAGTTTGTTTTGCAGCAGTAACATTATATACATTTTAAAAAATATATGCTTAACACCTTATTGACATTTTACACAATTCTAATAGTGTAACTGCAAGCCTACATTTCACAACTGGATACCCAAGCTACTTTAGGTCACAAGGAAATGCGATAAGTACATATCACAGATCAGGTTCCAAAAATTGTCCATAACATATCAAATCTTTTTTTATATCAGGCAAGAGATTATGATCAAAGCATCAGTATAGTAGAAAGCCAATTTTACAAAATGAGGCCATGAAAAAAAAAATCAAGAGCATGAGACACTAAAATACTCAGAACGTTTTTAACCAAAACAGTTTATTTGTGACAGGCTGTCATCAAATGGTCTTTTCCTTACAGTCTCTTCCTCCTAAGAATGTGGCTACACTGGGGAGGGGCAGACTGCTATAGATAAAGCTGAAGCCACTGAGCCTGTGACACTGTTCTATCCCCCCCAAAATTACATCTACACCATGCAGTTGGTGGAATACCAAAGATCGAACATGATTGATATTGGTGCAGTAAAGTGACTGTTGCTCACTGTACCACTAATGAACAGCCGCATTCTGTTTGGCAGCATAATCTAGAGGAACGAACACAAGACTGGAAATCAGAAACTCTAGTTCTAATCTCAGGTCTGCACTGATTGGTGTGTGGACTTGGGCAACTTATTTCAGCTTTATACCTTAATTTTCCAAGCTGTAAAATGTAGGTCAATATACAGTAAAAGCTTTGTTAACCGACAGGCTGGGGAAATGGGGGGAGTGCTGGAAAGTCAAAAATTCTGGTCAACTAAGAGGGAGGGAGTTTGGGTGCAAGAGGGGGCTCAGGGTTAGAGTGCAGGAGGGGGGTGGGGTGCTGGATCCGGGCAGTGCTCACCTTGGGCAGCAACCTGCAAGCGGCAACATGTCCCTGCTGCTCCTAGATGGAAGCACAGCTAGGTGGTTCTGCGCACTGCCTACGCCTTGCCCCACTCCGAGTGCTGGCTCTGCAGCTCCCATTGACTGGGAACCGTAGCCAGTGGGAGCTGTGGAGGCAGCACCTCTGCCTGGGAGCAGCAGGGACATGTCGCCACTTGCAGGGAGCCGCCTGAGGTGAGCACTGCCCAGATCTGACACCCCGAAATGCCTCCTGCACTCCAATCCCCTGTCCTGAGTCCCCTCCCGCATCCAAACTCCCTCCTAGAGCCTGCACCCAGCACCTCCTCCCACACTCCAACCCTCTTGTGGCCGTTCCTCCACCAAAGAGCAGCAGGGACATATCTCCACTTCCGGGGAGCCATGCGGAGACAGGTAGGGAGCCTACTGGCCACACGCCAACCAGTCTATAAACTGGATTTTCAATGAAGATCAGAAGTGCTGGTTTCTAGAACTTTCCGGTTGGTAAAATGCTGGATAACACAGCTTTTACTGTACATACAATGCCTACAGTATTTGCCCTACATGTATATTATCACCATTAAACTTGTGTTCAAAATGCGGCACAAACAAAAAGCACTATATAAAAAACTAAATATGATTAGAATAAAGATTTCTCATGCAGGTTTTACATAAATTGGGAACATCTTATCCACAGAAGTTTATTTTTAAAGATACAATATAATTTTATGAATATGCTGGTTCCTGTCTGGCTGCCATTTTATTAATTTAAAATCAACAAGTACATAAGCTTTAGGCATCCAGCAAGCTGACTAGCTGGCAGAGATCCTTTCCAGTAGTAGAGGCATCTGGCTCAGAGGCAACAAATTCTCAACTCAAAAGATGAATAAAATAATAAATCATGCAATACTAGGGTAAAGAATTGAATAAAAAAGATTATGTGAGAAGTCTTTGTGAAAAGAGCTTCAAGCAAAACAAACAGCATCTTTTTAGCTAGCCTCCATATTTATCTTCACTAGAAAACATCTCCAAAATAATTTACACCATTCAGTATCACATGTATGAAATTCTCTGGGATTAAAAAAGCTAGACTGTTGTCTTTATGTTACACCCATATGCACATCTATATTGATTTAAAAAAAAAAACACAACACCAAAATACTATTTTCACTAGCCAGGGGATGAATTCAGATACTTTTACTCACTTCAAACAACCTTACTCCACAAATAATCACTCTGGTTTCAATAGCAATAAATATGGAGTAAGGTAATATTCAGCATGAGTAACGATATCAAGGTTTGGCCCCACACAGGTAATGAATAGTTTTAAAAACATATTCAACTTACTTTGCATTTCCAGCCATTTGTTGGTACAGAGTCCATAACTGGTTGCAGACAAAAAGTATGGTACCCTTTGTCACATGTATCACACACCAGCATCTTGTTGTCTTCCCCAGAATGCCTAAGAAATATGTCAATGGAGACACTCGAAGTTTTTTAAAACAGGCCATACTGAAAAAACTCTCTTTAGAAAGTATTCTAAGAACAAACCTGGGATAATTGGGCACAGAACTCTCTTTACATCACAATAGCAACATACGGACACAATTTTCAAACATAGGTGCCTAAAGACAGGCTCTTAAATCCATATTAAAGAAACTATAAGTGGTCTTGTTTTCAAAATGGTTGCACACTTTCAACTCCCATGACTTCTGGAAACAAGCCGTTTTTATTTAGATGTCTATACATGGATTTAAGACCTAGCTTTTGACACCTATGTTTGAAAGTTCAAGGAACATCTGACTAGAATTAACATATTTAGATAGAATTCCATCCAGGTGAATCAGCTCAAAATTTGAAACATTCCGCCTTGTGTGTGTCTGGAAAGCCTATGTAATTTTACCTTCTTCTCAAAACAAATGATTCAATGATATTTTTTCAAAAAAGGAATAGTTACCCACAACTCAGCCTGCCAATAAGCCTATGATGACAAACGTATATGCATGCAAATGAGTAAAAATAACTGTTAAGGGAGAAGATTCCAAATCCAATTATCTTACAGATTACATAGTCGGGCAGATCTTCAGTTGGTGTAATCATCATAGCTCTACAGCCTTCAGTGACAATTGACAGGTATTTTGTGTGTGTGTGTGTGTGTGTGTGTGTGTGTGTGTGCGTGTGCGCGCATGCGTGTGCGTAAAAATAGGCATTTAAAAAAAATTCCCCATTGAGAAAAGAACAAGCTGAGGATCTGTCCAGTATTTTTAAATATCAAATATATTTTGTGTATTTTTAAGTTCTAATAAATAAACGTAGCAATTGAGTGTACTACTGAGGTTTGGTTTTGATGAAGAAGCATAGTTAAACTGCAGGCTCACACTCAGAAGTCATCAGCAAAATGTCATACTGCGTATTAGATGCTACTTCGTTATCTGAGAGACATGGTATTTTGAGAGAAAGACACAAATGCTGCTCTGAATAGCAAAATGGATAAGACCCTGTCCTATGACACCTGCTTAATTCTGTCACCCTGTCCACAACAAAACAATACACCGTGTATATAATCACATTTTACTACTTATTCCATTTGCCATTGTGGAGAGGATTTTTTAACATGTCTTCCCATAAGACAATGAAAGTCTTCTCATGGGTGTACTTTTTAGAATGTGCTCCAATACTAATCCTTGACGGCTGATATCTACTGTAGTCTGTGTGTGGTGAGAGAACATAACTTTCTTTGAACTTCTTGTTCTTGGTAAATGGTGCAGCACTAGAGGTGGTGCATTTTGCCCTATGTATCAGGCATATCAGGCAGCAATTAAGTGGTTATTCACTCTCAGATTGTCCTTGTTGATGTCCATAAAATAGAACAATATTCTTTTTCTTTCTCAATGGGCACTTAAAAATACAACGTGTATTAGATAGATCTTATGCAGAGCTGACCAGGGGGGGCGCGGGGGGGGGGGGGGGGCAAGTGGGGCAATTTGCCCCAGGCCCCGGGGCAATATACTATACTATAGTATTGCAACTTTTTTTTTAATGGAAGGGGCCCCCGAAATTGCTTTCCCCCAGGCAATGGTCTTATGAGAATAATTGTACAGGTATATTCCAGTCCCCAGTGAACCCTTGCAAAATAAATTTCATTGTTTCAAATGCCTGTCTGTCTTATCAGTGACTGCTCTTGATTGGTCATCACCTTCAAGTTATTTAGGTAAGCCACAAATCTATTTTAGTAATGGCTCATCAGTTCTACTTCAGAATACTTTGTAGAGGGAGCGAAGGATCAGTCTTGCACAAAGAACGCTTCCAGCCAGTGGTAAAGTACCTAATATCTAGGAGTTCCATTTCAGCTCTTTTTTGAGGAAGATTCAGAAGCTTTGGGATTTGATCAGTTATTTAAGTTAGCACTATGTGCTAAGCCAGGGGTGGCCAACCTGAGCCTGAGAAGGAGCCAGAATTTACCAATGTACATTGCCAAAGAGCCACAGTAATACATCAGCAGCCCCCCCATCATCTCCCTCTCTCCACCCCCGCCGGCTCCCAGCACCTCCTCCCCATGGGCAGCTCTGCCAGTCAGCACCTCCTCTTCCCTCCCTCCCGATCAGCTGTTTCATGGTGTGCAGGAGGTTCTGGGGGGAAGAGCGAAGGCATGGCAGGTTTGGGACGGGGCGTGAAGGGGTGGAGTGGGGGCAGGGCCTGTGGCAGAGCCTTGGGTTGATCAGTGAGCACTCCCCGGCACATAGTCAGTGCCTACACAAGGAGCCACATATTAACTTGTGAAGAGCTGCATGTGGCTCCAGAGCCACACGTTGGCCACCCCTGTGCTAAGCAGATGTACTCTGGTCTGCAATCTTTACTTTTTTAGAACAAACGAACAGTTTTATTAGTAACATTTTCTTCTTAAAATCTGAGCGTATGTAAAACCATGCCCCATTCTCACTTACTTGCAGTTCTGGCACACTTTGCAGTCAGGACACTGCCAACCTGCTCGTTTTAAAGGTGTAACTTGTATATCCAGGCACATCCCATGGTAATGCTGCCCACAGGTAGTACAAAAAAGTTGATCTAAGAGGTCTCCAGGGCTGTCACACACTGCACAATTTGCTTCTTCCTTTGCTATAATTTAAAAGTTTTCCAATTATTCAGTGAAAAATTAAAGTTTCCTTGATTTTCTTTCTAAAGCCAAACTTTTCCATACATTTAGAAATCAAGAGGTAAATGTTTTCAAAATATTAATCAAGTTTTTTTAAAGACTGATATACAATTCAATAAAATAGAGAATACGATGTAATATTTTAAATTTTTTAATCCATTCAAATTTAATTAGTTTTCCTGATGAATATATGCTCTGGTGGTGGGGGTTTTTTTTGTTTTTTGTTTTGTGTTTTTTTTTGTTGAGATCTGCAGCTACTCTTTTCACACCAAAATTACATACGTTTCAAATCTTTAAAAATGAAATCTTACTAAAATATACAGACATACTCTCCTCTCCCCCTGAGACTTAAGGCCTATTCCTGTCAGTACAGATTGCGGGAATGAGATTCTCAGTGGTTTTAGTGTTATATTTTGTCCTACCTTTTGTTATTTTATGAAAACTGCACAGTATTTTTAGCTGGCACAGGTACATTTCTTTTACATGCTTTTTTAGTCATTTAGTCTTAGACAGTAGCTTACATTTGGTTAGTACAGCTTCAAGATTTTGTCCTGATATAGCTCCTGTTAGTTTTTTACAATTACTAATTTAAAATACTACTGAATAAAATGTACTGCTACATGCTTACTTTCTAAGGCTCTGATTCAGGAGCTTCCATGCTCAGGAATGGCCCTTACACATTTGCACATGTGTAAGTCCCACTGAAGTCAGGACCTCAAATGCTTTTCTGAATCAAGCCCTAACTCTTTTAAAATGGCAAAAGACTAACAATGAACTTTTATCACCTTCACTGAGAAAACAAGAAATACTAACTCCATTTGTTGCGAGTCACACTATCTTTATGTATATTGTGCATATGTACACACACAAAGACATATGCCAATTGCTGGGTGTAATTACAGACATAATAAATCTATATTAATGTATTCCTTAAGTAAATTGGCCCTACCAAATATTAGTTATATCAAAAACTGTAGCTATGTAATGATGTTTTTGTTTCCATTTTACTAATTTTACAAAGAATAATTTTGAAGTAATTTCCTTGCCTATGTCATTAAAAAGGACATGTTTTAAGTATAGATATATAATTATAAATGGCACAGATAATGATGCGTATAATTAAGTTTGCCTGACATTTTTCATTGTAAGACCTGTTTTTTCAGTTGCTTATAACTTAAACATTTGAGCTGAAATTTTCTATGCCAGATGTTTACCTCAGGTTTAATTTTTATGGAAAGTTTCAGCTGTAGCAGATTCAGATGCTTCTGAGAATGAGGTTGGGGAAAATGTTTTGACCCATGTTAAAAAAAAATCCATACAACCTTTTCATTGAGAATCACTAGCACCTCCATATTTTGAAGCAGAGACTTGAAATTTAGCAGGGAATGGTTGCTGTGGTATCAGGAATGTACCATTTGCCAGCGCTGTAATAATTCACCCAAATTTGTATATGCTCAGTAGAAGTGCATTGGAGTTTGGCAGCTAAATTCTCTGAAGATTCTATCTGCACTGGGCATGCACCATCCCCTCGCAGCTCCTACACGCTGACCAGACTGCACATGCAACATCTCACAGAGTGCATTAACATATCATCCCAGGGATGCAGGGGGTGAGCAATTGCCCCTCCCAAGGGCTGGGGACACTGTGGTGCTAAGTGCCAAAACTGAGCGCAGGGAGACTGTCTCTCTTGTGCCCCCAGTGCTTCCCCTGTTGGGCACAAGCAGCAAAGAGGAGTAAACTACCTGATTTGAATTCAGGGTATGAGGAAACATCAAGGGGGAAGAGATGGAGGGTGAGAGGAACCTTGCATGGGCAACCTTAATTCAGGCACTTCCTAACCTGAGTCCTTGACTTTAAAATAATAATAATGTTCTAAAACATATTTTATCTATTTATTCATATAGCAGCTGTTCCCCATCCCATTTTGTTTAGATTACAAATTAAAACACGTACACAGGTTCCATTGCTTCAAGTCCCTACATTATTAGGTCTGTTTGATTCCACATTATGGAACAGCTGATTTCCATGTGTAATAGTTGACTCTGTTCAAGATTTGAATACTCATTCAATGCACGTGATAATATTTAATTCGATCATATTGAATGTGAGGAAACAAAAAACCCTATTCTTTACTTTCCATAAATCAATCTAAATACAACAGATAAATATTCAATTTACCAACTCAATTTATTTTTGTATAGCAGCTATTATACCATCTTCACAAAATGTTTCAGTCAGTTAAAAATGCAGAATTTTTCAAAAAATATAATATAAAGAAGATACTACATGACTAGAAAAACAAATTAGACACGAGAGAAGTGAAGACTGAAAGTGGGCAACACACGCAACAGAGAAGAGATACTTTCTTTCTCTTTTTTTTGGTACTATTTGAAACCACTGAGACTGTAATTCGGGGCTGGCAAAGGGATTGCATCAGATAGGGCGTAAGCAATATAGCTAAGAGAGAGGAAGACAAAGGAGGATTCTAGCTGACCAATATAGGAAGTGACTATGTGAGAGAGAATGGATGGAGTGAGGCTGAGAGAGAAGCCAAAAACTAGTGGGTAAATTTTTAATTTTGGTCTTTGAGAAAATGCACCAATAATGTGAATAGATACTAAGGTAGTGTAGACAAGCTTGAACACTGATTGAAAGCAGGGTTACTGTTTGTACACAGTGCAAAGAAATTGCAGTTATCTAGACAGGAGACAAGAGAGAACATGGGTGTGGGAAAATGGATGAAAATGCAGATAAAGTTAGAGATCGTTAAGACTGATGAGATTGGAATAATTGATCTTTTGGAGACAGTGTTGACATTATGCAGTAAAGGTAGCTTCTGGTGAAGATACAAAAGAAATTTAGCCTGGATTACAAACATAGTGGTGGTATAGAATGGTAAGACTGAGCTGTGCATTGAGATGGTTGTAATCAGTGCATGGATTTCCCACAACTTCAGCAGTGGCTGCTAAAATCACATTTTACTTTCAAGTAAAAGGCATATATGTACAGTCACTTGAAATTTTCAAATGGTGCAGTGGACTTGGAGGCCAGATCACGGTTTTTCGAGGCACCAGCTGAACGGTCTTAGAGTCTGCAAATTATCAGCATGGTGGCAACACTTTATGACTGTAAAGAGAAATTCTAATTAAGATTAGCAATATGTGAACCTCAAAAGGGTTGGATAAGCACTCACATTGGCTAGAGATTCTGCTTCAATGTGAGGGAGAAATACGAGAACACCTTTTTTCTTTCTGTATTTCAGCACTTCAACTTGACCTCGTGACCAGAACAAAGTGAAGAAGAGTACAAAAATGAGAGACTCTGTGTGCTTTTGTGACTGTGTGTGAGAGAGCTGAATTTAGACAGATCTTTAAAATCTGACAAAGTTTCAGGTTAGGTCTTATTTTGGCCAGAACACTTAGCTTCAAAATCAAGATGTTTTCAGATAATGGAAAATTTTAGTGTAGGTATCAACAGGTAGAAATTTAAGGGAAAAAAAAAAAAGATTCTAGGGAGGAAAGGGAGGAAGTCTAATTAGATAGGCAAGACATTTGACAATGCAATTTAAAACAATGTATTAAACAGGGATAAGCTTTCCAAGAGTGATCTTAAGTTTAATGGAAATATGTTTCTGATAGTAAGATCACAAAGAGAATGTTGGGTTTGAGGAAGCAGCTATGAAAGAGGATTAGGAGCTGTGGAAGGAAAGTTAGAGATTACGAGGTCAAGAGTGCCATGGTGTTGAGCTGGGCTAGCAGGAGTCTTTTGGAGGAAACAAGACATAAAAGTCGGATGGACTGTGTGACAAAGTGCAGTGTGTCCGAGTCAAATTATGAATTTTATTTTGTTCTATGTGTGGAAAAGTTGGATGTGGTGACTGCACAGGTCTGGACATGCCCAAAGCCAAACTATTGTACTGCATTCCAGACAGCTGCCCTTCCTGGGAAAGGTATTTGACCACTAGTTAAAGAACTAGTACTAAGAGCAGGGGTGGGCAAACTTTTTGGCCCGAGGGCCACATAGGCATTGCGAAACTGTATGTAGGTCCAGGTAGGGAAGGCTGTGCCGCACCAAACAGCCTTGCCCCTGCCCCCTATCCGCCCCCTCCCACTTCCCGCCCCCCTCAGAATCCCTGATCCATCCATCACCCCTGCTCCTTGTCCCCTGACTGCCCCCTCCTGAGACCCCCGCCCCTAACCGCCTCCCAGGACTCCACCCCCTATCCAACCCCCCCTGCTCCCTGTCCCATGACTGCCCCGAACCCTGTCCACACCCTCGCCCCCAGACAGGCCCCCCCGGGACTCCCATGCCTCTCCAACCCCTCCGTTCCCTGTCCCCTGACCACCCCCCCCCAAACCTCCGCCCCCTCCAACCTTCCCTGCTCCCTATTCCCTGATTGCCCTGACCCCTATTCACACCCCCACCCCTAACTGCCCCCTCAGGACTCCACCCCCTATCTAACCCCCCCTGCTCCCTGTCCCCTGACTGCCCCGACTTCTATCCACACCACAGCCCCTAACTGCCCCCTAGGACCTCACCCAGTATCCAACTCCCCCTGCTTCCTGTCCCCTGAATGCCCCAACCCCTATCCACACCCCCGCCCCCTGACAGCCCCCTGGGACTCCCATGCCCCATCCAACTGCCCCCTGCTCCCTGACTGCCCCCGGGGACCCCCTACCCCTTATCCAACCCCCCCTCTCCCCGCTCCCTTACCATGCTGCTCAGAGCAGCAGGAGCTCACAGCTGCGCCACCTGGCCAGAGACAGCCACGCTGCCTGCGCTGCCCAACAGGAGTGGCGGGCCAGAGTGCTGGCAGCGTGGTGCACTGAGGCTGTGGTGGAGGGGGACAGCAGGGGCGGGGCTGGGGGCTAGGATCCCTGTCCGGGAGCTCAGAGGCCAGGCAGGACGGTCCTGTGGGCCGGATGTGGCCCACAGGCCGTAGTTTGCCCACCTCGAAGAGCCTTCAAGACTGCAGTCTGGAGACACCAGATTTTATTGTCTTTCAACTAGTGGCCAACCCTTCCACTGGAATGATATATATCGGGGGGGGGGGGGGGGAATCTGTTTATTTAAATTAGATTTGCTTGTGTGTAATATTTTGCCTACTTCCCACTTTCAATTGTTATTTAATAGCTGAATAGGAAGGGGGTGTATATACATGAGACTCCGCTCTCTCCAACCTTCCTTCCCTCAAATTCAGCTCTGCCCTTAAGCAGAAAAATAAGCAGGATCAGGATGCAAGGGATGCGCTGTCACTTGTCGACATGAAAGCAGCTCGGTGGAAAGAAAAGGCTGTTTGAAAATATCTCCTGGACACATCTGAGCAGCAGCACTTTTCATATGTACTTGTACTATTGACAAGCTTGTACTACTGACTGAGAAGCCAAGTGGGCTAGAGGGCAGAGGAGGAATTCCTGCACACTCCCTTTCCCCTCTGCCCATTCCAGCTATAACACATGACTGAATCCTAGTGGAGGAAGAAGAATGTTTTACAAATGTATGAATAATTTAGTAAACAAATTACACTTTGGAGGTTGGGCTAAACCTCCCTTAAAAGCAGGAGGAGCAGTGGAAGGGAAACAGGAATTCAGGATTTGCCATACTGGATCAGACAAGTGATCCATGCACTCCAGGAGCCCGTCTCCAATGGAAAACATGAGACCCTTAAGTAGCTATGTCTGAAATGGGCTATGGACAGGGAGTTCTTGGGGCTGTAGCATATCAGAGTGCAGGGAGTTGCAGAGTCTACTATTATTGAGAAAAACCCACACTGGTGTTGGTCAGTTCAGTATACGAATAGCAACTCTAAACCCAGGCTGGCTGCAACAATTCTGTCTGCACTTCCATTGAACATTTATTTTAGTTTCAGAGTAACAGCCGTGTTAGTCTGTATTCGCAAAAAGAAAAGGAGTACTTGTGGCACCTTAGAGACTAACCAATTTATTTGAGCATAAGCTTTCGTGAGCTACAGCTCACTTCATCGGATGCATACTGTGGAAAGTATAGAAGACCTTTTTATACACACAAAGCATGAAAAAATGGGTGTTTACCACTACAAAAGGTTTTCTCTCCCCCCACCCCACTCTCCTGCTGGTAATAGCTTATCTAAAGTGATTACTCTCCTTACAATGTGTATGATAATCAAGGTGGGCCATTTCCAGCACAAATCCAGGGTTTAACAAGAACGTCGGGGGGGGGGGGGGGGGGGGTGTTAGGAAAAAACAAGGGGAAATAGGTTACCTTGCATAATGACTTAGCCACTCCCAGTCTCTATTCAAGCCTAAGTTAATTGTATCCAATTTGCAAACGAATTCCAATTCAACAGTCTTGGTATGCTTGATAGAGATCTTGTAGGTGTTTGCATTTGCTCCAATCCCTCAGACAAACACCTACAAGATCTCTATCAAGCATTCTTACATCTACAATACCCACCTGCGGAAGTGAAGAAACAGATTGATAGAGCCAGAAGAGTTCCCAGAAGTCACCTACTATAGGACAGGCCTAACAAAGAAAATAACAGAATGCCACTAGCCGTCACCTTCAGCCCCCAGCTAAAACCCATCCAATGCATTATTAAGGATCTACAACCTATCCTGAGGGATGACCCAACACTCTCACAAATCTTGGGAGACAGACCAGTCCTTGCCTACAGACAGACCCCCAACCTGAAGCAAATACTAACCAGCAACCACATACCACACAACAGAACCACTAACCCAGGAACCTATCCTTGCAACAAAGCCCGTTGCCAACTGTGCCCACATATCTATTCAGGGGACACCATCACAGGGCCTAATAACATCAGCCACACTATCAGAGGCTCGTTCACCTGCACAGCCACCAATATGATATATGCCATCATGTGCCAGCAATGCCCCTCTGCTATGTACATTGGTCAAACTGGACAGTCTCTACGTAAAAGAATAAATGGACACAAATCAGATGTCAAGAATTATAACATTCATAAACCAGTCGGAGAACACTTCAATCTCTCTGGTCACGCGATTACAGACATGAAAGTTGCGATATTACAACAAAAAAACTTCAAATCCAGACTCCAGCGAGAGACTGTTGAATTGGAATTCATTTGCAAATTGGATACAATTAACTTAGGCTTGAATAGAGACTGGGAGTGGCTAAGTCATTATGCAAGGTAACCTATTTCCCCTTGTTTTTTCCTAACACTCCCTCCCCCCCAGATGTTCTTGTTAAACCCTGGATTTGTGCTGGAAATGGCCCAACTTGATTATCATATACATTGTAAGGAGAGTGATCACTTTAGATAAGCTATTACCAGCAGGAGAGTGGGGTGGGGGGAGAGAAAACCTTTTGTAGTGGTAAACACCCATTTTTTCATGCTTTGTGTGTATAAAAAGATCTTCTATACTTTCCACAGTATGCATCTGATGAAGTGAGCTGTAGGTCACGAAAGCTTATGCTCAAATAAATTGGTTAGTCTCTAAGGTGCCACAAGTACTCCTTTTCTTTTATTTATTTTAGTGAAACCTTCCTTTTTATTTTTTCAAGCAAATTTGTGGTTAATGGCTTTTTAAAATATACCTATCTTTATATTTTTTCTAATTTACAGAAGTACTTTAAGAAATGGTTAATCCTGATGCAGGATTGAGCCCATACTTAGTACGCAGGGTGCTGACCACCATGGCCCAATAGTCTTATTGGCTTCAAGGGAGTTATTCACACGCTTAAATACAAACACATACTTATATGCTTTGCTGGATTGGGCCAGGATGCTCAGCATTTTACACAGTGGAGTCCTATATGACCAGAGTGTGAACCTGTGATATAATAACCATATACAGTTCACTTTCTTATTTGAATGTAGCTTACTTACATCTTTCAGGAGCCTGGTCAATATGATCTGGACAAAGGAGAGAGAAGTTACTGAAATCCTGAAAGGTGCCTGCTCCAGCAGCACAGGGGTAATGGTACATCTGGGTACATTTCTCTTCACAGCATTTGATAGTGGCTCCAAGGTGCTTACAATATGCACATCGCTGAAAAACAGACATGCAGTTCTTTTTATGATGAAACTGAATACAAAAACTACAGTTCACAGAAGAAATCCCTTCATTGCACAAATCAAAAAATCCATTCTCATGTCAGCCACTGAGGCCCAGCCAGTGCCAAAGGTCTTAATCACAGAAGCAATGTTACAACCACGTATCTACTCTACAGATTTTCACTTTGCAAAGACGGCTGACAGCTTGGAATCTGGTGCTCCCTCATGGTCATTCTAGCTGAAGATTTTTGAGCTGGATTTTCAAGAGTACACAGAGCTGCTTAACTCTGCAAGTGAACAGTAGAACTCCCATTGACTTCACTGGAAGCAGAGCTAGGGCAATGCTGAGAACTGTGGAAAGTCCCAACCCTTAGCTACAATCTGCTTAACCTTCTGAGGTGCATTATGTGGCAATCCCCTAAAATGGCAAACACCAACATACAATCAAAATTTATCCTCATTATTTACTGCTGTCCATATAAACAGACTGTCATCAGCTGCAAGAACCGTTTGCTTCACATGAATAAATCTGCTCTGGTAACTTCAGACTTTTTGATGGTGGAATATATTTCCTTTACTTTTTATCTATTGTCTAATTTTAGCTATTTCTTTTGTAAAGAGGACTGTAAAGTAATTCAGAATAGTGCACGCAGAGGCTATGCATGTTGGTAAGGGCTGTTACTAGAAATGGTATAATTCTGATATTGTGAAATAACAGTGTACATTAGAATATGAAAATACGTGAAAGTAAACAGGAAGTATCATGTTCTACTTAAAAGATCAACACATTATACCTAGTATGGAGCACCTTGTCTCGCAAAGTGATGGACTAGATTACCTAGTATCTCTTTCCCATCTCTAATTACTGTCATTCTATGATATACGAGTTCAGGCAACAGAATACTTTACACGGAATCAGTACTGTTCAATAATGATCACATCTGTATACGTGAAAACAGAATTCCTCAAGAACTAACAATCTGTCATAGGGCCATCCTACCTGGAGTTCGTTCTGTATGACAGGTGCACCTGCCTTAGGGTATGTCTACACTATGAAATTAGGTCGATATTATAGAAGTCAATTTTTAGAAATCCATTTTATACAGTCAATAGCGTATGTCCACACTAAGCGCATTAAGTCAGCAGAGTGCGTCCTCACTACCGTGGCTAGCATCGACTTACGGACCGGTGCACTGTGGGTAGCTATCCCACAGTTCCCGCAGTCTCTGCCACCCATTGGAATTTTGGGTTAAGCTCCCAATGCCTGATGGGGCAAAAACACTTTCACGGGTGGTTTTGGGTACATGTCGTCAGTCGCCCCTCCCTCTGTAAAAGCAACGGCAGACAATCGTTTTGCGCCTTTTTTCCGCACAGACGCCATACCACGGCAAGTGTGCAACCCGCTCAGCTCAGCTCGCCGACACCGCCGCTGTTGTGTCCTGGGTGCTACTGTCAGCAGACGGTGCAGTAGGACTGCTAACCGTCGTCATACACTGCTTCCGCTGCAACTCTGCTCTACTGCTATTGTCTCAATAGCGAATTTCTCCATGTTGTCTGCCATGGGCTCCCGGGTACGTGTGTTCTTCCTCGGGAAACGTGCGCAGTGCTGACTGTCGTCCTCCATCGCTTCCGCTGCAATTCTGCTCTCATGAATCCACCTCGCAAGTCCTCTTGTTGTTCTCTATAAATATCTATTCTCATGGCATCCGTCAGCCACCGCTTCCGCTGCAACTCCGCTCTCCTGCAGATGCCATACCACGGCAAGCTCGGAGCCCACTCAGATCACCACGGCAGTTATGAGCATTGTAAACACCTCACGCATTATCCTGCAGTATGTGCAGAACCAGAACCTGCAAGAGCAGGCGAGGAGGCGACGGCAGTGCAGTGACGAGAGTGATGAGGACATGGCCCCAGCAATTTGGACATCCTGGTGGCAATGGGGCAGGCTCATACAGTGGAACGCCGATTCTGGGCCCGGAAAACGAGCACAGACTGATGGGATAACATAGTGTTGCAGGTCTGCGATGATTTCTGTTGGCTGTGTAAGGGCACTTTCATGGAACTTTGACTTGCTTTTCCCTGCCCTGAAGCACAAGAATACCAAGATGAGAGCAGCCCTCACAGTTCACAAGCGAGTGGCGATAGCCCTCTGGAAGCTTGCAACACCAGACAGCTACCGGTTTGTCGGGAATCAATTTGGAGTGGACAAATCTACTGTGGGGGCTGCTGTGATCCAAGTAGCCAACGCAATCACTGAGCTGCTGCTGTCAAGGGTAGTGACTCTGGGAAATGTGCAGGTCGTAGTGGATGGCTTTGCTGCAATGGGATTCCCTAACTGTGGTGGGGAGACAGACGGAACACATATCCCTATCTTGGCACCAGAGCACCTTGGCAGCCAGCACATGAACCGCAAGGGGTACTTTTCAATGGTGCTGCAAGCACTGGTGGATTACAAGGGACGTTTCACCGACATCAACGTGGGATGGCCGGGAAAGGTACATGATGCTCTCGTCTTCAGGAACTCTGGTCTGTTTGAACAGCTACAGGAAGGGACTTACTTTCCAGACCAGAAAATAACCGTTGGGGATGTTGAAATGCCTATAGATATCCTGAAACCATACACAGGCACCCTGGACAGTAGTAAGGAGCTGTTCAACTATAGGCTGAGCAAGTGCAGAATGGTGGTAGAATGTGCATTTGGATGTTTAACAGCGTGCTGACGCAGTTTACTGACTCGGTTAGACCTCAGTGAAACCAATATTCCCATTGTTATTGCTGCTTGCTGTGTGCTCCACAATATCTGTGAGAGTAAGGGGGAGATGTTTATGAGAGGGTGGGAGGTTGAGGCAAATCGCCTGTCCGCTGATTATGTGCAGCCAGACACCAGGGCAATTAGAAGAGCACAGCAGGGCGCGCTGCACATCAGAGAAGCTTTGAAAACCAGTTTCATGACTGGCCAGGCTATGGTGTGACAGTTCTGTTTGTTTCTCCTTAATGAAAACCCGCCCCCTTGGTTCACTCTACTTCCCTGTAAGCCCACCGCCCTCCCCACTTTGATCATCGCTTGCAGAGGCAATAAAGTCATGTTGTTTCAAAATCATGCATTCTTTATTAATTCATCACACAAATAGGGGGATAACTGCCAAGGTAGCCCGGGAGGGGTGGGGAAGGAGGGAAGCACTGGGTGGGGTGGTGGATGAGGGGAGGAGGGAAGGACAAAGCCACACTGCACTTCAAAACTTATTGAATGCCAGCCTTCTGTTGCTTGGACAGTCCTCTGGGGTGGAGTAGTTGGGTGCCCGGAGCGCCCCCCACGCGTGTTCTTGGGCTTCTGGGTGAGGAGGCTATGGAACTTGGGGAGGAGGTGGGCGGTTACACGGGGGCTGCAGCGGCAGTCTGTGATCCTGCTGCCTTTCCTGCAGCTCCACCAGACACCGGAGCATATCATGTTGATCCCCCAGTAACCTCAGCATTGCATCCTGCCTCCTCTCATTGCGCTGCCGCCACCTCTCATCTCGCTCCCGCCACCTCTCGTCTCACTCATCCCTCCTGTTCTCGCATTCATTTTCTGCTTTCTTGGACTCTGACATTGTTTGCCTACATGCATTCTGCTGAGCTCTTTCAGTGCGGGAAGACTGCATGAGCTCAGAGAACATTTCATCGCGAGTGTGGTTTTTTCGCCTTCTTATTTGCGCTAGCCTCTGGGACGGAGAAGATAGGGGGAGCGCTGAAACATTTTCAGCTGCGGGAGGGAAAAAAAGAGAGAGTAGTATTTAAAAAGACATTTTAGAGAACGGGTAGACTCTTTCACGGTGAACCAAGCTGTTAACATTACATAGCACATGTGCTTTCGGTACAAGGTCGGATTTTGCCTCTTATATTGAGGGCCTGCTGGTTTGGTGTGAGAGATCACACATGCAGGGCCGGGCAATAGAATTAGGCTTGCAGGCAGCCATGGTAAGCCAGTCTTTCGGCTTCTTCAACCTTCATAACATGTGGGAATGGTTTCAAACAGCAGCGCCCTCCTTTCCCATACCAAGCACCCGTTGGGTTGGCCATTTAAAAGGAGGGGCTGTGGTTTTTGGGTTAATGTGCAGCACAAACCCAACTAAACCCTCGCCCACTCAGTTCTCTGGGATGATCACTCTCCTGAGGATTCATAGATTCATAGATATTTAGGTCAGAAGGGACCATTATGATCATCTAGTCTGACCTCCTGCACAGAGAGATAAAGAACTGATGTTGCTTGAATGCCAGCAAACACCAGGACCATATGCTGCTATGCTTTGGTATGCAATGATTCCAGACTACATGCTACTGGCCTGGTGCGGTAAAGTGTCCTACCATGGAGGATGGAATAAGGCTGCCCTCCCCAGAAACCTTTTGCAAAGGCTTTGGGAGTACCTCCAGGAGAGCTTCATGGAGATGTCCCTGGAGGATTTCCACTCCATCCCCAGACACGTTAACAGACTTTTCCAGTAGCTCTACTGGCCGCAAATGCATCCCAAGTCTTCAGGGCAAATTAATCATTAAACACACTTGCTTTTAAACCGTGTATTATATTTACAAAGGTACACTCACCAGAGGTGCCTTCTCCGGCTTCATGGTCTGGGAGCCCGCCTTGGGAGGGATGGGAGGGTATTGGCTCCAGGGTGATAAACAGTTCCTGGCTGTCAGGAAGAACAGTTTCTCCGCTTGCCTGTTGTGTGCTATCCTCCTCCTCCTCATCCCCAAAATCCTCATCCCTGTTGCATGAGACTTCCCCCTTGCAGGTGTCCATGAACGGGGTGGGGTAGTGGTAGGGCCCCCCCCCCCCCCAGAATTGCATGCAGCTCATCATAGAAGTGGCATGTCTAGGGCTCGGACCCGGAGCAGCCATTTACCTCTTTGGTTTTTTGGTAGGCTTGCCTGAGCTCCTTAATTTTCACGTAGTATTGCTGCGGGTCCCTGTTGTACCCTCTGTCCATCATGCCGTTGGAGATTTTTGCAAATATTTTGGCATTTTGTCTTTTGGAACGGAGTTCTGATAGCACGGATTCTCCCCATACAGCGATCAGATCCAGTACTTCCCATTCGGTCCATGCTCTTTTGTGATTCTGGAACCGCATGGTCACCTGTGCTGATGAGCTTGTTACGCTGGCCAAACAGGAAATGAAATTCAGAAGTTCCCAGGGCTTTTCCTGTGTACCTGCCTAGTGCATCTGAGTTGAAAGTGCTGTCCAGAGCGGTCACAATGGAGCACTCTGGGATAGCTCCCAGAGGCCAATACCGTCGAATTGCGTCCACACTACCCCAAATTCGACCTGGCGATGTCGATTTCAGCGCTAATCCCCTCATCGGGGAGGAGTACAGAAATCGATTTTAAGAGCCCTTTAAGTCAACAAAAATGGCTTCATCGTGTGGACGGTTAAATCGATCTAATGCTGCTAAATTTGACCTAAACTCATAGTGTAGACCAGGGCTTAGTTTCCCTTTCAGATTCCCCTGTAACAGTCCAAACAGCCTTTCTCAGTGCCAATAGTCTTGTGGGTCTAAGTTGTTATAAAAGAAAGCCCCGCATCCACACAAGTCCCAATACCATAGTGCAGACAACACATCAAATGCAGCCCTGGTGCCCTCACCACACCCCAGCTCCACCCTGGCTCCCCAGCATAGTCCTCTCACGTCTCTCCGCTAGGACAGCCACCCCAGCCCTTCCAACTGGAGTGCACCCCCATTCTTCCCAGCAGAAACTCCCACAGCCTCTCTGCTGGGATCATCCTTGCCATGGGAGAAGGCCTCACTCCCCCAGGATCTCTCAAAGTTCTGGGTCCAGCTCTCTAGCCCTGGAGATATCAGCGGGTAAGCTCATCCTGCCTTCAGCCCTGGCTCTCTAGCTGGGGGACATCAGCCAGCAAACCCCTCTTGCTGCTCTCTTCCCTTCAGTCTTCTCCCAGGAACCACATTCCGCTTCCTTCTGGGAAGTCCCTTGGTTTTTGGCAGCTCTCACCTGCTTTTCCTGACTAACCAGTCTGCTCTGACTCATTGGGATCCCACCCTCTCTGGGTCTCTCCCTGATCTTCTATAGTCCCCTGGTGCTGACCCACCCTCTTAACTGGCCAAATGGGAGCACCTGTTCTGGTACAGGGGAGATGAACCTACTTCATTCACGGAGGCCAGCTACCCTGCGACAGAACCTCTTTATTCAAGGGGGAAAAAATTCTATCATCTATCTCACCACACCTTTCTGATTCAGTTAATCAGTCCTTTAACTTCTTGGATCTCATAGTCCCCAAAGCACTGTAACATGCTTTTGCACTTTTTCTCCAAGGCAATAATATTTTTTCGGGTATACGGGATTATAGAAAATTTGGAATAAACTGATGAAAAATAGGTCTTTGGTTTATAACAAAGCATATAAAGTATAAAAGCATATAAAGTACCAGGTGAGCTAATTTTTCATTATAAAAATATACACTTTAGGAATACTGGCATATTAGAGTACAAGAGCATCAACTGACACAAAGGAACATGTACTCCAATATGATATCTGCTTAATTCTTTAGAACATAGAAAATGTACATTACCTTAATTCTCCAACATTTCAAGGCTTGGACACAAGACATAAATAATGCTCTTACAATCTCCTGGCAACTGACAACTGATTTTAAGGCAAAGAGTTTGCAAGGATACATGTCTAAGTTAACTGCTACACAGACATTCTTAAAGTCAGACCAATCCACATCCTCAGAGAAACGACCATCTGCACTGCCAACTGAAGGTATATTGGCAGGGAAAAATGGCTATTTCATTTGCAGTATAAAAGAGAAACTGTCAGGCCTACAAAAGAAGCCAATTGATTGGGGGTGGCTACTGCCGAGTATTTTGTGCAACAAGGCTATAAAAAAAAAAAAGAGAGAGAGAGAGAGAATGCCAACATAACGTACAGAGAAGAAAGATTTTACAACCCTTACTGAAGACAGAGGTTCAATGACCTCTTGTTCAGCACTCAAAATTGATATGAATAAGAGGGGTTCACTGCAAAAAGTTTACAGAGCTGAGCTCCGGGTGCCACAAGGCTGGCTATCAAAGATATATTTTTACTGTCATTACAGCTCTGCTGTAAAAATGTCCTTGCCATTGAAATATATAGCTCCAGATATGTGAAGACATGACACACAAGAGGTTAAGAGTCCCGTAGGGTAGAATGCATAGTGGATACCTACATTCAGTACATTAAGATAAGTACTTATCAAAGTACTTGACAAAGCCCTGGCTGGGATGATTTAGTTGGGGACTGGTCCTGCTTTGTGCAGGGGGTTGGACTAGATGACTTCCTGAGGTCCCTTCCAACCCTGATATTCTATGATTCTAAGTGATATTGTAAGCATACGCAGATGACAGTTTTAATATCTACTAGACTTCCAATCTCTACCTATGTATGTTACTAATATCTCTAACTAGTAAGACTATAACTATTACAAGGTTGAAAACACTGTGACAAAGTCACTTTTAGAGACCATACATTCACTGAATCTATGATCTAGGATGCTGTATACAGTAAATGATGGGACTGAATGTGAGGTGCTGAAACCATGCAGCCTACAATCGGAAGCTTCGCAAACTGAAGCTGCATGCTTGTGTTATAGCTGCTACACAACCAGTGGCATAATTTCATATCCAACACTCAAATTGTACAGATTAAGAATGCATGCAAGAGAGGTCTGGTAGGATTAACCCTTAGAATATTATAATTTTCCAGTCAGATTAAGCCTTTAGAAGATATTGGTGTGGTGGTGGGGTGATGGAGGAGGGAGAGAGAGAGAAATGAATGAGATTAATGAAAACATTCAAAGATTCAAAATGTTACTCAAAACTTTGAATTATCAAGTTGTAATAAATACCAGTGTTAATGACACTTAAGGCCTCAAGTTTCTGTTTTAAAATAGTGACCCAAAATGGCACATAATGAACGACAAACGTAGATTTAGAGCGCACCCTTCTCCAAATTTTATGCTGATTCCTGAGGTGTCAGTTAGTGGATACCTCATCACTTTTCTCAAAAGAATGGAAAATAGGATGATAAGAGAAGAGCAAGATCTGAATAACTCTGAGAAGTACTGAAAAATGCCAAAAACATGCTGATTTACAGCATCACATACAGAAAATGTGGGGGGGGGGGGGGGAGGGGATGGAAGCCCCAATTACATTTAATTGAACTCTTCACACCCATCTGCTAAAGCTACATTGGCAATGAAAAGCATTTGGCATTTATACAAAACACACACTTTATAAACAAGGTGGTATATATCATCTGAACCAAATAAAAAATGAAGAATATCAACATCTATTGAATTTATAAGAAGAAGAGAGAAAGCAGTCAGAAGTAATAAATCCTCACAGGGAGTTTTTGCCATAGCTGCTGACTAGAAAACTTACTTTTCCAGCAACACTTCTCTAAAACTGGACTACAAGTTATGGCCAAGAACAAGTATGTAATTGTTGTAACTGACTGACTTTTGTGAGGGAAGTGTTAAAAACAATGAATTAGATGTTTTTAATGCTGTGATACATAAAAGTTCCCAGAACCAATGTTACTTTGGTTGTCTACTGCAAAAATATTTCATCAAGACATTAGAAAAAAAATCAAATTATCAAGAAACTACAAGTGTCTTTTTCCATCACCACACTGTATATTCAAAGATAATAAAAGACTAAAGGAAGGTATAGAGTTTTCAAGATGACCAACAACGGGTAGATGAAATTACATCAGATTCTCAGGGACTGTGTGTCTTGAACGCTGGTCCACAGGACTATTTGGAGCTAGCTGGTTCCAACCTGCCACCTAGGAACCTGCTAACTATTGTCAAATTAGGAGCTGATCTCAGACAGAGGACCTCAGTCCTGGGAGCTGATTGGCAGAATGCTGAAAGTCCTGATTGGTCCACAGCCCCTATTTAAACCTAGCACAGGAACAGGAAGTCATCCATGCAACTGGATCCACTGTGCTCTGGACTGTATGCCTTTTGCTTCCTGCTCCCGCTACCTGGGCTTGACTTCCGGGTATCCCAACTTGGTCTCACTCTGGTTATCGAGCCGTGGTTCTGCTGTCAAGTTCATCTCCTGCTTCTAATCTCCTGATAACCTGACCCCTGGCTGTGTCCTGACACTTGGACTTTCGGTTTGCCCTCTGGTCTGTCTTGGACTCTGAGCTCCTAGTATCTGACCTGGCCTGAATCCCAACTCCTGCTTTGATCACTAGGTCAGATCGCCCATGTTCCAGTCAGGACACAGCTAAAGGTGACGGCATATGGGGCTCCTCTCAGAACATTCAACGCTTGATGCAGGGATAAAAAATGGCAAGCTGTCAAAGCAAGCATGAAATTGTTGTGGTTGTGGATACAGAGGAACCAGAAGTTTTACAGACTCCTGGACTGAAGGAAAGTCTTTGCACAGTGCTATAAAACTAGTGACAAAGTTCAGGTTTTGGTCAGAGCTCATTCCTGCTAATTTTCTTGAACAACAAGACAAGCCACTTTCCTATTCAAAAGCCCTTCATTGGCTACCCACTGCTCTTTGTATCAAGACCAAGCTTCTAGTGATTGCCTTCAAGACCCAGCAGAACTCCAATCCTGCCTACATTTCTGATTTTATTTCTAATTACTGTTCTCTCAGTCATTTAACTCTGCACAACCCTTACATCTAATTGCTCCCCTTCAAATTTTTCTCTCACACTCATCTTTGTGCCTTCATCTATGCTACCCCATATGTTGGGAACAGCCTCCCTGATTTTCTGAATCAAATAGTCATCTTCTCCTTCAAATTTCAATTTGAAACTTACTTAATTCATTAGGTTCATTGGCTCCAATCTGCCGTTGTAACATAACCCATTTCTTTATACTTTTTTAAAAAGTAACTAGAAACCCATGCCAGAGGCAGCTTCTCTCTTCCACTCACTGTGGGGAAACCACCTCCCCAACCCAATGAGCAGAATCAGCATTTTTTTATTCTACCTATGTCCTTCCCATACTCTCCTTGGTTGTCGGGGTTTTTTTTTCTGGTTTTTTTGTTTGTTATGCCATAGACCTGCTAGCCCTTGAATACTACCATTAACCAAAGGGAAGAGTACTGCGCTCATGATTTAAATGTCTTTCTGGAAACAGGAAATGCAACTGGTTTAATGTCCAGAAATAAGTATCAAGAGAAATTGATTAAACAGAAATTATAGAACTGCCAACACCAGAGTTTATTGGGTACCTCCTCCACATTATAAAAAGGTGTATTGATTGACCAGGATTGGAATAGATGCAAAGCAGAAGTTAGCACATGTATCTATCTCAGTTGAGGGTGCTGCAGGCTAACTTAACAATTTTCAGTGTATGCCATAAAAAAAAGAAACTTGTTGGCAGATATGTTGGTCCTGGTGTTAACCAGATAAAAGTAAATCTGACAAAAGTAGCGTAAGCTAAAATTATAGAACAAAAACTTGGTTTTGTCCATACATTATCAAAACATCAAAGTACCTGATCCTTAGAGGGGCTGAGACCCACCAATGTTCATTGGCTTCATGGGAAGTTGAGGATCAGGCCCTAAAAGCTAGGGCAATAGAAGGATTGTTGGCTCTGTCCTCACAGTTAAAAAATATTCTTGGTTTCAAAAAGGGCCTTTATGAAAAAATTGTATCCACTATGTTAACAGATTTCCACTACTGAGGTGCTTTGGAAAAATATTCATCCAAAACCACAGAAATTGTTTTTACTGAAGAGAAGATTATGACAATATGGGTTCTGATCCAGCTGCTACCAATAGTAAATCAAAGGATATATATAATGCCACATTTTATAATTATTTCATAGCCTTTAGTACTCTTAATTAAAGTGAATATGTATTCAATTGTATTATGAAGAAACACTGTGGATTTTAGAAAAGAGGTCAAAATTATGACTTAGAATGGAAACATATGCAATCTTACCAACGCAGAATTCAGTAAAATATGAATTTTACCATTCCAAAACTTATTTTGGATAAAATTACAGACTTTATACTTTGCACAGATCGGTGTATTTCATTTAGCTTTTAAAATGTTAGCTGAGAAATAACAGAATGCAATGAATGATTTTCATTTATAATAGTGTATTGTACCAGGTAGAAGACCCACCTGTTATTATTTTATTGACCTTACACAATTTAATCTATACAAAACAGTACGGCTGTATAAACTGTTATCTTTCAAATGGTTCAGCTATTGAAAATTGTTGTGATGGACTCATATTAGGGGGATAAAGTGAATAATACCTTATGGTCCTGGCAAAAATGAGACCTCAAAGAAATTTGTAAACGTGTAAATGGTGGTTAATGAGATGTGCTACTGTTGTTCTGACAATCATCACTGGTTGCTCTATGATCTGGTAAAAGCCTAGTAATGCTTATGAGCACACATCACTATCAGGATATCTAATATCAAATCCAATGTATTCTAAGTATTGTAGATAACTAAGAAAAATTAAACACACCAACATGTCGACAAAGGAGAGTAAACAATTTTCCATGACATGACTGCTTTAAAAAGGTGCTACGTTATTTGCATGTATAGCAGTACCCATTATTTTCTAATCTTTTAAATTTTATATTAACAATGCCAGATATAGGGAGATGCTTCAAAAAGCTGATAATGAGCAGGACATCCATTGATTGGTTATTTTAAACTTGAAGATTTAATAAAAAATTAAACAACAAAGAACAGGAAATTAAAATTCAGATTGCTCTAGCTTAGATTTTAATTGCACTGTAATTGTAATTTTCTTTTACCACCATAACTCACTAAATGAAACATTTTGAAGCACCAGCAAACTCTAAAGTAATTTAAAAGGCAAACTTTAAACCTGAGAAAACATTTCCTTCCCTTAGTTTGTTTAAAACAAACAAACAAATAAAACCAACGCGTGCCTATGTCAGGCTCTTGGTGCTTTGATATCTTTAAAAACTCACAATATTAAACAAACTATGAAGTACAGTATATATTACATACAAAAAAAATGTGAAAAGAATGCCATTGTTGCAAAGTTAAGCACTGAAAAGTTAGGAAATACCAAAATTAAGGTTACGGGTCCAATCTTAATTCCGTACCTTTGACAGAATGCATTATGATCACACGTAATTAAATGCAGCATGTATTTAACCACAAGATCATATACTATTTTTTCCACAGGATTCCAGCCTCATTCAGTGCACAGGATGGAAAGAGCTCAATGAATAGGTATTATTCATTACTTCTTTTTATCCTCCTACTCAATGTGTGGATCCTGTGCTGTACTGAATGTACACCATCCAAACTCTGCACTGAATATTAAATTATTAATTTCCTAATGGGCATGTCTATCCTGCATTCACTGTACTATCAGTTATGAAATTATTAATAGATTTATCTTCACAACCTCTCTGTAAGGTGAAGGGGCATTATCTCTATTTTATAGATGGGGTAGTGAGGCAGACAGAAATTAAGGCTAAAATTGACAACAGTATACACCAATTTTGGGTGCCCATTTTGATACATCTAAAGGCATGATTTTTTTCAGAGTACTTAGCATTTTTATAGCCCTTTATACCTGAAGCTGTGCAGTTGCAACTTAGGCAAATCAGGTCACAGGTGTTTGAAGCTGGTCATCCAGAAAATGTGGCACAATCAATTAGTGACCAACTGTGAACATTTTGTCCTCAGTGACCTGCCAACATCACATGTAACCATAATTCTGGCATATACTAACTCTTCAATACTTAAGTTTCCAATCTTAACATTATTTCAACAGTTTTTGTATGATATTTCCATTTTTTTTAAACACAGCAAAATTAAAATTATATTCTGTGGAACCATATTGACCACCACATGGGTCATCAGCAAAGTCAGGTTCTTTAAATCCACACCACACATTTCAAATCACTTGGGCTAATGGACTAACTGGTTGGCTACTTGCAGCAGCAGTAGACTGCTATTTTCCAGAGAGACCAGCCCACGGGGTTGGGGAGTGAAACACACACTTACCAATGGGTTACACAACTATTTGCAGACAGCAGAAGCCTGAAGAATCCTGGATTCTAGCCCAGATTCTGGAGGGGAATGTGCTCTAGTAGTTATAGACCCTTCTGCTCCTGTCTACCTTACCTGACTCCTGCTACGTAGAGACATGTTTGTAGAAGATTATAATTTAGAGATAGTCCCTCACAAGGGACAGTATTATGAATATGGAAATTTGGAGATGTGTGCCCTGGAGTTGGGGGTTGGGAGCACCACATGGCTATGTGCAGCAGTTCACCTGAGAGGCTCTCCAGTTTGTTTTATTAAAGTTTTATTCCTTTCTCATCCACTGGTTTGTTATTTGATGAATCCCAAGATCATTACATGGTATCCGAAGTGCTGAATGAGAAGGAAACTGCAGTGATTTTGAAGCTAACCTGGGTTTGCAACTTAAAGCAGAGACAAAGGGAGGCACCAAAGAAGCACGGGGAGCACGAGGCACACAGGCTTTTGCATGTATTTGGTGAGCACAACAGTAGCTTGACTAGCTTAAGTGGAGGGAAAAAGCCAAAAATGGATGTGTTGCAACCTCCATCCAGTCTGCAATTGTCAGGCAATGCTGCCAAGAACTGGAAAACATTCAGACAGAGATCTGAATTGTATTTAGCAGCCATAGGGGCAGAGGAGAAAAATGAAAGTGAAATCATCCATGTATTAAATTCAAAGAATATAGCCAGAATAGGTCAACTCAAAGAGTGGAACCTGCAGCTATGAAAACCACTGCTGGGGGAAGACTGGTTTTCAGATGGTCATGTGGAAGTTGTGGATCACAGCATGCCCCCAAACAGTGTGTTGCTTTGCGAAACTCTGTCATAAATGTGGGAAAAATAAACATTTTGCAAAATGCTGCAGAGCCCAAATGCAGAAAAGTCAAGTGCATTCAGTTAAAGACACTCTGGTTGAGGAGTTTTTCTGTAGACGAACTGGGATCTAGCAAGCCTGATGAGACGGACTGGATACTGTCTGTGACCGTGAATGGAATAATTATTCCACTGAAACTGGACACAGGAGCTCAGGTTAATATTCTGTCTGAACAAGATTATGAAGGACTGAAAATAAGACCAAAACTGGCACCAACAAAAATAAAAGTAACTGGTTATTCTGGAACAAATATACCACTAAAGGAAAGGTGCATTGCTAGCATCAACCATTTACAAAAATACTATATAGGCTCCCTTTCATTGTAGTGCCAAATGAGGTGACATCAATTTTAGGCCTGGCTGCATGTGAGAAATTCAGTCTGGTAACATGGGCACTGCTTTCACTGCAAGATCATATTGAACCTGGCTATGAGATACTCTTTTGGGAATATCATGACCTGTTTCAAAGGTTGGGTTGCTTGCAGGGTGAACATACAATCTGGATAAACCAGCAGGTGCGTCCAGTTCTCCATCCATGTAGAAAGATGCCATTTTCACTCGGTGATAAACTCAAGTCGGAGCTTGAAAGGATGGAAGCAATACAAGTAATACAAAAAAATTGAGGAGACAACATAATGGGCGAGCTTCCTCGTCATTGTGGAGAAAAGTAACGGCCAGCTACGCATATGCTTAGATCCCAGAGACCTCAACAAGGCTATAAAAAACATTTCAAACTATCAACCAGAGAAGAGATTATGGCTCAATTTGCAAATGCTAAATATTTCAATAAATGGGATGAATCCACAGGTTTTTTGCAGCTACAATTAAATGAAGAAAGCTCAAAGTTATGCACATTTAATACCCCATTTGGAAGATACTAAATCTCATGCTTACCTTTTGGCATAGCTTCAGCACCAGGAGTGTACCACAAAACCAGACCTAAGATCTATGAACATATTAATGGTGTTGACACCTCAATGGATGACATCATCATCTGGGGCTCAATGAAAGAGGAGTATGATCATAGACTTTGGGATGTCCCGGGTGCAACTACCAATGCAAACCTCAAACTAAATATGGAGAAATGTGTTTTAGGGATTATAGAACTGGCTTTTGCTGGGGCCATTATTTCCAGGGAAGGTATAAAACCTAATAAGAGGAAGATTTCAGCCATTGAAATGATGCCACATTCCCCAGTCAAAGAAAGATGTCCAACAGTTCCTGGGAATGGTTAATTATCTTGGGAAAATTCATACCTAATCCACCAAAGCAGCAGCTTTGAGAAAATTCCTAGAGAATAAAAATGAAATGGTATTAGGGTGCAGAACAGGAGGCATCATGAGAAGGTTTAAAACAACTAATTCAAGAGCCAATGTTGAAGTTCTATGTACCAGGAAAGCCTATTAAAATTTCAGCAGAGGCTTCACAGTCTGGGTTAGGTGCAGTGATTTTAAAGAAGCATTAAGATTGTTGGCAACCAGTGGCATATGCATCCAAATCACTGACTGAGGCAGAAACGAGATACACACAGGTCAAGAAGGAACTTTTAGGAATGTTGTTTGCCTGTGAGAGACTCAATCAGTATATTTATGGATAGACAGTGGAAGTTGAAATGGACCACAAACCCCTTATAGTGCTATTTAGAAAACCAGTAAATGACTACCTTAAGGACTCAAAGAATGATGATAAAGCTGCAAAACTATGATTTGGTTGCGACCTACGTGCCCGGTAAATTTATGTTCACTGCAGATGCACTTTTCAGAGCAGTGGCAGAGAAGACTTTAGAGACAGAGATGCAAGCCTACGTAGATCTCATTGTAAAGTAAATTCCCATAGCTAACAGGAAACTGCAACAAATAAGAGAGGAAATGGAGAAAGATGAACTGTTGGGAATCCTTAAAGACGTGATAATTAAAGGGTGGCCTGAAGAAATAAACAGTTGCTGTCCAAGTATAAAGGATTGGAACTGCAGGCATGAACTTCCTGTGATAGATAAGGTGATTTTCATGGCAGTAAGGTTGTAATTCCAAAGAGCTTCCAAAAAGAAATGCAATGGAAGATACACAAGGGGCATTTAGGAATTGAGAAGTGCAAACAATGAGCATGAGACGTGTTGTACTGGCTGCGGATCAATCACAACATCGCTACTGTGGTAGGATACTGTTTTTCCTACTGGAAATACAAGCCATGCCAACAATCAGAGCCACTGAGACTTCATCCACATAGGCCTTATGAGAAGGTCAACACTGATTTATTACTTGGCAATAAAAGGACTATTTAACAGTCCCAAATTATTATTCTCTGTATCTAGTACTGATAGTAAATCAGTGATAGCCAGCTTGAAGGGAAACTCCAGATGACGTCTTTAGTGATAATGGGCCACAATTTTCCAGTGCAGATTTTAGGCAATTTGCCATAGATTGGGATTTTCATCACAAAACATCAAATCCAAATTACCCCCAATCAAATGGACTTGCGGAAACGTCTATACAGACAGTAAAGAACTTTATGAAAAAGACTTTGGACAGCGGGGGTGATTTGTATAAAGCGTTACTGGTTTACTGAAGTTCTCCCCTGGAGAATGGCTTTTTCTCCAGCTCAGCTGTTAATGGGAAGAAGGATCATATCTAATTTACCAATTATTGAGAACTTGCTGAAATCTCATCACAATGAAACCGTACAGAAGATGAAAGAAAATCAGAAGTGGAAGCAGAAATATTATTTTGACAAAAGAGCCTGTGAGCTCCCATCTCTGAACCCAGGTGACAGAGTGGGCCTGAGGAATCACACCTCTAATACTTGGGGCCAAAGGGGTACTGTTAAAGAACAGCTGCATTCAAGGTCTAATGTAGACTAGACAGGCCACGGGGGGGGGGGGGGGGGTGTGGGGGGGGTGCATTTTGACATAATTGAAGGGATCTACGAGTAATCCCAGAAAGTTCCAACACATGGACATTAGATGTAGACTCTGGTATTTCTCATCTATCTGATCCTTTATCATCAACGCACAAAGGAGAAACTGTCAAGGAGCAATAGAACAACTCAGACTCTAATCAAAGGCTGATACTGAGAAGATCAGAGCAGGACATTAAAACGTCCTGAAATACTCAGAGACTTGCTAACGTGCCTGGAGAAGAAGTTTTGAGGAAAGTGAGTGGTAAAGACTCGCTCAAGAATGATATGCTGGTAACATCTCCTCTCTAGGTAGCTGATACATTGGGTTTATGGAAATGTACTAGATGGGTTGAGAATTTAATGCACATGTTATTAGATAGTTGTTAGCTGTGTTTATAAAATAATTTGGGGGGTTTTTTTAAGAGGGAAAATGTAGAGATATGTTTGTAGATTATAATTTAGACGCTCCCTCATAAGGGGCAATGTTATATTATGAACATAGAAATTTGGAGATGTGCCCTGGAGGTGGGGATTGGGAACTCTGCATGGCTGTGTGCAGCAGTTTACCAGAGAGGCTCTCCAGTTTGTTCTAATAAAGTTTTATTCCTTTCTCATTCACTGGTTTGTTATTTAATGAACCCCAAGGTTGCTACCTGCTCCCATCCCCCTCTGATTTTTATTCTACCCCACCCTTTCTGCTCCTCATACTTTTGCATTCCAGTCAGGCTGCTTCCTCCGTCTCTGTGCTACCTGGGAGCCACTGAGAGAACAGAAGAGAAAGTCTCCCTGGTGTCCATTCTGATGCTTGGCAACACAGCAGACCCCAGTAGCCTGGAAGACCAATGGTAGGAAATGTCCTGCTCGACCTTGCAGCCCTGGGCTGGCGCACAGAAAGTCTGATCGGCACATATGAGCTGTGTGGAGATGGACCATGCCCAGTTCATATGGAATGTTCAGCAAATTTAGCTTCCAAACTCGAATAAGTCTCTATGGAGCATGTGCAAACCAAGAATTTCAAAGGCTTATAACTTGGCCAATTTAGACAAAATGTTCATAGGGATGGAAAAGGCATATCCCTCAAACTAAGACGTCTCCACTGCCAAATTTAAAGCCCCTGTTCCAAAGCATGGAGACACTAGAGCTTCTCATCAAAACAGATAAAAAAAATTTAACATGAGCTAAATTAATTTTTTCCATAATCTTGTTCAGAAACTAAACTGTTTTAGCTAAAACTTTCCCAAAAACTTCAGCCTGAAGCTGACACCTAGCATGGAATATTGCAGCTTGAATGGTTAAAGTTTGGCAAAGTTATAAGCAATTGAACACAGGATCTTCTAACAGAAAGTGTTGGGAAACCTTAACTTAGGTAATAGTTACAAGCTACACCTATAGCTAAACCACTCAGGATATGCATACACTGAAAAAAAACCCTGCAACAATGAGTCTTAGAGCCCAAGGTCTACAGACTCAAGCTCATGCAATGGCGCTAAAAATAGCCATGTAGACATTCCCACTTGACCTCTAAAAACCAAGGGGAGAGGGCCGGTGTTTCTGATTAATTTTGAAGTGGATTAAACTAATTTGGAATAAGGCACTCTTATTCTAGAATAAGAGCATCCACACCTGGAGTTAATCAGGAATAGTTAATCCACTTTAAAATCACATTCTACTTTACTCCAGATTAACTTTCATGTGTAGACAAGCCCTAATACTGATAGCAGTACTACTAAGCACAACACGTTTAGCAAAAGTGGATACACCTGGATAAATCACTTTCAGCATTGTCACTCCTGAATGTCCGGAAGGTTGCCCTGTTTTCTCTGCTTCCCCATTTAACTACTTCATTTACCTTGTAAATTTTTTAAAACTTAAAGGTAAATTCTAGCGAGGTATAAAGCATTTGGATAAACAGCTATAGGATATTCTCTTGCTTTACCATTTCTGTGGCTTTTGTCATTGGGGAGTGAAAGAGCCTCCTATTTCCCTCTCCCCTGTATGCAGGGATATAGAGAAATTAAATTTCTTGGGCATATTTGAACTTCCCCCTTCCCAGCAGCCAGCCGCCCCATTAATCTTAGTTTCAAAATCCACACTGATGAATGAGCATGTTAGCACGATGTTTCTGACAAAATGATCCGCAGTGAGATAGTTAACAACGTTTGACATTTAAATTGTTATAATTAGGCTTCGGGGTTAGCTCCCCCCAAGAGATGAGTGAGGAAGATCAGACCCTGTCACTTATTGTTTCAGGCTGCTTGTTTGCAGGCTCAGGAACACAACAATGCATCAGTTCTACTTGGTTCGTATTTGGAAGGTTTTCTTCACATCAGAAGGGGTAGAAACTTCATTTAGGGAGTACAAAAGAAAGAAAAAGAAAAGAAACAAAGCTTAGATCCTGAAACACAATTTTATAGTAGTGAGCAGATTGTGTAGGAAATTCTGCAGCCATAGAACTGTGGAAAATACCAGCCCTGCTGATTATAGGCAGGGCTGATAATGCTGTCTATTATTAAGGTTGCCTGGCACTTCCCACTTTAAGACCCTCTTTTTATTGGTGTATAACTTTGCCAAACGAACCAGTTGAACTGAAATTTTACATGGCAGATGCGTGCTTCAGACTGATACTTTATTTCATTCTTTAAAAAATTTGAGCCAAAACAGTTTAGCTGTTTCTGAGAATGAGGCTACAGAAAAATAAGTGTTGGGCACATTACAATTTACTGGTAACCTCTTCATTGAACAGCTCTAACGCCGGCCCCGTGCTTTGTAGCAAGGATTTGAAATTTTGCATGGGGTGGCCTTTGTGTAAGGAGTGTGCTTTTTGCCTTCCCCATGAAAATCCACCCCAATTTGGCCATATTATAAGTCTTTGAAAACAATCGCAATTTGCACATGCCTAATAGAACCTCCTTCGATTTTAGCTGCTAAAATCCCTGAAGTTTCTGTTTTCACTGAGCATGCCTGATCCTCTCTCTCACAGCTCCCAGTGATTACCAGACTGCACATGAACCATCCCCACAGAATGACTGATCATGCTCCAGCATAGGGCAATAGGAGTGAAGCTGCACTTTCCCCGTAATGGGTGCTCCAAGCTGCTCCAGCCCAAGGGTGAGGGACTGGCACTAGAAATGAGAACAGGAAGCCAGTATCTCCTGTGTTCTCATTGACTGCACCTACTGGCACCTAGACACGTTGGAGAAGAAAGTAGAGGGGACAAAAATAGAACCAAAGGAGGGAAAGGAATAGATTGGGGAGTCGGGGGGTTAGAAACTGGGACTGGCGGAGAAAGGAAACTGGGAGCCAAGGGGAAGCTGGGACTGGGAGCTAGGGAGGGAAATGGGAGGGACAGAGACTAGGAATCAATTGGCTGGAGGGGATAGGGAGAACACTGAGATCAGCTGAGGGGGAGGAGACTGGGACCAGTTTAACAAGGAGACTGGAACAAGGAACCAGAGTGGCCAGGGCAACAGATCTGACAAGAAAGTGGGTAAGTGAGGGGGAAGGGAGATAATGCTGATATGAAGCCAGAGATTTGAGGAGAAGAGGGACTGGAAACTGAGACTAGATGAGGAGCCCAAGGAGGGAGATAAGTACTGGGAGCTGGTGGCGGGGAGGAGGGGAAGAGACAGATCAGATGAAGAGCCAGGAGAAGGAAACTGGACTGGCTAGGCAAGAAGAATGGGAAGGGAGGGAGGAAAGAGAACTGGGACTCAGATGGCAAGTGGACTGGGACTAAGAACACGGCGTGGGGAAAAGACAGGACTGTGACATGGACAGGTTGGAAGGGAGGGGGTAGAAGGATCAAAAGTTGGAAATGGGCAGAAGTGTCTGTGTCCACTAAAGTATACAGTATACACCCCTCCAGAATCTAAAATGGAACCTCAGGGAATGTCTACACTGAAGGAAAAACAAAACAAAACAAAAACAGCAGTGAGTTTCAGAACCCACATCAACTGACTTCAGCATGCAGAGCTCACGCTACAGGGCTAAAAAGACCAGTGTTGACATTCCTATTTGGAATGGAGCCCAGGCTCTAAATCTGGCAAGTGGGGAGAGTCTCGGAGTTCAGGCCCCAGACTGAATGGGAACGTCTACACTGATATTTCTAGCCATGTAGCATGAGCCAGTTGACCCTGGCTCTGAGACTTCCTGCTGTTGGGTGGGGGCAGGGCGGGGGGGAGGGGTTTGCAGTATAGACATACCCCTAGATTCCAGAGTCATACCATTCCTCTGCTGTCAGCAAATATCCATGAAACCCACTAACAAATAGCGTCTTATTTCTGGTCCACATCAAGGATAATATGTTGCTAACATGATGGAATGTATGCCTTTGCTTTTATAAAAACCTAGGAAATTACACACATACAAACTACTGTTGAAAGAACACTATTAAGTTTGCATAATTAAGCACTGAAAAGATAGGGAATACAAGAATTAAAGTTGCCTGTCAAACCTTAATTTTTCCCCTTGTGCGTATGCATTATGATACAGTCTTCAATTACATGATCAGATACTATTTTTTCCACAGGACCCTCCCTCATTCAGTGCACAGACAACTTTAATTCTGGCTTTAATTTTGAGTGCTTGACTGTGCAACCTTAATATTCTTTTAACAGAGGGTTGGCGGTTTTTTTGGTAGTATAATATTAATTTACTCTAATGGAAAGGCAATTGTCAATAAAAGCCACTGCACATATTCAATTACAAGTATGTTTTACAGGATCTTAGTGGGGGTAGGGTCGAAGAGCAATTTTGGATTATATATGCATATAAAATAAAAACTTCTCTGCTTTGCTACCTTCCCCAGTATTGAACACCTCCTTAGTATTCCTTCCCCATTGACTGCAATCAGTACCTCATTGTTCATAATTCTTATTTTCTTGGCAGTTCCTAAATTGTGCTCTCCAAATGGCACAGAATCATTGTAAACAAAATCCTACATCTTCAGTTCACTAATTTTTGTAAAATGAGCCCAAATAAAGCAATTAGATGGTATACTTTAAAACTACCAGCTTGACACACAAATATGATTTCCAACTTAATAAAAGTTTCACATGTTTTATCTGGCTATTGCTTTCAGTATTTGCAATTTGATTACTTTAGTCAATTAAACAATTTATTCACTCATCCCAAAACTACACTGCCCCAAACTAGGGCTGTCAGGCGATTAAAAAAATAGAATCGCGATTTAAAAAATGAATCACGATTAATTGCGTTGTTAAACAATAGAATACCATTTATTTAAATATTTTTGGATGTTTTCTACATTTTCAAATATATTATTTCAATTACAACACAGAATACAAAGTGTACAGTGCTCACTTTATATTTATTTTTGATTACAAGTATTTGCACTGTAAAAAAACAAAAGATAGTATTTTTCAATTCACCTAATACAAATACTGTAGTGCAATCTCTTTATCATGAAAGTTGAACTTACAAATTTAGAATTATGTACAAAAAAACTTGAACCCAAAAATAAAACAATGTAAAATTTTAGACCCTGCAAGTCCACTCAGTCCTACTTCTTGTTCAGCCAATCACTGAGACAAACAAGTTTGGTTACAATTTGCAGGAGATAATGCTGCCTGCCTCTTGTTTATAGTGTTACCTGAAAGTGAAAACAGGTGTTCTGATAGCACTGTTGTAGCCAGCGTTGCAAGATATTTATGCGCCAGATGCACTAAAGATTCATATGTCCCTTCATGCTTCAACCATCATTCCAGTGGACATGCATCCATGCTGATGACGGGTTCTGCTCGATAACTATCCAAAGCAGTGTGGACCAACGCATGCTCATTTCATTATCTGAGTCAGATGCCACCAGTAGAAGGTTGATTTTCTTTTTTGGTGGTTCAGGTTCTGTAGTTTCCGCATCAGAGTGTTGCTCTTTTAAGACTTCTGAAAGCATGCTCCACATCTCGTGTCCCTCAGATTTTGGAAGGCACTTCAGATTCTTAAACCTTGGGTCGAGTGCTGTAGCTATCTTTACAAATCTCACATTGGCACCTTCTTTGCATTTTGTCAAATCTGCAGTGAAAGCATTCTTATAATGAACAACATGTGCTGGGTCATCATCGGAGACTACTATAACATGAAATATATGACAGAATGCGAGTAAAACAGCAGGGGACATACCATTCTCCCCCAAGGAGTTCAGTCACAAATTTAATTAACACATTTTTTTAACGAGTGTCATCAGCATGGAAGCATGTCCTCTAGAATGGTGGCTGAAGTGTGAAGGGGCATACAAATGTTTAGTGTACCTGGCATGTAAATACCTTGCACTGCCAGCTACAAAAGTGCCATTCAAATGCCTGTTCTCATTTTCTGGTGACATTGTAAAGACGACGACAACAGTATTATCTCCTGTAAATGCAAACAAACTGGTTTGTCTTAGCGACTGGCTGAACAGGAAGTAGGACTGTGTGGACTTGTAGGTGCTGAAGTTTTACATTGTTTTGCTTTTGATGCAGTTCTGTAACAAAAAAAAAATCTACAATTGTAAATTGCACTTTCACAACAAAGAGATTGCACTACAGTACTTGTATGAGGTGAACTGAAAAATACTCTTTTGTTTATCATTTTACAGTGTAAGTATCTGTATTAAAAATAATATACAATTTGATTTCAATTATAACACAGAATACAATACATGTGAAAATGTAGAAAAACATCCTAAATATTTAATAAAATTTCAATTGGTATTCTGTTGTTTAACAGTGTGATTAAAACAGCTATTCATTTTTTGGAGTTAATTGCGTAAGGTAACTGCGATTAATTGACAGCGCTACCCCAAAAATCACATATCCTTATTTTTTAAAGCTTACAGTCTTCTAAAGAAACTAACATACAATCTAGTCTCCTTTTATCTCTTTCTGCCTCACTCATAATTACTCATATTCATTACTTACATTTTTTGGGTAAGTGGTTCAGAACTGATAATCTTGACCTAGAATTTAAACTCTTGAATTACTGGTCAAGCATTTAGCATGTATTTCAGCTGGTCTTCTACAGTATGCCTCAGTAGCAAGAGAAAGAAAAAGCTGCCAACTTTTTTACTGAATTCCATAGAACATTAAGTCTGATACTTAGCAGAAGCGATAACTGTTAAGTAAATGATATTCTTCTGATTAATATCCTGATTTGAAAACAACATTGATTCTTCTAACCCTTTAGCAATGTCCCAAAACAGATGTGCACAACTGCAAATTCTGTCTGCTTTCAGATTTACGAAGTGTGATGACATTTTTACAATCATGCATGAGCCCTTTTACCCAAGAGTACAATAAACCATAATAATTCTTCACCATCTGTTTCTTAATTTTGCATTCATTTAACTTTGCATTTTAAACTAATAATCATTTTCTTATAATATAGTTTGTTCCAGTGATAAAAATTATAGCTCAATGATTTATAATAGTACACAGTATATCTACAAATGATTCCATTGTTCTTAATTATTGAGAGATAGTAATGTCATTGAATGGAAAAGAACTGCCAAAATATAGTGTTATGTTTCATGTGTCATAGTGCTCCTTAGTAAATTTACATATTTACTGTGTCCCAATACCTCCCCTCTGCCCCGTATTTCTCAATAGCTTTACATTGAGTTACATATAGTAGTATAGTTGTATACTGAATTTTTGAAAGAATAAGGTGTGTGCAGTTAAACTCTCTTCTCCTATTACATTTGCAATGTACAGTCAAATACAATTCCATCTCTTTGCATTGCTCCAACTTGTTCATATCATGTACTCTATAGTGCAAGACCAAATACATCTTTGTAACATTTTTATTATGTGGCCACAGCTAAACTAGGACTCTTGTCAGCAAAGTACTTTAGATGAAAGCTTTCTATTACTACATTTACAATAAAATGGGGGTAACCCAGACACTTTGCAAGCCATGTTTGAATATCAGTAATAAACTAAGACTCAATTGCTGGAGCCTGAGCAGAGTGGGGAGAGCAGCTACCAGCAGGCAGCTACTTCTTCTCCCAAATGGGCTGGTAGGGACTGGGAGTAGGTTGGCAGGGGCAGGGACTGAGTTAGTCCCTTGGCTCTGCCCCCTCAATTGCACCGGCTCACACAAAGGAGCCAGCAAAGAGGAGGAAGTAATCTGTGCCAACAAAAAAAGACTGGAGCAAAAGGGAATCAGGAACCAGTCTGAGACCTTCAGAGTCATACCCTAGGTCCTGCCCTGCTCCTGGGGCAGTGAATCTAGACACTGCCCCTTACCTGGGATGGATCATAACTCGACTATAGGGTTACAATCCAGCCCCTAGAATGTGAACTCATTGGGGCAGAGATGGTTTTCTTTGTTACTTGTCTGTACAGGGCTCTCTCAATGGAGTCCTATTCCTTCATTGGGGTCCCTAGGCCTTACCATAATACAAATGATAGTAAAAATAAACACTACTCACCACTAATAACCTCTTAAAGAACCAAGAGCCAAATCCTGCTTACCTTACTGAGGCAAGTAGTCCTAGTGACTTCAAGGAGACTACTCACATTAGTTACCCCCTATTTTCTAAAAACTATACCATCACTTTACAGTGTGGAAATCTTAATACCAAATTAGCACTCATTTAACATTAACTCAATTAACATTTCAGCAGTGGTCAATAATTCATTAATAAAAGAACCCACAAAGCAAGAAGTGGTATTCCACAAACTGGATTTATTCCAATTAAAGAAGTTAAATGAAGTGGATAGAAAACAAAATTACTGCACATTGTTTTAATAAGGTTGATATTTGTGCAGCAGACTAAATAAATGACCTGCCAACATTACTGAACATAAAATTAAAAAGATGCGAGTATGACCCTTTATGATGTTTTGGGGTCCTAGCTTCAAGTTCTACCTGCCTGGTGAGTACTCCGACCTTTTTATTTCTCAGATGAGTGAGCACTCCTGCCAGGTCCAACCTTTACTAGGGGACTTATCCATCACAATATTCTAGGTCTGACAAAGCACCAACATAATCAAGGCACAATCTGATGTAATGAATGAATAACCGTAACTGTCTGCCCAATAACTCACCATCTACTTCAAGTCAGAGCCTTTTAAAACAAAATTACTTGTTTAACATTTGGAAGATCTTAACAAATTCTGTTACCACAGAGAGTACACTAAATTTGCTTGCATTTTGGATAATCCTTTGTTTCCCACAAAGTTCCCACACCACAAAAGTGGAGGGTTATCATCAACTTAAAAGTCACATCTCCTTGGAAATATTTTACCTGCTATCGTTACAAGTGACACCTAACATCACTGTAACTGGAAAGAAATTAGAGAACAAACATTTTTTTTTTTTAGTGTTTGTGTGTATATTTGACAGCCCTTTGTCTATAGTCAGTTTCACCGTTTACTCTGCATAGTCAGTCAGTTTTCACAGTTGTTTGTGTAAGTCTTTCATACAACAGAGGCAAGGAAAACATTTTTAAAATAATAGGAAAATGTGTTTGTAAAACCATAAAAATTGGCTGGGGAGACTCATGGGCAGGTGTAGCACCTGAAAGTTACTTTTAACATTTTTTTTTTAAAAAGTAGCTGGATTTCAAGTTGATAATGTCCCTTTAATCTCAAGTAATACAGTGCCACAAACAATCAATTTCAACTGTATGTTTTTACATTACCAATTTCATGTGCAAATTTTTCACTGAAGTCTTGAGCAAAACGTTGCCATCTTTAAATGCAACACACAACAGCCTGAGAAAACGTGTGGGCAGAAAACCTGCTCTACAATACGATGGAAGTGCTAACTTAAGAAACATGCCACTTCATCAGTTTTTGATGGTGTTTCACAGGCCACTTAGAAGTTGTCTGCCAAGGGCTGACCTATCACATGGTGCTGGCTCTACTTCTTGTTTCCAGCTTAGATTCACAAAACAGATGGAAAGGTGACATGAAACGACATTGGCAGTAATTACTTTTTTCATAAAAGGATCAAAATACTAAAAACAGTTAAATACACTAAAATACTTTCCCAAGTGATTGCTGTAGTTGCCACAGAAATATTATGCTATTGTGAATGGGAGGCAAGCTGGTCTACGTGACAGAAAATAGGAGGGTGGTGGTCCATGACACCTCTCTAGTATGATGTAGTCCACATCTGAGATCTCCTGGATTAACAGTATTACTTCATACTGGTGCGCAAAGCCTTAACTCTCAACCTATAATTTTGGGCCTGATGCTGCCCCAAAGAAGTCAAAGGAAATCTTTCGACTGGATTCAATGGAAGGAAGATCAGGGCCTTTATGTGTCTATACAATATTTTTCTTTAAGGGCTTGATTCTGCAAGGTGCTGAACACTCTGGCCCCAATCCCACAAAACATTTAAGTATGTGCTTAAAAGCAAACTGAAGTCAATTGACTTCAATTGGACAATTCGTAAGCTTCATGTTAAACACATGCTTATGTGCGTTCCTGGTACAGTGCCAGAGCATTCAGCACCTTGCAAGATCCTGTAATGGGTGCACACCCTTAATGCAATTTAACAAAACCCATAATCTTATCAGGAAAAATAATTACTGAGACAAATAATCCTATACTCTCTACTAGTTTTGCTTGAGTAAGGGCTACAGGATTTGCAGCAATTATATTTACATAAAAATCTAAACATTTTTTGATTTCTTAGTTTAAGAAAGCATGTAAACTACATCCTTAAAATGTGAAAACAAAATTCATGATCAGATAAAAACAACTTAAAAAGAAAAACTGCAATAAAACAGTTTGTATTCAGTTAATCTAAGAATACTACATGACTTATGGCACAGTTCTGCAAACAGACACCTAAGTAATTTTTTTCATGTGAGTAGTCCCATTTACTCATGTGTGTCTATTATATTGTAAGCTCTTCAAAGCAGGGACCGTGTCTTTAATATTCTTACACAGCACCTAGTATAATGAGACCCCATTCCTGAGTAGGACTTCTGAGAACTAACTATAATATACAATAATTTATCGAGGTTCTTGTAACAGCACCCATCACACAAGTGTTTATAAAAACAGGACCTAAACCACTAATACTAAAAATAACCCAGCAACTTTATCTATGGAAAGAGTTGAATATAAACTAATTAAACAGGAAGCAGCCATGCTATCAACATAGTGGTGTGTATTAGGAAAGGAAGATGAGGGTTCATTTAGATACATGGGAGCCAACAGGAGCTTTCCATACTTTCCTTTTAAAGCCACGTGTTTAGTGGTGATTTCTGTTTTACAAGTATCCAAACAGCAACTCAAAACAATCCTAGAAAAAAATATACAGAATTTTTCTAAAAGGTGTATAAATTTCCCACTGTTTCCTGTGTCTCTTGACAGATCTCTGCTCATCCTGTACTGCTAGAATTATAAAATAGCATCGCCAGAGATTACACCACAGCTTCACTTGATTCAATAGATATTTTGAAATGTCTGAAGTATTTTTTAAATTAGTACTTTGACATTTCCTTGTTTAACTTATACATTCCCCGTAGCCATCCAACTGCTGTCGGGCCACCCCTAGCAGAAACATGAGAAGGGGAGAAAAGTGTAAGAATCTGCCTTCCTATGTTGTGCTAAGCAGAATCACACCAGGGTAGACCCTGGTTCCTGGCTAGGAGGGTACGTTCCCCGGGAGCCATCAAGAGGATTTGTTTGACTCTTCCAGAATTCCTCCTCTCTTTAAAGCACACCTGTGAGAGCCAAGAGCAGTATCATGACCTGGGCCACCACTAAAGACTACTGCAATTTTCCTTTAAATGGTATTTTTTCATAAGGGGGGCGGGGGGGGGGGGGGGGGGGGAGGCTGATCTCTAGTCTGAAGCCAGGCATGAGATATTTTAGCCCTCAAAAGAGAATTTGAGGTGGGGAAGTTATAAGCCCTTGAAATCAGCTGCCTAGTATGAAAGTACAACCACATCTTTAACGATAATGTGACTGCCTCATTGCTATAGCAACTTTACAGAAAAACTCCAAGGAAAAACCAAGTGTAGAAGGTTTTATCTGAGCACATTATGAAAAAATGTTTCTTAATCAATGCAGAAGAATGAAATGCTCATTGCTAAACACATTTACTGGTTCAGAACACACACTAACTGTTACTTCAGAGCTTTCAGTAAATCATTTCAGGGAGTGTTACGGGATAAAGGAAACCTGCACTGGAAATTCCTTCACGAACATAGGCCCTTGCTCAGGATGTTTCTCTGATAGGCCTTTCAGCTTTTAGTTTTGTGCTCTTGCTGCTTCTCTCTCGATCTCTCGGTGCCTCTTGTCTACTCTGTCTGCTTCCAATGCTTTTCCCTAGCATCTGTTCTTTACCCAGTCTATTCATCATCAAATCCTTTTTGAAATTTCTTTGTAGCAATAACCTCTCCTCCCTCATTCTAGTCCCCCGATATTCAAAATCTAGAGCTCAAGAAGTGAACTTTTTCAAAGCACTTTGACTGAAGAAAATAAGGGAAAACTTCTAGGGCTGCCTCCGCTTTCCTGCTTCAATGCCAAGAGTGCACTCACACAAAATCTACTTCCCACAGAACATTCTCTTGGCACTGTAGCAGGAAACCAGGAGCAACTCTTTGGTGGGAGAAGTAGGTGAGACTGAAAAACAATGTTTCCCTTTAAAAGGAAGCCTCAAATACTGTTTTAAGAGTGGGAGGTCTACACTGCACTAGCATGTCCATACTTTAGCCCCCTGACCGCATTACCACTTTCTACAAATAAATAATAATAATCATGAATAAGTGTCTGTGATGTAGTTTAATAGGTTTTCTCCTATCCCTCAAAAGGGAAGAAAAAAGGTTATGTTTTTCTCCATATCTGCAGTACCTGGGTTCAAGTAGAGTCAGTAGGACAGTAAGCATTAACGTCACAGAAATCACATTAATATGCATTGAAAGAAAGTTTTTCTGCTTTTGAAAGAACACTAATGTTATCATCATAAATAGAGAAGATCGCTTATATAAAGTGAAAGTACAAATATTACACTATATTAGCTAACCTTTGGCCTTTTCAGCGATGGACAAATCCTTAAAAGCGTCACAACTCAGTCCACACACTCTATGGGCAGGAAGTAGTAGTAAAACAGGCCTCCACCATCACCTGTAGCTTACCAGGCTACTGATGACCGACTTGGCACACAGGCAAAAAATTCAATAAACTGTCGTATGTGCTTGGACGCACCATTTAACTGATCAAAGAGCTCCACTGTTCCATAGACAACGTGTGGCAGAGTCAAATCAAAAGTTCAAAAATGGAAAAATTAAACGGAAAAGATCTGCATACCCTTTTCCTCCTCCCCTTATCAGCATCTAAATACTGCTCCAGACTTTGCACTATAGGCTAATACATCACTGCTCTTTCTATGCAACAAACACATACTGGATTATAAATATTATTACTTCTTGCTAAATTCACCACATTAAAATATACCCTTTCTCCCACCCAAAAGAGCAGAACTATTGAGACAATTATTATGGAGCAAGCAGATTATGAGGAAGGACTGAAAAAATCAGCCTGAATATTTATAGATGTCACTGAGCCCTGGTCTACACTAGGACTTTAGGTCGAATTTAGCATCATTAAATCGATGTAAACCTGCATCTGTCCACACGATGAAGCCGTTTATTTTGACTTAAAGGGCTCTTAAAATCGATTTCCTTACTCCACCCCTGACAAGTGGATTAGCGCTTAAATCGGCCTTGCCGGGTCGAATTTGGGGTACTGTGGACACAATTCGACGGTATTGGCCTCCGGGAGCTATCCCAGAGTGCTCCATTTTGACCGCTCTGGACAGCACTCTCAACTCAGATGCACTGGCCAGGTAGACAGGAAAAGAACCGCGAACTTTTGAATCTCATTTCCTGTTTGGCCAGCGTGGCAAGCTGCAGGTGACCATGCAGAGCTCATCAGCAGAGGTGACCACGATGGAGTCTCAGAATCGCAAAAGAGCTCCAGCATGGACCGAATGGGAGGTACGGGATCTGATCGCTGTATGGGGAGGGGAATCCGTGCTATCAGAACTCCGTTCCAGTTTTCGAAATGCCAAAACCTTTGTCAAAATCTCCCAGGGCATGAAGGACAGAGGCCATAACAGGGACCCGAAGCAGTGCCGCGTGAAACTGAAGGAGCTGAGGCAAGCCTACCAGAAAACCAGAGGGGCGAACGGCCGCTCCGGGTCAGAGCCCCAAACATGCCGCTTCTATGATGAGCTGCATGCCATTTTAGGGGGTTCAGCCACCACTACCCCAGCCGTGTTGTTTGACTCCTTCAATGGAGATGGAGGCAATACGGAAGCAGGTTTTGGGGACGAAGAAGATGATGATGAGGAGGAGGTTGTAGATAGCTCACAGCAAGCAAGCGGAGAAACCGGTTTTCCCGACAGCCAGGAACTGTTTCTCACCCTGGACCTGGAGCCAGTACCCCCCGAACCCACCCAAGGCTGCCTCCTGGACCCAGCAGGCGGAGAAGGGACCTCCGGTGAGTGTACCTTTTAAAATACTATACATGGTTTAAAAACAAGCATGTGAAAGGATTACTTTGCCCTGGCATTCGCGGCTCTCCTGGATATACTCCCAAAGCCTTTGCAAAAGGTTTCTGGGGAGGGCAGACTTATTGCGTCCTTCATGGTAGGACACTTTACCACTCCAGGCCAGTAACACGTACTAGGGAATCATTGTACAACAAAGCATTGCAGTGTATGTTTGCTGGCGTTCAAGCAACATCCGTTCTTTATCTCTCTGTGTTATCCTCAGGAGAGTGAGGTATAATCCATGGTCACCTGGTTGAAATAGGGTGCTTTTCTTCAGGGGACACTCAGAGGAGCCCATTCCTGCTGGGCTGTTTGCCTGCGGCTGAACAGAAATGTTCCCCGCTGTTAGCCACAGGGAGAGGGGAGGGTTGAGGGGGTAGCCACGCGGTGAGGGGAGGCAAAATGCGACCTTGTAATGAAAGCACATGTGCTATGTATGTAATGTTAACAGCAAGGTTTACCCTGAAAGAGTGTAGCCAGTGTTTTATAAAATGTGTCTTTTTAAATACCGCTGTCCCTTTTTTTTTCTCCACCAGCTGCATGTGTTTCAATGATCACAGGATCTTCTCCTTCCCAGAGGGTAGTGAAGATTAGAAAGAAAAAAAAATGCACTCGAGATGAAATGTTCTCCGAGCTGATGCTGTCCTCCCACACTGACAGAGCACAGACGAATGGGTGGAGGCAAATAATGTCAGACTGCAGGAAAGCACAAAATGACCGGGAGGAGAGGTGGCGGGCTGAAGAGAGTAAGTGGCGGGCTGAAGAGAGGGCTGAAGCTCGAATGTGGCGGCAGCGTGATGAGAGGAGGCAGGATTCAATGCTGAGGCTGCTGGAGGACCAAACCAGTATGCTCCAGTGTATGGTTGAGCTGCAGCAAAGGCAGCTGGAGAACAGACTGCCACTACAGCCCCTGTGTAACCAACCGCCCTCCTCCCCAAGTTCCATAGCCTCCACACCCAGACGCCCAAGAACGCGGTGGGGGGGCCTCCGGCCAACCAGCCACTCCACCACAGAGGATTGCCCAAAAAAAAGAAGGCTGTCGTTCAATAAATTTTAAAGTTGTAAACTTTTAAAGTGCTGTGTGGCATTTTCCTTCCCTCCTCCACCACCCCTCCTGGGCTACGTTGGTAGTCATCCCCCTGTTTGTGTGATGAATGAATGAAGAATGCATGAATGTGAAGCAACAATGACTTTATTGCCTCTGCAAGCGGTGATCGAAGGGAGGAGGAGAGGGTGGTTAGCTTACAGGGAAGTAGAGTGAACCAAGGGGCGGGGGTTTCATCAAGGAGAAACAAACAGAACTTTCACACCGTAGCCTGGCCAGTCATGAAACTGGTTTTCAAAGCCTCTCTGATGCGTACCGCGCCCTCCTGTGCTCTTCTAACCGCCCTGGTGTCTGGCTGCGCGTAACCAGCAGCCAGGCGATTTGCCTCAACCTCCCACCCCGCCATAAACGTCTCCCCCTTACTCTCACAGATATTGTGGGGCACACAGCAAGCAGTAATAACAGTGGGAATATTGGTTTCGCTGAGGTCTAAGCGAGTCAGTAAACTGCGCCAGCGCGCCTTTAAACGTCCAAATGCACATTCTACCACCATTCTGCACTTGCTCAGCCTGTAGTTGAACAGCTCCTGACTACTGTCCAGGCTGCCTGTGTATGGCTTCATGAGCCATGGCATTAAGGGGTAGGCTGGGTCCCCAAGGATACATATAGGCATTTCAACATCCCCAACAGTTATTTTCTGGTCTGGGAATAAAGTCCCTTCTTGCAGCTTTTGAAACAGACCAGAGTTCCTGAAGATGCGAGCGTCATGTACCTTTCCCGGCCATCCCACGTTGATGTTGGTGAAACGTCCCTTGTGATCCACCAGAGCTTGCAGCACTATTGAAAAGTACCCCTTGCGGTTTATGTACTCGCCGGCTTGGTGCTCCGGTGCCAAGATAGGGATATGGGTTCCGTCTATGGCCCCACCACAGTTAGGGAATCCCATTGCAGCAAAGCCATCCACTATGACCTGCACATTTCCCAGGGTCACTACCCTTGATATCAGCAGATCTTTGATTGCGTGGGCTACTTGCATCACAGCAGCCCCAACAGTAGATTTGCCCACTCCAAATTGATTCCCAACTGACCGGTAGCTGTCTGGCGTTGCAAGCTTCCACAGGGCTATCGCCACTCACTTCTCAACTGTGAGGGCTGCTCTCATCTTGGTATTCATGCGCTTCAGGGCAGGGGAAAGCAAGTCACAGAGTTCCATGAAAGTGCCCTTACGCATGCGAAAGTTTCGCAGTCACTGGGAATCGTCCCAGACCTGCAACACTATGCGGTCCCACCAGTCTGTGCTTGTTTCCCGAGCCCAGAATCGGCGTTCCACAGCATGAACCTGCCCCATTAGCACCATGATGCATGCATTGGCAGGGCCCATGCTTTCAGAGAAATCTGTGTCCATGTCCTGATCACTCACGTGACCGCGCTGACGTCGCCTCCTCGCCCGGTAGCGCTTTGCCAGGTTCTGGTGCTGCATATACTGCTGGATAATGCGTGTGGTGTTTAATGTGCTCCTAATTGCCAAAGTGAGCTGAGCGGACTCCATGCTTGCCTTGGTATGGCGTCCGCACAGAAAAAAGGCGCGGAATGATTGTCTGCCGTTGCTCTGACGGAGGGAGGGGCGACTGACGACACGGCTTACAGGGTTGGCTTCAGGGAGCTAAAATCCACAAAGGGGGTGGCTTTAAATCAAGGAGTAGTTCAGGCAGGAGTTCATGGAAGGTTCCAATAAGAAATGGTGCACCTAAGTTACTGTTCTTATTGGAACAAGGAGGTTAGCCTGGCCTCTGATTGATACATGGCTAGATTTACCTCGCTGCACCTTCTCTGTGAGTGACTGCAGTGTGACCTAGAGGAATGAGTCCCCTAGACAGTGGAAGAGGCAAATGAGTACAAAACAAATCTGGTCTATTTCTTGTTTTGATCCACTCCATCTATCTTTTACATCTTTGGCTGGCAGCAGACGGTGCAGAAGGACTGCATGCCATCCACATCTCATGGCTGCTCGGCAGAAGATGGTACAGTACGACTGCTAGCCATCCTCATCTCTTGCCTGCCCGGCAGAAGACGGTACAATACGACTGCTAGCAATCCATATTGCCTGCCTGATCACCATAAGACGGTTCAATAGGACTGACTGCAGGACTAAAGAGAATGACCTGGTCAAGTCACCAAAAATTTAGTCCCTGCGCCCATGTCTGCCCAGGCGCTCCCAGCCGACATGGCCAGGAGCACCTCGGACATGACGAGGATGGCTACCAGTCATACTGCACCGTCTGCTGCCAGAAGGCAATGGGTTGCTGCTACTGTGTAGCAATGCAGTACGGCGTCTGCCAGCACCCAGGAGACATATGGTGACGGTTACCCGAGCGGGCTCCATGCTTGCGGTGGTATGGCGTCCGCACAGGTAACTCAGGAAAAAAGGCGCGAAACGATTGTCTGCCCTTGCCTTCACGGAGGGAGGGAGGGAGGGAACGGGGGCCGGACAATATGTACCCAGAACCACCCGCGACAATGTTTTAGCCCAATCAGAGTGCTCCATTGTGACTGCTCTGGACAGCACTCTCAACTCAGATGCACGATTGTTTGCCGTTGCTCTGACGCAGGGAGGGGCGACTGACAACACGGCTTACAGGGTTGGCTTCAGGGAGCTAAAATCAAGAAAGGGGGTGGCTTTACATCAAGGAGTATTTCAGGCAGGACTTCACGGAGGGTTCCAATAAAGAAATGGTGCACCTAAGTTATTGTTCTTATTGGAACAAGGAGGTTAGCCTGGCCTCTGATTGATACATGGCTAGATTTACCTCGCTGCACCTTCTCTGTGAGTGACTGCAGTGTGACCTAGAGGAATGAGTCCCCTAGACAGTGGAAGAGGCAAATGAGTACAAAACAAATCTGGTCTATTTCTTGTTTTGATCCACTCCATCTATCTTTTACATCTTTGGCTGGCAGCAGACAGTGCAGAAGGACTGCATGCCATCGACATCTCATGGCTGCTCGGCAGAAGACGGTACAATAGGACTGCTAGCAATCCGTATTGCCTGCCTGCTCACCATAAGACGGTTCAATAGGACTGACTGCCGGACTTAAGAGAATGACCTGGTCAAGTCACCAAAAATTTAGTCCCTGCGCCCATGTCTGCCCAGGCGCTCCCAGCCGACGTGGCCAGGAGCACCTCGGACATGACGAGGACGGCTACCAGTCGTATTGTACCGTCTGCTGCCACAAGGCAAGGGGTTGCTGCTACTGTGTAGCAATGCAGAACCGCGTCTGCCAGCACCCAGGAGACATACGGTGACGGTTACCTGAGCGGGCTCCATGCTTGCGCTGGTATGGCGTCCGCACAGGTAACTCAGGAAAAAAGGCACGAAACGATTGTCTGCCCTTGCTTTCACGGAGGGAGGGAGGGAGGGAAGGGGGGACTGACGATATGTACCCAGAACCACCCGCGACAATGTTTCAGCCCCATCAGGCATTGGGATCTCAACCCAGAATTCCAATGGGCAGCGGAGACTGTGGGAACTGTGGGATAGCTACCCACAGTGCAACGCTCCAGAAGTCGACTCTAGCCTCGGTACTGTGGAAGCACTCCGCCGAGTTAATGCACTTAATGCACTTCTGTGGGGACACACACACTCGAATATATAAAACCGATTTCTAAAAAACTGACTTCTATAAATTCGACCTTATTCCGTAGTGTAGACATACCCTGAGTGAATAAAGCGTCTGTATCGGGGTGGGCAAACTATGGCCCGTGGGCCAGATCCAGCCCCTCAGGGCTTTGGATCTGGCCTGTGGGATTGCCCCCCGTAGTGCCGCAGGTCCCGTGCCGCCGTCAGAAGCGGCTGGCACCACATCCCTGGGGCTGCGGGGGGCAGAGGGCTCCGTGCATTAAACTTGACTCCAGGCACCGTCCCCCGCAGCTCCCATTGGCCAGGAACAGGGAACCGTGGCCAATGGGAGCTTCAGGGGAGGTACCTGGAGATGTGGCAAGGGCAGCGCAGAGGTGTGGCAAGGGCAGCACGCAGAGCCTTGTGCCTCCCCCTCCCCCAGGGGCTGCGCAGGAAGTGGCTGCTTCCCGGCCCGGCGCGGTGCAGTGCAGTGCAGGGCGGGCGGGCAGCCTGCTCTGGCCCTGGTGCACGCCGCTGCCACCCCAGAGCCGCTTTAGGTAAGCAGTGCTGGGCCGGAGCCTGAACCCCTCCTGCACCCAACCCCCCAACTCCTTGCCCCAAGCCTCCTGCCTGAACCTCACACCCCTTCTGAGCCCCCCACTGCACCCTGCACCCCAACTCCCTGCCCTGAGCCCGTCGCACCCCAACCTCCTGCCTGAGCTCCCTCCCGCAGTCCGCACCTCCATGCACCCCTGCCCTGAGACCCCTCATACACTCCGCACCCCTCCTCTGCCCCAATGCCTTGCCCTGAGCCCATTCCTGCACACTGCAGCCCCTCCCACACCCCGTACTCCCTCCCACACCCCAACCCCCTGCCCTGGCCCTGCATACAATTTCCCCAATCAGATGTGGCCCTCGGCCCAAAAAGTTTTCCCACCCCTGTTCTATATGTAAACATAACAATAAAAATCCTCTATAATTCATCCACTCCACCATTTGGTTCTCTGTTCTGACACTTTATGATATAATGTTACTGTATTACATTTTGGCACCTGATCATGACAAATTTCTTTGTAATTTCTCTTATAACAGCATTTTATGATTCTCAAGACACTGATCAGACAGGGAAGGCACTGAAATGAAAATGGAGAAGGCTGGCATGACTCACATTTACATAGCACTTTCCACCCAGAAACATCCCAAAGCACTCTACAAATGGAATGCAACCATCTCTGCATTGAAACATGGCTGTCACCATGTGTATGTCTACACTGCAATGTCAGTCCAGGATTTGAGTCAGCTGACCCATGTTAGGGAATCCTGGACTTCAGGACTATATTTTTACCCTATGTTAAGACTTTTCTAACCCGTAGTTGAACCTAGGGCTCTAGCATCCACACTACAGTGCACACAGCCAAGTCAAAGTAACCATATCGCAGAATCCCTTGCACTCCCCCACCCCAAAATGTGGCTGCTCTAGCCCTAGGACTGTGGTCCACTATGAGATACTTTACTGCTTGCCCTGCATGTTACCAGGAAGCAGCTCGCTTTGCAAAAGCCTTAATTGGCAAGCTCTCCATTGCAAACGCAGGAGGTTCCCTGATAGTGTGCTTGCAGATTGGTGATCATAAGAGAATGGGTTCATGCTGACCTGAACAGCTGCCATTCACAAAGGGGGGGGGGGGCGGGGGGCTTCTGTTTACAATAGAGTGGATTGCAGATTGTTGGGACAGAGAGGACTAAGGAAGTGGTCCCATGGAATTGTGGGATACTTCTGGCTGACCCCTGGGACTTGAGTCAAGTGGTTCTGTGTCTTCACTGCAAAGCAATAGGGCCAAGACCCAGGGACCTGGCTTCATTTGAGATCAGACCCTCCAGCCCTGCAACTCTGGGTCTGAGCCTTGGGTTAGCGCAATTGCAATGTAAATAGAAGGGGGGTTAGGCTTTAGCCCAGGCTAAAGCACAGGCTTATGTCACAGTGCCAACAAACCCAATAGGTCAGTAACACTTCACAACAGACTGTAGCAAGTGAAGAACAACGTATCTTGCTGAAACAGTAAAAAATTTGGGCAGGCAGAAGGTAAATTACTCCATCATCCTGGAAGCAGGCTTTTCATTTAATAATTTCTGCTTCTTGGCTTGTCTTTCTTTTACATTTTTCTTACTGACTGAAATTTGATAATTTATAAAAGGAAGAGTTAGCAAGTTATTTCTAATTTCATGTTATGAAGTGAAATAGGTAAAATTCCTTGCCAGTGAGCAAAAATTAATCCATTTAATCAATTGTGAAGGTGATGGAAAGCGATAACAGTACTAATCTATAAAAAAGGAGAGAAGAGAGTGCACAAACTACAGAAGAATCAGTTTACTGAGTGTTCCAGGAAAAGCATTCACTAAGAGGTTGGAGAGGAGAAAGAAGATGCACATGAAAGCAGCATTTGCAGAGTAACAGGCAGGATTTAGACCAGGATGAAGTACAACAGATCAGCTATTTGTGATATGACAGAAATTGGAGAAGCATACAGCACACAACTAAAACTGTTACAACTTTATAGACTTCAAAGAGGCTTTTGATAGCATTTGGCAGAAAGGGTTATGGGAAGTCTTGAGAATGTATGCATCCCTAAGAAATTGATCAAGGTGATAGAAAACATCTACAGCAAGTCAATGAGTTAAGTGAGAGTAGAAAAAAGCTGACAGAATTGTTCAGGACAATTGTTTAAAAGAGAGACAAAGATGCACGCTATCGCTGGATTTGTTTAACTTGATACAGGAAACAGTAATGGCTGTAGTACAGAGGTGAAACGAGAAGAGTCATGTTATGTGGGAGGCCAATGAATAACCTTAGATTCACAAAAAGAAAAGGAGTACTTGTGGCACCTTAGAGACTAACACATATATTTGAGCATAAACTTTCGTGAGCTACAGCTCACTTCATCAGAGCTGTAGCTCACGAAAGCTTATGCTCAAATGTATGTGTTAGTCTCTAAGGTGCCAAAAGTATTCCTTTTCTTTTTGTGAATACAGACTAACACGGCTGCTACTCTGAAACCTTAGATTCACAGATGATGATGATGACTTCACAGCACTGAACAAGGAAGACTTGAGAATAACTAGCAAGGTACATGGTGAAAGCAGAAAATTCAGACTGAAGATCAATATGGGAAAGACAAAAACTATGGCGAGGCGAAGACAAAGGAAGAAATAAAGTTCAAAATCAGTGATACAGAACTAGAACAAGTGGAAAAATCTGTATTCTGGAGAACTAATATCGAAGAATGTGAATTGTGAAGATTCCCCATACAAAGAAGAATCAGACTAGCCGCTAGTGCCTTTGAAAAAACTCTGCAAGATCTGGAAAGACATTTAGATGAAAATGAAAATCAGCATATATGAGAGCATTGTCAGGCTAAGGCTGCTGAATGGGTCTGAATGTTGCAGTCTGAGGAAAGTCGACAAACGAAAGATATTGACTGAAGAAATCAACTGGCTGAGGGGAATACAAAGAACGTCAAGATTTCAGAAAATAAAAATTAAACTATATGAAAATGGGCTGTCCATATAAAATTTATGAATGATGATTGTGACGGCTTGGACACGTGTCAAGAATGAACCTGGAAAGGATACTATACATGATGATACATACCAAAGTGCAAGGAACTAGAAACAGAGGAAGACTGAGGATGTGTTGGATAGACACAAAGAAGAATGACATAATAGAACAAAAAGCTTTAAAGACGAATGAAGCCATGAAGTTCGTACAAAACAGAAATTGTTGGAAAAACTTCATTTGGACCCATTGTTGCTGCTGACGGGAATCAAAGAAGAATCAGTCATGATAATCAAAGAAAGCAAAAATTCACTCATCACCATCATCACTCAACCCAACTCAATGATAATATCTCTCTGCATTCCTACGATATCACCTTGCTGTTTCTTGCAACAACATATAGTTTATAGGGTACTTTATCATCCGAACATTTCTAACTGAGCAGCAATTAAATCAATAAACTCAAAAATAAGTTAAATTACATTGTCTTCTTAAACAAAAAAAGAACAAAAAAACCCATTAAAATCTATTTCAGACCCCTTCTTATTAATTGTATATATCTGAAGATCCAAAGGTCTAATTTGTTTTTTGCTAACCAGACAGCCCCTTTCTGCCCCTGTCCTCCAAAAAAAATATTTTTTGTCTTCTGCGTTTGAAGGCAGATTTCAATGTGGACCCTTAGTTTTCCTACATAGTGAAGGTGCAAGTCCAAGTATGGAATCTATGTAAGTCCCATAGAATATACCCAAGAATAGTAACAGGAATATATGGAGACTGAAAATCTTGCTTAGGATAGGTGACTTTTTTGTTTTGGCTTGGTTTAATTTTAATATTAGTGGATTTTCATAAATATTTACATTTGAGTATTTTCTTTGGGTATAAAGACAAATGTGAAAATATTCCACTGTACTTGAAAAATCTCCGAATTATAAGGTAATCATGGACAGTTAAAAACTGGTTTCAAGTAATTAAGCCCCAAAATCTGACATTTCAAGATAGTTAGATCCTAATGGGAAAAAAACTTCATGCTTCTATATAGCTTTGGAGCCTTTAGTTGTTTGAAATCCATTGCTTCATTACTGAGAAACTATATTAAAAAACAAATATTGAGTTGGGGAATTGTCAAGAGTACAAAAAATAGCGTCTTGGGTGGCGGGGGAAATCACAACACACTAAAGGATCTAGTTTTCTCATATTTTATTGCTGTCGTTCCTGGAGCCAGTATGTATTTGGGTGCACTGAGGACTGGAATGGGGGTGTCTCTTTTTTAATCCCAATACTTAGGACAGATTTACACTACCACTTTATGTTGATATCATTTACATTACTCTGGGGTGTGAAAAGACCGCCCCCCTGAGCAACACAACTTACACCAACCTAAGCACCGGTGTGGACAGTTCTCCTACAGACATAGCTACAGCCTCTCGTGGAGGTGGAATAATTATGCCAACTGGAGAGCTCTCTCTTGTTACCTAGCAGCTCTGTGTTCTTGGGGAACCAGGGCGCAATAACCAGCCTGGCTGACTCATGAAAGACACCCCCTGCCCCCAGCCTCTGCTTGAGCCAAATCTGCATCAGAAGAAAGACTTACAAAAAACAATGAAAAGGCAGTGGGAGACTCACCTAAGCCCTTGAGATAAGGATGACAGAATTAAGGAAACTCCCCTAGCCTCATTTTCATCAAAGATGGGACAATCTAACGGCATCCCCATTAGCATACAGAATAGAGAACAGAGATTCCAAGGCAAGAACCGCACAGAACTCTGGGACCAGAAAAGCAGGGAAGCACTGCATGATGGGGGGTCTCTGCTCCAGATGTTAATGAACCCATGCCTGCACACACCCAGCTCAGTAGTTATCAGACCAATTCTAGTAATAAATCCTTTACTGGTATCCAAAATAGTGAAGCTCCCTAATTGCATTGTGAGCTCCCTCCAAGGAACATGGCCCAAAGCCAGGAATGATCAGCTTTCAAGTCTAGCCTGAAGAAAACAACTTTGGTATTCTCCCTTGTTTACACATAAAACAAATCTAGTGCTCTCCCTTGAACGACTGTTGTTTCTCTACAAAACCCCCTACCCATGCTCATGTGTTCTGATGCCTGGATCCACTGGGACTTCATCTTCTCCTGACTGATCATGCTAGGGGCTCTGCCTGTCTCCAGCACTCCAGACCCTCAGCTACCACCACCACCTGGGACCCCCGATCGATTCAAGCTTCATGGAGTAGCGAAAACCCAGCTCGCTCGCTCTCTGAGTATAGCCTTCTGACCCTGACTTGTGTGATCAGTTATAGTTTTCTAAACCTGACTTTTATAATCAAGTTTAGGTTAGATTTAATATTATAACTGTTTTGTTTGTTTGGCTCCCCTATGGTGATAAATAACTTTATTATTATTATAACTTTAAATAACCTGGAAATAAATAACTTTCATGATTAAGTTGGTTGCTTCTCTCTTTCTCTCCCCACACTCCCCTCGTGGGTGTTTTTTCGTTTCCGCATTTGCTTTGCAGCAACGCTCCTCGTACCTAAGCTAAAGGATCCCTGCAGCACCCAAAAACCCTTTGGGGTTTTCTCATCAAGTGGGTTACTATCACAACAATTGTAACGTGAAAGTGGGGATAAAGACGTGCTGAACCAGGGACATAGGAGGGTGGCAGCTTGGAGGTGTTGTTTGACCCAGCTTGCCGAGTCCAAGGGCATATGAGGGAGACAGCTTGGAAGTGCTGCTAGACCCAGCCTACTTAGGCCAGGGACATATAAGGGGTCAGCTTGGGAGTGCTGATATTATGATAGCTCCCAGAAGTCACAATGAGGGTCATGGCCCTACTGTGATAGGCACAGATACATAGATAGACGCAGATAGATACACAGGTAATCACAGTCACTGTCCCGAGGAGTACGTAATCTAAGGCCTCATCTACATACAGTTTTTGGACTGATTTAACTAAAATCAGTAGAAAAAATGATTTAGCTAACTTGGTGCAAGCCTCTAGTGTGGACACAGTTATACCAGTATAATAAGCAACAGTCACATAAACACCTTTATGCCAGTATAAGTGTCCACCCTAGAGAGTTGCACCAATTTAACTAAACCATTTTTCTACCGATTTAGTTAAATCAGCACACACACAAAAAACTAACTGTAGACAAGTCTCAAGAAGACAAGAAACAAAGGATGAGAAAGATACATTCAAATATTGACATTTATAGACTATTTAAAAAAAAATTATGAAAAACATTTGAGCTATATCAAACTTCCCCATAACCTGCCCCTTCTGGTAAGAATCACAGAAGAAGTGAGCCTTGAGCGGGGATATGAAGGAGGAAAAGGTAGTGGCTTTATGGATCAGTTCAGATTGGGCGTTTCATGCACGTTGGTAGCATGGAAGAAGATGTGAAGACAATTGTAAGAGCAATACACAAGTGGGCGGATAAGGCTGTCATCACTGGTGGAATGGAGGGATAGAGGATAACACAGTAAAAGACAAAACTGGATAAACAGGGAGTGGAAGAGCTGTACATGTCTTCTGTGACCAACAAGATACACTGAATTTGAACTGGAGACAGTGGAAAAGGTGAGACAGTGGATTGGGAGGACTGTTTCACACACCCCATTTAAATGACTTCCTACCGACTAGCATTTCAGAAGATAAAAACACATGCCCTCTTCATTTCCTTCAGTATCACTTTTCTTCAGCCTCTGTGCTCCAGATGAGTGAGGTCTCCTAGCTTTGTAGGCTGCTGTTTAAGTGCTATCAGGAGAGAAGGGTGGTTGGGAAAGTTACCGCTACAGCAACTTCTTTATTGTGTGGTGTGTGTAAAGGCAGCAATTCAAATGCCATTAAGTCCTTCTAAGATCAACAAGAACAAAAAAAAGTGATGTTAAAAATACATACCCCTTATTTCAACATAACTAACATACAACTTGCTAAACCGCCACCAAATGCTATTTGTCCTTTCTGGGCGTGTCTCATTAACAGTGTGTCCACCCAATCCTTCCCTAGACCTTTCCCACACAGTCCATTACACTTTTTGACATATATTGCTTTAATCTAGAATGCAAGCTCCTTGCATATGGATTGTGTCCTTTTATTTACACAACTTTTCCATACACAACTACAGTATTAAATAAAAACAACAAGAAGAGGGGGAGCGCCATGCGCAGGAGTGAAGTCTTTCCCTTTTCCGGAAGAAAGCAGAGAAGGAGAATTGGCCATTTTTAATGGAACTAACTGACAGCAATTCCTGACCGTGGTGACATTAGCCCATATCCTTCTACACTGGTAACACATCCTGAATTGAGCCATTTAATGCAAACAAGCAGCAATTTTTACTACTGCCTTAGCAGAACACAGGAAAACACTCACCTCATAAAAATATGTACATTAAACATGGATATCACAAAGCGGTATTTAAAATACCTGAAAATGTTTCAAAATAATTTTTGTTAAAAACTCAACAGCTGTAATCCCTGGAGGCCCCCAATTTAATTAGAATTAAAATTGGAAATGCACCCTGTACTTGGTACCAAGTATCAAGACAGCATGATGAAGGATACAGTTAGAGATGCAAAAGACTGGAGCCAGAGGTACAGGCAAAAGCAGGATACTTCTCTCTCTCTCCTTTTAAAACTCTATCTTTTCTTAATAGTTTTGTTTGGTTTAGTTTAGTAGGTACAGCCACGTAATACTGTACTTTCATTTCTCACCTAGAAAGACTTTTGAAAAATCTCTTGCTCTACCCTGTGTCTCTGGCTAAAGTCTGATCCTCCAGTCTCATATCAAATTAACAATGTGGCTACCAATCTGCTTCATTATTTCAGACTTATTTTCATATACTGTCTAGAGCATTTTAAGGAACTGATATTAGTGGGTTAGTTATATTTTGCATTAAATCAAATAACTGGACACTATATATAAAAAGTGTTAAGAAAAATGTGGGGATCCAAATATACAAGCAAAATTGGATTTTATGCTAAAAGCCTTTACAAAAGACATCCGAAATATAAGAGCTGGAATGTAGCTCTCTGGAGTTTACACCATATTGAACTTAAAAGAATGATCTTGGAGCCCCATGGACATGTAACTGTTTAACCTGAAGAGTGGTCTTGAGAAACTCTTTCTTTGGGTCAGGTGGGTAAGATGAACAAAGGAGTAAAAGGACTCAGCTACACTCCACATTGAGTGCCAACGCACATACATTACCACACATATAATGGTCTATTTGGTCATTTACTTGTCAGCTATGAAATAAAATAACTTGATGCATTCAGTCTCTTAAGCCATGAAAAAATAAGACTTCACAGACACTATGGACATATCAACAATAATCAGAGACAGAATGGAAACTGGGTAACAAAGTCAAAGTAACTAACACAGAACTAGGCCAAAAAAATACAAGAAATAAATTTGTCATATGTCTGAACAGATAAATTTTAATGCCTTCAAAACCAGTGAATCAAAGGGGTGTATCAAAGAAGAGAAAATCTAAGCAGAATATTTTGTGAAACATGCACAGACATAGAAACCCTTGGACAGGAGGTGTGGACTACACTTAAAAGTTTTAATCCAGCAGAAAGTAAGGGCCAAGTGGAAAGAGAAAATGATTTACACACACATTTTGAAACACGTCAGTGAAAATATGCTCATACAAGCTTTATTAGTGCAATCACAAGTTCAATGAAGCCAAATGGACATCTCAACTGATAAACAGAGTAATAAGAAACACTGTCAAAAACAGTTAAAAGACAATCAGAAACTGATACCCAAGTACTGAGAAAGAATAATCATAGAATCATAGAATATTAGGGTTGGAAGGGACCTCAGGAGGTCATCTAGTCCAACCCCCTGCTCAGAGCAGGACCAACCCCCAACTAAATCATCCCAGCCAGGGCTTTGTCAAGCCTGAGCTTAAAAATATCTAAAGGAAGGAGATTCCACCACCTCCCTAGGTAACGCATTCCAGTGTTTCACCACCCTCCTAGTGAAAAAGTTTTTCCTAATATCCAACCTAAACCTCCCGCACTGCAACTTGAGACCATTGCTCCTTGTTCTGTCATCTGCTACCACTGAGAACAGTCTACAGCCATCCTCTTTGGAACCCCCTTTCAGGTAGTTGAAAGCAGCTATCAAATCCCCCCTCATTCTTCTCTTCCGCAGACTAAACAATCCCAGTTCCCTCAGCCTCTCCTCATAACTCATGTGTTCCAGTCCCCTAATCATTTTTGTTGCCCTCCGCTGGACGCTTTCCAATTTTTCCTCATCCTTCTTGTAGTGTGGGGCCCAAAACTGGACACAGTACTCCAGATGAAGCCTCACCAATGTCGAATAGAGGGGAACGATCATGTCCCCCGATCTGCTGGCAATGCCCCTACTTATACAGCCCAAAATGCCATTGGCCTTCTTGGCAACAAGGGCACACTGACGACTCATATCCAGCTTCTCATCCACCGTAACCCCTAGGTCCTTTTCTGCAGAACTGCTGCCTAGCCATTCGGTTCCTAGTCTGTAGCGGTGCATGGGGTTCTTCCGTCCTAAGTGCAGGACTCTGCACTTGTCCTTGTTGAACCTCATCAGATTTCTTTTGGCCCAATCCTCCAATTTGTGTAGGTCCCTCTGTATCCTATCCCTACCCTCCAGCGTATCTACCTCTCCTCCCAGTTTAGTGTCATCTGCAAACTTGCTGAGGGTGCAATCCACACCATCCTCTAGATCATTTATGAACATATTGAACAAAACCGGCCCGAGGACCGACCCTTGGGGCACTCCACTTGATACCGGCTGCCAGCTAGACATGGAGCCATTGATCACTACCCGTTGAGCCCGACAATCTAGCCAACTTTCTATCCCCCTTATAGTCCATTCATCCAGCCCATACTTCTTTAACTTGCTGGCAAGAATACTGTGGGAATAATACAAATTCCAAATTAAGAAGACCCTCAAAGTAAGAAAATCTATAAAATGTTCCCAGCAAAGTAGAGAATAAAAAAACCAAACTTGCTAACAAAAAAAAAATTCTTTGCATGTCAGAACTAATCTGCACAAGTAACATAAGGAATGGAGAAAACACCTTCCCAGCTGGGCAAAGATGTTACTGCAGTAGACCACATCAAACTCATGTAATGCCAGGGGGACTGCCAGGGAAAAAATAAAAGCAAGTCTGATGGCCCGTTAAAGAAACAACCTACAAATTGTTTTATGGAAAATCATCTAAATAAACCTAACCACATACTCACACCTGTATCGCCAGCAGCATCCAACACATTTACAGCATTAGAATATAAAAAACTAAAGACAGGTTTCAGAGTAACAGCTGTGTTAGTCTGTATTCGCGAAAAGAAAAGGAGTACTTGTGGCACCTAAACTAAAGGAAAGCAAAATTTAAAGAACGCACAATGCAACAGCTGTAAATACAAAAATATATCAAATGAACAGCAACCAAAATATATTACATAATACTATGCATTTATATAGAAGTATTTTGGAGAATTAATATATTGTCGTCTATTGTTATATAATAATATATTATTGCAGGTAATGTAAACCTTTTCAGTTTGAGGGCCAAACATATTACTGTCAATACTCCAGCACAGAGTCTCTGCCTTGTTCTTCCCTTTGCATTGCTCAAGTGGCGCACAATGACAGTGGAAACCACCCACAGGTCCCCTGCTGGATTCCCTAGTGTGAGTACAGAGCTGGCATACCCAACTCCTACGTTTCCCTTGCTTCAGTCACTGGTGCAGAGGGATGTGCTGAGGGTGGGCAGAGGAAGTGACTGTAACACACTGTACTCCAGCTATAACCAGCTGACATATGACACCCTGTCAATCATGATTCAGCTAGTACAACTTAGAGCAGCCCCCAAGGTACTCTAACCTATGGCTGGTGCAAAGAATCTGGGAACAAAAACTAATTGGTTGTTGTGTCTGCTTCTCCTTTTTTCCCCCACTTCTCCAGGGCTAAGCTAAGTGGCCAGGTGAGGGCATCTGATGAAGTGGGTTATAGCCCACAAAAGCTTATGCCCAAATAAATTTGTTAGTCTCTAAGGTGCCACAAAGACTCCTCGTTGATTCAGGTGAGGGCGGGGACCCATCTTTGCTAGACAGTCTCCTAGACTCAGGCAGAACCAGTTGAGCTCTCATCCTGCTTTCTCCAAGAATCTCACAACCTGGCAGGGAAGCAGGCAATGGAGCAGCCAAAACTACTATCTCCTCTCCTTCCTGCACAGCAGCAGGCAGCCCTGAGGGAGCTGCTCAGTACCTGTAGCAGAGCTGCTCCTGGAGCTGCATGGGAAGTAGTGCTCTCTACTTCCACCCCCCCCCACAGTGGCAGGTGCAAACCAAATGTTTCAGGTTAAAAACCACAGCATGCAGTTCATGGAAACATTTCCAGTTCTTAACCAAACACTAATCTTAACACAGGGCCTCTAAGGCCTCAGTTTAGAGCCTCAAGAAGCCCTGGGCCACTACATTTATTGGGACTGCTTTTCGTATCCTTTCCTCTAGGAAGGCAGACTGCCTAAGTAACCTGACTGCAACAGTACAGGCCTCTGAAGGAGAAAAAAAATTATTATGAATATATGTCAGAAACTTCTAAAATATTTTTTTCTCCACATGAAGTCACACAAATTTAAGGTCCAACATATTGCAGTCTACTAGAGCTGGATCTGGGTCAACAAACAGAAATGATTCCTGGTTTTCAGATGGTATAATGCACTATGATGTAGCCCTAGTGGTTCATCAAAAATAAGTATTTAAATCAATCATGGGGTCTAAAGTTGAATATTTCCCCATCCTTAGCCTTTCACCATTTTAAATTTTGTGGTGAAATTTTTATATTTGTTGGATGAAACATTTCTGTGGCTGAGTTTAGTTTTGGTTTATTTTTGTCTGTTTTTTGTCCCTAATGGCAGTTGTCTGCATGCTGGTCAGGAGTTTAGTGTTAGAAATAGCCCTAGTGCAGATGACTTGGTGGACAGAATGCAGCTGACTTCCTAAAAGGTGCATGATAAATGCAATTTATCATCTGGATATCAAAGTCACACAACACACTCTAATTGCTAAGCAACCTGCAAGCACTTGGGAGACACTTCTGCACCTGTTCCCCCCTACAGCTAGATTGTCTCAGGGTATGTCTACACTGCAACTGGACGTCAGTGGCTGGCCCAGGCCGCTGACTTGGGCTCGGACTGCAGGGCTGTTCTATTGTGGTAGAGGCTCAGCCTTGGGCTGCAGCCTGAGCTCTGGGACCCTCCCACCCTGCAGGGTCCTAGAGCATGGACACCTAAATTGCAATTAAACAGCCCCCCACAGATCGAGTCAGACGGCACAGGCCAGCTGTGGATTTTTAACTGCAGCGTAGACATACCCTCCATGCTTGAGTCTGACCACCTCCGTTCCCCTTCCTCACATGGTGAGGCAGTGCACTGTAGCTGCTTAGCAGGACCACTTGAAAGAATACCTTCACAGCATTTTTCAATCTCTGAGCCTTGTTTGTTGGTTGGTTTTTTTGGTAATCTTGTTCATCTACCACGCACGCTCCCATGGCTCTCACAAGAACCCTCTTCTACATCATAGCATTTGTCCACCTCCCCTCTCCCTTCCCCACAATGGCTCTATTTCCCCATCCTTGTTCCCCTCACCTGCTGCAGTTCCCCACCAGCTCTACCTGCTCCTCTTCCCTTTTCCCCTTTCCTGATTTTCCCCATCTCTCCCACCAGCACAAATCCAGAGCCAACATCTACATCCTCCTCCTCCCCTTTGGTAACATTTGCCACAATATTCTCCCTCCATTCCCATACCTGCCTCCGGAACCATCTCCAGCCCTTTAACTGGTGCCACCATTCCTAACCTCATGTCCATCCTCCCCCTCCCCTTTTCTTGCTGTCTCTGGAACACCCACTCTATCTCTAAAAAGATCACAGGCTCCATGACCTCTTTATATCTCGCTCCCTCCAGCTCCTGGCTCTTACAGAGACCTGCCCTTCTCTCACACTCTGTGACCTGGATCCGACCATAGTGAGGGTGTTGGGCTTCACCTCTCCTACTCTGGCACTTCCAAACCCTTCTACCTCATCTTTTCCACTCTTTCTCCTCTTTTGAACAGTACTGCATCTGATTCTTCTCATCTCCCTCTCCATGCTTCTGTCATCTATCATCCACCCAACTCTTCCCCATCAGCCTTCCTTGCTGGTTTCCACTCCTCTCCTCACAATCTCCTATACTACTCCTCGATTATTTCAACTTCAATGTTGATAATCCATCCGAACTTTAGCTGCAGGTTTCCTCACCTTCACCTCTTCATTCAACATGCAGCTCTGGTTCAATGCTACCAGTCACCAAAAGGCCCGGTCATTTGACTTGGTCTTCACCAAGCACTGTTCTCTCCGATCTCTCTGTTACTGAGTTCTCCCTCTCTATCACCCGATTTTCTTCAGCAGCAACAGCCGCCTCCTCCCTCATGCCGTCACTTGGCTTTTCTGTGACTTCCAATCCATCAGCACTGCTGACTTCTTGCGTGCTTTTAGCCCTCTCCTCCCTGCCTTCCATTGATATCGTCGTTCATTCTCTCCATGCTTCATTCCCCTCCACCCTTATCTCTTTTGCTTCTCTCCACCATTGCAAGGTCTGCTCTGCCAATCCCCAAAACTGGCTCACCCTAATATCAACTTCCTCTGCTTCTCTTTTTGGACCACGGAGTGTCTGTTGGAAATCCCATGACCAGGCTGACCTTCTCCACAGATACATTCTCTCCTTCTTCAGTTCTGACATTTTCCTAGCCAAACAACTCTAAACTACCACCATGCTGACAATCTGAGATCTACTTATGTACTCCTCCCTCCTTTTGTCCAAATTAAAACCTCAACCTGGCTCTCTAACATCTCCTCAGGAATGTCTAGCCATCAGCTTAAGCTAAAACAGAGCTCTTAATCTTCCTCCCGGGCCTCCCCGCTACCTCCTTACTTTATCACTGTGGACACCACCATCATCCTGCCTGTCACTTGGGCCCATAACCTGCGGTCATCTTCGACTTGGACCTCACTCTAGGCCCAGGCTATGTCTGACTCTTTCTGTATAACATCTCTAAGATATCTTCTTTCTTATCCATCTATCCAGCTAAAATGGTCATCCAGACTCTCATCTCGCTGCTTGATTACTACAACATCCTTTTCTCTAGCTTGACAAATATTGTCTTGCCCCACTCATATCCATTCAGAATGCTGCAGGAAAGATCATCTTCCTAGCTGTTGCTTTGACTATGTCACCCTCCACCTTTGCCTTCCTCCACTGGCTCCCCCTTTTCTATTGCAACAAACATAAGCTATTTGTCTTCTCTTTCAAGGCTCTTCCCCACCTATCCCCATCCTATTTATTATTTTTTATTCACTACTGAAATGTCAATTCCTGCAGCAATCGGCCCATGATGCCAGTCTCCATCGTCTAATAGTTAAATTTTCCAACAAGCACCTCACACTTGGAGGAGCTTCCTGTAAACATCTGCAAAGCTACCTCATCCTCCTTCAAAACCCTCCTTTTCTGTTATCCACACAACTTGATAAATGGCTAGACTACTGTTATGCCAAGACCACTGCCTATCATGCTGACCAATAGTCTTAGTGTTCTTTTGTACTCCCCTGTCTATCTAGATCCTTTGGTTGTCTCTTGTCCTATACTTACATTCTAAGCTCTTTGTGGCAAGGACTGTATTTTTGTTCTGTGCTTGTGCAGCGCCTAGCACAACAGGCCCTAGTTGCTACTGAAATTGAAATAATAATGAAAAAAACATGAAAGTTTTATATCCATACATATACAAAAATCATATCTTTTTTTATGTGATGTGTGCATGCCTGTGTATGTGGTCATGTATACTATGGTAATATTCCAGTTTGTCTCCCAACACACAATTTCTCTTTCCTTTAATTTATAGGAATCTCCATTCAAAATACAGTGCAGAAGTTTTCAAACAATATTTAAAAGTTTTCTTTTGCACATGTCATTCATGGCCCACTCTCCTATGACAAACTTATACATAACACATCATTGAGTATTACAAAAGTCAAGCTGATATTTCCATTCTAAATGGAAATCCCTTCTTTAAAACACAGTTAGTTTACTGAAAGTCTTCAAGGCCAACGTTAATTTGAAGACAGATTTACAGCAATTTTGTGTCTTATTTTTTTAAAAAGGAAATGTTGAAGAAGAAAAATTTAACAGTTCTTCAATAGTCTGACTACAAAAAAAAGGCAACTTGGCAATATTATTGGCAAAACATTTCTGTTATCAATATATTTAAGTGTTTTAATGTCTCTAGTTAATTTAGGGCCCAGTTCTGCCACTTATACTCAGTTTGAGCAGTCTCACTCAGAGTAGTCCATTGAAATCAATGAAATTATTCATGGAGTAAGGTAAATATTAGGCGATAAGAAAGTTGATTTGCACATTCATGTGTGAGAAAAACTGTTGAACTGAGAGACTTTGTCACTCACACCCAATAGGGAGCACTTACATTAAAATAAATAAATCTTCCATAAACTATCAAGTTAAGAAATTAAAACTTTTCAACAAACAATTCTTTAAAGAAAATAAAGGTAAATAAATTCCAGATATCAGTGTTACTCTTTGAAATAGCAGTAATGATGCCAATTAGTTTGCACTGTTAAGCTGCTTGACGTAATGGCAAACTAGATTTTGTTTATTTACTGTAATAAATAAATGATTAAAATAATTTACTGGAAATTAATCAATAATACAAAAAGATGACTGTATGTGGCAAAGACCATGTGGATCTTTTTGACATTTTGAAATACAGACTGAAATGTCTATTTTCAGTCAGGTAGGCAGCACCTTCTTTCTGTCACCAAGCCAAGAAAGTGTCATTACAAGGAGTCTGCCTTCTTTCAAGGCACCTGCTGTTGTTTTCATATAGTTTCTTCTTTAAATGAGAAGAACAACCAACCAAACACATTTTTCCCCAATACATAAAATGGCAGTACTTCTTTGCACTCACATTACTTTTGTTATTACTACACACTTTTTTGGTGGCTGTTTTTTGTTTTGTTTTTTAAGAGTATTTGGGTATATCGACACCATATTAACTGTACTCTGATGATATAAAATTGTAAGGCTAGGATGAATATTAGTGTTAATGAAAAAGGCATTTGCTAATTTGAACAAATCTATTTTTTTTCTGCGAACCCCTTGTCAGCTTCTAATAACCACAGGACTGATTCTGCCACACAAACTCAAGCTGAGTAGTACTTGATACTCCACAAGTTTTCCCACTGAAATCAACTGTAGATTACAATCTGATTACTTGTACAGTAAACCATTACTGTGAATGTAGAAGGCAGAACAAAGCTGTAGGAGTTGATATTTTCAGTGAGTGACATTTTGTAGTCTTATTTGAATTTATTTTTATTTTTACTTTACAGGCTTGGGGGAAAAGTTCTTTTTTTCTACTCACTTCTGTGCTCCCTGAGACAACAGCTTTGTCCACGTTCACCGATAGCTGCTCTTCAGTCTGGCATACTCCCAATGACCACTCTGCACAGCGGTGATGAGCCCAGCAGTGACCTAATGCATTATCATTGAGAAAGAATTGCACGATTTTACAACTTTGCCAAGCAGCAGTTGAGTTTCAAAATAAGCATTAAAGGAAAAACCTCAACAAAAAAAAACAAAAAAACAGACCTGATCTTGCAATCCTTACTAGAGAATACAGAGCTTAATTTTAGTGGTAAGCGCTTGCAGAATTAGGACAATAGTCTTTTACTGAAACAGGAAAAGTGGGAGAAGGAAGGAATCAACAATTTATCTACATACTGCAGTTTTTATTATATAGAAAAAAACCCAGATGTTTTCACACATTTATATACCTTTCAGCTTCTAGTTTTTGTACCCCAAAATATATAAATACACCTGTGACATGTCTGTGTGTACATATACGCTCAAAGTTAACTTCAGTTTGCCGCTCACTTATTTAACTGTTTGTCTGTATATCTGTCCTTAGCTTGTGAACTCCTTGGGACAGGGATCAGTTCCTTTTGTCTGTTGGGAAAGCACCAAGCACATTGTGACTGCTACCGTAAACAAATAATAATTTTTAAAAGATCACAAGGTGCCATGCACAGGGCTGGTACATAAATTGTTTTGTAAAAACACTGTGATGACAATAGTGAGCTGTCATTATACAGAGACACTCACAAATAAGAGCCTGTTGTACTAATATTGGGAAACTTAGACTACAAGAATAGACCTTCCAGCACTCAAAGTACCTATTAAAATGGCTTTCAGTTCAGCTGCTGGCAAAAGAATGAAAACCATAAGGATATGGTATAATGACGAACTGCGAATATTTCTCGCCTCAGCTGAAGGTATTCTATGCTGACATACCATAGAAGACTCATGGTATGTACCTCTTGAAATTTGCTATTAAGCATATAAACTGTATATTGCAACTCTGCATTTAGTAACTCAAATAAGGGACTTAAAGTCAAAAGAATTGTAAGCATCTTCCAATACTGATGACACGGAATAATTAAAATTTATCCAACATCAGGAGACCAGACCCCATGCTAATTTTTTTTAAAATTCATTTAAAAGAGATTTCTTTACAATCAAATTTTGAAACCAATTTTCAGAGAATTTTGAAAAAGTGACACCACTACTAAGCTCAGTACAGAGATAATATTTACAGAACAAGTTCTGAGTTCTTACAATTTCTTCTTTTGTGGGACATAAGTAGGGCCCAACCAAATTCATAGTCCATTTTGGTCAATTTCACAGTCATAGGATTTTTAAAATTGTAAATTTCATGATTTGAGCATTTAAATCTGAAATTTCATGGCGCTGTAATTGTAGGGATCCTGACCCAAAAAGGAGTTGGGGATGGGGGGTTACAAGGTTATTATAGGGTGGGTTGTGGTACTGCAACCCTTACTTTGGTGCGGCTGCTGACGGCGGCATGGCCTTCAGAGCTTGGCTGCTGGAGAGTAGTGGCTGCTGGCCAGGCATCCAACTCTGAAGGCAGTGCCGCCACCCGCAGCAGCACAGAAGTAAGGACGGCATGGTATAGTATTGCCACCCTTCCTTCTACGTTGCTGCTTGCAGAGCTGGTTCTTCATTCAGCAACCACCACTCTCCAGCCGCCCAGCTCTGAAGGCAGCGTAGAAGTAAGGGTGGCAATACTGTGACCCCCACCTAAAATAACCTTGCGATCCCCCTGCAACCCTCCCTTTAGGGTCAAGACCCCCAATTTGAGAAACACTGGTCTCCCCCATGAAATCTGTATAGTATAAAGTAAAAGCACACAAAAGACCAGATTTCACAGGGGGAGACCAGATTTCACTGTCCGTGATGCCTTGTCCATGGCTGTGAATTTGGTAGAGCCCTATACATAAGCATATGGTGTAGATTGATGGTAGGGCAACATTTGAACTAAAATGCTCTGAGAAAATAGCCCAAAGCTTCTTGATTTTTCTGTCAGACACCTAAATGAAACATTAAAGTTAAAAATGTATATTACAATCTTAGGACCTGATCCTGAAAGCCCTTCCTCTCATGACTAATTGTTATTTGTTCAGGTAGCCCCAGTGAAGCCACATGAGAAGGAGGCTTTGTAAGACTGGGCCTTTAGGAGTTATAATAAAATGACAGTTTAAACTATGAAGTATTATCTCTGTTTCTTTCTCCTTTGCTCCTCACTTCCCCCAAAGAGGCAATCACTATACCAAACTAAAGAATTATTTAAACAAAAGTTTAGTTTGAATTCCAGTTAAACCATTATAAATATGTACCACATATGAACGTATACCTACCTGTTGGCTCAAATAAGGCTTGGACATCAATGTCATCTGGTAAGCCAACTAAACTGAGTTCATCCCAGAATTTGACAACCTGATCGTCAGAAGCAGTTTGAGTGCTTACACTTGTACATGATGCTACACTCTGTCGAGGTCTCTCTCTGTAGAGAAGGAGAGAAAAAATGTGGGTAGGTAACTCTGCAATTAAAACAGTCTATGTTTATTACTCAATTAGCTATGTGTTTTCCAAATGATCTAAAAAAACCAGAATGCCTCAAATGAATTTTCCCTGTGTGATAAAATATACATCAAAGAAAGGGGGGAGGGGAGAACTAGCCCAGTTTCTTGAATTTTGACACCGTGTTTATATCAGTAGGAGAAAATAAAGAACAATGCTTTCAGTTAAAAGTCATATGCACCAGAAAAAATGACGCTGTTAAATGGCCCTTTGTCCAGCCTGACCATCTCATTGTTCAGGCCATACATACTCAAATTTTTCAAACTGCATTTTTTGTTTGACTTGCTTCATCTCCAGAAGAAGATTGTTAGGTAAGTACAAGCAGATACAGATCCAGGCAAAGAAGGGATATTTCTCTGGGGAAATGGGAAAACCTGGAACAAAGAGAGGGAGGTGGTATAAACAGAGGGTGTCAGCTGCAGCTTTCTTATGGTTTCCTCTTTGCAACCTCGACAGCTGGTCTGTGGGTATAGCTTTGACAATATTCTCAAAGGAGACTCTGCCTTACCAGACAGAGGTAAGCTGCTAGGATAGCACACAGCTAGTGTGTATGGGGGAAGGGTGAAAAAGGCCAAGAATGGAGAAGGTTCAATGGCAGCAGATGTCTTTGCAGGGCTGGCCCTAGGTTTTTTGCCGCCCCAAGCTCCGAGAGCGCAACTGCCCAAGCAAAAAGGATGGCCGGAATACCGTCCCTGGAATCGTGCGGCCCCAAGCTTGTGCTTGCTTTGCCAGTGCCCAGAGCTGGTCCTGTGTCTTTATCCCACACAACCAAAATTCACAAAATAGCAAAGTGTAAGAGAAAGAGGCTAGAAAAGGAGAATTTAATGATACAAAAAGCACTAGAATATGATAAAATGGAAGAATCTATCAAACCTATTAAAAAAAGCACAAACAACAGAGTATACTATTTGAGCACAGGGAATCCTTCCTTCTGGCTTTTTAACCTAACCTATCAAAAAATTATCCACTAAACATCAGACCCACTAACCCATTAACCAGAGAAACCTGACTCCCTCAACCCTACCTAAAAAAAGGGTTTCTTCCTTGGATTTCTAAAGCACTGAATTTAGCCTTACTGAGATGTCTACTCTCCTCAGACATCAGAGTGGTTGCCATGGAGGGGGGTGCTAAAATTTGAGTAGTCTTAATCTTTTATTGGTTCTTTCTTCATTAGGGCCCTACCAAATTCCCAGTCCATTTTGATCAATTTCACAGCCAGAGGGTTTTAAAATTGGTCAATTTCACAGTTTCAGATGTTTACATCTGAAATTTCAGGGTGTTGTAACAGTGGGGGTCCTGACCTAAAAGTGGGTTGTGGAGGGGTCACAAAGCTGATGTAGGGGGGTTGCAGGATTTCCACCCTCACTTCTGCATGGCCTTCAGAGCTGCGGAGCTTTCCAGAGGTGGCTCTGATCTCACCCGTGCTGCTGGGAACCTTCAGAGCTGGCAGCAGCCACAGAACTTCCTGCAGCTGGGGGAGATTCCCCGGGGTAGGTGGGTCTGATCTCCCCCCGAGAGTGGCTGTGCAAGGGAAGAGGAAGTCTTGTCCCACCCCAGTCCTGAGGGGACGAGCAGCTCCCAGCTGGGGCTCTCCCAGCAGCATGGGGGAGATCAGACCCACCTCCATCTCTGGGAATCTAATCAAGCTGCAGGAAGCTCCGCGGCTGCTACCTTCAGTCTGCTCTCCCAGCAAGAGCAGCCACGCAGGAGAAGTCCCATCCCTCCTCAGCCTGGCGGACTAACAGCTGGATCCCAGTGAATGGTAGGAGCTCCCAGCTGTGGCGCCCCAAGGCCTGCCCCGCCCCTCCAATAGCTAGATTTCACTGGGGAAGTATGATTTCACAGTCTGTGACCTGTTTTTCATGGCTGTGAATTTGGCAGTCCCCTATTCATTAATAAATCAAGCATATGCCTCCGTGGCTGTTCATAGATGTCCACAGTAGCAGCAGCATGAAACTGCCATAGTTCTTGACAGTTTCATGATGCTCATACCCTTCTGAAAAAGAACAGTGAACCTGACCAAATTTATGTTAATTTTACCTTACTGACTGGTAAATCTATGAGCTACAGCAGGCAACAGAGCTGTGTGTTGACTCAGGAATAGAAAATTCTCTCGTTTTACATTTGGCTTATTTTGAAGGTTACCTTCAGAAACATAAGGGCAAGGAGATGGGGAAAAGTAAGTGAAAGCTTAAGTTGTGCAAAAATTGATGGCTAAGACCCCCTCCACATCTGTCAAGAAAAGCTTCTCTCTCATTATTGGTGAGTGGATGAAGTTTTCGATCCTTGGCACTAAGTTATATCCTAATGACTTATGTCATAACAAACAAACAAAAAAAAAAGCGTCCAACATCAGAAATCAAAACCTTCAAGACTAGCACCTACTACTAGGAACAAAATAGTCCCCTTATGAACTGATATATTAAATTAACCCATTCTACCCAAAAAGGGCAAGTACCCCTAGATGCAGTCAAACCAGATATTATTCATATAGGCTCCTGTTACTGAATTACTATCAGTTTTGAATCAATCTAAAAAAGAATTACACATTCATATCAGATTTTATAATAAGGAAATCTGAGTACCTGTTTTTTTAAATTTGTGTTTATAATTCCCTAATATCAAATGGATAAAATCACTGCCAGCTTTATATGGAGATTCAGCATTCATACTTAATTAAGGGCTATTAAACTAAAAAATTTTAAATTGAATAAACCTAATCTGAATGTGAACTTAAATTTAAATGTCTACAGTACTTTTAATGTTACATATGCCTTGATAATTCAGGATTCCTTAAAATGTGCCACCTTAAATCCTTTTAAAAGGCTGCCTCTTTGTTATTGTTTCATTTCCTACTTCACTTCTTCACTGTACTGGCAGCAGTCCAAAGCTAGCAACCAATCAGAAAACTCCAACACAACAATGCTTTAGTACTTAAACTTGGATGTTAGCCAGCATGGCACTTGGGGATGATTACATCATCACCCTCAAGGGACAGAGCTGCTTAGTTGTTCCAAGCTAAATTAATTTTGCACTTTCCCATAGGCTACAAAAACCTCTACTAATCAGCCAGCACAACTGAATCCACATATTAGCAAGACAGCTCTGAAACAAAAACACATTTTACCATGGTAACGCCAAAAACCCAGAATTACAAAATCCAAATATATATTAAGAAAAAAATCTATTCCATTATGCAAATACTGAAAAAAAATCTGCATTTGTAGTTATGGATGCATTTTAAACTTCATTTCCATAAATATATTCAATAACCTTTCAACATGGACTATACAGGGATGTGTACGTGAATGTAATTTCTCAGAAATAGCTATTAAAAAGTGCTGTATTGCAAAAGGCAGTTGGGATACTAATATACCTATACTATACCTACTATACCTGGATTAAAAACAGAACATTGACATACACAAAAACAACAAAGAGTTCTAATCACAGTAGAATACACTGTATTCACATAGCACGTTGCTTTTTACAGTCGCAAGGATTATTTTTGGAGGGGGCCAGGGAAGAAAGATTACAAGGTCTCACACACACGCTTCTTGCCTCCCCAAAGTACACAAACACAACAGTTTAGAAATCAACTGGCTAATCTGTTACTCCTCTTCTGTTCTTTTGCATACTCTCTCTAAAATCTATTTAAAACGTACTAATACATTTGTACTTTTAAAGTAAGTCTGTCTCTTTTACTTTTGTACTCTCCAAAAAAAGAGCACATTCTCGCTTCTAGGGGAAAAAACCTTAACAAGAAGCAGCAGAAGAAAGATTGCTATTTTTCTGACGTGGTTTGCAATTTCTCAAACACAGATTAATAATACTAAGCATCAAGTTTCAAATTTTCAAATTATTCATTTATCACTGCACAATGTTTGCATATATGCTTCCTGGCCTCTCTACAATAATCAACATTACAACAAAATCATGACTGAAGTTTTTATGATGAAACAGACTTACTTCTTCTGTCCTCTTTGTTTGCGCGGCACTGAGTTTTGCCTTGGAGTTCTCTCATAAGCTCCATCGCTGCTGTCGTTGGTTTCACTCTTACTTAAAGGCTGGTTCTTCCAGGGGATGATAAACGCTAGCGTGGGACTGAATTGTTTTAAATCTCCTTGTCCTAATGAGCTTCGTTCACCACAGTAACAAAAGGCGCAGAGTTGTTCGCTGCAAAGCAGAGGAAACTTTTAAAAACCAGGATACTCTTGGGGGATCTCCTATTAATTGTCATGTTTTGTGTCAATTTGACTTTCCTCAAACAGAATACAAAGTACGATAAATAAAATATAAACAATAATTTAAAGTGTATCTTTAAATAAATGTGTAATGTAACTACTAAATATATTATTTAAAGTTATGTAACAGTAGCTTTCTTTTTCTTCCACGGAAGTCTGCTAAAAAAGTGGAAAACACCCAAGTTAATAAAGATTTTTCTTTTTCCTATGCCCTTAGTCTATCAAGGAAAAAACCCCACACACACTCTACTGTAATCCAAAAGATGTGTGCAAACCTAAATGGTGGTGACTGAAAAAAGGAGTGGCGGGGGAGAATGGGAAAGAGATGAACTATCCTATTACAATCCCATATCCACCAAAAAGCTAATATAGTGGAAAACACACGCACGTATACCTATAACACACAGTATACCTATAACACACAGTATGTATAACATATAACCATGCGTATACAATACAAATGCATGCATTATCTATTGTATACAAAACATCACACACACACACTAATGGGAAGATCAGCATAATGGAACACTCACAGTAATGACTACATAAAGGCCAGTTATAGCTACATATCATATACAAATACATATATCCATTTAACACAAACATTGTAAAAATACAGCAGCCTAAACTTATACTTGAGGAAACTTACACGTATTTAGTACTGTGACCTGTTAAGTAAGTTATCCCTGTACCATTTGCAATCTTATATTAACACTCAAAGCATAATGACAGTTCTGGCAGAACTCCTTGTGTCACATCATATGGAGGTTACTACACAATATTTCTAAAACAACCACATTCACAAACCTAAAATGTGAACTTTTAAAATTTGCATAAAAACTGTTTAAAGAGAAAAATCATTTAACACGTTTTTACGCCTAAGTGAGCAACTTTGTTTTATGTGTATTTATGTGATCCCCAAAATGTGCCTAAGGGAATCTGGCACTTGGGTGGAAGCCTGGTTTGGAAAGAGCTCCATTTAAATAGAATTTAAGCACATCTCTGAGGTGGCATATTTGGACTTTGGGAGCAGTAAGTTAAAAATAAAAAAAGTCTCCTGGAGATCCAATTACAGTATAGTGTTCACTAGGATTTGGAAAGAATAACAGATCATCTGCACTGCTAGTCAAGGGGCTGGTCTACACTACAAATTTAGGATGGCTTAATTACATTGCTCAGAGTTGCAAAAAATGTAATTAAATCAACTCAAGCCCGGGTTATAGACACTGCTGGGTTGATGGAAGAATTCTGTCAACCTCGCTACCGCCTCCTGGATAGGTGGATTTACTATACCAATGTACAAACCGCTTCCATTGCTTTGGTAAGCAGCTACGCTACAGTGCTGCAGCATTTCGAGTGTAGAGATACCTAAAGTCAGGTACAAGCAGCAGCAACAGCAGAATGAAGAAAGAAGAACTAAAAAGGGAAAAGTTGCAGCCTGGAACAGAGGACTATGACAATCCAATATAGCCATTTAACCTTGACTTAATGTACTCCGAGACTGGACAAAATCTTGCCCTTACAATACAATGCCACTGGGGAAGGGAAGATGGGGAAGACGACTGGGTGCAGAGAAGGTCCCGGAGACATTCTGCTACCACACAGCTGGCTGTCTCACATGGAAAGGCTGAACAGGAAGATATGGTTTTCTGGAGCACTTCTCAAGAGTGGCCCAAGAAGGAGCAACATGCTGCTAATTAGATCATGTATGTGGGGTTGGCCATGCCAAACTGGCAGACCACACCCTTTTGGGGCCATGTTGCTTCAACAGGAGCCTTAGTTGGGTCCCTCTCATAGCATTCAAGAGAGTGCTAGAGAAGACCCCACCTTGCTGCTTTGGGAAAGAACCTTAGTGCATATTCACGTCCCATGTTGACCCCTCTCCAGCCCCCAATGACCCTGCTTGACACAGGATAGGTGTTGGCCTATACTTACAACGTACAACCCACAGGAGAGATTTTGCTCATAACGGAGTACTGAGCGATGGATTAATTTCAGAAATGTTTACAAAAATATGCCTGAAGACAAAAATGTTTTGAAGAAAGAAAAATCTAAGTTTCATGAAGAGGGCATAAAGATAAGAGAGATCTCTCTTCCAGGCTGTAAATGTAAATGTAATTTCAAATGTTATATGGCAGAGCAACAAATTAGTAGCTATTCATATTTCAGAGAATATGGCCCAACCAGAGTATTAGGTGAAAACATGTTAGTTGCCCTCATACACATAGCTTGCAGATCAGGGGGCAAAATTACTTAGGGTAGTCAAACCTAAAGAGGACTGTGAGAGACTTCAAAGGAACTTAATGGTAGATGAAAGTGCAGCACACTGGCTGATGAAACTCAGTGTTTACAAATGCAAAGTTTTCCACATTGGAAGGAATAATCTGAACTACTCATACACATGTGGCTGGTCTATAAATTAATTGGAACAACTTACAAAAGTTGTTGGGATCATTATGAATAGTTAAACAAAAAACCTGCTCAATGTAAAACAGTCAAAATAGCAAACAAAACATTACGATGCATAAAGAATGAAACAGAAGATATTTCAAATATGATGCTATTATATAACCCAGTACTGGAGCGCTACTGGACTTTCTAGGTTTGGAGACAGCTGCAGGGTCTCTGCTGCAGGTTGCAGCTTTCCCAAGCAGCAATAGGTTGAAATTAACAAAATTAGTCAGTTTCACGGCTGCTATTCAGAATGGTTTGGGCACCTGTGAAAATGTAAAGAATCATGTCAGTTTCATGCTACTGCTTGGGAAAAGCTATGAACCACAGCAGCCGATGTAAACAGTGGTGTGTTCAGAGAGGAAGAAAAAAAGCAAAAAAGCAGCAGCCTTGGTTTAAGGGCCCAGTAGCAGACACACTCTCCCCCATTCAGGAGCCAAGAATCTGGGGAGGAATCGAACAATGGAGATCCTACATTCCCTCAGCAGCCAGAAGACTCTAGGATTGAGGTAGAAGGAGAAAAAGAAAGCTTCTCATTTCTAAGAGAAATATGGGGCAATTGGGCTTCAAATCTAATAGCCAGACATTTATATGAAAAGAAACCCCCAACCACACCAGAACCCACGAACAGAATCCTAGTAGAAATCTCCAAAGCCTCCACTTCTCAGCAGTTTGGGAGGGGTGTGGGTGCGTGTCATGCACACACACACATTCTTCATGGAAGTCTGCCTTCTCATTGTCTGTGCTAACCTAACAACAGACTCAGGGCTTGTCTACACAGGGAGTTATTATTCCAGAATAGCTATTCCTGACAAGATTGCCTCATTCTGAATTATCTTAACCTACAGTGATTAAACTAATATAGAATAAGAGCATCCACACATTGAGTTAATCAGGAATAGCTATTCTGGAATGTAATTGCCTTTGTAGATGCTCCCTTAGCCTTTTAGCTAATAATTGTTTCGTAAATATTTTAAACCCTGTTTGTATGGACAAAGGCTAATTTCTTTTACTAACACATGAGAGAAACAGACAATTTAAAAATCCAGGTCCTTTCCCATATATCAATATTCAGTTTATTTTAAGGGGAGTGGAGAAGAGATCTCAATTCAGACTCAGCAACTCACAAAATCAAGTCCTATGATCAGATTTCAGATGTTTACAGAACAGAGTAATATTTTAAAATGGAGATAATGAGCAAGTTAACATGCCACCTACTGATCTCTTCATAATTGATTGAAATAGAAAAGCAAGCAGACCACTATTATACCTATGTCTTTATGCTGTTCCAGACATTGTTAAAATGGATAGAAATTCATCATTTAATTCTTTATCTGTATGGGCCAAATTCTGTTCTCTTCTATACTGCTTAAAATCCAGAGCATGGCCCACTGCCATTCAGGATGGAATAATACTGCTGCTTTAGGCCTAGTCTATTCCTAAAACTTAGAGAGGTTCTACACTTAAACGTTAGAGCATGATGAAAAGTCTTCAGTGAAGATGCTACCTAAGCCAACAGGAGGGCTTCTCCCAGGAGTAGGTACTCCGCCTCTCTGAGAGGCGGTAGCTATGTTGACAGGAGAAAGCCTCCCATCAACGTAGTGCTGTGTACACAGGGGGTTAAATCATTAACACTACATCGCTCCCAGGGGTGTGGATTTTTCACACCTGTGAGCAACATAGTTATACCGATGTAAATTCATAGTGCAGACATGGCTTTAAATTGACCTAGCTTTGTCACTCTGGGCTGTGAAAAAGTTATACCCTTAAGAGTCATAGTGAAGATGACTTACAAAGCCCTGCTGTAGACACCGCTAGAGGAATTCTTCCATCAACCTAAATACTGCCCTCAAAGGGGTGTAAGAAAAACCCCTTCTACTGCTGTAGGAAGTGTCTATAGATTTGCCATTGTAGAGCTTGTAGTGTAGACCTTTGAGAAGACAGAAGCTATCAAGAGTGTTTCATATAATTCTCCCACACAGAGCAAAAATTGGCATCAAGGTGGACAACGAGAATACAATACATTGCATAATGGTAGTTAGCTTGGGAAGGATATTTTGATTGAGGGCAGTGAGTATGTCTACACTGCGTTTTAAAAACGCACAGCAGCGAGTCTCAGAGCTCAGGTCTACAGACTTGGGCTCGCGCTACTGCACTAACAACAGCTGTGTAGACATTTGGACTTGGGCTGGAGCTCAGGTTCTGAAACCCACTCAGGCTCCCCAGGCTTCAGAGCCTGAGCTCCAGCCCAGGTTGGAACATCTACACCATTGTTTTTAGCGCCACAGCACAAGCCTGAGCCTGTACACCCGGACTCTGTGACTCACTGCCATGGGTTTTAAAATGCAGCATACACATACCTAGGAAGGCTAATGTCTGCTCCTAGTCAAGGGCTATGTTGAGAAACCATAAATGGTGACCCAAACTTCCAGCTGCTAAACCTGTACCCTCTACCACAAAACCCAGTGAGCTCAAAAACATGCTCAGTAGAGTAGCTTGACCTGTTATGTTCCTGCCCCACAGAGCAATCTGAATCAATATCCATCCCAACAGCAGAACCGACCCAAATCCCTGACAACAAACCAAGATGCCAGTCACATTTATTGAGTCCTCCCACTCATCCATGTTCCAACCAGAAATAGAATACCACCAAAAAGCACTAGAATGAACCAATGGAAAAAATTCAAATCATAGAGGAAAGGAGAAAAACAATCATGGTTTCCTCCACTCAAGTAGTGACATACATTCATTAGAAGCCCTCCTGAAACACAGACTTTACTGTTCAGACGATTTCATTTCAGCACATGCAGTATTGTGTAAGTGGTTGCACACTCCTCAGTTAAAAGAGAAGAACAAGCTCTTCTTGCTTGCTCACTGTCAACTAGAAAATTAAGGTACAATTCACTACCCAAACACTTTAACACAAAGTTAAGGTTGACCAATAGTACCTTTTACTGTTCCCCAAAGTCAAGTGCACCTCTGCTTAAACGTCTGAAAAGCTGGACATACCACATTATAGCGCATACCAGCCCCACCATAAAAAGCCACTGGCAAGATACTGTTTCAGCCAGGGCTGCCCTGTGGCTACAACAGGGAATGACAATGTAAACGAGCCTCCTCATGTAGTATGTTGTGCCCCACATAACTGTATTCATTCCTTTGTCTGCATGCACTCCAACTGCCCTATACTGTGTTAGGAACAGCCATACTGACCGGTACAGGGATTACTTGCGAGATGTGGTAATGTTCTGCGTTCAGATATGAAGAGAGAGATATCTGCATCCAAATGGATCACTAAGTCCAGGTGCACACAACATTCTGCAATAGCATGTGGCACTGAAGTTAACCTTACCTCGGTGTTAATTAAGTTTTTAGGCAGTTAATTTCTTTTGGCTTTTTGAAGAAGGAGGTAGTGGGGGTCAGGGGCAATGGGAGTCTTCCTGGGAACTCTTCATTGCCATTCTGCTACCAGCTGTACTCCTCCTGGCCAACTTTATGCTCCCCCTGCCCAGTAGTAGAGGAGCAGCAGGGAGGAAGGGAGGTGGTAACCAGTGGGCTGTGAGGAACACATCTCTTAGCGGAAGGCAGACAGGGGATATGGAGGGGAGTCCCAGGCTCTGTACTCCACTTTGGGGTCTAGAGTTAGCAAGGAGGATTCTGCAGAACCCTCTAAAACACAGGAAGATTGCAGAGACGTGAAGTGTCCCATTCATATCAATGGGATGTGCTCAGATAAATCAGAACATCTTATGGAGATGAAAAGCCTGACACAATACCTCTGAGACGTATAAACTGACCCATTCAACTCAATGGATGTCCTTCTTTCCCAAAGTCTCCTCCAGCCCCCATTGTGCAAGCAACTTGCAAGACAATTTTGCTATCAATGAGAATTTTAGAACAATTTGCTTATTAAAAGCAGTTTATTTCTGGGAAGAGGAGGAGTTAGAGTATACCCGAGGAACCCACTGATCAAATGACACCAGCTTCCGCCATTATCTCGAATCCTGGCCCTAATGTATCGTAGAAATATTATGGTGGGATATAGCACCACGACAGTTAAGGCTGCACCAGGATTTCCATTTTAACAGGGGGTGGAAAAGGTCTGCAAACTGTATTTTGGGTTGTATTATCATTTTAAAATGCTCATTGGAGTTTGCGCAATGCTTTATTTTTCTATAGCAGTTTGTTGGGTGGGGCAGATATTATTTGATGTTTACAATGGCTGTTCTAAAAAGGCTCATGTGACACTTTTTTGGTGTCTGACTTGCCTTCAGATCCCTTTTTCACACAGACACCATAGCACTTTGAACGATGAACTAGATAAGTGTGAATCTTTGGTTTGTGTAGATTGGGTGAATTATTGTAGAAATTTGAAATAGAATCAGAGGACTGGAGGGGACCTCCTCGAGAGGTCTTCTAGTCTAGTCCCCTGCACTCAAGGCAGGACTAAATAGTACCTAAACCATCCCAGAGAGGTGTTTGTCTAACCTGCTCTTAAAAATCTCCAATGATTCCAAACTACCCTAGGCAATTTATTCCAGTGCTTAACTACCCTAACAGGGAGTTTTTCCTATTGTCCAACCTAAACCGCCCTTGCTACAATTTAAGACCACTGCTTCTTGTCCTATGCTCAGAGGTTAAGGAGAAAAATGTTTTTCCCTCCTCCTAATAACAACCTTTTATGTACTTGAAAACTACTATCATGTACCTTCTCAGTCTTCTCTTCTCCACACTAAACAAACCCAGTTATTTTAATTTTCCCTCATAGGTCATGTTTTCTAGACCTTTAATCATTTTTGTTGCTCTTCTCTGGACTTTCTCCAATTTGTTCACATCTTTCCTGAAATGTGGCGCTGGATACAATACCCCAGTTGAGGCCTAATCAGCACGAAGTAGAGAGGAAGAATTACTTCTTGTGTACAGCTTATTCCTGCTAATACATCCCAGAATTATGGTTGCTTTTTTTGCCACACTGATACAGTGTTGACTCATATTTAGCTTGTTATCCACTACGACCCCCAGATTCCTTTCTGCAGTACTCCTTGCTAGACAGTCATTTCCCATTTTGTATGTGTGCAACTGATTGTTTCTTCCTAAGTGGAGTACTTTGCACTTGTCCCTATTGAATTTCATCCTATTTACTTCAGATCATTTCTCCAGTTTGTCCAGATCTTTTAATCCTATCCTCCAAAGCACTTGCAACCTCTCCCAGCTTGGTATCGTCCGCAAATTTTATAAGTGTACTCTCTGTGCCATTATCTAAATCACTGATGAAGATATTGAACAGAACTGGATGAAGAAGCAATGCCTGTGAGACCCCACTCAATATGCCCTTCCAACTTGACTGTGAACTACTGGTAACTACTCTCTGGGAACAATTTACCAACCAGTTACGCACCCACCTTATCGTAGCTCCATCTAGGCTTTATCTCCTAGTTTGTTTATCAGAAGGTCATGTGAGAGAGTCTCAAGAGCCTTACTAAGTCAAGATATATCACATCTACCCCACCCCCACATCCACAAGGCTTGCTGCCCTGCCAAAGAAAGCTATTAGGTAGGTTTGACATGATTTGTTCTTGATAAATCTATGCCGACTGTTACTTACCATCTTATCTTTTAGGTGTCTGCAAATTGATTGCTTAATTAATTGCTCCATTATCTTTCCAGGTACTGAAGTTAAACTGACTGGTCTGTAATTGCCCAGGTTGTCCTTATTCCCCTTTTTATAAATCAGCACTATATTTGCCCTTTTCCAGTCCTCTGGAATCCCACCCATCTTTCGTGACTTTTTGAAGACAATCACTGATGGCTCAGTTATCTCCGCAGTCAGCTCCTTGAGTATTCCATGATGTATTTTATCAGGCCCTGGTCTATATATCTTCTGCATTTGTTTTTCCTGATAGAACTCTAAGTTTGATTTAATACTATGAAATGGAATATTTTGGAAAAATAGGATTTCACAGCATCATCAGTATTAGGCCTGGTCTACATTATACGGCTTGGTCGAGGGAAGGCAGCTTACATCAAGTTAGCTGTGGATGTGTCTTCATTTAAGTTTGTCTCCCAACGACGTACGTGACCCACTACTCCAACTTAACGCCACTGTAGCATATCCGGTGAACACACTAAGCCGATGGAGAGAGCTCTCCCATCATCTTAATAATTCCACCTCTACGAGAGGTGATAACTATGTCGGTGTGAGAAGCTCTCCTGCTGACATAGAGCAGTCTACACAGGAGATTACGGTCAGTATTACTACGTCACTCATGGATGTGGATTTTTCACAACCCTGAGCCATAGTTATACTGAAGTAAGCATGCAGTGTAGACCAAGTCTAAGGGTATGTCTAAACTGGCAAGTTTCTGTGCAACTTTTATTAAAGCATTGGAATTAAACCGCTGTTGCATGTCCATACTGTGCTCCTGTGCAGAGTCATTATGTGGCAGGTTTCAGCTCAAGGTAAATTTTCAAAGCTCAATTACAAATGTTCAAAAAATAGAAGATGTATATAATGAAACCAATGAGGCGCCCTAAATAGACGGGGTGCTATCAGACCACTGGTTTTAAATAAAGCAAATTGCAAGCTCGGAAATAGAAAAGTTATCCTGAGGCCATCTACAGTTATTCTTCAAGCTCTGCCGGAATAGATTTTTTTTAACCCTTAAGCAAGAGTGGAACAACAGTGAGAAATCTAGGCTGATTTAAGAGATGAGTGGCAAAATGGAAAAGGTCTGAGGACTATTTCTAAAGATGTTTTGCAGCTCAAAGCACATGGTTCATGTGTGTAAACAAAACTCCATCTCTAAACAGACGAAAATACAGTGAAAAAAGAAGTGCACTGTCTACATATGACAAGTGGGGTTGGTAATCTTGCCTATTATTAAGGTCCCCTGACACTTCCCATTATGAGACCCTATTTTCTGTTGCTTACAAAACTTGTCAAATTTTAACCATTGCAGCTGAAATTTTCCATGTCTAGTATCTGCCTCAGTCTGGTTTTTGTTTTTTGTGGGGTTCTTTTTTTTTGGGGGGGGGGGGAGGGAGGGGGAGGAGAGGAAGCACAGTAGAGGTGGTGGAAATTCAGCCATTTCCAAGAATTAAGTTAGGGAAAATATGCTGTTGGGCACTGGTTAAAAATACTGATGACCTTTTCCTTGAAATGCACGAGTGCCCCCATGCTTTGGAAAACAGATTTGAAATTTAACCCGGGGGGTGGGGGGGGTGTCTTTGCCATCCCTGTGAAAATCTACTGAACCATGGCCAGATTGCAAAGAGCAGTTTTCAAAGGCCTATTTGTACATGCTCCATAGAGACTTGCTAGGGCTTATCAGCTAAAATCTCTGAAGAGTCTGTCCCCACTAAGCAAGTTTGAGCTTCTCACAACTCCTAGTGCTGACCAAACTGTGCATGAGACACCCCCATGTAGTGACTGAGTATGCGCCATCCCCACAGAGTGACTGAGCATGCTCCCTCCAGCCCAAGGCCATCAGGGCTCAGAAGGACTTTCTCTGCAATTGCAGCTCACGGCTGCCCTGGACCGAGGTGGTGCCAGGCACTGGAACTGAGAGCATGGAGCCTGTCTCTTTCTGTACTTTCAATGAGCCATGTGCTTGGAAAACATGCAATGTGGAGGAGGAAACCATCTGATTCAAACGCAGAGGGCACAAAAGTCAGGCTGGGGGGGCAAGGGGAAGGAGTAGATTGGGACTGGTGAGACCAGGAGCTGAGGGATGGAGATGCGGGGTGCGATACTAGACTAGCTGGGCAGGGAGATCGGGGGACAGGAGGGGGTGTGGGGGAAGGAGAGGACAAGTTGGGACTTGTTGCACAAGGGGACTGAGACTGGGAATGAGGGGCAGGGATGGGAAGGGAGGAGAGGCTGGGACTGTTTGGGTGATGGTAGCCAGCGAGAGAAATGAGGGGGGTGACTGTAGACCAGTTGGCTGGGGAAGGGGAATACTGAGATCCAACAAGGAGCTGGCAGAAGTGGAAAAACACTGGGACTGGATGGACAAGGACAGCGGGGCAGCGTCTAAGGAAAGGTGTGTGTGTTTGTGGGGGGAAGGACTAGTCTGGGGCTAGGAGCCAATGAGTGGGGGGGGGGAGGGAAAGGGGAAGAGACAGATAAGATGAGAAACAGGGTCAGAGGAATTGGGACTGGCTGGGCAAGGAGACTGGGACTGGGATGAGAAGCCTGAAGAGTGGAGACTGGGAAAGGAAGGAAAATTTGACTGGGACAAGGCGCCACAAATGATGGAGACAGGACTGGGACAGGGTAGAATGGGCCAAACTTGGGGGCATGAGGAACAGGCAGAGGAGTAACTATTAATAGAATGATGTCGGACTGGAGGCAGGTCTCCAGTCACGTTCCACAGGGATCTGTCCTGGGTCTGGTGTTGTTTAACATCTTTATTAATGACCTGGATGGAGGTATAAAGAGTATACAGTAACTCCTCACTTAACGTTGTAGTTAATGCAACTGTAAGTGAAACAATATTAAACAAATCCAATTTTCCATAAGATTTAATGTGAATGCGGGGAATTGGGTTCCAAGGAAATTTTGGGGGGGCAGACAAATGGCATTATATACTGTACTGTACTGTGGTTGGGAAGTGCCCCTGGCTTACCCCACACAGGCACAGCCCGCTGCAGGCAAGGACGCTAGGAAGCACCTTTGCAGCAGTAGTGCCAGCCTACCCGGAGAAGAACAGGTGCTGACTTTGCTGGGGGATGCTCCAGGCCCGCCTCTTCCCATCCCTGCTCCATTCCAGGCCCACCTCTTCCCACCCCCACTCCACCTCCTCTCTGGAGCACACCGCATCCCCGCTCCTTCCCTGCCCCCAGAAGGTCCTAAGCTCTGCCAAACAGCTGTTTGGCGGGCTTAGGACTTTCTGGGAGGGAGGGGGGAGGAGTGGAGACGCGGTGCTTCCCCGCTCCTCCCCCTCCCTCCCAGAAAGTCTTAAGCGCAGCCAAACACCTGTTTGGTGGTGGGGGAAGCGCTGGGAGGGTGGGGGAGGAGGCAGAGAAGAGGAACTTGTGCAATGCTCCCTTGTAAAGTTGCTGCTCTTCCACGAAAATCTTACATGCAGCGTATAGAGCAGGCAACCAAATGACATTAAAAGGGAGCATTGCACAACTTTAAACGAGCATGTTCCCCAATTGAGCAGTGACGTAACATTGAAACCATGTTAAGCGGGAGGACGTTAAGTGAGGAGTTACTGTACTGATCAAGTTTGCAGGTGACACAAAGCTAGAAGGGAGTAGCCAATACTTTGGAAGATAGAGCTGAAATTCAGAGGGATCTTGAAAAATTGGAGAACTGGGCTCTAGACAACAAAATGAAATTCACCAAAGACAAACGTAAGGTGCTACACATAGGGAAGAAAAACCAAATGCACAAATACAGAATGGAGAAAAAATGGCTTGGCAGCAGCATTGCTGAGAAGGATCTGGGAGTTGTAGTGGATCACAACCTCGACGTGAGTCAGCAATGTGATGTTGTTGAAAAAAAAAACAAATGCAATTTTAGGTTTCATTAAAAGAGGCATAGCATGCACGTCACAGGAGGTGATAGTACCGCTCTACTCAGCAATGATTAGGCCTCAGCTGGAGTACTGTGTCCAATTTTGGTCACAAAGGAATAGAAAGGATGTAGAGAAACTGGAAAGGATCCAGAAATGAATGACAAGATGATCAAAAGGATGGAATGCGAGCCATATAAGCAAAGGCTGAAGGAACTGGATATGTTTAGTTTGGAAAAGAGAAGATTAAGGAGGGACATGATAGCAGTCTTCCCATACCTGAAAGGCTGCCATAAAAAAGATGGAGAAAAGTTGTTCTCTCTTGCCACAGAGGGCAGGACAAGAGGCAATGGGTTCAAACTACAGCACAGCAGATTTAAATTAAATATTAGGAAAAACTTCCTAACTGAGAACAGTAGGACAATGGAGTAGACTGCCGAGGGAGGTTACTGAAGCTTCTTCACAGAAGGTTTTCAAAGGGAGGCTGGCTAGCTATTTGTCCTGGATGGTTTGGACGCAGCAACTCCTGCATCTTGGCAGGGGGTTAGACTAGATGACCCTTGCGGTCCCTTCCAACCCTTTGAGTCTGTGTCTCCACTAAAGCACACTTCCCTCCAGAACCTGGAATGGATTCCTGAGTTTCACCATTCCTCTTCTGCCAGCAAATATCCATGAAACTCCCTGACAAACTGTGTCTCACCCCCTCCGATGGTTCACACAGAGAATGACAACCTATTATTACTGTCAGTTACACTGATAGCTCAAGTGGCAGAGGTTTATGCAGTAGATCTAAAGGTTCCGACCCTCCTGATGAACCATGTGGGTGTCAATACGCTGCCATATGATGGAATTTATGTCCTTTCAGTTTGCTTTAAAAAAAAAATAATCTAGGAAATTACACACACAAAAACCAAGTTAAAAGAAGGTTTCTAAGGTTGCAAAGCCAAGCACTCAAAAGTTAGGAAATGCCAGAATTAAAATTGCCTGAGCAACGATTACTTAGCACCTTATAGGTATGCTATCATGGTACAGTCTTTAGTTACATGATCATATACTAATTTTTCCACAGGCCTCAGGCCTCATTCAGTGCCCAATATGGACCTGTTCAGGGGAGGAATCATGGTTGTGTACTAAAGGCAGATGTTACCTGTAGGATACCTGCTTCATTTATTACAGAAGTTGGAAGGTATGCAGTGAATGAGACAGGGCTGCAGGGAGAGAAAGGAAGGTCTAATGGTTATGGCAGCTGCACACTGCCCCATGTAACTGGAGTCTATCGCTGCCTCTACCACAGAGTTCCTATGTGAGGTTAGTCAAGTCACTTAAGCCAAAATGTTCACAGGTGGCCACAAATTCGGTGTTTCTCATTTTCTTGGGTGCCCAATTTCAGAACCTGAGATCTAGTTTGCAGAAGTGCTGAGCACTCACAGCTACATCTAAGTCAATGGGAGCTGTTCTTTACACATAAAAAGTGCTATATAATGTTAGGTTTCAGAGTAGCAGCTGTGTTAGTCTGTATTCGCAAAAAGAAAAGGAGTACTTGTGGCACCTTAGAGACTAACAAATTTATTTGAGCATAAGCTTTCGTGAGCTACAGCTCACTTCATCGGAAGGTGCTCTAAAAAATCAGGTCCTAGTCATCTCAGATTGGGCACCTAATATTAGTGGATACTTTTGACCTTAATCCCTTTGGGCCTAGTCTGCCGTCTGTAAAATGGAGTTAACAACAATAACCCCTCATTTCCTGCTGCTCACAAACCGGGAAGAATTACTAGGGGAAGCAAAAGTGGATGGGAACCTGGGAGGCAGTGACCATGAAATTGTTGAGTTCAGGATCCTGACACAAGGAAGAAAGGAGAGCAGCAGAATACGGACCCTGGACTTCAGAAAAGCAGACTTTGACAACCTCAGGGAACTGATGGGCAGGATCCCCTGGGAGAAGAACATGAGGGGGAAAAGGAGTCCAGAAGAGCTGGCTGTATTTTAAAGAATCCTTATTGAGGTCACAAGAACAAATCATCCCGATGTGTAGAAAGAATAGTAAATATGGCAGGCGACAAGCTTGGCTTAACAGTGAAATCCTTGCTGATCTTAAACACAAAAAAGCAGCTTACAAGAAGTGGAAGACTGGACAAATGACCAGGGAGGAGTATAAAAATATTGCTCAGGCATGCAGGAGTGAAATCAGGAAGGCCAAATCACACCTGGAGTTGCAGCTAGCAAGAGATGTTAAGAGTAACAAGAAGGGTTTCTTCAGGTATGTTAGCAACAAGAAGAAAGTCAAGGAAAGTGTGGGCCCCTTACTGAATGAGGGAGGCAACCTAGTGACAGAGGATGTGGAAAAAGCTAATGTACTCAATGCTTTTTTTGCCTCTGTCTTCACGAACAAGGTCAGCTCCCAGACTACTGCACTGGGCAGCACAGCATGGGGAGGAGGTGATCAGCCCTCTCTGGAGAGAGAAGTGGTTTGGGACTATTTAGAAAAGCTGGACAAGCACAAGTCTATGGGGCCAGATGCACTGCATCCAGGAGTGCTAAAGGAATTGGCGGATGTGATTGCAGAGCCATTGGCCATTATCTTTGAAAACTCATGGCGATCGTGGGAGGTCCCGGATGACTGGAAAAAGGCTAATGTAGTGCCCATCTTTAAAAAAAGGGAAGGAGGAGGATCTGGGGAACTACAGGCCAGTCAGCCTCACCTCAGTCCCTAGAAAAAATCATGGAGCAGGTCCTCAAGGAATCAATTCTGAAGCAATTAGAGGAGAAGAAAGTGATTAGGAACAGTCACCATGGATTCAACAAGGGCAAGTCGTGCCTGACTAATCTAATTGCCTTCTATGACAAGATAGCTGGCTCTGTGGATGAGGGAAAAGCAGTGGACGTGTTATTCCTTGACTTTAGCAAAGCTTTTGATATGGTCTCCCGCAGTATTCTTGTCAGCAAGTTAAAGAAGTATGGGCTGGATGAATGGACTATAAGGTGGATAGAAAGTTGGCTAGATTGTCGGGCTCAACGGGTAGCGATTAATGGCTCCATGTCTAGTTGGCAGCCGGTATCAAGCGGAGTGCCCCAAGGGTCAGTCCTGGGGCCGGTTTTGTTCAATATCTTCATTAATGTTCTGGAGGATGGTGTGGACTGCACCCTCAGCAAGTTTACAGATGACACTAAACTCGGAGGAGTGGTAGATATGCTGGAGGGTAGGGATAGGACACAGAGGGACCCAAAGTAGAGGATTGGGCCAAAAGAAATCTGATGAGGTTCAACAAGGACAAGTGCAGAGTCCTGCACTTAGGACAGAAGAATCCCATGCATTGCTACAGACTAGGGACCGAATGGCTCGGCAGCAGTTCTGCAGAAAAGGACCTAGGGGTTACAGTGGACGAGAAGCTGGATATGAGTCAACAGTGTGCCCTTGTTGCCAAGAAGACTAACAGCATTTTGGGCTGTAGAAGTAGGGGCACTGCCAGCAGATTGAGGGATGTGATGGTTCCCCTCTATTCGACATTGGTGAGGCTTCATCTGGAGTACTGTGTCCAGGTTTGGGCCCCACACTACAAGAAGGATGTGGACAAATTGGAAAGCATCCAGCAGAGGACAACAAAAATTATTAGGGGGCTGGAGCACATGACTTATGAGGAAAGGCTGAGGGAACTGGGATTATTTAGTCTGCGGAAGAGAAGAATGAGAAGGGGATTTGATAGCCGCTTTCAACTACCTGAAAGGAGGTTCCAAAGAGGATGGATCTAGACTTCTTCTCAGTGGTAGCAGATGACAGAACAAGGAGTCATGGTCTCAAGTTGCAGTTGGGGAGGTTTAGGCTGGATATTAGGAAAAACTTTTTCACTGGGAAGGTGGTGAAGCACTGGAATGGGTTACCTAGGGAGGTGGGGGAATCTCCTTCCTTTGAGGTTTTTAAGGTCAGGCTTGACAAAGCCCTGGCTGGGATGATTTAGTTGAGGATTGGTCCTGCTTTGAGCAGGGATTGGACTAGATGACCTCCTGAGGTCCCTTCCAACCTTGATATTCTATGATTCTATGTAGTGAATACGATGTTATTATTCAATATTTGTGAAGAACTCAGACTACAGTGGTGTGCACCATAGAAAAGCCCACGAAGAAATTAATAATTCTGTCTTCAGAACAGGGTTTGAATAGTGTACAGTAAATAAGGCTTAGGCCCACACATTGATCATCTAATTAAAGTCTGTATCATAACTAAGTATAAGATCAGGTCACGGAGGTCATAGATTCTGTGACTTCCAGAGACCTCCATGACAATTTCCACTTCAGCCCCGGAGCAGTGGCGCTGGAGCTGTCAGCGGGTTCCGGAGCTCCCAGCCACCATCACAACAGGTGCTGGACTCTGCGTCCTACGCCACATCATCCTCCCCCACTCAGGCTTTCGTTGTCCCCCTCCGCCTCTCCCCACCCTCCCCCCACCTTTATTTTTAGGAAAAGTCACAGACAGGTCACGGGCTTCCGTGAATTTTTGTTTCTTGCCCGTGACCTGTCTGTTATTTTTAGTAAAAGTTATGGTGACAAAATCTTTGCCTAAATCATACTACATCTGCACAAGGAAGCCCAATTAAGGTTGTGCAGGCAACCTTAATTCTAGTATTTCGTAATTTCTGAGTGCTTGACTTAGCAAACATAACAATATTCTTTTTAAACACATTTTTTGTGTATGTAACATTAAATACAGCTTATCCACAACTGTTTGAAGATTTAATTTCTCCTGACAATCCCTGTGGAGGGCTATTCTGTCTAGGTAACCTAATCTCTGTGCCTTGTAGAGAACTCCTTGTAGCACTCAGTGGAGAAAGGAATGAAGAAAGAAATTTTAACGTTCTACCTGTGAAGACCAAAAAGTTAAGGAACTCTGCTGCTGTTTTAATCAGGCACCTTATTTTCTCTGTACACACATACTACATATACAGCTGATGTTCAGTAACCAACCACATCTCCTTTGTGAAATAAAGCAGTGCCTAAATGTGCCCTTTCCAATTTCTGTTTCTTTATGCCTTTTGTAATATTGCCACTACCTGGTTTACAATGGCGTGCCCACACTCGGAAGGGGCCCTGGCACCTAGACCTTGGCCCTAACCCCCTTCCCTTCCCCCACTCCGCCTGTGCTCTGCCTTGAGGCCCCAACCCTGCTCAGCCTCTTCCCCCAAAAGTTCCTGCTTGCTGCTTGCTCCTCTCAGACCCCTCCCCTCCTTGCTCCTCTCCGTCCCCTGCCCTCCCATGAGAGGGTGCGGAGTGCAGGTGGAGTGGGGTACAGGGCCACGGTCCAGGTGCAGGAGCCCACAAAAGATTAATCTGGCCCCGAGTATTGCTAATACTGCAAGTTCAATCATCATGAGACAAACAAATATTGAGAAAGTTGGCAGCACCGCTTTTGTCAGTGCCATGACTCCATCTCTGCTTGATCTTACTGCCCTATAAGAGATCAATAATCCACGCATTTCTGAGCACAGATGCCTCTCACTCTCTTCAGCCTACTTCAGCTCAGCATGACTTCTGATGCTACTTTTTTATTTTGGTGTCTCCAGGACTCTACTTTCTGAGTTTTAATCTTAACACTGTTACCACTCCTTTCTCCATTTCTTATTCACAACTAGTAGTTCACTCTCTCCTGGACTCACATGTGTGTGAGCATACACACAAACACACTTTCTGCTGGGTAGTTCCATTAAGGTTACAACCTTGGCTCTATTCTCCAGCATCACCCTCAGAGATGTCCGAGTTAGCCTCAAACTTAGGAGAGATCAGAGAGAAGTACAAGAAAAAAAAAGCTTTGGATATCAGCTGCATAAAAGTAATACTGATACTCCCTGACTACACTGTAACTTCTTTTCTCCTAAATGCTTCAAAGATTAAAGTCAGAAATCCTGAAGGCATCCATTACCCCAGACTTTGTCTACTTTCACTTTACCCTTGTCACTAAGCGTATCTCCCACCTGCAGAACAATGCCAATGTTTTGGCACTACTTCGACATTGCCCTTGCTGCTACTTTTTCACGCTCTGATCAATTTCTGCCTTCTCTGTTACAATACTTTCTTCCATGGTTTCCCTGACACCTCAAATTTCTAAGCTTTAGGAGGGGTATAAATGTTTCCTACAGGAAAAAAAAATAATCTGGATGAAACTTCAAAACTGCCCTCCTAGTTTTCAAGTTTCCATGGATTCACAATCCACCCTAACCCCTCTGACCTTATATTCTCCTTCTCCCTAAATCTTGGCATGTTTTCTCTCTGCATGCTGGGACACTACAGAATTGAGGGTCAATATTTACTGTATTCAGCTTCATCTATCCGGAATTCTTTCTAACAGAAAGGAGTGGAGCCACTCAAAAGCTATTCCCTCCAACCCTGCCAGGAAGAGGTGTCACCACCACTCATGGACAATGATATAGAAGACAGATAAAAAACAGCAGTTTTTCTTTAGTTGTGCATTGATTTTAGATGGGTGCAGGATTAGATTAAGCAATAAAAATAAACTGACATTTGATTTTTGTCCACTGCCAGGAGGAGACCACACAATTTTGCCGTCAATGCAATATCCATACTACATCCAGGCCTAAAACCAAACTATCTGGGATCAAGGAAACCTGCAGACTCCAGATACTTGCCTTGCCAGCACCTTCTCAATACATTTTTCCCCCCTAAAAAAAGATCTGAGAAAAACTCTCCAGCTACTGCCCTATCAGTATCATGAGATGGTTTCTTGAGCAAGGTTATAAGATTCTCCTCTCTCTCTCTCTCATACCCACACACACACTTTTCATTTTTATTGATATATCAGTGTAGCTCCCAAGATATTTCCCTTCTAACAGAAGTTTGTGACCATGTAAAATCTGTGAAGGTGGGCAAGGTAGGCAATTAAGACATTAGCCTTCTGTATCTGGGGCACAGGTGTAAACTCTGACAAGGTGGAAGTGAAATGAGTTTGGTTATTTTTAATCCAAGTCTGTCAAAAACATATAACCATATCATAAAGGCTCCTTAAACTAATATGACACCTTCTGCAACAAACAGAGGCCGACTATTGGGCTAACTAGCTGTGTTGAAGGCTTGGCTAGAGGAGTATTGCCAGAGTTCCATGACATTGTTCCAGTGATGCCTGCCCATGATAGGCCTTGTTCTTGCTACTGTCATATGACTGTTACTGTTATTGGCACTAGTAATTTACAGGTACCCAAAATGTAGGAAAAAAGTAAAATACAGTTAACATTTATTTGCATGTTAGAGACTCCGAAAAGTAAAAGTAGGATTATGGCATACAAGATAAAATTAAAAAAAAAAAAAAAAAAAAGATCCCTAAAAATGTAGAAAAATATCCTCTGAAACCTTTGTAGTACTGTTAGACTATTGTTATATATAACACACGTTTTATTTCTCACCAGAAAGGCTTTACTAGTGGATGTAGTGTATCTGCTTGTATACAACCCCCCAAACTTTTACATTTAAATAGTTAATATTTTGCAATTCTGAATTTTTCCTGTGTTGTGTGATAACGGAGGATGACACTTAAGAAACATGCTTTTCCACCCCCAGTTCCCTGCAGACTAATTAAATCATCAGTCTCAAATATAGCAGCTGCCAACAAGGTTTCTGCTAATGCTTTAAAGCACCAGCACTGTCCCAAGCCTGTTCCCCCAGCATTCTCTGAACCATTACTCAACTCTTAGCCCTTCCCCCACCACTGACTCAGCACCCATCTGTCACTTACTAACCTGGTTTTGGCTTCAACACCAATGGAGGCAGTGGAGCTTGCAGACTCCTCAGATACGGAGCGCTGAAGAATTGGTGTTAGCTGCTTGTTGCTGTCCACTTCGGCTTGGGCATCCTCCTCTGCAGATTGTTCTTTGACTTCTGTTTCACAAGAAAGAAAACGGCTAAGATTCCATTTGTGTGGCTATAAAAATCACTGTTTACATTTTCCCCTTTAATGTAAATGTTTTCAAATAGGTTAGTCAGAGTAATAACTCTATTAGAAAAGAAATATTTAAGTAGGGAAGTATCGTTCCTCTTCACATCTACCTAAAGTGAGAACTTTAATATCTGCCTAAAGTCTGTATAATGGCTCAAAAATGAAATAATGGGAGTCCATAATTGTCGTCCTTGGACATAAAAATATGTTCTCTCTAATTGACACCTTTTTCATATTTGAGTGTTGGTACTTAAGCAGTTTGTGCAAGAAAAAAAGATGTGTTTCCCCTAAGCAGGGAGAGGAATTGTCAAGTGTGGATGGGTAAATATTTTATGACACAAAAATCTATGTTAAAAAAATGTTACTTAAAGTTCAAAATCAAGTGCTTGAAAGTTAGGAAATGCCAGATTCACAGTTGCCCATGTACCTTTAATTCTTCCCCCTTGTGTTTCCATCCCATGCTCTGAATGAGGCAGGGGTCCTATGGAAAAATAGCATCTTAAAAATGAGAGGCTGGAAGAGACCTCAAGAGGTCATCATGCCAAGCCCCCAACACTGAGGCCAGGACCAAGTAAACCTAGACCATCCCTGACAGGTGTTTGTCCAGCCTGTTTTTAAAACCCTTCAGTGATGGGAATTCCACAACCTCCTTTGAAAGCGGTAAAGCGTAGAGCTTAAGTACCCGTATAGTTAAAAAGCTTTTCCTAATAGCTAACCTAAATCTCCCTTGCTGCAATTTAACCCCATTACTTCTTGTCCTACCTGCAGTGGACATGGAGAACAATTCACCATCCTCCTCTTTATAACAGCCCGGGGAGGCAGTGAAGGCAAGCAGGGGCACAGGCCCCCCCCAGTAATCATCCAGGACACAGAACTTCTCTACCCCAGTGCTGCGGAGGCAGGGAAGATAAAGCTCCTGCTGGGACTGAGGCGAGGGCCATGTGAAGGGAGGGAAGATCGGGCCAGGGCCAGGTGGAGAGAGAGAGGGAAGATCGAGCTTGTCCTGGGGCGGGTCAGGAGAGGAGAAAGTGAGCTCCCCACATGGCTGGCAGCAAGGGGGGGCAGTGAGTTTCTGTCCCCCCCAAAAAAGGGGTCAAATGTAAATTCCTGTGCATGCCCCTGTAACAGCCCTTAACACAGGGGTAGCCAACCTGTGGCTCCGGAGCCACATGCGGCTCTTCAGAAGTTAACATGCAGCTCCTCACAGAGGCACTGACTCGGACGGTGGAGCTACAGGGGCCAACTTTCCAATGTGCCGGGGGTGCTCACTGCTCAACCCCTGGGTCTGCCCCCACTCCACCCCTTCCCGCCCCTCCCCTGAACCTGCTATGCCCTCACTCCTCCGTCTCCAAGTCTCCTGCACCCACAAAACAGCTGATCAGGAGGTACGGGGAAGGATGGGGAGGCGCTCATTGGCAGGCCTGCCCATGGAAGGGAGGCGGGGAGCAGATTGGGGGCTGCTGACATATTACTGTGGCTCTTTGGCAATGTACATTGGTAAATTCTGGCCCCTTCTCAGGCTCAGGTTGGCCACCCCTGCCTTAACACATATGAAGACCTGTTATCAGGTCCTCACTCAGTCTTCTTTTCTCAAGACTACACATGCTCAGGTTTTTTTTTTTTAAACTTTTCCTCATAGGTCAAGTTTTCTAAACCTTTTATCATTTCTGCTCTCTCCTCTGGACTGTCTCCAATTTGTCCTCACCTCTCCTAAAAGCGTGGTGCCCAGAACTGGACACCGTACTCCAGTTGAAGCCTCACCAATGCCAAGTAGAAGCAGGACAATTACCTCCCGTGTTTCCCATACAACCATCCTGTTAATACATCACAGGATGGTATTAACCTTTTTTTGCAACTGCATCATACCATTGACTCACATATAACTATAACGCCCAGGTCCTTTTCAGCAGTATTCCTGCCTACTGACTTATTCCCAATTTTGTGGTTGTGCATTTGATTTCTCCTTCCCAAGTGAAGTACTTTGTACTTGTCTTTATTGAATTTCATCTTGTTACTCTCAGAACAATTCTCTAATAGTCTTTAATTACATCATCACAGTCTGTCATTATGCATACACATAAGGAGGCCAAACTGAGGTTGTGTGGCAATCAAATCTGGCATTTCCTAACTTTCAAGTGCTTGACTTTGGAACCTGAATAACCGTTTTCAATAAGAAGTCTCTCTGTGTGTAATCTCAGAGTTTTTATTATAATAATTATTTTTAAAGAAAAGGTAAAAAAAAATCTATTATGTACAAGTGTAACATTCCTCTGCCCCTAGGAATCACCAGCAGAGTCTGAACTGGAACACTTTAGCACCATAGCACAGACTGTTACTATGTGAGCTAATGACTGACTCCTTTCGCTGTCAGCAGGACAAGGCTACAGCAGAACCACAAAGATATCAGCATCAGCATTATGGACTGACCCGCCAATCGGACACCATGTGAAACCAGAAGTAACCAATGAGGCAGCAGCAGAGACCAAACAAACAAAAAACAAAAATGCAAATACTGTTCTGTACAGTGCCTGTATCGCATCTTAACGGTAGGCACTTCTGGGCTGCCTGTCCTCACCCCATCCCTCCTGTGGGGCTGCCACTTGCAGCTAAGAGGTGAAGATGCTGGGGCTGCCAGCCCAAGGCAGCCAAAGCCGGAAGAGTAGGAGCAACGCTGGGTTCTGTGCTGCTTTCAGCCTCCCCCACCCCCTTCCCTCCCCGGCCAGGAGGGGGAGACGCTGTTTTCACACATACCCTTCCCCAGCCAGGAGAAGGATGCACTATTGGAAGCTACCTGTGCTGAGGAGCGAAATCGGCTGCTGCTGGGCTTTGTTCAGAGTTACAGACAACCTCCATTCTTGAGGTGTCTGTAACTTTGAGGTTCTTCTGTACTTTCCCAGAGTGGGAGGATGGGTCTGGGGGTCCCTCCCTCTGCACTGAAATCATTTTTAACACTAGCTCTGCCAAATCTGAATGGAATTTCATGGGAGGAAGAAAAGGTACTTCTGTTGCCCCAGGGAATTCCCCCTGCTGAAATCAAAGGCCAGATGCAAAAAATGGAGACGAGAGGATTCTTGGGTATAGGGACTTTTCTACTGTATGTTTATAGCGTGCCTAAGCACAATGGTCCCCTAATCTGGTTGGGGTTTCTGGGTGCTACTGTAATTCAAATAAATAAAAATAATAATGGCAGCAATGCACTTTGACCTCGCACAGACAAAAGCTACAGATTAAGTATGGAGGCAAGTCACTTATCAACAGGATCTACATAATGCTTAGATAAAATTTAACAATTTGCAAGTTGGGGAGGCAGAAGTCACCTGAACCATCTGATTTCAGTTAACTGCTCATCATGGTAATTGTGCTCTCCTGACACACTTTTTATTAGACTTCAGGTTGAAAGGACAAATTATAGGTTTTACAAAATTATGAAGTTCACTGGAAAGTTTTCATGTGGGAAAAATCTTTAAGGTCCATTATAAAAGGGCTTTAATATACCACAGTGTTCAGAACCCTCCCCTCAGAGAGTTGCTTTTACTCCGCCTGCCATAACAGAACAGACTAGTCACTCCTTACACAAAAACAAAAAAAAAAGTTAAGTTTTGACAGAATTTATCATGCAAGATTTTTAGTTAGTGTATTATCAACGGCTCTGCTATGTATCTCTCATTGTAGCTCTCATTCGTGTTTTTCACATTTGTTGTTTTCAAATTATGCTGTTTCTTCCTCCTATGCGTGCTCCCTAGATACAGAGACAAGAGTCTTGAGGGCCATGGTTTGAGCCAAGCAGGCCTTCTGGGGAATTCCTGCACTCAAAGCCAGTTCTCCCTGTCCTCCATGCCACTTCTAGGGGAGCGGGTCCCTTGGGGCTGTACTGTGCAATATGGAGGAGGAGGAAGAAATGAACGATGGCTGGAAAGCTACTAACTGACAAAACATTTCTTTGTGGGAGTATAGTGATTAAAAGGTATCTTCTGATGTTATATTACTAACCTCCCTTCTTCTGGATGTCAGGGACCCAAGAGAGAAAACAGGAGGTGCTTCTCTGGAGGCTGCCTGAGTAAGCTCACAGCAAAGTAGATATATTTTACACATGCAGAACCCTTTAAAGGCAGACTTTTCAGCACCATCCCAACTACTACCTTTGCCTTTTAAAAAAACAAAAAACAAAAACAAACCCCCCGAGCTGGGGAACAAAACAAAGAAAAAGATCTGTATTCTGAAAGTTTACTTTTGACTAATATTTTTTAAAAATGTAATGTTAAAAATATTCCAATTGAAAGTATTGTAAAGCCTCTACAAAAAAAGAAACATTTAAAAACTTGTTAAATAATGTTTAATAATAATAATAGAGTGTTTAAATAATTTTTTTAACAGTTTAAGAATAAAAGTTTTATTACTGTTTAGATGAGCACTGAATTGTTAATAAATACAGGCGCAGGTGGCTGTTCTCAGGCCTACATGCAGCCAGTACAGAACAGGTAGAAACAGCCTGATGGGATAAAGCCAATGCAGTCTGAGCTGCCAGACCTGTCACTGAAGGGTAGACAGAAGCACTGGACAGATTACAGCAGGAGCGCTAACGGTACTCTTGAACTGCAGTGCTCTCACTTGCTGTCCACACTGGCTGTGACTTGCTGCAGGAAACAATGATGGCAAGACTTTTTCAAAACAAGTGTGACTGTGACAGCGATATGAATACCTATGCATGGTTGCAAGAAGTTGTGTTTAGGGCAAGGTGTTTTACAGGCATGCTAGAGGATTACAATACTGTTAGTAATACTCCAAATGCTCTAGGGTAAACAAGCTGTTTGACAGGTGAAGATGGTGTAGCAGCAGTAGTGACAAGGATTCCTGATGGTGAATTTAAAATGTGAGCACCTGGAAACAGGAAGTTAAGGTGGCACCCAGTGACCAAGCAACTCTCCATGGAACACCAGCAAGCATTCTGGGCACTGAGAAACCACTGCACTAAATCCCAGTATATTAGTGTGCATGGATGGGGACATGTTTGCTGATAGCTACTGCTATATTTGAGTTTGAAAAGTAGTTTCTAGCCAAGGAAATTTCAAACTTTTTTTTTTTTTTTTTTAAAGAGCACAGTTAATGGGGTGCGGTGCAGGGGTTAAAGATCAAAACTTGGCATGAATGGTCCTCTGTGAGGACCAATTTTTGTTTAACAAAGGAATGCCTTTTTATTTCAAGGAAATGCTTGAAATTTGTGAATATTTATTCACAGAATCCTAGAATATCAGGGTTGGAAGGGACCTCAGGAGGTCATCTAGTCCAACCCCCTGCTCAAAGCAGGACCAATTCCCAATTTTTGCCCCAAATGGCCCCCTCAAGGATTGAACTCACAACCCTGGGTTTAGCAGGCCAATGCTCAAACCACTGAGCTATCCCTCCCCCCACATTATTCAGACACAGCAACAAACAATTAAATCTACAAGCACATCTGCAACCATTTTTCTTGAAGGACTGCTAATACTAAGTTTTCATTTTTTTAAAATAGCCTAAATTTCTCCTCCCCCCCCCCATTGGAAAAACATAGCTTTCGCTCACAATGTATAATAATGTACTATTGCCCTGTTAATCCAGCATAGCAGTATGAATTAACTAACTTTATTTGGAAATGAAAAATTATTTCTCCATTTATGTGCATTTAAATTTGTAAGCTTTAATATATTGTATTAAAATATATGTTTGCATTTAACAAACACACACATTATTTAGCCAGCAATACAGCATACCTTAGTGTAAATTTCCCACCAGTCATGAAATAAAACTTTCTTCTCTGTTTCACACCACTCAAACTATAGTTTAGTTTTTGGTAGATCCTAAGCACAAATTTTCATCTTGTGCAAATCCGTTGATCCCAGCAAGGTGAAGTTTTTAGGATTCTTTTCCAAATACATATTTGGATACCTTGTAATTATATATTTTTATTATTCATATGCTTGCTTAAAACAGCACTGGAATAAAGAAAAAAGGTTCCAACTATCCACTTTCAGATTTTGTTTATACTTTGATGAATGACTAGAACATGTCAACTTCATTAAAAATAATCCATTAAAAACTCATCCATTTAACCCTCACCCATAACAAGTTAAATTTAACAACAAACATTTTGTCCAAACCATGGGAACAGCCACAGGCACTAGGATGGCTCCCCAGTTTGCCAAACCCTTCATGGGCCACCTTGAGGAAGAATTTCTGGACAAATGCACCACAAAGTTTATGACACATCTGAGATACATCAATGATATTTTCATCCTCTGAACAGAAAAACTCCCTCACAGATTTCCACCACAACTTCAACAACCACCACAAATCCATTAAACTCTCTGTAGAACGCTCCCACAGTAGCATCAACTTCCTGGATACCACCATCAGCTTCAAGAATGGAACCCTGTGACTACTATATAAAAGAAACCTACAGATCACCGCACCTATCTTCACAGATCCAGTAATCACACCAAAAATGTGTTATCGACGGCCAGGTGCTCAGATACCACAGAATATGCTCTGAAGAGGAAGTCCGGGATATACACTTAACACACTTAAAATTGCCTTCACCAAACAAGGACACTTCACCAGAGAAGTAAATCGCATCATGGAATAAGACACCCAAATACCTCAAGAGAATCTGCTTCAATATGGAAATAAATCCCCCTCCAACTGCACAACCCTAGCTGTCACTTTCCACCTCACACTGGAACCCAAATGGGGCATCAAACAATTACAACCCATATTCAATGGGGATCACATCCTGAAATAAATCTTTCCCTCTCTTCTGACCTTCAAACAACCCCAAAGCCCCTCTAAGCACATCAGAAGCAAGCTCCCCACAGATTAGGATACACCACCTCAAAGCGGTACCAGACCCTGCCAGAACAACAGATGCAAAACCTGTAGACAATCTCCCCTGCTATGATGATCAACACTTCCGACAACACACCTTTCAAGATCTATGGGTCCTACACATGCCTATCACAACATTTAGTATACCTCATCCAGTGCAATAAATTCCCCAACAACTATGTGGGTGAATCCAGACAATCCCTGCAATCTCAAATGAACTCTCACAGGAAAATGATGAGACAAAAACACCCTATTCACCTGTGGATGAACTTTTCACAAAATGATCACTCTATAACTGATCTCTCAATCGTCATCTTCAAAGAAAACTTGCACAAGACAAGTATGAGAATTTAAATTCATAACTTTGCTAGACACTGAAAATCATGAACTGAACAGAGGCACTGGATTTATGGTGTATTACACCAATTTATAACCCACTAACTCCTCCCGGCACCTTGTCTTTTCTCCCCCCATCCTTCCTTTCCCTCCTATGACTGGAGGGGTGTTTCCCTTGAATGGTCCTTTGAAATATGTGTTAACTACTTATGCTAAACAATCTGTTCACCTTGTATTTAGCTGTGACAGTTCCTTTTCCAGTCCAGAAGAAAAAAAGAGTGCTGTGGAAGCTTGAAAGCTTCCCTCTCTCCCAACAAAAGCTGTTCCAGTAACAGATATCACCTCACCCACCTTGTCTCTTTAGAAGCACTTTAAACACACAAGGGCAACATTAGAGCATTGTATAGAGAGTGGCAATATTTGTATCCATCAGTTTTTCCCCCTTTGTTGTAGCATTTTAGCCGATTAAATTCAAAGTCTCAGACAAAAATGAATTTGTAGAGACAAACCTAAAATGTTTAGAATAAAGAAATTTTCATTAAACCAAAATATAATAAACCATGTTGATCATCCTCAGCCAGTTTACCCTAAGAAGTCAATCTCTTTGTCAGAGGAAGCCAATGACACTGCATTCTGTTGACTGTGACCCCACAGTGGGAGGAGGGGCCTTTTAGATGTGGGTGGGCTTGTGCCCACCTGCCTCCCAGGATTTCCAATAAGACCCTAAAATGGCTAGGGAGTGTGGGGAGAGAAATTTTTGACACTGGCCAAATGTCAAATGGAGAAACAAGTCTGATCTGAGACAGATTATGGTATGTAACAGAAGAGACCAGACTTCATTTTTTCATGGAGGGGAGATAGCTCAGTGGTTTGAGCACTGGCCTGCTAAACCCAGGGTTGTGAGTTCAATCCTTCAGGGGGCCATTTAGGGATCGGGGGGAAAAATTGGGGATTGGTCCCGCTTTGAACAGGGGGTTAGAGTAGACAACCTCCTGAGGTCCCTTCCAACCCTGATATTCTATGATTCTTTTGTATGAAAATATTTCAATGCAATTATAATTCCATATTATTAAGATTATGCAGTGCTACCAGAATGCATGACTTTTACAAAAATCAAGACAGGTCTTTGGCTCAGAAAACTTATAATCTAAACAAAACATAAAACAGCAAGTCAAGACAGTCAGTGGTGAGAAGAAAAGTATTAATTCAAAAGGTGCAAAAATGTGGCTTGCAGTCAACCTTCTATTTCACCACATTCAGGATAAGGAGATGCATCTTACAAGTTCCAAAATTCAATGCACTACATACAGCCTGGAGTTGCTGAAGCACACTTCCCCATGACCCATTACCGATACGATGCACAATACACCAAAACCAGGCCTGGGTAACCTTGGTTTTGGCCAGAGAAGGAGTTTGAGTTTCTTTGTTCCTCAGAACCCATTCAAAAACCTCAAGATTTTTGGCCACACTGCGGCCAAGGGTGGTACACTTGCAGATACAACAACTGTGAAAGTGATGTTCAGTGGAAGAAAGGCAGAAAAATTAGATGGTTCTAGTTCAGAAAGAAAAGCCACAAAGCCAGCCCCACTACTTTCTGGATTTGCTTAGAAGTATGGGATTTTACCTAATGATAAAAATATTTTTGTTCACACAACAGAAGAACCTAGGTGAGTGGGCTAGAGCAGCCAAAAGGAAAATCTCAAGCTTTTAAATGTTCCATTTTCAGTCCCATTTTGAGTGTGCTTCACATCAGCAGCCAAAAAGGAGAAGCAGGCTGCTGAGAAATTCTTGTGCTAATCTAAATCCAAGTACCTCTTGTGGCCCGCTTTGAGTCCTTGTTCTGTTTCTCTTTTCTCCTATTATAAACAAATTACCAGAACACTTTCCTTAATAGCTAGCTCCCTTGGCTCTGCCAGTTTTTCCACTGGCTGGAAGAAACATAAAAATAGTTGTATAAAGAATGTATTTCAACACTTCAAAAAAAATACCAAAAACGTCATTGGATCTCTAATTTTACTCCTTATTACATAAAGATACAAGCAACAAAGAGTTCTGTGGCACCTTATAGACTAACAGACGTATTGGAGCATGAGCTTTCGTGGGTGAATACCCACTTCGTCGGATGCATGTAGTGGAAATTTCCAGAGGCAGATATAAATATGCAAACAAGAATCGGGCTAGGGATAACTAGGTTAGTTCAATCAGGGAGGATGAGGCCCTCTTCTAGTAGTGGAGGTGTGAACATACGAACGGACTTTACTAAAATAAGACAGGAGATCTACATTACATATTTCACCTCTCTACAATGGAAAAAGGGCTGTAAGCTGTCTAAAATCCTACCTGGACAACAATCCCTCACTTTCACAGGCCTTGGGAGGCAGGCCAGTCCTCCCCCACAGACAACCTGAAGCATATTTTCACCAGCAACTACACACCACACTGTAGTAACTCTAACTCAGGAACCAATCCATGCAATAAACCTTGATGCCAGCTCTGCCCACATATCTACACCAGCGACACCATCACAGGACCTAACCAGATCAGCCACACCACCACCGGTTCATTCACCTGCACGTCCACCAATGTAATATACGCCATCATGTGCCAGCAGTGCCCCTCTGCTATGTACATCGGCCAAACTGGACGGTCCCTTCGTAAAAGGATAAATGGACACAAATCAGATATTAGGAATGGCAATATACAAAAACCTGTATGAGAACACTTCAGTCTCTCTGGACACACAATAGCAGATTTAAAGGTAGCCATCCTGCAGCAAAAAAACTTCAGGACCACACTTCAAAGAGAAACTGCTGAGCTTCAGTTCATTTGCAAATTTGACACCATCAGCTCAGGGTTAAACAAAGACCGTGAATGGCTCGCCAACTACAAAAGCAGTTTCTCCTCCCTTGGTGTTCACACCTCCACTGCTAGAAGAGGGCCTCATCCTCCCTGATTGAACTAACCTCGTTATCCCTAGCCTGATTCTTGTTTGCATATTTATACCTGCCTCTGGAAATTTCCACTACATGCATCCGACGAAGTGGGTATTCACCCACGAAAGCTCATGCTCCAATACATCTGTTAGTCTATAAGGTGCCATAGGACTCTTTGCCACTTTTACAGATCCAGACTAACACGGCTACCTCTCTGAAGCATAAAGATACAAATACAATATGGGGCTGTACATATAATCTTGGTGCATTCTTTTATGCAATATATGTTTAAATCTATATGCAAATTATGCTCTGCCCTCAGTGATGAGAAAAGCTAGCTTTCATTTATTTTAGGGTTTTCGATAGTGTCCATCACTGTAGTTTATGAACACTTCCTAGGGGAGTTATGCTGCATGGCAAGGTCCTTAATGGACTTCATGGGTAAAATCCTGGATCCACTGAAGTAAATGAGAGTTTCTGCCACTGACTTCAAAAAGCTAGGCTTGCACCAGAGGAAATTTCTGCTGTTTTCCCTTCCCTGATCGGAAGCTCTGCTTGGGACATGTAGGTATTGAGAGAGAGTTATTTTGTTTTGACTTTTCTTCTGTCCAATGAGCGGACTATGGTGGGACATCTTTTCTTACGGCACATCTTCCCTAGCAACATTAAGGCGCTCGCCATGGCAGAGCTTTAAGGTGGCTCTGTAGTCGCAGCACCGCCACGAGGGGCTCCCAGAGCTGGTGTACTGTCTACACTGGCACTTTACAGAGCTGAAACTTGCAGCGCTCAGGGGGGTGTTTTTTCACACCCCCGAGCAAGAAAGTTGCAACGCTGTAAAGTGCCAGTGTAGACAAACCCTTAGAGAAGAGGGGTTTTGCAGCAAACTTTGATCCTGGTCAAATTCTAAATTCGTCTGATCTTCTCTGCAAGTCTGTTCCACAGGTGACACTCTCGATTTTTGATTGAGAACTATTTACCTCTGATGCTCATAGGCTTTGTCCAAGGATGAAAGTGCATTAGAGGAGCACACGTCATCAAGAAGTCATCAACATGAGTCTAGCAAAAAAACAACAGGCCAGACAAATGTCATTGGGCACTGTATCAGGGTTACCAAAGATATAAAATAATGAGGGGTAAATGATATCAGCTGACATAATTTTCTAGGTTTCAGTAAAGCATTTTCCCAAGTATCAAACCAGAAGCTTCCATACAACATAGAGGAATAGGGACTTAAGAATTTGTAGGTAAAGTGCCAAATGCTTTAGTGTAAATAGAATAAAATCCTCCTTGTTGGATTTATGAGGAGGAGTTTCCCACAAGAGTCACTGGTAGCACTAACTTTATTTCATTTATACAAAAGTGATGTGGAAGAAAGGACAATCTGCACGGTCTCAACATTTACAAGTGACACAAGGACAGGAAGGATTGTGAATTCTAAAGAAGAGGTGAGTAATTTATGAAAGTTTTGATAAGGAACGACAATGATCAAAGGATCAGCATGTAGAATTCAATTTCGGAAAACCTAAAGGGAGAACCAAGGCTAAGGCAAAATATACTTTGGATAGAAATTTGCTTAAACTAACACAGGAAGAAAATGATCTACCAACAGGAGAATAGAAGCATGAGCTCGGTATTAGACAGAAGCAAACAAAAAAAACCCTCAAAGAAAAATGAACCAACAGAGGCTACTAGGATGTATTTGTTTTGTTATTTCTTTCTTTAGATTTATACTGATACCCAAAAAGAGCACACATTCCAGGTTCTACGTACCCTTAATCTTTTAAAACATACTGTTAAATAGACTCCCCAAATTACTCCAAAAATACAATACTCTGGCAGACAACAGCAAAATATAGGAGCATTATAACCCATCATTTCTTGATTCTTCAGGAGAAGGTGGAATTTCACAAGTAGTGAAATAGTGATCAATGTAGTGATCAATGGCTCCATGTCTTGTTGGCAGCCGGTATCAAGTGGAGTGCCCCACGGGTCGGTCCTGGGGCCGGTTTTGTTCAATATCTTCATAAATGATCTGGAGGATGGTGTGGATTGCACCCTCAGCAAGTTTGCAGATGACACTAAACTGGGAGGAGAGGTAGATATGCTGGAGGGTAGGGATAGGATACAGAGGGACCTAGACAAATTAGAGGATTGGGCCAAAAGAAATCTGATGAGGTTCAACAAGGACAAGTGCAGAGTCTTGCACTTAGGATGGAAGAATCCCATGCACTGCTACAGACTAGGGACCAAATGGCTAGGCAGCAGTTCTGCAGAAAAGGACCTAGGGGTTACAGTGGACAAGAAGCTGGATATGAGTCAGCAGTGTGCCCTTGTTGCCAAGAAGGCCAATGGCATTTTGGGATGTATAAGTAGGGGCATTGCCAGCAGATCGAGGGACATGATCGTTCCCCTCTATTCGACATTGGTGAGGCTTCATCTGGAGTACTGTGTCCAGTTTTGGGCCCCACACTACAAGAAGGATGTGGAAAAATTGGAAAACGTCCAGCGGAGGGCAACAAAAATGATTAGGGGACTGGAACACATGACTTATGAGGAGAGGCTGAGGGAACTGGGGATGTTTAGTCTGCAGAAGAGAAGAATGAGGGGGGATTTGATAGCTGCTTTCAACTACCTGAAAGGGGGTTCCAAAGAGGATGGCTCTAGACTGTTCCCAGTGGTAGCAGATGACAGAACAAGGAGTAATGGTCTCAAGTTGCAGTGAGGGAGATTTAGGTTGGATATTAGGAAAAACTTTTTCACTAGGAGGGTGGTGAAACACTGGAATGCGTTACCAAGGGAGGTGGTGGAATCTCCTTCCTTAGAAGTTTTTAAGCTCAGGCTTGACAAAGCCCTGGCTGGGATGATTTAGTTGGGGATCGGTCCTGCTTTGAGCAGGGGGTTGGACTAGATGACCTCCTGAGGTCCGTTCCAACTCTGATATTCTGTGATTCTATGATAAGTGATTGCCATGTTATTGCTAGCTGGAAAAAGGAAAGGTTAGACAGATGCTAGAGTCAAGAGCAGGGGTGGGCAATAGCCACTACACGAACTTTGGTAAGTCGTCACGGGCCACACATTTCTACTATATTAATGGAGGGGGTGTGGGGTCTGGGAGGGCGTTTGGGTGCAGGAGGGAATTCTGGGCTGGTGCAGAGTGTTGTGCTGTGGGACGGGGTGTGAGGTGCAGGCTCTGGCCAGGAGGCGCTTACCACAGGCCGCTCCCAACCGGTGGCGCAGCAGGGCTCAGGCAGGCTGCCTGCATGCTGCGGCCCCAAGCCGCTCCCAGAAGTGGCTGTGGCCGGCTGCTGCTGGCATGTCTCTGTGCGCCCCTTGGGTGGAAGGGGGCAGCAGGTCTCCATGCACAGCCTGCACCCACAAGCACCGTCCCTGCAGCTCCCATTGGCTGGCTGGAGAACCCACCGGGAAAAATTAGTGGGTGTGGAGCATCCACTGGCTCCAAGCTCCCCCTCTGCCCCCTTCCCCAGCACCTCTCACACGCCGGCCCCATGCTTCCCAACTTCTCCTCCATCCCAGCACTTCCAGAACGCCGCGAACAGCTGATTCATGGCATTCAAGCTCCAGGACGGAGGGGGAGGACCTGAGGCTGGTGGCTGGGACTGGCATCGGAGTCCCCAGGTGGGGGGCCAGAGGTCAGAAATCTGAGTGGCAGCGGGGCCCACAGGCAGGTGGCCATGCTGGGCGCAAAGCCTGGGGGTGCTGCAGCACCCCCTGCTCCCCTACTCCCCGGACCTATGCGGACCCACTGGCACTCTCCATTGACCTCCCGTGATTCGGCAAATTCTCTGGTTCAGCGTCAGTCAGGTCCCAAGGGTGCCAGACTAGAGAGGTTCAACTTGTATTAATCTCAGCTGTAAAGTATCACTAGCATAGTTTTCTGCATTAAAAAATGTAAAATGTTTGCACATCAAAGAAAAGGCACATATGCCAAGAAATACCAGTGGGAGTTCAGAATTAAAGATATCCGAATGCGTAATAGAGGACCCTGGTATATGAGGAAAGGGGAAAATGGGAGAGCACACCAACCCCCTGGCATGTGAGGAGGGGTGAAAGTGGGTGCACAGAACCCCTGGAATGGGGGGAAGGGGAAGGATGAGGGACACAAAGGGAGAGAGTTTCAGGGAGGCCCTTAAACAGAGGGGAGTGGGAGGGTGGAAAGTTTGTGGGGTGCACGCAATAAGCTTGAATTACAGAAGCTGAAAACCATGGACCCCTAGTTTAAATATAAATAAAAAGAAGTTCTGGATGCAACATTCCTTCTTGCAATACCTATATTTAAAACTCAATGTTTCCAGCAACTTGGCTGCTATCACGAGTTAAACTCCTAATGTACCTTTCTTGGCCTCTAAGTGAGTACACATATATTCACATTTCTATTCCGATAGTTTGATTGTCAGATACTTGTAATAAATGCTACTGGTAAACTGATTCAGTAGTATTCACTTACTGGAATTCTAAACTGATGGATTTAGTACCTGTTTTTTCCTTGTTTATAACATGTTTACTTGCTTACTAAATATTAATGCAATGGTTTTGCTACATATAAACACTGGCACATGCATATTATTGTAACACACACACGCACACACAGGTTCCAACATTTTCCACTGCATGCATCTAATGAAGTGGGCTTTAGCCCATGAAAGCTTATGCTCAAATAAATTTGTTAGTCTCTAAGGTGCCACAAGTACTCCTCGTTCTTTCTGCTGATAAGATTAACACGGCTACCACTCTGAAACATTTAAACAAAGTTCTCATAGATTTGGTACATGTCTGCTGGTGAACATTACGTTAAATTTAATACGTGCAGTGGTAAGATAAGCGGGTTGTTAGCACGTCATCAGCATTGAGGCAACACTCTTCAGGGGAACCTTAGAGATTAACCAATTTATTTGAGCATAAGCTTTCGTGAGCTACAGCTCACTTCATCGATGAAGTGAGCTGTAGCTCACGAAAGCTTATGCTCAAATAAATTGGTTAATCTCTAAGGTGCCACAAGTACTCCTTTTCTTTTTGCGAATACAGACTAACACGGCTGTTACTCTGAAACTCTTCGGGGGTAACTCTCACCAGGAGATGGGAGTATGTGCAGAATCTCTCTCTGGGAGGTAGGGGAAAGTGGGGAATCTTCCCCCTCTGCTCCCTTCAGGAGATGGGAGACATGTTCCCTCTGCTTTCTCCACTGTGGGAATCTCCCTCCCGGTGGGTCTAAAGAATAGGGTAGTGGTTTTCAACCTTTCTACCTCAACCCTGTTTGCAGACCCCTAATAAATTTCAAATGGAGGTGTGGACCCCTTTGAAAATCTTAAGTCTGCAGACCTCCAGGGGTTCACAGACCACAGGTTGAAAATCACTGGAATAGGGGTTTGTGGGGTAACCTCCTGCCTTAAGGGGGGGAATACCCCTTCCTCCTGTCTCTCATGTCTGGGGCCTTACCAAATTCACAGCTGTGAAAAACGTGTCATGGACTGTGAAATAAGCCCTCCCCCTGGAAAGCTAGCTGTGGGAAGGGAGAGGGAGGGTCAGGGCTGGAGGCGCCTCAGCCAGGGGCTCCTACCATTCCCCAGGCTCTAGCTGCTAGTCCCCACGCTGGGGAGGGACAGGACTTGCTCTTCCCCTGCACAGCTGCTCTTGCAGGGAGATCAGACCCACCTCCACCTCCAGGAACCTCCTGCGGCTGCAGGAGCGAGGGTGGCAATCCTGCAACCCTCCGACAACAGCTTTGAGACACCCCCACCGCCACAACTCCCTTTTGGGTTGGAACCCCCATGGTTACAACACTGAAATTTAAGATGTAAACATCTGAAAACTTGAAATTGACTAATTTTCAAATCCTATGGCCATGAAATTGACCAGAATTGACCCTGAATTTGGTAGGGCCCTCCTCACCTCCCTGTCTGACAGCAATGTAGGTTACTCTGAATTCAATTGACGCTAACAACATATGACTATCATTACTTATTATTTGTATTACAGTAGTGTCTAGAGGCCCCAACCAAGATTAGGGCACCATTGTGCCATACTCTGTATGAACATGCAGCAAGGGAAAGTCCCTGCCTCAAAGTGATTACATTCTAAATAGACGAGAGAGAGAAGAAAGCAGACTAGAGGTACAGAGAGGTGAAGTGACTTGCCCAAGGCCACATTACACCTTTATATTTACATGAACTCATTCTAAACTCTCAAATTCAAGGGCCCATTTAAAAACCCTACTATAATACTATTACCAGTTTAAAATAGTTTGTTAGGAAATACTGGTGAAGTTTTTACAAAAGTCCATTTTTTCTCTCTCTCTCTCTTTTTTTTTTAAGCTAAACAACCACATAAAAAAAGGATACCCATCTCAATAACGAGCCTTTAAAAAAATGAAATGACACAGACCACACACACACACTGACAACTAAAATCTCCTTCTGTTTAATGAATAGAAAATAGTTTTATATATGACTATTAACAGCTAACTGGTATCACTTTTTTTCCCTGCTTATTAGCTCCAGACCAGTACATTAAAAAGTTCATTGGTCCTGAAAACATTTCTGCCAAAATTATTCAAATCCTAGCAAGTCATAGGATAGTAAATCTTAAAAACCAGTTGTCATAAATATAAAGGGAAGGGTAACCACCTTTCTGTATACAGTGCTATAAAATCCCTCCTGGCCAGAGGCAACATCCTGTTACCTGTAAAGAGTTAAGAAGCTCAGCTAACCTGGCTGGCACCTGACCCAAAGGACCAATAAAGGGACAAGATACTTTCAAATCTGGGGGGGGGCTTTTGTTTGTGCTCTTTGTTTATGTGGTTGTTCTCTCTTGGGACTGAGAGAGGCCAGACAGAAATCCATCTACTCCAACCCATCCTAATCCAAGTCTCCAATATTGCAACCAGTATAGGTAAGCCAGGCAAGGCAGATTAGTTTATCTTTTGTTTTATGTGAATTTTCCCTGTGTTAAGAGGGGAGGTTTATTCCCGTGTTCTGTAACTTTAAGGTTTTGACCAGAGGGGGATCCTCTCTGTTTTGAATCTGAATACCCTGTAAAGTATTTTCCATCCTGATTTTACACAGATGATTTTTATCTATCTTTTTTTTTTTTTTTTTTTTTCCTTTTTTATAAAATCCTTCTTTTAAGAACCTGACTGATTTTTCAATTGTTCCAAGATCCAGTGGTTTGGGTCTTTGATGATTTTGTAACCAATTGGTTAGGATATTATTCTCAAGCCTCCCCAGGAAAGGGGATGTGTAGGGCTAGGGGAGAAGCCATCTCCAAGTGGTCTCTTTCCCTGTTCTTTGTTTAAAACGCTTGGTGGTGGCAGCATACTGTTCAAGGACAAGGCAAAGTCTGTACCTTGGGGAATTTTTTAACCCAAGCTGATAAGAATAAGCTTAGGGGGTCTTTCATGTGGGTCCCCACATCTGTACCCTAGAGTTCAGAGTGGGGAAGGAACCCTGACACCAGTTAATTAGGACTACCTGCTTGCTCTCTCCCTCCCCAACCAAGTCTAACATTCGTTTAGCAGTCAATATTCCCCAAACTGCTTAAACTGACAATGTTCCTTTAAGTCCCGTTTGGTCCCTCATGTCCAGAGATATTGGACGTGCGCATTTACAATAAGGCTTTTTTTTTTTTTAAATACACTGCCAGAATGGTGTAAAGGGGCTTTAGCATAAAGAAGAGTCAGGCGGATAGCAACCAAGAGGATGGAAGATATGGGGTAAACAGGAGGATCTTTGAGACTCCAAAAGGGATGCAAGTGAAGTATTCCTTCTTGTCTGCCTCTCCTCCAAACAAATGGGGAGGGATAGCTCAGTGGTTTGAGCATTGGCCCACTAAACCCAGGGTTGTGAGTTCAATCCTTGAGGGGGCCATTTAGGGATCTGGGGCAAAAATTGGGGATTGGTCCTGCTTTGAGCAGGGGGTTGGACTAGATGACCTCCTGAGGTCCCTTCCAACTCGGATATTCTATGATTCTATGATGAAATTCATTATTCACAGATCTATGCTGATGACACAGGGAGTGTTGGTAAACTAGTTAACATGACTGCGTATAGCCAGAACAATGTAGTAATTAAAGCACCTTTTAAATAGTAATGTATCAGTACAGATTTTTTCTACCTCCTTTAAAAAAAAAACAAACAAAACATTTTCTATTCCCCTGATAAAGTTTACAAGGGTGTTTCCAGTGGGGAGGCAGGGTTGTGTGTAATGGGCAAGTCTGAGAACAAAGCAACAAGGAGGCTTAGGATTTGGCAAGTCTACACTAAGCTACGTTGACATACAGTCGCCACAGTAATTAAATCACTTTTGCATGTCCACACTACACTCCTTGTGTCAGCAGTGCGCATCTTCACCAGGAGTGTCAGTGTGGGGCATTGTGGGACGGCTTCTGAAAGGCAGTAACAGTCAATGTAAGTAATGCAGTGTCTAATTACATCAACCTAAGCACTACACTTCTCTTGGAGGTGAAGTGGGTGAGTTACATTGGTGGGAACTACATTTTAGTGTAGATGCTTACAGAGTTAGGTCGATGTAAGCTGCCTTACGTCGACCTAACTCTACAGTGTAGACCTGGCTGTTAGGATATAGATAGATATTCAGGCTTGTCTGTAAAGGCCTATACTCTAAGAATTTAGGTGTATTCTTATCACTTGGCTAGTTATAGAGGTATAAAAGAAAGAAAGAATCAAAATCACTGTCTGCTGGCGTAAGGGCCTTCTTTTACTGTGACAGTCTGAGGCCCTGTTCTTAGGCTAAGATCTCTGGTTAAGCAGCAGAGGCAGCCATAAGCTGAGAAGCATAGGGTCACATCCTCACATTCCAAACTAGTCACATTGAAATAAGGCAATCACCTCCAGAGAAAAGGAAGAGCCTAGAGGATGTAAAAGGAAGTTTAGTTTGATAGTTTTCTGTTAGGTAATAACTCACTTATCAATAGACACAGCTGGGAAACCCTTATGTCTTTATAGATGTAGTTGTGAAATCCTCACTTCTGTATTGTTTTGTCATTATAGTTCCCACTTTGCTATTGTTTATTTGCATGGTCTCTGGTTCTGTGATTGTTTCTGTCTGCTGTATAATTAATTTTGCTTGGTGTAAACTAATTAAGGTGGTGGGATATAATTGGTTAAATAATCATTTTATAATATGTTAGGGTTGGTTAGTTAAATTTCAGTAAAATGAGAGGTTAAGGTATAGCTAAGCAGAACTCAAGTTTTACTATATAGTCTGCAGTCAATCAGGAAATAAGGGCGGGGAATGGGAACAGGAAATGGGGGCGGGGAAATTGGAATCATGTTTTGCTAAGGGGGGGAAATGGGAACAGGGACACAGGTAAGGCTCTGTGATGTCAGAGCTGGGAAGGGGGACACTAAGGAAGGAAACTGGAATCATGCTTGCTGGCAGTTCACCCCAATAAACATCGAATTGTTTGCACCTTTGGACTTCGGGTATTGTTGCTCTCTGTTCATGCGAGAAGGACTAGGGAAGTAAGCAGGTGAAGGAATAAGCCCCCTAACACTGGCTTTTGCCTTCCTCTATACTCCCCTTCTTTCCTAAGGATACTGGTGCCTGCTGCTTCTTCAGTTTCTGCTTTGTCACCACTGTTACTGGTAAACATCCTTATGTAGGGCCTGGGGAAGAGCATACATGCCAGCTCCCATCAGAGCAGTGCATGAGAATATTTCACAACACCAGTGCATGAGATAGGTAATGCAACAGGCTAAACTAAGTGTTGGCAGACTAACAAAATCAATTGTTGACAGTGTCCCTTCGAACTAGACACCCTTCAGAATCCATTAATACCACTCATTTATCAGTAAGAATTGCTGAACACCTCAGAACACTCCCTGAAACCTTCAGCCTGAGCACAAAGTCTCCTCAATACTTTGTAACTCTTATCAAATGGGTAGCAAGAGACCAGACAACACCACTAAATCTCTCATCCACATCCTCATAATTTCAGGCCCTGACTATCACAACCTCCTGCTTTATGGCCTCAACTACTGTAACTTTGCTCCCCCAAAGTCTATTTAAAATAATGCTGCTAAAACGTCTCCTTATTCTAATCACATCACCTCCTTCATCTGGCTACCCAAGTCCACTGGCTCCCCCTTAACCTCTACATCAAATGTAAGTTTCTTGTCTTTACCTTTAAGACCCTTCACAATTTAGCCCCACCCTTCCTAGCTGATCTAGTAACTCATGCTGATGTGGACACCCGCCTTCACTCTGCCAGCATTCCCAGCCTTTACTGCCCACCAGGCAGCTTCTCCCTTAAACACCTCTCTGCTTTCTTTCGCTCTGTCCAACATGCATGGAAAGAGCTCCTCAATAAAATCCATACAGTCTCTTCCCTTATTCTCCTTCAGATCCCTTATTAAGGCTCACTTCTGTCAGGACTGCTACAAAGCCCTGCCTGATAGTTACAGCCTAGGCAGATTTCCAAGAGCTACATACATGTAGCTAACAAAGCTGTGGAAATTTTTCATCACATTCATTTGTATGTTTTAACCCATCTGTTTTGGTCTTCAGACTGTAAACCCTCCAGGGTAGGGATTACATCTTTTTTATGTTTGTACCGCACCCAGCACAATGGGGTCTAAATCCTGATTAAGGCCTTTGGGTGCTACCTCTATATAAATATTTACAACAAGACTAGCAAATTAACCGGTGTTTCTCAAACAGCTGCAGAGAGAGCGCTAACATTATGCCATCCCTGTGGTATAATTTCCTTAGTTAACTGCAACTATAGGGCAAAGAGCAACATTGTATTTTGGCAGATAATATACAAATGGCTGCTACTGTGTTTTATTTCTATTAGAGAGTGGTAGAGTTATCAAAACAAAAGAGCCACTAGACATTTGAAATACAGAGGAATTTCCTTTCAGATGATTTTTAAAAGGTAGAAAATGCAGTCTTATTTTTATAAACATGTAAATGTCTGTTTCATGGTGTCATATTAAAGCAAGAGATTATTTTCCTGCTTATAAACAGACAAATTTTCTGCATAACTACATGCACTCACTTCTAGAAGAGAAATGACAAGAGGACTCTACTGATACTGTATGTCTCTTTACCTGTTTCCACAGTGTTTTCTGTTTCTGCTGCCTCCAACCCATCCATGCTGTCTTCATCCTCCACTGCAGTTTTTCCTCTACTCCGAGGCCTACAAAGGTAAGAAGGGCACATTGTTCACAGCCAAATCGTTTCAATTTAAATATATCTAGGATCAAAATCATTTTATGTTGACTGAGTCATTATCATCACTAACTTATCTGGAATTTAAGTCCAGCAATTATTTATGAAATTAGTTGACAGTCCTACCTACACTTTTTTGTTCTGATGGACAGAGTATTATACCACTAAAGGTTAACATGGTACCCCTTTAATCAGCTGCCAGCCCATAAGATTTTGCAATTACTATTAACAGAATCATTCAGTAATTCACCTCTTTTGAATATGCCAGTGGCCTACAGTCTGACTACAAGAGAAAAATGTTGTGTTAGATCTCCACATTTTTCATTATGCAGAAGGCAATTATAACGATCTTACTTTAGAATGTGGTCCAAAACTTGTGCATTAACAAATCTTACACACTATACACAGACATATATCCATATAAAGCAGGCCAGAAAATAAATTCCAGTGAATATGACCATATCATTGGAAAGAACAAACTGAACAAAAAACAAAAAAAAGAAATTTTGCTGGTGGAACAACAGTGCTAAAAATGATGTTAGTTGACAAATTACTTTTAAAATTAAATACGGGAGCGGATCAGAAATTCTCAGATGCAACAATATTTTACTGATAGAAAATGCCAATTCAAAATTGAAATGTTCCATGGAGCGCTGACAGAAAGCAGGAAGTTTTTCACTGGGAACCCATCTAGTTTCCTGTCAGTTTACCTGCCCGGCTCCTCAGGAGCCAGCTTGGTGGGATGATAGGAAGCCAAGAGCCTGTAAGCCCTGGGAGCCCCAGATTCCAGGTTCTTCAGCAGCTCACCTGCTGAGTTTCTGCATTGTGAGGCTGCTAGGACTTCCTGGCAGGCAGACTATCCCCAAGTCAGGGACCTCACAGCTTCCAGGGCTCACAGCTCTAGGACAGCCCATTAGGCAGACTGTCCCAGAGGACCAGGACTTTCCATTTCACTGAGAATTTTGAAATTTTTAGTTTTCATTCCAAACTGGAACGAAACCAAATTTCTCAGTATCGAAAGCCTCTATGAAAAGGACTTACCCTTCTCCACACAGCTCTATTAAATATAAAAGAATCACATTAAAATAATTTCTCTGTACTAGATCAACTGAGCAGTCCAAAGGAAATGTTCCATCCTGCACCACCTCAGATGCTCAGGAACTAAGACAACAGGTGCAGAATTTGAACAGAATTATTTTGGTCCATGCTCTGTTGAGTGTACTGCTGAAGCAGAGCATTCCATACCAGAGTAGTAAATGTCTCATAGTAAGGAGATCTCTCTGGTCACATTAGAAAAGTGATGGCCACATGGAGGAGTAGAGGGATTAAAATGGAGATCAAAACAGTCTGAAATCCACAGCATCTTTCATTCTCACTCAGGGGATGCAATATTGCTGTGCCAGACACAATGAAAAGCAAAGGAGTTTTAAAAAGCAGTCTTTACTTTTGAGTTTCTTGGCTTTTGTTTGGGTCCCAATAGGAAGGGGGAAGTCCAAAATCCACACATGGCAGAACCACTACTTCAATAAAAATAAGTAAGTCACCCTTATTACCCAAAATGTTAGCTATTATGATAATAACGCCCAAAGGACTCTATAAATTAACCTCCCAGGAAGCAGCAAGTCTGTGAAACTGGATTGGGTCAGTAATTGCATTCCCTGAGAAGCTATTGACATAAATGTAGATATTTGATAAAGGCATAGGGGAAAAGAAGGTTGTTTTTATGGGCTCTCCATCTGTATGGTGCATCTTTGGATTTTTTCCTCCTCCTCAAATTATTAGTCCCAAATTTAGATTATCTTTGGAGAGCTGTCTATAGAATGGAGGTTTTGGTCACCACTTTCATGTTATTTAAATGATTTTCCAGATTTTTTTTTTTTTAAAGAAAAATAAACAAGATGTAGCCTTAATACATTATTGGGAGGGGAATACAACTGTTGACACATTTCTCACCTACACACCTGCTGCATAACATAGTTCAATTCTAAATCTGACAAAAACTACTCAACCAACTCCATCAACAACATTAACCGGAATTATGTTACTTTAAAAAGGGAACAGGGGGAGTAACTTTTCCAAATTAGGGTCCTTGTGATATCACATTTTTTCAGCCCTACCCTTAACTGAACAGATGGCAACCCTGGAATACAGCTGAATGCAGCTTCTCCTGCCGCAAGCCAGTTTTTCCACGTGGCCCAGAGACGACATGGATATGTAGCGGAGGAAGAAAGATAGCCTTGTGGGAGTAGAGAGAAGACTGCATCCTCTTTAGCCGTTTGCCCCTCAGCCCTCTGCAGGTCTCCATTACAGTTTTCTAAAGGTACATCTACACTGCAATTAAAATCCCGTGGCTGACCAGGGCCAGCTGACATGGGCTGTGGGTCTGTTTAATAGCAGCGTAGACATTCCAGCTCCGGCTGGAGCCCAGGCTCTAGGATCTTGCAAGTTGGAAGAGTCCCAGAGTTCAGCATGCAGCCTGAGCCCAAATATCTATACTGCAATTAAACATCCCCACAGCCTGAGCCCAAGTCAGCTGGTATGGGCCACCTGCGGGTTTTTAATTGCAATGTAGACATACCGACTGTCGAGGAGCTTAGCCTTGCCATAGATGGCCTCCGCATTGGAAAGGCCCCCAGAAAAGACTGCATACCTTCTGAGGTCATAAAATTCAGAAAACCTATTCTACTGCAACATCTTCATGAGTTGCTCTGCCTGTGCTGAAAAGAAGGCAAAAGAAGGCACAAGAAATGAGAGATGCAGACATCATCGCTCTCTATAAAAACAAGGGTGACAGGAACGACTGTAACAACTATCGCGATATTTCCCTTCTTAGTATTATGGGAACAGCCATTGCTCAAGTTGTCCTGAATAGACTTCAGACCCTTGCAGACAGAATCTATCCTGAATCACAGTGCGGCTTCAGAGCTGAAAGGTCTACCATCAACATGATCTCACTGAGACAACAAAAAAGTCCCCTATACATAGCCTTCATCGCTCTCACAAAGGCTTTTGACTTTGTCAGTAGAAGTGAACTATGCGTGCTTCTAGAAAAGTTAGATGTCTCCCCTCCCCCAAGCTCTTAAGCATGATTTGATCCTTCCATGAACACATGTACAGCACAGTCCAATACGACGGCTCAGTGTCTCAGGCTTTTCAGATTCATAGCGGAGTTAAGCAAGGTTGTGTATTTGCCCCAACTCTGTTTGGGATCTTCTTCTCCCCGCTACTGAAACAAGCTTTTGGGTCCTCAACTGAGGTGATCTACTTTCACACAAGATCTGTTAGAAAGCTGTTCAATCTTGCAAGACTCAGACCTAAAACCAAGACTCTGGAGTCCTTTATCCAACACCTCCTCTTTGTTGATGATGCAACAGTGACAACCCACACAGGTGGTCATCTTCAAAGACTAATGGACAGTTTTTCCAAAGCCTGCCAAGACTTCGGGCTTATCATACGCCTAAAAAAGACTAACAATGTGCCAAAGAGTTGAGGAAGCACCCTCCATCAAGATCAATGACTATGAACTTGAAGAGGTGAACGAGTTCACATACCTGGGGTCCACTATCACAGTCAACCTTTCACGTGAAACAGAACTCAACAACTGCACTGGAAAACCCACCTCAATGTCCAGACTGAACAAGAGGGTATGAAAAAAAAAAAAATTAAAGAACACACAAAGATCTGTGTGTATCATCATGTGTTATCAGCACACTTTTATATGGAGCGAGACATGAACCTTATATTCTCATCAGGAAAGGAGGCGCAACAGCTCTCATATGTGTTGTCTTCGTCGAACCTTTGGAATCTCCTGGACAGACAGAGTCAACAACACGGATGTGCTCAAACAAGTCAGCTTATCAACGTGCAAACACTCCTCAAACAGAGACACCTCCGCTGGCTTGAGCATATGTGCCAAATAAATGATGGGCACAACCCAAAGGACATCCTCTACAGTGTACTGGCATCTGGAAAAAGACCCAAAGGACGCCCAAAATTGCGTTTCAAGGATGCGTGCAAGTAAGACCTCAAAGAAATGGACATGGATGTGGACAAATGGGAAGATCACACTCAAGACTGCAGCCTTTGGAAATAAGAGCTCAACAAAGGTCTCCAGAGTTATGAGAGGAAGCCATCCAGCTTAGCGGAGGAGAAAAGAGCTTGCAGAAGGCAGAGCCCAAAGGGTTGAATCACCACCTTTAAATGTGACAAATGCAACTGAGATTGTCTCTCTCTCGAGCAGGTCTCTTCAACCACATTTGCAGCTGCCATAAAATCAACTGAATAAATTCTTTACCTCTCAGGGGCAAATACCCATGGTCTCTCGAGACTGAAGGATGCCTACTTCTAGACATACCCAAAGTGGATTTACTCCCCTCCATGCAGCAGAGCAGGGAGGAAGCATAGTTATTTGGATAGAACACATTTGCCAGCATTGTCCCCACCCTATTCCTCCCCCTCCCCAAGAAAAAAAAAGCTAAACAAGTAAACTGTTGATTGATGGACTCAATCATTAGAATATTAAAGAAGTGTGGAGAAGAACAAAAACATATGTTTTAATGTTATGTTCTTTGCAGTTCTTTACCATGTACATAACAGACACTTTAAACTCCCCATGCTCACATTCAACAAACAGGCTAGAGGCATTGCACATATACATAACATGTGATGTGTTTCTAGCTGAAATCACTGAATGTGATGTATAAAACAGCAATGCTTAAAGTACTCAAAAGCAACCACATACCAATGGTAATATCTCTAGCTACTACCCAAATTACTTTTCTACCGACCTCCTAGCAATAAAACACTTCAAGTCATAGCTCTGGGCAGCAAAAGAAAACAGTTGCTTCCAGCTTTTCAAAATAAATGATTAGTTCAAAAATTTTCTCCCCACATAACTATTCTCCACACCCCCACTCTGTATGGAATAGCTCAGCGACTAATTGAAAATATTCCCTGTGTTTATTTCAAAAGCTATATAAAATTTTACATCTTAGGTTATAGGTATTACATGAATATACAAAACACTAAAAACGCATCCTATACATTTGTAAAGGCTTTATTTCCACAGCAGTGTTCACTTTTTAAACGCTGCCACCACATCTTAGCAACTTATTAACATTAGGAAAATCACAGGTTTGGACTAATTAAACATAATTGCTTCTTTTCAGTGGAAAACGTACCCACATCTGGTGTTTTCATGCAGTTCTCCCCTCTGCACATATACTACAAAAGGCCTTCCAAACACGGTTCAGGTTTAAAATAAATTGATCAGAGTGAAGAAACAAAAAGTGAAATGAAGAGTCAGGGTATATTTGTAGCTTACTTTAGTTAGGTTTCAGCACCTAACAATATCAGAAGAGATTTTATAATACTGTATTGTAATCTAAAAAGATATAAAATGTCTATGCCAGGTTCTAAAGAAAGAACTAAAAAAACCCACACAAATAAAAACTTGCAACAATTTAGTGTTTCAAAGAAAATACAAGAGAAAATCGCAATAGTAACATCTACATAGACAACTCAATGGTTAAAAGTCTATATAAATACAAAGTGTAAAACTGATGTTTACTTTTCATTAAGTAATTTTCGTACAAGGTTTGATTATCTTGTTACACAAGTGTTTGATTGGTTTGCAGAACATTCACTCAAGTTCTGAACCTATTACTGTAAGTTTTCCTTTTGATTATTCAGTTATACTTTTAATAAAGTTAATATTTCAGGACTTCATGCACCACTTCAGAATATTAAGAAATGCATAATAGATAATAAGCGCTTTGAAGGTACATGGTATTTTACACTGCTCAAGGAATTTGTTTCTATTTCCTTAAATTACTGTCATAGCGAGAACTAGAACAGGTTTTGTAGAGAGTCTTTCATTCTGAATTTAGCAACAACTCATGCAGAGCTTTGCAGATAATTAAAAAAAGAAAAAGAACCCCAATATTTGGATTCAGTTTTATCAGCTACTCTTTCTGAAAATTAGCCATGTGATTTTTAGTTATGAGGATAACCATCTGAGTCAGAAAGAAAAACCTGGTTAACAGATTGTCTGAGTAACTGCATTTCTAATAATTCAGTGTCCTCAAATAACTCACTGCATTATCAGCACCAGGCCTGAGACCTTCATGCTGATGTGGAACTTTAACGCTCAACCCTCTAGCCCAAAAATGAACAGAAGTGTTGCTAAGTGAATTCCCAGCATACATATTCTCTTAAACAAGTGCTTGTACCTAGCTTTTCTTTTACTGAGTGTACATAAATATTTTAATATATTTTAATCCATCATCAACAAAAGGGCCTATCCTCAAAATGCTGTCACCCAGGAACTAGAGATGGAACAAAACTGCACAGGCTGGATCTCAACTTCCCCAGTTTAGGGGTTTTAAAACAATGTTCTAGTTCAGGCCTATCTGAACTGGAAACAATACCAGTTTAGGGGGAATTAAATAGAACCAAAACCATGAAAACATGACTAATTATACACAAAAGCACTATGCTGCATGTGAGTTAAGATTGCTCGTACATAATAAATAAAGCTAAGATTTTGTCACGGGTATTTTTAGTAAGTCACTGACAGGTCACAGGCAATAACCAAAAACTCACGGAGCCAGTGACCTGTCCTTGACTTTTACTAAAAATAACCTGTGGTGGAGGGAGGGGAAGGGAGGGGGGAGAAGAGAGATTAACAGCGCCCCGCTGATGACTGCTCCAGCATCCCCGGGCGCTGACCCAGCCCTGGGCCACTGCTCCTGAGGCAGGGGCTGACAGCTGTTCCAGTCCCACTGCTGCAGAGGGATGAAGCCAAAAATGTCACAGAGGTCTGCTGAAGTCACGGAATCCGTGACAGAATCGGATCCTTAAACAAAAAACTCAAAAAAGCAAGGAAATTAAAAAAGTTACCACACCTACAGCTATAATTACTCTAGTCATGCAGCCACAAGGAGAGAGAGAGAGAGAGAGACACACACACCATGAGAGCAATTCAGACCATGTCTACACTACAATCTTTGGTCAAAGCACATTATGTCAGCATAAAGCTGCCAGTTAGTATATCGCTTGTGTGTGCTCACACTTGGCTCCTTGCACCAGCACTGCGGGTACTCACCAGGAGTGTGTGTGTGAGTGCACACTGCGCTTAACCATGGGTAGGTATCCCAGTGTGCAAGCCACCAACGTCCAGCACAGTGTCTTTTGGGAAGTTTTGACAACATATGGTGGGGCAGAAATGAGTCATACGGGGTGACTGGGAGCAAGGGGTCAACTTCCCAGCATGTAACTGTCTCCATCCCATAATGTCATCTACAACCCATAATTTTCATGCCTTTTTCAGATAATCCCATGAACCACCATGGCCATCCTCACTGTCCAGCATCTGTGACAGAAGCCTGCACAGCCATGCACTAGTGTCATAAGTTTTACAAGCACAGGAGGCACAATCCTCCAGTATTTGCAGAGCTGTAAGAAGAACCGAATCGCGAAGAAAATGACTATTTCATGGAGGACAGATTGTTGTGGCACATAGGTTGTTGTTGGTGTTCACAGAGCAGCTGCAAATGGTGGAGCACTGCTTTTGGAGAAACAAGCACTGACTGGTGGGACTGCATCATAATAAAGGCTTGGGATGATGAGGGGCGACTGAAAAACCTTTGGATGCACAAGGCCACATTCCTGGATCCATGTGTCAAGCTCGCTTCAGCCCTTCAGTGCAGGCACACCAAAGAGAGCTGCACTGGCAGTGGAGAAGTGAGTGACAATTGCAGTGTGGAAGCTTGCAACACCAGATTGCTACCAATCAGTGGGAAGTTGGTTTGGAGTTGGAAAATACACTGCGGAGGCTGTTGTCACCAAAGTGTGTAGGCCCATAAATCATCTGCTGTTACACAGGACTGTGACTCTCAGCAGAGCGCAGGACATAGTGGATGTAAATTGCAGCAATAGGATTTCCGAACTGTGGCGGGGCGATCCTACTGGGATCCGGGAAGTGGGCAGGCGAAGCCCGTCCACTGCTAAAGGATCCCCCCCCAGCCTAAGAGGGAGATCCACAGGACCTGGGCACCAAATAAATCCGGGGGACAACTAATGAAACAACAGGGACAGGAGTGTGGTCAAAGGGTCAAAAGAAGGGAACCGGACAGGGACACAGAGCAGAGAACCCCGGACAGCGCCCACTGCTCCTCATAGGCGTCAAGGGAGTCAGCGGATGCCACCCAGAGGAACTCTGCCCGGATACGTGAACAGACCGAGGGTTGGAAATAGGCCCCACAGTCACAGGAAACTCCATCAGCCAACCTCCTCACTCTGGTTTTATAGATGGCCATTTTAGCTAGGGCCAGGAGGAGGCTGACCAGGAGATCCCATGACTTTGTGGGGCCACGGATAGGGTGGTGGGGCGATAGACGGCATGCATATCCATATTCAGACACCAGACCACTTTGCCTCAGAGCAAATCAACAGAAACTGCAGCTTTTCTATGGTTATGCAAGCATTGGTGGATCACTGGGGCCACTTCACTGACATCAACGCTGGCTGGTCAGGAAAGGTGCATGATGCTCACATCTTTAAGAACACAGGACTGTTCAGAAAGCTACGAGCAGTGACTTTCTTTCCCAACTAGCGGATTATCATTGGTGATGTTGAAATGCCAGTAGTGATCCTGGGGGACCCAGCCTACCCCTTGCTCCCCTGGCTTGTAAAGCTGTACACACACCAGCTACTTTGACAGCACCAAGGAAAGATTCAACTACCAGTTCAGCAGATGCAGAATGACAGTTGAATGCCTTTTTCGTAGACTTAAGGGATGCTGGCATTGTTTACTCACAAGATTGGATCTCAGTGGAAAACACATCCCTATGGTTATAGCTGCCTCCTGTATCCTGCATAATATCTGTGAAGCAAAGAGGGAAAAGTTGCTGCCAGGGTGGAGGGAAGAGGTGGAGCAGCTGCCTGATGAGTTTGAACAGCCAGACACAATGGCTATTAGAAGAGCTTGATGCAGAGTTATAGGGCTCAGGAAGGTTTTGAAAGAGCGCTTCAACGGTGAGCCACAGTAACGTGTTGTAGTGTATTATGCTCTACCTGCTGTTTTGTGGCCTGTTAAGAATTGTGTGGTGCTTAAAGTGTTATATTCATAGATTTGCATCATCAATGCACCTATTAATTTTGCAGGGCTTGCTGTACATTTATGGATTATTACACTGTATTTGTCACACTGTACAGTAACAAGTAAGTGGGTCCTTTCAGAAATGCTAGGCACTCTGCAGCATTTTTTGTGAGCGAATAAAGATAAATTATTTTCCAAATAATATAATTTTATTCAGTAACAAAACCAGTTCAAAGAGAAATCGGTGCAATTAAAAATCAAATGTATTAAAAACTTAATAAATTAATAGAGCTGATCTTAACAAGGGGAAAAAACATTAATGTCCATTTTACCTCCACATACAGCCACCAGGACCCCCACAGGTCAGTGTATGTGAAGCTGTGGTTGTCCTTAATGTACCCCTGGGGCAGAGTGGTAGAGATGTAGCTCCTGATGCCACATGTCATGTTGAGGGGGGATGCAAGGAGGTGCTGTAATAGAGTTCTCCATGGACTGCAAAGGGAGGCGAGCCCAGGATTGTTGAACCTATAGATCCACAAGAGTCTGCAGCATCTGTGTCTGCTCCCGGAGAAGCCCCATTATGTCCTGATGCATCTCCCTCTTCTTTCTCCTGCTGGGACTCCTGAGCCTTTCTCCTGTCCCTCTTTCCTTCTCCAAGCGGTCTGCAATGTTCATCCTCCAACCCCTCTGCTCACTGTCTGATGCAGCATTGGCTTGCAGTATCTCATAGAGCATGTCATCCCAAATCCTATTCTTTCCCCTCCTTATCTGGCTCAGGTGTTCCACAGGTGTGGAGGGGGAGCCCCACAAGTCCACAACAGCAGCAGCTGCAGATGAAACACAGAGGTCAATACAGTCACAACTGAAAGTGAAAATTAAGATTCAGAACTCCCTTCCCTTGCTCCCCTGAAGTTTTAAACAAGACATATTTATTGACATGTCTGCTTGAGAGTGCTTGTGCATGGCACCACTCACAGCTCCAGCCACAGTGAGTATGGCCTGGAGAGATGAGGGAAATGTGGAGGGAATTGCTCAGTTGCATGAAACTATGAGTATAGGGCAATGGCACTAAATTCTGGCACCGTTTTCCACAAGCAGTGGTAATTTTAGCTTCTCTCTCACTCATGAGGGTAACAAAGGCACAGAGAGCACAGCTGCTGCTGGTGTCCTGATGCGCCCAAGGCCGTATGCTGATAGCCTGTTTACTGCAATGGTGCCTGCCAAAGTTATCGCTGACTGGCATGGGAAAATGTTCTACCACAGAGGAAGAAATAAGGCTGCTATCCCTAGAAACCTTTGGGAGAGGATTGCAGAGTGCCTCTATGAAAGTTTTGAGATCTCTCAGGGGGATTCAAGGTACTTCCCTGTGTTCATAAACAAAGTGCTCCATATGTTCCCCCTTACCTAACTCCACAAGGGAATGAAAACAGATAACAATGCTACATCTCTTTGTTATACCGCTACTTCTTCTAGTACAAGTAAATTAATGAAAAGTTGATAGATGTGTCCTGTTAAGCTGGGGGCACCATTAGTACATTACACACTTACCTGGGGTTCCTTCCCCAGCATCGAGCTGGCCCACGCTCAGACTGGACTGAGTGGAGTCTTCAACAGGTCCTGGCTCAAGACATAGCTGGACACCCCCCGATCACCTGTTCCCCCATCCTGCTTCTCTTCTTCCTTCACTTCTCCTGGCTGTTCATGCCAAGGGCCTGTTATTCAATCTCCTCAGAGGGATCCATGGCGGTGAGAGGGGTGGTGGAGGAGTCTTCACCAAGTATGGCATGCAGCTCTTTGTAAAAGCAGCAGGTCTGTGGCTGGTCACCAGATCAACTGTTGACCTCCCTGGCCTTTTGATATGCCTGAAGCAGTTCCTTCATTTTCAAGCGGCACCGCTGTGGATCCCTGTTGTATCCCTTCGCCTGCATCTCCCGTGAAATCTGCTTGTAGATGTACATGTTCCTATACCTGGTCCATAGCTGTGCTTGCACAGCCTCGTCTCCCCACAGGACCAGGAGACCCAGTATCTCCTGTTTTCTCCAACGCAATGTGTCTGGAGCACGTAGCTGGCATGGTCAGCTGGGCAGCTGCACATAACAATGGAGAGCTGCTAGGTGTGCTTGCCAAGCTAGACAATCAGGAAAAGGCATTTCAAAATCTGCAGGACTTTAAAGGGGTGGGGGGGCCTTTTGGTTTCCGTGATCCCTGGGCAGAGGAGTTCACAACTGTGACAAGAGCAGTTCATGTCAGGCATTGTGGGACAGCTGCTGGAGGACTGTTAGGGTCAACATAAGTAACACAATGTCTACACTTGTGCTCCGTTGACATCAATACATCAACCATGGCTCAATGCCGTTTGGAGAAATGGTGTTACTACATCACTGTAACAAGGCACTTACATTGGTGGGAGACAAATTTAAGTGTAGATACATGCACAACTAGGTCAACGCAAGGCAGCTTACGTCAACCTAACTTTGTAGTGTAGACCAGACCTCAGACAACACATCACAGCCTGAACTCTGCTCCAGTAGGGATGCCAGCCTTCCAACGCTCCCTACCTCAACCTCTCCATCACCACCACAAAAAGACTTATTATTTGTATTACTCTAGCACCTAAGCATGGACGAGGCCCCCATGGTGCTAGGCACCATACAAACGAAAAAGAAAAAGATGGACCCTGCCCATGGAGCTTACAATCTGGGTCCTGGTCTACACCTAAAAACTAGACTGACCTCACTACACTACACAGGACTGTAAAAAAATATGCACCCTGTGTAATGTAGTTAGGGAGACGAATACCACACTGTAGACCCTATTGGGTGGATGGCAGAATTCTTCTGTTAACCTTGCTACCGCCTCTTGGAGAGGTGGATTATCTACATGGATGGAAAAACCTCTTCCGTCAACGTAGGAAGAGCCTACGCTACAGCAACATGATAGCTGTGCTGCTGTAGCCGCTGAAGTGTAAGATCACAACAACTGATGAATACACACAGTCAGTATTTGTTAGCATTACAAATGGCGGTCTCGGTACACCAGCAGTCTAGCTATTGTCAAGTGTTTTGTGATGAGATTCTCACCGATCTTTTTTCCCCACAAAGCTCTTGGGAGGGGGAGGGGGATTATATATCATACTATTCATGTTTATAACAGATATCATCACAGAAATAGAATTCATTAACCAAGAAGTGCTCCAAACACATTGAGGATTTAATGCAAAGAAACCAAAGAAAAATTTAATTTAATAAACAAACTGTATTCTGGCACATAAAATATCAATTGACAAAATAATAAAATAAAATGAACTGTAGTAATTCTACTCATATTTGCATAATGCTTAATCGGTTTCAAATCCTCCATGAACTATTACAATTTTAAATAATCAGATCTCTTGAACATCTTCTTAAATTTAAAAACTCCCAAGTTTCGTCGTAAAAAGCAGGAAAAATATCAAATAGTAGCAATATAACCCACTGATAGGATTTCAACATGTACACTTAATTTTTCCATTCGAACCTTTTTATTCCTAGATGTGTCTCGATTGGTTGTAATCATATTATTGCAATACTGAATATTTCCTCTATATTTGTGAAGAGAGTAAGTATTTTCATTGTTCCATAGGACTTTAAATTACAATAAATATTCTTAAACAGAATTAGATCTAAAGAACTACAGAAGGAGTTTTAGTAGTGACCATAAGAAGATTTAGATTGGGTGATATTTCTCAACAAAAATGGAATCTAAACGTAAAACTGTAGATTGACTCAAACGTACTTAATTAACTGATGCAAGAATCCCTTGCATTCTAATATTAGCCTTAGGTTCCCAAGGATCTCAAATTTTTTGTACAACGATATTTTCTTTGATGTAAACACTTGTCAAAGATTTAATAGTTTCTCTCCGACTCTGTAAATAACTGAAAATTTTCTCCTCAAATTACCTCGCCTTCTCTAAATTTGAAATTCAGTGTAACAATCAAAGTAGGAATCAAATTGATCAACTCTACTTTCAGTGCATGAACTACAGAAAAAAAAAAGTACTCTAACAACACTTTAATTTAAAGATGCTGAAAAGCTGAAGAAATCAGAAATCAGCAGAACTCACTGTTTCACTTACAGTAGTAGCCAAAGCCAGGAGCAGCAGGGAACGAAATGGATAACCAAGGATCCTCTGGGCTATGCCAAAACACTCCCCTCCCAGGCGTTACAGAAGACTTTATACTCTAAATGTACCCATTGCTGCCATTTCTCTAATATACCATTTCCTTTTCAGAGGTATCTCAGGTGAAATTCACCTGACAGCAGAGAATTGTACACAAGACGCTGATCACAACTTATATTTAGCCCCTAAGTAGCAACCTTGGCACTGGACCTTTATAAGGGGATGAGTTTTCACTTTAAGGCCATGCCTGCCCTACAGCGACGACATACATCAGCACAACCCCAGTGCCACAGCGATGCTGGAACAAGCCCTGCATGCAGCTATGCTTGCACTACACTGAAAGAAAGCGTTTTCCTATCAGCATAGGACCATCACCTCCCCAAGCGACAGTAGCTAGGTTGACAGAAGCATTCTTTTGTCACCATAGCGACGTCCACTTGGGGTTAGGTCGGTAAAGCTATGTTGCTCAGGGGTGTGTATTTCTCACACCTCTGAGTGACACAGCTATTTCAACCTACATTTTAAGTATAGGTCAGGCCTAACAGAATAAGAAGCACAAGCGTATATTATATTATTTTTTAAATACACACACACCCCCCATCTTCCCACTCCAACTCAACTCTTTCTAGTAAAGGGAATACAATTCAGTGTTGCCACCTCTCATTAATTTATTATAAGCCTCACAATATTTGGTGTTTTTTCTTAAAAGCCCAGCTTCTGAGTCCTGTGATTATGGGAGAATCTCTGCTTTTATTTAATAAAAGTAGACTTTCTAGCTTCATGGTTATGGAGACAAAATTTGAGGCTCTGAAACCAGAAGGCAAATAAAAAAATTCGAAAGTTATTTTTAAAAATCTTATATTTAATACAGTTATAATTTCTGGATGCTCGAAGCTGGCAATATCACATTAATGCAAAAAAGGAGGTTACTTACCTGTAACTGGACGTTCTTCAAGATGCGTGGTCCCTATTTGGATTCCAAAAGTGGGTGCACATGCACACCATGTGCCGGAAGGTTTTCCTAGCAGTGTCGTTGACCAGCATGTGTGCCTTGAGTCCCCCTCGTGTTCACAGCTGAGACTATAATAGGCCATGCGGGCTGACATTGCTCCAGTATCCCTCTTACCACTGAAGTCTAGTCTGCAGCAGAAGGGTAGAGGGCAGGTATTGGAATCCGAATAGGAATCACATCTTGAAGAACCTCTAGTCACAAATAAGTAACCTCCTCTTCTTCTTCAAGTGATGGTCCCTATATGGATTCCAAATGTGGGTGAATAGAGTGCAATGATCAAATGGAGGTGGGTGTGAGGATGTACAAGGAAGTATAGTCTGTAGTATGGTGCAGCCTACAGATGTGTCCGCGGCTGAGGCGATGGTGTAATGGGACATCAACTTGCATATGGAGTGCACGTTGCTGCACGACAGATATCCTGCCATGAGACACTCGCGAGGCAAGCCGATGTAGCTGCATGAACTTGCATAGAATGCACCGTGACTTCATCAGGTGGTGGTACATTGCTGCGTGTGTAACATTTGTGGATGCACCTGGAGACCCATTTGAAGATTCACTGAGGGGAGAGGGGATGTCCCTTCCATTGGCTAGAAAGAGTATCAGTAATGCCCAAAAGGCACAAGTTCGCTGAGGGTAGAATGCCAGTACATGGTGACATTAAGGGAGTGTAGTGCTCTGTCCAAGTGGGAGGCGTGGCGTTTGGGAAAGAAGACAGGGAGGCGGATGTAATGATTTAGGTGGAATTCTGACTACTTTAGTTCTGAATTTTGGGTGCAGCCAGAAGGAAACCTTATCCTTCTGGAAGACGGTGTGAGGGGGGTCCGCCATCATGGCCGCCAGTTCTCTGATCCATCTAGCTGAGGTGATGGCCACTAAGATCACTTTCATGGAGAGATGGGACAGAGACCATGTTACCATGGGCTCAAAGGGGTCTTTGTGAGTGTGGAGAGAATGAGATTAAGAGTATGTCTTCACTACCAATGTTAAAGCGCGGCCGGGGCAGCGCTTTAACATGGCTGTGTAGGCTCAGCACCAGCTCTCACCAGTTCTCCCAGCGCTGTAAAAAAACCACCCCCATGAGGGAGTAGCTACCAGCGCTGGGAGCATGGCTAACAGTGCTCATGCACTGTCTACACTACCACTTTACAGTGCTGAAACTTGCATCACTGAGGGGGGTGTTTTTTGACACCCCTGAGCAAGAAAGTTTCAGCTCTGTAAAGTGGCAGTGTAGACAAGGCCTAAGGTTCCACAAAGGTGTGGGCTTGAGAACTGGCAGGAAGGTACTGCACAGATCTTTCAAGAAACAGATGGTGGTAGGTTGTATGAATGCTGAGGTGCCATCCATCGGGGGGAGAAAGGCATTGAGCATTGCCAAGTGGACCCATATGCAGCTGAGGGCCAGGCCCAATGTTTTAAGTTTGAGAAGATAGTCGAAGATGATAGCTACGGATACCATCCTGGGGATGCTGATGTCGGTGGGCCCATGAGGTAAAGCACTTCCACTTCACCAGGTAGCAGGCCCTGGTGGATGCCCCCCTGCTTTGTGTAAGGATGTGTCTCGCCAGGGTGAAGCATGCCATGTCTATCCTCAAGCCCCATCCAAAAACCAAGCTGTGAGGTGAAGAGAGCCCAGACTGGGATGCTGGAGCCAGCCACGATCTTGTGTGAAAAGATCTGGGAGTATGTCGAGGTGGGATGGGGTGCAAGCAGAGATTCACAGGAGGTCTGTAACAAATATTGACAGGGCCAGAACAGAGCTACAGGTATTACTGTAGCTTGGTCCCAGCAAATTTTCAATAACAGAAAGAGAGGAAAGGCATCGTGTAGGTTCTGACTTTGTCCTCACCCACAACCATTTCAAATTTGGGGACAACTTATACTTTCAAGTCAACAGCACTGCTATGGATACCCACAGGCCCCACAGTATGCCAACATTTTTATGGCTGACTTATCTGAGGAAGCGTTGTTCTCTCATCCCCTAGCACTCCTCCTCTAATTGCGCTACACTGAGGACATCTTCATCATATGTCCAGGTGTCCCTAGCCTCTGTTTGCCAGAAGCTGGGAATGAGCGACAGGGGATGGATCACTTGATGATTACCTGTTTTGTTCATTCCCTCTGGGGCACCTGGCACTGGCCCCTGTTGGAAGACAGGATACTGGGACCTCTGGTCTGACCCAGTAGGGCCATTCTTATGTTCTTATATGGAACCCTGGGAAGGAGGTCCTTGAAGAATTTCACCTGGATTTCAACAATTTCAACCTCACCATCAACCTCAGCCTGGACCAGTCCACACAAGAGATTCACTTCTTGGACACTACAGTGCAAATAAGTGATGGTCACATAAACATCACCCTATACCGGAAACCTACTGACTGCTATACTTACCTATATGCCTCCAGCTTCCATCCAGGACACATCACACAATCCATTGTCTAAGATACAACTGCATTTGCTCCAATCCCTCAGACAGAGACAAAACACCTACAAGATCTTTACCAGCATTCTTAAAACTACAATACCCACTTGAGGAAGTGAGGAAACAGATTGACAGAGCAGGATGGGTACCCAGAAGTCACCTACTACAGGACAAGCCCAACAAGGAAAACAACAGAGCACCACTGGCCATCACGTGCAGCCCCCAGCTAAAACCTCTCCAGCACATCATCAACGATCTACAACCTATCCTGGAAAACAATCCCTCGCTCTCACAGACCTTGGGATGCAGGCCAGTCCTCGCTTACAGACAGCCCCCCAACCTGAAGCAAACACTCACCAGCAACTAAACACCACACCACAGAAACACTAACCCAGGAACCAATCCCTGTAACAAACCCTGTTGCCTACTCTGTCCCCATATCTACTCTAGCGACACCATCAGAGGACCCAACCACATCAGCCACACCATCAGGGACTCATTCACCTGCACATCTACTCATGCGATAGGTGCCAGTGATGCCCCTCTGCCATGTACACTGGCCAAACCGGACAGTCTCTACGTAAAAGAATAAATGGACACAAATCAGACATAAGGAATGGTAACATACAAAAGCCAGTAGGAGAACACTTCAATCTCCCTGGACATTCTATAACAGATTTCAAAGTAGCCATACTTCAACAAAAAAACCTTCAAAAACAGACTTCAAAAGAGAAACTGTAGAGCTACAATTCATTTGCAAATTTAACACCATTAATTTGGGCTTGAATAGGGACTAGGAGTGGCTGGCTCACTACAAAAGCAACTTTCCCTCTCTTGGTATTGGACACCTCCTCATCAATTATTGGGAGTGGACCACATCCACCCTGACTGAATTGGCCTTGTTCACCTTACAAGTGGAGAACCAGTGTAACTCCCTTCTCTTCACATGTCAGTATATTTATGCCTGCATCTATAATTTTCATCCCATGCATCTGAAGAAGTGAGGTTTTTTACCCTCGAAAGCTTATGCCCATATAAATCTATTAGTCTTTAAGGTGCCACCGGACTCCCCACTGTTTTTGTGGATACAGACTAACACAGCTACCCCTCTGGTACATAGTGTAGGTTGCCTGTCCAAGGGAAGAGAGGGGTGTCACCTTGTGAGTCCTCCCCCCTGGCTCCTCTGGAGCAATAAAGAGGCAGTTTGCGGTTCTTGCAGGTTGCAAAAAGGTCTCCGGACGCGGCACCCCACTTGTGGAACAGGTATTGCAGTGTGGCATCATGCAATTCCCACTCATGGTTCATGTAGAGAGTCCTGCTAAACACATCTGCCAGGGAGTTTTGGGTGCCTGGGAAGTACATGGCCTGGAGCATGATTTGATGTTTGATGCACCAGTTCCAAAGGTGGATGGACTCAGAACAGAATGATGGAGACTTGGAGCTGCCTTGCTTGTTGATGTAAACTACTGCTGTGATGTTGTCAGAGAGCAGTTGAATGTGACAGCACCAGATGAGGGGGAGGAATGCCTGGCATGCAAAACTGACTGCCCTCAATTCCAGGATGTTGATGTGTATTCTGGCCTCTCATGACATCCAGACGTCTGGGCTGTGTGACTGTCCAAGTGGGAGGCATCCATAGATATGGGGGATTGTGGGGTAGGAGGTGTAAAGATCATGACCTTGGAAGGGTCGGTCCACCATATGAAGGAGGCCAGAACTGGACAGGAGAGTCCTACTCCCCAGACCAATAGTCCTGTGTGGTCTGTAGATTGAAAGGAGCCACATCTGTAAGCAACTCATGTGGACGCATGCATGCGATGTCACTGAAGTACAGACTACCATATGTCCAAGGAAGGAGAGACAGCGGCGGCTGGTGGTACAGGTGTTGTGGCATAGGTCTGCAATAATGGAATTCAGTATGGCAAAGCGTTCATCACAGCACAAACCTTCCTCCCAGTCGGAGTCTACCCATGCCCCAATAAAGTTGATCATCTGGGTAGCCACAAGCACAGACTTCTTCCTCATTGATGCAAACATGGAGAGAGGTGAAGAGGACGCAAAGAGCTAGGACAAGTGAGAGGAGGCCTTGCTGGGACAGTACAGTGAAGAACCAGTTGCCCAAGTAGGGGAATACAGAGTAGCAGAGGCAGCGTATGTGTGCTGCTATGACAGCGAAAACTTTTGTGAAGACTCACAGCGCCGTCGCTATGCCGAAGGAGAGACTCAGAATTGGTAATGGTGAATCAGACCACGAAACCCTAAATAAGAGAAATTTCCAGTGGGCTGGGTGAATGTCGATGTGGAGGTAGGTGTCCTTCATGTTGAGAGCCGTGAATCAGGCTCCGTGTGGGAGGGAGGAGTTACCATATGGAGTTTGGCTTTCCTGATAAAGAAGTTGAGCACCCAAAGGTCCACAATGGGGCATCACCCTCAGCCATTCTTTGGAATGAGGAAGTATGGGGAGTAAAATCCCCACTCCCTGTAGTGAAGTGGGACAGGGTCTATGGCACCCTTGAGGAGAAGAGTATTGGCTTCTTGTTCGAGGATGCATTAGAGGGATGGGTCCCTAAAGGGAAAGCCGGGGCCGGCAATGAGGCAGAAATGACAGAAATTCTATGGAGTATTCATGATGGATGATCTTCAGTACCCACCAGTCCACAGTGATCTTGACCCAATTGTGGGGCAAGGATCACAAGCAGGGCGGTATGGTAGTCTGGGGCACGAGTCTGGACTCCGAGGTGGGGCAGGGAAAAACAAGGGCTCCAGCTCTGAGAGGCCCTCAGACTCTGAAGATGGTTTTGGGAAGGGAGGCACCGACAGTACCGGAAGGCCACAGTGGAGCAATGGGACATGGCAGCAGCAATGGTTTGTTTGCTGCAGAAGGGACGATGGCAGGGAGCGGCAGCGTGGAGAGGAGTGGAGATTGTGAGTATGGGAAGAACAGCTCCTCTGTTGATAGTAGCACTTCCACGTGCCCAGGAGTGCAAGGCATCATTTGGGTCAATCCTAAGGGTCCAGGTGTATTTGACAGAGTTAATAGGATGGGTGGTGCAAGAGCCAGTGAGGGCACCAGTGTGGGTACCAGGGTAGGTGGTGGTACCCTTGGATCTTGCTTCCACTTTGCTACTCTGGGAAACTTGGGTGGTGGTCCAGCCGGATCCACACACAACTTCTCACCCGACTTGGTGCAGCTTGGGGAGGAAACTGCATATCTCGACAGGAATCTTCTCTTATGCCCGTGTCAATGTTTCTCTCTCTCATGGCAGGGCTTGTCCGGAGGTCTTGGCACTGTCGGATCCAGTGCCCTGGAGCAGCTTGGAGAAATGCTCGCTGCTGGTGATGGGCAATGCATCACCAGTTCTGGCAGTCCCAGAGCTGAATGCGCCCGTGGGCACATAGCCTACTCCATTAAGAATTTCCGGAGGTGAAGTTCTCAAGCCTCCCATATTCAGGGCGGGAACAACTTACAAATGGTGCAGCAGGCCGAAGTGTGGGCCTCGCCAAGGCACTAGAGGCAACACTGATGCTTATCATTCACAACAAATGAGCATGGGCAAGTGGCACAGTCCTTGAAGCCTGGAATCCAGGGCATAGTTCCTGAGGGAGTGGGAGTGGGCTAGGGAGAGTTTCCCTCCAACGGGGGCAAAGCTATAGTAATTAAGCTACCTGCAAGTAACCAAGAACTACAGAACACAAAACTACAAGTATATACACAAGAAAAATTGACAGTAAATCACTCTCTTACCAAAGCTAAGGGCATGAAGTAACAGGATTCTGACTCCAGCCAAGCAGTGGTAAGATAACTAGAGCAGTGTCGACCCATATGGCCTATTATAGCCTCAACTGCAAACATAAGAGGAATGCACGACACATGTGTGGGTCAATGGACACTGCTAGGGAAACCTTCTGGCTCCGGCACATGGTACACGTGCACACCATTTGGAATCCACATAGGGACCATCACTTGAAGTAGTTTACACATGGATCCATGCTCTTGAAAATGTGTGCATCACTTGGTGCATGTGCTTAGAACCTTCTGGAAAAACAATGGTGATTAGGGATGATGCGTTACATCACAGATCAAATGTTTGGAAGGAAGGGCACATAAAGCACCATGCGGGGGGAAGAAATTGATGATTCATATAAAAAATTAAAACTTATTTAAATTGGATTGTGTTAAATTAAATATTTTTAAGAAATAAACCAATTTAAAAATTAAATTTGAAACTATGACAACCTATGTTCAGACCTAATCTTACTATACTCTATTAGCAATTTATAGTAAATAAAAAAATACATAATGTTAAGCTGTACTTATTTGCTGCCAAAGTTTTAAAGAAAGTTAAACTACTGAACTAGTGGAGGTCACTGGCTGAGCACCTGGAACCAATGTTTGCTGAAGTGCCAAACCAGCTTTTGATGGCAGTAGCATCTTCTACAAGCAAAGCAAGAATGTTTTCTTCATTTCAGCGTATTCAACTAGTTAAACTCAATGACACAAAGTTAAGAAACCGAGAGCTAATAAAGCAAGACAAATTGTTTTTGGTCATCATGTCCTTCAAACTTTTACAAATAGTAGATCTCATGCTCTCATACTTAGTTTTTATCCACAGATTAGAAGAGGAAAACAATCTGTTCAATTCGCTAACTACTGATAATACTTGCTTTGTTTAATTAATTAGTTTTAAATGCAAAAGGACTCAGGGGCTTGTAGGCTCTAAAGTTTTACACTGTTTTATTTTTGAATGCATTCTTTTGTACATAATTCTACATTTGTAAGTTCAACTTCCATGATAAAAAGATTGCACTACAGAACTAGCAAAGGAGGAATTGAAAAATACTATTTTGTTTTTTTACAGTGCAAATATCTGTAATAAAAAAATATAAAGCGAGCACTTTACACTTTGTATTCTGGGTTGTAACTGAAATCAACATATTTGAAAATGTAGAAAACACACAAAAATATTTAAATAAAGGGTATTCTGTTATTGTTTAATTGTTTGATTAATCGTGATTAATTTTTTAATCACTTGACAGCCCTACAAAACATGTTTTGATCAATTTTCCTTATGTATCCAGCACACTTAAGGTAGTTTTATTGAAACTAATTACAAAAAAATAATTTTTACATGCTGCTTTTGTGCATTTTTAATTGAATTCCAATTTCCATCCAAATCCAGCTGGACACAAATTATGAGTAACAAATTAGTCCTCTAGTAAGTAAGAAATGCATCGATCACAATTTTTAACATAAAAACAGACAAAAATCAAGTTACATAATTGCTTAAATAATGGTCACTAGATCTAGTGTATCCTCCTGGTTAGAAAACAGAAGTACCAAATTTTGTGAAAAGGATGTATTTAGGTGCAAATCAACATGTTTTAGTGACCAACCAATGAGAATCAACCTTTCTTTAGAAATATAACTAAAAAGTACAAATGCAAACCATGATTAACATTAATTATTTAAATCTAGGTTTCCTCCTTGCTTATTTAAATTGTGATTAAAATCAGTTATGGAAATCACTTTGATTTAACTCAATCTACCCTGCCACCATTGCTTTTAACTCTTCCTCAGAAAGAAAGGTGGGAGTATGAATTTGTGCAGGTAATCTAGAAAATCCTAATAACCAATTTCTTTGAGTACTGCTTGAACAGATTCCCTACTGGCAGATTAACCAGTAATAATACCTACTCCTGGCAGAATTCTGTACCACTGCGCACGGCCAGAATTCATGTGCCATGCAGAATTATTTTTTGTCGGCAAAAAATATATTCAGCCAGAAAGGTGCTGCAGTTACTTCTTTCACCCACCCAGGACTGCTGTGGTGCCAGAACAGAGAGCAGCCAATCCCAGGGCAGGAGCACTGCAGCTGCAGATAGGGAAGAGAAAGAAGCTGTGTTCCTCACAGCACCCTGCCCATGGGGCCAGTCAGCAGGCATGGGATATGGGGTGACATCAACATGCTCACACCTACAATTAAGGTGTTAAGAGATCATAATAAATAAATGTCCTATATAGCTCATAAGAATGACCATACTGCGTCAGACCAATGGTCCAGCCAGCCCAGTATCCGGTCTTCCAACAGTGGCCAATGCCAGGTGCTTAAGAGGGAATGAACAGAACAAGCAATCATGCAGTGAGCCATCCGCTGTCGTTCACTCCCAGCTTCTGGCAGTCAAAGGCTAGGGACACAGAGAGCATGAGTTTGCATCCCTGACCTTATTGGTTAATAGCCTCCCATTAGTCCTCCAATAAAACCAGGGAGGAGCAGATATTACATCCTTGATATATGAAAGTTAAAAACAAGCAGAAAAAAAAATGGTCACCCACCTTCCCTTTTATGGTTTCTTAATAGAATCATAGAGATGTAGGTCTGGAAGGGACCTCAAGAAGCCATCAATTCCAGCCTCCTGTGTGGCAGGTCCAAGTAAACCTAGACCTCCACAATAGGTATTTATCCAACTTGTCTTAAAATCCTCCAGTGAAGGGGAGTCCACAACTTCCCCAGGAAGCCCATTCCAGAGCCTAACTACTCTTATAGTTTGACAGTTTTTCCTAATAGCTAACCTAAATCTCCCTTGCTGAAGATTGGATAAAGAATAATGGGCTCAGTATTCAGTGGACATGGACGACAACAACTGATCACTGTCCTCTCTGTAACAGCCCTTAATACATTTGAGGACTGTTATCAGATCCCCTCTCAATCTTCTTTTGTCAAGACAAAACATGACCAGTTATTTTTAAAGCTTTCCTCACAGCTTTTCCTTTCTAAACCTTTTTATCATTTTTGTTGCTCTCCAATTTGGCCACTTATTTCCTAAAATATGGCACACAGAACTGGACACAGTACTCAAGCAGAGGTCTCACCAGTGTCAAGAAGAACAGGACAGTTACCTTCTATGTCTTACACCCCAGAATGATATTAGCCTTTTTCACAACTGCACCACATTGTTGACTCTAATTCAATTTGTGATCCCTATAATTCCAAGATCTTTTTCAGCAATACTATTACCAAGCCAGCTGTTCCCCATTTTGTAGCTAAGCATTTAATTTTTTCCCTTCCTAAGTGAAGTACTTTGCACTTGTCTATAATTTGCGAAAGTCATTTTGAATTCTAATCTTGTCCTCCAAAGTGCTTGCAACCCCTCCCAGTTTGGTGTTATTCTGCAAGTTCTATAAGCATATTCTCCACTCCATTAACCAAGTCATTGATGAAAATACTGACTAGTACTGGACCCAGATGGGACCTCACTAGATACATCCTCCCAGTTTGACAGCGAGCCATTGATAACTACTCTTTGAGTACAGTCTTTCAACCAGTTGTGCACCCACCTTATAGTCACTTCATCTAAACCGCATTTCCCTAGTTTGTTTAGGAGAATGTCACGTGGGCCTGTGTCAAAAGCCTAATATCAAGATTTGCCTATTCTACTGCTCCTCTCCACTCCCAATCCATGAGGCCAGTAATCCTGTCATAAAGACGCAAAAAAGGGCACAAGCTCATTTTAAAAAAACCCTGCACGCATACACACCTTTGCAGGTCACATTTAAACAAAAAATACTTTTAGAACACTGCATTATTCCCTCCTCCATAAGGGGCATAGACTGTAAGCCATTCAGGGCAGGAAATGTTTTCATGTTTGTTTTGTATGGTGCTGAGTGCACAAACATTAAATACACAGCATTATAAATATGACCCCTGGGATTAGTAGTATTCAAGAGAAAGCATTAAGGAACCTTGCCTCTATTCAAGGAGAATGTCACTGATCACAAAGACTTGACTCTTGTCCTAATACCTTCTGCACTCCTTTGTATCAATGAGGTCTACCAGAGATTTTCTTCACCTCTAAATCATCAAAGCTAGTAGTGAGTCTTTCGAATATTGCTTATACTGAATGCTGTATCTGCATCTTAGGTTATGTGCTAGAAAAAGGTCTTTCCCAGAAAGGTGAACTGTCACAAGGAACATTTGATGATGAATGCATCACTCCTGGAGAAGAATGGTCTCTTGACACAGAAGTTTTGAGTGAGCTCCCCCATGATATCACTATGGTGTTGTCTGTGAGAATCTGTATTTCCTTGTTCTAATTATGATTTAATGGCTGCACGAATTACTCATTTTTAGTTTTCTTACCTGAACGTTGGCTTCCCTGAGCCTCTGTGTTTCTTGCAATCAACTGTTCTAAATGTGCTCCCCAACCTTGCCAGAGGTGTCCAACACAATTACCTTCAGTGAGAGATTGGGAAAAGGCAAATAGGATGTACTGCCTGCAGGTATTCTCCAAAACTGTCTACCCAAATCAGGGAGTTATAATCACTATGGGAGCAATGTCATCTCGTTGTTGAAAAATGACTTGTCCCAGACATACTTCTAATAGTCCCAACTCAATTTTTGCAAATGGAATGACATAAGTGCAGGAAGCCATTAGGCCCAGAAGCCTGCAGCAAGCTATATTGTGTGATGAAGCTGGGGTCTGGCCAAGGTGACTGCCTCCTGTATTTTCTCAGCACTTCCTTAAGGAAGGTAAGCAATTGTTAACTTGGAGTCTAGAACTGTTCCTGTAAAAGATAAGAGTCATATGAACACTAGCTTGTCCTTACTGATGCTAAATCCCAAAGATTGGGTCAAGAGACATAAGGTTCACATTTGTCCATGAGAAAAGTAACAAGACTGGGCCCATACCAACCAGGTTCAAGACACAGATACCCATAAATCTTTGGATATTGGAGATTACCAGAATGGCCAAATATTTTTTTTCAAATCTTTGGTGCTGAAAAAAAAGACCAAAGGGAAGGATTTCATATCAATAATGATTGTTGCTCACACAAACACTACGTGTTTCATGTCGACTGATCCAATAGCTACATGGACGTATGCACCCTTTAGACTGAGAACCATGAATGAATCCTGTGTAGTTAAGAGATGGAAATACTGAGGCAAGGATCACCAAATTAAATTTGAACTTTCAAATACATTTGTTTGGACCCAGGAACCAGTATAGTGTCTTTTTTCCCTTGAAAATTATAAAGTAATGAATGCAAAATCCCTTTTTCCTGATCCTGATGAGGGATCTATTTTATTACTCCTAGCTCAAGAGAAATCTCTTAGAGTGCTTTTAAGAGATTGTGAGAAGATTACTTGAGAAGGCTGGAGAAGGATGTCTACCCTTCATTTTCATATCTGTGCTGGTGAAAGGTGATGAACAGATATAGAAAGAGCACAGTACTGGCAATATCAATCTATCTTTCCCGCTAATTCCCAGTAAAATGTCTTTAACGCTAAACTGAAGGGCCACCTCTAAACATGAGAGGCCAGGTTCAGTCTCCATGCCCATTCAATGGTTGGCTTATTTGTTGAGACTACCACCAAAAGATGTCACCTTGTGCCAAATCATATATGGTTTTCTGTTATGGGAAAACCTCTCCAAATAACTACTGGACCAAGACCAACTCACTGCATATAAGCCAAGTAGCTCTCAGATGCTAACTACTTTCTGTCATTACCAGTCTGAACTGGATTCAGATATACAACCTATAGAGGTGAAAGTTGTAATACTGTATCATGTTATCATTCTACTCAGTCACCCAGTCCCACCTACACCCCTTACAAAATGCGTTTCTGTATATTTCAAATCAATTATTTCCTTAATATGAATTTATGCAAGAATTATATATCTTTTAATTGAAACTGTTAGACCTGTTAAGGAACTGAAGGGACAAAAACACAAGGAACACAAACTGGTTAATTCATTAATACCTACTCAAAGTGTTGGGAAAAGCCCAAAAAACTAAAGTACACTTAAAAAGAAAGAGATGACATGACTAACAAACATCAACACAAGCATAAATTAACCAATAAAAATACAGTATCAGCAGTTTCTCTCAATTTATTTTTCAAAAACTAAAATTATAATCTGAAAAGTTGCATGACATCACCTGTTCCTATACCCTGGTAACTAAACTCTTAAAGCACTATTGGTGCAACAAAAAAATAATATTATGCTATCTCCGGAACATGATCAAATAGAACCAGAACTAATACATGTCCTTAAACGTGTTTCATAATTTTAGCAAGTATACATAAATGAGTCATCTTTATGGACTTGGCTGTTTCAAAGTTTTGCTTCCCATCACCCCATCCTGTCCCTGAAGAGGATGTTTCTGACCTTCTGAGACTTCACATTACTGAGCCTTCTGGAAATTGCTGATATTTTAATACTATGAATAGCTGTTAAATATTTTCTGCGCCAGTGTTCAGAGGATTGTTAAATTATTCCTCTCCTATTTTGAAAACTGATATATTGCTGTCAATGGGAAAATTATGAATTTTCTCCCTTTTATAAGCTGTGGTGTGCCAAAATATCTCACGGTGTTTTCTTTCTTCTCCCTATCATCCTACTTCCCCCCAAATATATGGATTTAATGTACTACATTAATCTCAAATAAAGTGTTAGTGCTTTCCTTCATTTCTTGGAAATAGCCCTAAAGAGACAACTAAAAACAAAGGAGCATAAGGGAATTGATAAATGTGTGGTATCAGCATTTGGTGCCCTTGTTTTATCATCCCTCCCCTTCCCATTCCCTGGCAGCTATAATAAGGGTATAACACACACTACCTCTGGCAAGAGAAAGATCTATTTCTTGATTCAAGCCATGTGATATGGGTGAAGATTATAAACTGTCACATGGCAGGGCTCAGCATTCAGCATATATTTTTACAGCAGCCACTACAATAGAGGCCATCCAGGATGACGATGACTTGGTATCCCTGTGTCAAGTTTCTTAAAAACTCTCTAAAGGCACACTTGAACACTGTCTTTACTGCTATACACACTTTGCAACTTCATTCTGATTCAACTGAATCCAACACAAATTCCCTAAAACAAAAATCCTCACTTTTAACTGATTATGGATTCTCCTTGTAAACTACATATATTTACTTCTGAGAGCATTCTGCTGCAAACAATTAAAAATTTTACTCCCCCAAAATAAAAATTCTGCACGCAATATTTTAAAATTCTGCAAATTTTATTTGTCAAATAAATGTGGAGGCTCCAGCATGGCATTGGGGAGCACAGGCCACTGGCTGCACAAAGGTGGGAGATCACTGTGCAGTTCCCCCACCCTAGGACACGGACTCAGCAGTGAGGCTGCACCCAACCCTGACACAGTGTACCGACCAGGCCTGCCCACACCCCAGGGCCTTGACCCTCCGTACCAGGTGCACCAGGGGTGGGCAGACGGGATGCAAGTGCGGAGGGGTTTAGTGTGGGGGAATCCAGGTGTGGGTTGAGAGGGTTCTGTGTGGGGCAATCTGGGTGTGGGCAGCTCAGTGGGGGATCCAGGTGCATGGGGGGATCTGGATTCACAGGGGGGGCTTGTTGTGGGACTCTGGGTGCAACAGTAATGGGACTCTGCAAGGGGGTCCAGGTGAAGATGGTTGGGGCTCAGCGGGTCTGGGTGTGAGGGGGATAGAGCTTGGCAGGGGGGGTCCAGATGCAGCTGGTTGGGGCTCGGTGGGGTGCGTATTCAGGTGGCTCGTCAGGGTAGTCCAGGTGCAGGGGGAGTGGGGCTCATCGGGGTGTTCTGATTGCGGGGGTGGGGGTTAGGCTCAGCAGGAGGATTTGGGTAGGAGGTCTGGATGCCCGGAGCTTGAGCAGATGGGTGAGCAGCTCCCTATATAGGGATCCCTCCCCCTGAAGCTGAGGAGCGATGGGTGCAGTTTGCAGAGCTTTTTGCAGCCCAGGGAGAAATCTGGGGGTGGGTCTGACCCAGCCCCGGATGCCATGCAGGTGAAGAGGAAGTCCCATTCTCCCCAGCCCAGCCAGGACTAGCAGCTGAGCCCAGCGCAGGGTAGGAGTCCTGCTTTCTGCCCCACAGTGATTTACCTCTCTGCCAGCTGCCCCAAGCACCCAAAATATACTGCTGGGGAGGGTTGCATGACCACTCTTGTAGCTTCCCTTTGCTTCCCCATCAGAAATTCATTTTTCTACAGTGAAGCAAGAAAATCCACAGGGGATATAAATTCTGCACATGCGCAGTGGCACAGAATCCCGCCAGGAGTATAAACTGTAATTTAGGGTATGTCTACACTTAAAAAGCTACAGCAGCACAGTAGCATTTTAAGTTTAGACACTATCTAGGCCGACAAGATACACCTGGGGGAATTCTGCTGGACTGCGCCCCTGCAGAAAATGCTCCCCCGCCCCTGCAGAATTTCTGTGCTTCCCTGCGAAAATGGTAGGGAAGCAAAGGGAAGCCTGGAGGGTGAGGTAGAGTGGCTCTGCTTACTCTGCAGCGGAATTCCTCCTCCTGTGTCCTCCTGCCAGTTGTGCTCCCCTTCTGTGTGCTGGAAGCCTTCCTGTTTTCTGTGCAACAGTGAGTGCCCATGGTGGGGGGAGGGAGTAGGGGGGGGGATGAGATGGGGAAGAAAAGAGGGATAGGGGAATCATGAGGGGTAGTGGGAGCCTGGCAGGCGACGTCCCGTCAGCAGCAGCTGGGGCTCCCCTGTTAAACAGGCCCATCTAGCCCTCACCCAGACAAGCTCTACCCCCCTACACCTGGACACCCCCCCAAGGAGCCACACACACCCTGACCCCCACCCCACTGAGCCCCAACCAGCTTCACCTGGACACCCCCCATCAAGCCTGACTCCCCCAGCACCCGGACCCCACCACTGAACTCTCCAGACCCCCCTGCCGAGCCCCAACCACCTTCACCTGGATCCCCTGCAGAGTTCCATTGCCCTGGTGGCCGGAATCCCCCACGAGCCCCTGTGCACCCAGATCTCCCAATGAGCTGCCTACACTCAGATTGCCCCCACACAGAAACCTCTCACCCCACACCTGGATCCCCCCACACTTGGATCCTGCTGGACTGAGTTTGCCCACCCACATCTGGTACAGAAGGTCAGGGCCCCGGGGTGTTTGTGGGGCAAGCCCGGCCCTTGCACTGGGTCAGGGTCGGGTGCAGGCTCGCTGCCTAGTCCCTGTACTGGGGAAGGTGGGGGCTTCAGGGTGATCTCTCACCTCAATGCAACCAGTGCTCTCCACTGCCATGCTGGAGCCACATTTAGTTACTGACAAATAAAATTTGCAGAATTTTAAAAAATTGTGCATATAATTTTTTTGGCGCAGAACTAATTTTTTGGCACAGAATTCTCTCAGGAGTAACAGGAAGGCTTCTCCTGTTGACAAAAGTAACCCATCTCCCCAAAAGCAGGTATCTAGTTTGACGGAAGAAGTGCTATCTACAACGGGGGTTAGGTCGGTACAGCTGTGTCTTTCAGGGGGGTAGATCTTTCACACCTCTAAGAGATGTAGCTATACCAATCTAAATGCCTAGTGTAGACCATGCCTCAATATTGCAGAACTCCAGTTGAGTCACTGGAAAAGAGTGCTAAAGCATTTAAGATTCATATGTGAGGGTTACCTGAAGATTTGGAATTGAATTCTTCTAACAAATTACATTTTTAGAATTAAATACTGCATGCTGAATTTATTCCTCCTCTCCAGATTCTACAATATTTCAGAATCCTATTAAAAAATATGCCACTCATTGCCATCCATAACTGTTCTATTTTAAAGAGCTATGTGACTTTTCTGTCACCAACAGAGATGGAATGGTGGAGCAATATGGAAGTGCAAAGTTTTTTTTAAATTAAAGAGAAAAATTAATTTCCTTCCAGACCAGGCCAGAGCCAAACTATCATGCTAGAAAAATGTTTTAATATTTGGTCAGAGCTTCTTTCAATACTCACTGATGTGGTAACTCATTTAATGGGCTGTCAGAAGAAGAGTGGTGATCATGAGGCTGATTTAAACTTTTAAGTTTCTAGATTGATAGTTGCTTGGGTATTTATACTTTTATTTCTTCTTGCCTTTTTTTTTTTGTTTTGTTAAGTTATACAAGTTCCTGTGTAACACTTACACTCTGGATCAGGGTAGGCAACCTATGGCCCGTGTGCCAAAGGCAGCATGGGAGCGGATTTTCAGCGGCACTCACACTGCCCGGGTCCTAGCCACCGGTCCGGGGGGCTCTACATTTTAATTTAAATTTTAAATGAAGCTTCTTAAACATTTTAAAAACCTTATTTACTTTACATACAACAATAGTTTAGTTATATATTATAGACTTATAGAAAGAGACCTTCTAAAAACGTTAACATGTATTACTGGCACGCAAAACCTTAAATTAGAGTGAATAAATGAAGACGCGGCACATCACTTCTGAAAGGTTGCCGACCCCTGCTCTGGATGCTTTGTGCCACTTAGGTGATTTGAAGTAACCAGAAAACCATCTTAACCAAGCCCCTCAAGTGAATACCAAGGTGGCAAAGATCTGACATAGCACTTCTACACCAGCCACGCTCCCAGCTCTTTGTGTAGGGGACAGGACCAGTGGGCCAGGGGAAGGGTGCATAGCTGGAACACCACATATTAAAATGTAGCACTAAATATTCACGTTATCCAGATAACTCTATAGAAGTCAGGACTTACAAAACATATCTACATGTAAAGCAATTTATTTGACTCAAATAATTGGGGGTAAGGTGGTTAACAGAAGTGTCAATGCCCACAGAGAATGTTACACATATTTCATGCACTTCTCAAAAACTGAAAACACCACAGTTCCACATCTCTCGTTGTCTCATATAATCAGTCTTCTCATCATCAAGGGCCTGATCTGTCAAAGTGTTGGGGGGCTTCTGTTATAAACATAAAACTAAGGGTAGCATAAAATCCCTCCTTTACCTGTGAAGGGTTAAGAAGCTCAGATAACCTGGTTGGCACCTGACCAAAAGGACCACTAAGGGGAGAAGATACTTTCAAATCTGTGGGGGAAGGTTTTTGTTTTGTGCTTCTTTGTGTTCTCTCTGGGACAGCAAGGAATCAGGACAGGGAAAATACATCTCCTAAAGCCAGACCTGAACTAAGCATCTAAGGTTACAAATTGTAATAGGAAGAAAATGCACTAGATTATCTTTTGTTTTAGCTTGTGAATTTTCCTAGGCTAAGAGGGAGGTTTATTCCTGGGTTGGGTTTTTTTGTAACTTTAAAGTTTTGCCTAGAGGGGAATCCTCTGTGTTTTGAAACAGATTACCCTGTAAAATTACCTTCCATCCTGATTTTATAGAGGTGCTTCTTTTACTTTTTCTTTAATAAAGTTCTGCTTTTAAGAACCTGATTGGTTTTTAGTGTCCTAAAAACCCAAGGGGCTGGTCTGTGCTCACCTTATTAACCTATTTGGTTGGTATATTATTCGCAAGCCTCCCCAGGAAAGGGGTTGAAGGGGCTTGGCGGGACATTTTGGGGAACAGGAACTCCAAGTGGTTCTTTTCCTTGAATCTTTGTCTAACTCACTTGGTGGTGGCAGCAATACTGTCCAAGGACCAGGAAGAATTTGTGCCTTGGGGAAGTTTTTAACCTAAACTGGTAGAAATAACTCCCATTGGCTTAAATGGGATTTGTGGACACTTTCCACCTTGCAATACTGGACACCAAGTAACACAGTATTCCAGGAATTAGGCAACAGAATATTCTGTTGAAACTATGAAGGCTAAAACAAAGTATCAATTCTTGCAACCTCTTCACTGTAAAATCCAACAGCAAGGTAGTAATTGGCAGGGACAAAATTATGTAGCAATTAGGGCATGACAGCAAAAGCAAACAAAAACTGAAAATGGGTTCGACACTTCTGGTAACAAGCAGGTAATTATCACAGCAGCTTGAAAGGGGCATAATCAACCAAACTGACATCATCCCTCCCACATAATAAAACGCAAAATCCCTTTATGTCCAATGTAGCTCTTACACACAGCTGGTAAATGCTGCTAGTCTAGTCTTCCTGTCTGTGTCTGTTTAGCAGCTGAGATTTCATTCAGGCCATTTCAACAGAGAATTTCTTTTTTAATTAAGGATAATAATCATTGTTAGATGCGTTCATCCACTGTGAAACAGAAAGACTCTTAATAGATGGCAGTATTTTATGAAAACCCTTTGCTTTAATATAGGATCTTTTAAAACAAAATTACACTGGAAAGAGAAGGCAAAGTTGTCTGGCTAGAAGTCACAGTACTTTTCACCCCTTCAGCTACCCTCCAAAAAAATAGAAAGTTAAATATTTTTACGTATGAAAGCTGAAAGCTGTTACTCCTGAACTGCTGAATTTTTACTACTGAATTTTGTCTGCAACATATTTTTAAAACTTCAATTGCAATATGAAAAAATGATATTTTATTTAATCTTTGAAAAAATAGCAATACTTGAACTGAATAGAGAATCATTTATTTCATCATGGGTTTTTCTATTGTGCTTATCACCACAGTATATGACTGCATCCCAAACATTAATGCATGTATCTTCACAACACCTTTATGAGGTAAGGTAGCATTGTTTTACAGATAGGGAACAGAGATGCAGCAAGAGTTTGTCAACGGCATCCGTGAATTTGCTGTCCACTATCACCCTTTGGTACCTTTCGGCTTTACTATATCCCAGGTTTCTCACTTTCATTATGGAGACATTTAGATTCCAGCTCCAGAGGTTTACATTTTTCTAAATTAAATCTCATCTAGTTATTTTCTGTACATGTTTCTAATCGGTCTAGATTCCTTTGGGTTTTTTTCTCTCCTGGTGTTTGCAAATCAGTTTAATTTAGTATTGTCCGTCAATATCATTAGTCTGCTGTTTTCTTCTTCCAGCTCATTAATGAGGATGTTAAATAAAAATGAACTTCACACTGATCCCTGCAGTCCTGCATTAGCCATCCCCCCCAACTAAATAGAGCCCTTTTCTTTTACGCAGTTTTCAATCCACATTGGCTGCGAAAAGAACCGTTCTAACCTCATCTGAATAATGCCTAAATCTGTAGTAATTTTTCAAGCAACATTTCATGAGACTTCATCAAATGCTTTAATGGGAATCTACTGTTTTCCCTTCATATCCTAGGGGTACATCTAGACTACAGAGACCGTACCAGCACAGCTACGTTGCCTTAACTATGTTGGTATAAACCCATAGTGCAGTCGCCGCCTACACTAACAAGAGGAGTCTTTCCATCCGTGCAGGAACACCACCACCCTGAATGACGGTAACTATGTTGACAGAAGCATCCTTCCATCAGCATAAATGCGCCTACATATGGGGGATGTAGGTTAGGTCAGCAGAGCTACATTGGTCAGGGGTATGAATTTTTCACCCCTCTGACCAACACAGCTATGTCATCTAACTTTTAAGTGTAGGCCTCACCTTGGTTGCAAGCCCTACAAACAATACACATACATCATCAGTAGCACTATTTTCCCTAAAAGAACAGTAGGTGCCACACAACACCGACAGAAGTACAAAGAAAATAGGGCTAAGATTTTTCACATGAACAATTTATTCATCTAGGAGGAGGACCTCTGGGTTCAAATCTCTGCTACAGAGCAAGGATTCAAACCTAGGTCTCCCACATGACAGGGAACGTCCTAATCACTGGAATACTGGGGGAGGGGCATGGCACCTCATTCCCCATCCTGTTTTGTGCCCTTTAAAGATGCACAGAAACAAAACATTTTGGGTTGAATTACATGTTTAATTCAACCCCAAAAGAACTTTTTCAATTTGACAATGCTTTTCAGAATTTTCAGATACAGTTTCCCCCCCCCCCCATTTTTTTGGGGGGGAGGCAAGGTGGGCGGGAGACTGAAAAAAAATCAGTTATTCACCCAATTCTAAATGAAAACGTTATTTGGACTTTCAACACATTAACAAGCTGTTCTGAATTTCGTTTTATACAGACAGGCAAATATTTTCAAAAATGGGAGCCAAAAGTTAGGCTCCTAAGGGGTGGTATTTTCAAAAGTGTATTAGGAGCACAAGTCCTTGAGAACCTGGAGTACCCTCTCCTTCTCTCTCATTCCCCTCTCCTCCCCAAACACCACCACCTTTTAAACAAATTTTTATTGAACAGACATCATTGAAAGAATGTCTCATTTAACTCAAACTTTTTAAGGATAGCTGAAAATGGTATACCCCAGACTCCCAATACTCCCAAAAATGGCCCCATACCCTAAGACTTAGCGGGGGGGGGGGGGGGGGGGGGGGGGGGGGGGGGGGACGACAACAACAACGAACAATATTGAGGTAGATCCAAAAGCTTCAGGTCCAGCATCTCTGGCCTATGAGCAGCAGAACAAATGGATGAAGCTTCCTCTAATACAGGACCAGGCATTGGCTTGCTTGCTTGCTTTCTTTTGGCTCACAGAATGAAGGTAATGTGGCTGAATGCCCTTGAAGGAAATGCTTTACATACAACAAAACGTTAATCACTGATGTTTGTAGGAGGTACAATATTTAAACCTAAAACCTCTTGAAGAGATCCAAGTAGAATACAATATACAGTATACTACAACTTTAAACTTGACTAAAAACAGAGACATGCACATGCACACATACTCTTATATGGTTAGTAAACTGAAAATCAGACCATACGATTTTTAGAAGTGCTGAGCATCCGCATCTCCCATTAACTTAACTGGAAGTTGAAGGTGCTTAGCTCACCGGGGGGAGAAAAAAAAACAACTCTCTGCTTTGGATCACTAGATTCACCTGTGAGTATTTGCATATCCCAACAGTTAAACAGTTCTCAGACTGGCAAGGCTCAGCATGAGAGTCCTTCAGGGGGGAAGGGGTTTAAAAAAAAAAAAAAAAAGGAGAGGAAAAAGGACAATATACAGCAGTCACCATTTGCCCAATGACACCACACAATTACATCTCTGAACATACGAGAAAACTGTTGGTAAACTCAACTTTTTAACAGCTGTAGGTCACAAAAGCTTATGCTCAAATAAATTGGTTAGTCTCTTAGGTGCCACAAGTACTCCTTTTCTTTTTGCGAATACAGACTAACACGGCTGCTACTTGGAAACCGGTAATAAACCTGTATGTTCATTTGTTTCCCAGTCAAAGGCATATTTCAAATGAGTATGCTAGGATATAGACAATCCAGTAAACACAATAGCAAAAACACACCACTTCCAGGGCCTGAGAGAGAGTTTCCATACAAGATGTACGCAGAGAGGAACACTTAATAGCTCTCTAGTGGCCTCCCTTTCTATTCCATCCCTTCTATTTCAAGTGTTGCTCTCTCTGAGAGGACAGACAAAAAAACCCTCAAACATGAAAAATTTCAAGGAGCTATGAAGGCATATTTTGTTAACTGAAGAAAAAAAGACACATTTTAAAATATAAAACAACTTTTTAAAAAATAATCCTTTGGGACTGAAATTTCTCATGCTTGGTCACAGCCAAAATGCATGATTGAGTAGAAGATTTTAGAATTAAACGTCCAACCACACCATATGTACAGCACCACTATCACAAATCTAGTTCAAAGCTGTGAAAAATGACATTCTGTGCCTACCCAACAACTTTGTTGTTTTAAAAAACAAAAAAAAACCACACTATAGCATACTTTAAAAAAAAATCAAACAAAGAACACTGAAGGAAAGAATAGAGGATACTTCATAAACTTCTGAAAATTCTAAATAAAAAACAGACCTCTCTCCATGTATTTCAGCAAGCACAAAATTCCACCTCCACTATCCAGCACCTTCTTCAGCATTACATGAACTCAATTCCTTTGCTCATTTCATTAGTGGAACCACCCTGCAACATGCATTAGTTGACTGACACACTACTTTGAGCATCTGCTATTGAAGTTTACAGATCAAATCTTCAACATTAGGTCAGTTTCTGGATCCTTTTATCAAGCAGTCTGCTTTCTGAGTGAGAAGAAGAGACTACCACATACCTCCTAATAGTCTACTGCAGACATAAAAGTTAAATCTTTTTTTTAAACAGTTACTTGCTGCTTAAGAAAAGCAACAGAAAATGTTGAGGCTGATCAGCTCTTCACCTAGTAACTGAAGCAAAAGAAAATGCACTTAATAGGAAATGTGACAACAGATCGAGAATACTGGTCCCTTGCAATCAAGCAAAGTTAGCTCCAGTATTACTGTTAACGCTGAAACCTGAGTTGTAAAACTTGAAACTTGAAACATAAGTTACTGTTTTTGCAGATATATAAAAGGAGTCTGACCAGTGAACTATGAAGTGAACTACTTTTATTATATATATTTCTAAAAACACCCGTACAATGTTTTAAAAAGTTAATGGCAAACTCTGAAATTACTGGGAATGTGATTTTAGGAATTTACATGCTAAGATATGGCACTTTTACTGAATTTTATATATAGTATTAGTTGGTCTACATGTGGGAAATAAATCTACATAAATCATAACATACTAAGTTCCCCTGAGCAAGATGTAATTATACCATTTAATGTATTAAATTACTACATCACAAATTAAAAGAACTTAAAATATCATATTTATGTTTAAAAAAGATCATGCAAGCCAGAATTTAGAACTAAATAGGATGCCATCTTTAGTAACAAGTGCATACTGGTAATCACATTTTACAAATTGAAAAACCAAACCCAAAAATATTGAATATATGGCTACCAACATGATCTTCAATGCAGAGATCACGCAGTCTCTTTTAGGAAGATTTCAAATACACCATTCAAATACTTCTGAGAACCACAATAAACTTAAAACATTCCCAAAAGCAATTTTATGAAGAGATTTAAACTACATTTAAAAAACTGCCTTTCAAAAAGGTTTCTGTTATTTTATTTCTTTTTAAAAATATTTAATAAAAACAATATTTCTTCTATGTGGCATAGCCATACCACATACAAAAAAGACTCTTCGGGCTGCCAAGCTTAGAGACTTTCAGGAATCCAATGACGACTCACCCTCTTTGGATATGGAGCTTGCATGAAAAAATAGTCAACTGGCATTCTTTACAGATCTTCAGCTACCAAGCTTCAACCTAGTGTTATTTCTTGCACAAAAGTTCTAACATATTGCAGTCAAGTATACCGATGTATTAATTTTTTAAGAAAAAAAATACACAAAATCTGAATGTCATGTCTTCTACACACAGTAAATTTATGCTCACTTCCAACAAATGCTCCAAGATGGCTGTTAATAAAATAATCTGAACTATACTATATACAAACCTAGCTAGACTAAAAATTCCTCATATTGTTCCACACAGCACGTTTCCTTGCCTCTTGCAATAATGTATTCACCATTAATTACTCTGCCAAACTGACTTCAATCAAATCATTCAGACAACTCTTGATGGATATAAAAAAGCATTAAGTTGCTACAGAGAACCCTAGAAAGCATTCTTCTGGATCAGCCCTTTAGAAGCATTATTCGAATACACTGAAAAATATTTTAATTTGCTTTTTAGGTGCTCTGTTATACTTCAACTAAATTCCAATAAAGTACGACTGCCACATAGACACAGCTAACTCTAAATGGACTGTCTGTTATACTGATGTATATCTATAAGAATTCAATGTTTCAAAAATCTCTTGCCGTTAGTGGAATTTGCTTCAACTGCCTGACACTTTCCAAATCACTAAAAAATGATGTGATTGATTCACTCTCAAGCAACAATTTACTTGTTTTTATTACAATTATCTATGTATTAAAAAGTTTGTGAAAGATGCCAGATAGAAAATTTAAATCCATCTCCTCTGGGTACAGAACAGGCTGCAGTAATTCAAGTTTCTCCACACTGCTCTGCCAAGTGCCTCAAACCTAACATGGAAAGACCAACTCCAGGCATGAAAGGATTCTCTAGCATTCATGCCCATTCAGCCCTTTATCTCTTATGCTAAACTACCAATATGGATACCAAATTAGTATCAAATGTGGTAGTGGTTTTAGAGATGAGGACACTTGTCCTCTAGAAACTGGACTGAGACTCATTTCACAGGGGGATACACAGCCACTTGATGCTAGAAACCCTCATTCATTACTGACCTGGGCCAAATTCAAAATAGTAATCTAGTTGAAGATGCTGTTTCTGTTTTCAATCCCCTCAGACATTCAATTCTCAAACAATTTAAATCCTAAAACTGATCTATTTCTAGATATGGCCATATAAGCAAGTGAAAACAGTTCCTGCTTTATACCAGCTATGTGATTTCTCTTTCTCACTGGGGATACACACTTTCCAGAATTTCAGATGTCTTCAGCACAGGAATTCCCCACCCTGCTGCATACCCAATTTTTTTTCCTTTTAAAGACACCTCTTACCTAATGTAATTACACGTACCAAATTATCTAACTTGATAATGTCCCAACATAAAAGTCAGATATTTGAACTTCTATAGTACTCTCCATATCCCCTTATCTACAAAATATTGATTCAGAAGCAGGACTCTCAATTTCTCCAAATTCCAAGTATCATCTGAACTCTATGTCCCCACCCTAACATAACAGGCTACCATCAGGCATGTACAACTACAACATGGTTCCAATAGGTCTATGCTTTTTAGTAGGTGGCTCTCAATCCTCCAGTTCAAAGGGATCAGTAAAAATCTGCGGATGTGAACCTTTGGGTCTCCAGATTTGGTGCATATTAAACTCCATATTTCAGAAGAAACAACTCTGGAGGCTGATCCATTTTACTACTTCCAGCCACGGCAACAATTTTAGGGCTTCTCTTAGAGAGCACAGATGAGTCTATTTGATTGTATAATGGGGTCCTGACTCTTCATTGTTCTATTGTTACTATTTATATAGTGGTGGTTAACATGACTAGGTCCCTGTCCCAAGATGCTTACTATCTAAATTAAATTAATACAACCACCTTTGGTAGGGAAGGAAGGTACAGGAAAATAAGATCACACTCAACAATGGGAACTAAATATTTGTCTTCAGAGGAGAGCATTGTTTTCAGTGAAAACATACTGTACGTTGAATTTCTGTTTGCTTATTTTTAATTGATCACTCTCCAGATGAGGTATTGATAGCTCCAGCAGAAGTCACCAATTTTAAAGGGTCAGAATCACTGATAAAATTTTCCTTATGAGTCATCAGAATAACTTTTTCAGCCACTTTATGACAGTTTTAGGTTGGAATTATCATCCAGATCCAAATCCTTCATCAAAAAGTAAAGCAAACAAAACACTGCAATTGCTCTTTCAACATGCAGATCCAATATAGTAAATAAGACTGTCATGTCTTCTGACTGTGAGGTGGTGCAAGAAAAAAAAAGTATGGTATTCTGGGTACTGCAAGAAAACTTAGGGACTCTTCCTGGTATTCCAGGTTCCCTACTGCTAGAACCCACTTGTTTGTTATCTGTTATGCTTCCTTGAAGAATCCCAACAGAAAAAATATCTTGCCCTTTAAGGAATAACTTATTTGCTTTGACTTCTATCAACACTGGCTGGAAGGATAATTGTGACCTGCACTTACTCCTTGTTCCCTGGATAGGTGGTAGTTATTTTCTAGATGAAAAATAACTACAACAGCAGAAAGTAGTCCCTCACAGATACAAGCCTTTGATTTCAGCAGCATCTAAGCTTTTATTTAAAACCTCTCTTTTCAAACATTTTTTTTAATTCTTCTGGTTGTTCAACTAATAATGGACTCTCATAGTCACCAGATTATTTGATATAATCTTAGAAGATAACATGAGCATGTCTTTTTCTAGGACATTTCAGAAAGTGAGGTGATATCTTGCTCCTATCTACTAACTTGCAATAGTATCCAGCTCCAGTAGACAGGACACTCAGTTTCCCTACACATTCTAACATTGCTCTAACCTTGCACAGAATCAATATTTAACTGAGATCCCAAACAGTTGAAAATTAACTGCTGTCTACTTATTTGTCCAATGCATCTCTTAGGGAAACATTTCCTCACAGAGATAAGAAGCATTTCTAAGATGCACAAGGTACTACAATGTCAACCTAAGGAGGACTCCAGGACTATGTTCATGTACTAAAATGTCTCCTGTACGTGAGACATACAGGAGGGGCAAAGTTTTATTTAAGTTCCTTGTAACTGCCTTTAGCTCAAAGGATTACACAAAAGTGTGAGAAGAACAGAAACTTCTCCAAAGGAGAAGGGGCTAAAGAGACTGATTTACAGCCTATTACCTGCTTTTCTACTACAAAAGTAAGTCTCCAAGCCAGATTTATTATTCAGAAAAGGCCTTCTCTTCCTTATCTGCAAGTCCCTGCACTTTATTAGGGGACTGTAGTGAGGCACAGCTAGGCCCCTCCTGCTTCTGCCCTCACAAAACCAATCAGGGACACCTCAGGTCAATGCAATCACCCATGTATTTTATTTATAGTTCTTTCCCATCACCAGTTTATTATCTATGTACAGGGTTTTACCAGGCTTCACCAGCAACAGACCAGAGCCACCAGTCCCTCTCAGCCTCTGACCTTTCTCTCCCCCTTCCCTGGCTTCCTCCCTCCCAGCCTTTATAGCCCCTGGCTAATTAGGCTGGCAGCTGTTCCTAGTTGCCAAGCAGGCAGGGCTATTCATCCAGCCCCAATCCATTCCCCTTGATTGCAGCTGGTGTGGCAGGGGGCTGATTAAGCACTTCCTGCCTAGCACCCTGTCACAGGGACCCAAAGGAGGAGCAGCCCCTCCAAACATATTCTTTGGCCTGAGCAGAAAACAATGGCAGAGAAGTTGGGAACAGCTGTGAGGTTGGGCTATGGATAGTCCTGTCTCCAAAACCATCCAGTCCTGCACCACTTTACAAAGATTTAACACAAAACAATGTCACTGTGATTTCTGTCAACACACCTGTAATATCAGGAGTAAAATTAAGTATCAGAAGAAGTCTGCAACAGAAACCGAGGACCAAATTCTGTAATTAACTGCAGCCCAGAAAACCCTAATGGAGTCAATGGGAACCCCAATACTGTTGCATGGAGTGTAAGTCAGTGGAAAGACAATGGAACTCCTAGATTACTCAAGGAGCTGACTGAGGAGATATCTGAGCCATTAGCAATTATCTTCGAAAATACATGGAAATCAGGAGAGATTCCAGAGGACTGGAAGAGAAGACTGAGGGGACAATATAACAGGTTTCAAATTCTCCTTAGCCTCTGAGGATAGGGTAAGAAACAATGGGCTTACATTGCAACAAGGGAGATTTAGGTTGGACATTAGGAAAAACTTCCTGTCAGGGTGGTTAAGCACTGGAACAAATTGTCTCGCGAGCTTGTGGAATCTGGGTCACTAGAAGTTTTTATGAACAGGTCAGACCAACACCCATCAGGAACGGTCTAGTTATTACACAATCCTGCCTTGAAAGCAGGGGACTGGACAACATGAGCTACTGAGGTCCCTCCTAGTCCTACACTTCTATGAAAGTTAGCCTGACTCTTCAAGTTTCAAGAAGATATGAGAGAACAAGCTTGCAATGCACATCGATACAACCAGTCATCCAATTCTCCATAGTTTTAGATTGTGTATAGTAATCACACACAAAAACTGGCTAATATCTTCAACACCATTATTGCATCATAATTGCATTACAACATCAATATGCATAATTATTAGGCCTGTCGATTAAATTGCAGATAACTCACGTGATTAACTCAAAAAAATTAACTGTGATTAAAAAATTAATCATGATTAATCGCACTGTTAAACAACAGAATACCAATTGAAATGTATTCAATATTTTGGATGTTTTTCTACATTTTCAAATATATTGATTTCTATTAAAACACAGAATACAAAGTGTACAGTAATCACTTTATATTAGTTTTTATTACAAATATTTGCACTGTAAAAAATGATAAATAAATAGTATTTTTCAATTCTTCTCATACAAGTACTGTAGTGCAATCTCTATTGTGAAAATGTAACTTACAAATGTAGATTTTTGTGTTACATAAGTACACTCAAACACAAAATAATGTAAAACTTTAGAGCCTACAAGTCCACTCAGTCCTACTTCTTGTTCAGCCAATCGCTAAGACAAACAAGTTTATTTACATTTACCGGAGATATGATTGCCTGCTTCTTATTTACAATGTCACCTTAAAACGGGAACAGGTATTTGCATGGAACTTTTGTAGCCAGCATTGCAAGGTATTTACGTGCCAGATATGCTAAACATTCGCATCTCCCTTCATACTTCAGCCACCATTCTGGAGGGCATGCTTTCACGCTGGTCATGTTCATTAAAAAAATAGCATGTTAATTATATTTTTGACTGAATTCCTTCAGGGAGAATTGTATGTCTCCTGTTCTGTTTTACCCACATTCTGCCATATATTTCATGTTATAGCAGTCTTCGATGATGACCCAGCACATGTTGTTTGATTTACGAACACTGTCACTGCAGATTTGACAAAATGCAAAGAAGGTACCAATGTGAGATTTCTAAAAATAGCTACAGCACTCGACCCAAAGTTTAAGAATCTGAAGAGCCTTTCAAAATCTGAGAGGGACAAGGTGTAGAGTATACTTTCAGAAGTCTTAAAAAAGTAAGATTTCGATGCAGAAACTACAGAACCCGAACCACCAAAAGAAAAAATCAACCTTCTTCTGGTGGCATCTGACTCAGATGATGAAAATGAACAAGCATTGGTCCACTCTGCTTTGGATCGTTATTGAGCAGAACCCGTCATCAGCATGGATGCATCTCCTCTGAAATTGTGGTTGAAGCATGAAGGGACATATGGATCTCGAGCGCATCTGGCATGTAAATATCTTGCAACACCCGTTACAACAGTGTCATGTGAACACCTGTTCTCAATTTCAGGTGACGTTGTAAACAAGAAGCAGACAGCATTATCTCCTGCAAATGTAACCAAACTTGTTTGAGCGATTGGCTGAAGTAGGACCAAGTGGACTTGTAGGCTCTAAAGTTTTACGTTTTATTTTTGAATGTAGCTAGATTTTTTTTTGTACATAATTCTACATTTGTAAGTTCAACTTTCATGATAAAGAGATTGCACTACAGTACCCATATTAGGTGAATTGAAATATACTATTTCTTTTGTTTTTTACAATGCAAATATTTGTAATAAAAAAATAAATACAAAGTGAGCACTTGTACACTTTGTATTCTGTGTTGTAATTGAAATCAATACATTTGAAAAATGTAGAAAACATCCAAAAATATTTAAATAAATGGTATTCTATTATTATTATTTAAACAGTGCGATTAATCGTGATTAATTTTTTTAATCGCTTGACAGCCCTAATAATTATTCAAAATACTACAAAAAGTAGAGGCTGGATTGCCCAACGGTTACTTCTGTTGGTGGCATTTACTCTCATGAATAATCCCTTTGATTTCAATAGGATTATTTGCATGAGTAGATGGTCATCAGCACAGGTAAGGATTGTACATTAACCTTTAGAACCTGATCCAAAGCCCATTAAAAATCAAAAGAAAAATCTCTCACTGGCTTCAAATTATCTTTGGATGAGGTCCTTAGTGATGTACAGAATACCTTGTTATCTTAATTAGAAATTCAATGAAGCTATACAATACATCTTATAAACACGTGTCTATTTGTTTAGGTGCATTACCACTGAAAATATTTAGGTAGTTCTGGAAAAGCTGTGTCCAGAAGATATTTTAACATGTTTAGATTGTTCTACAATGAGAAAATGAGCAAAAATATTAGTCTTTTATACTTGAATTGCAAGAGCAAGCTGTACCATCAATTCTTAGGAGCACCACTTCCCCATCATAATGCTATCCATAATCAGGAACTACACATCAATACATTAAAATAACGTTCTACACAAACAGTCAAACAAGACTTTAGAAAGTTTTGGATGCTCAAAGAAAGACAACAGAAATAGCTACAGTAGTAAATACTTATGATTAATTTAGGGTACTTCTGCACTAAAAAAGCTACAGTGGCTCAGCTGCACCGCTTCAATGTAGACACTGTCTATGCCGATAGAAGGGGTTCCCCCATTGGCACAAGTAATCCACCTCCCCAAGAGGTGGTAGCTAGGTCAATGGAAGAATTCTTCTGTTGACCTAGCACTGTCTGCACGGGGACTTATGTTTGCTTAACAACGCAGCTCAGGATCTTTCACACCTTTGATTGATATAGTTAAACCAACCTAATTTTCTAGTGTAGAACAGGTCTTAGATACACAGCACTTGGTTTCCAAAGATCTCCATGGAAGCTACATTAGTGACTGATGATCAACAACTAAAAAATAGTTGCTAGGAGCCAATTACAGAGTTAAGCGTTTATTTAAATTGTACTGATAAAAATTTTAGCTTGACAATAGCCATCAGTTAAACACCATCATACAGAGAAAATATATGCTGATATTGAGGGGAAGTAAGTAAGTTGTGAAAGAACAATATGTTACTCGTTACACGAAGAGCAGATTGGTAAAATGGTTTAAAAAAAATAAATAAAAAAAAATAAAAAGTCTTCTCCCAGCCCAGTTTTAGGAAGAGATTCCTAAAAAAGACTCTCTCTCAAAACCCTCGACCTTGACTCAAAAACCCTCCATCACTCTTCAATATGATATTCTCTCTCTCAGAGCTAGATTTTAAAAACTAATATTGTGCTTCTGAAATACCAACTGGAATTATCTTTACTACTGTTTCTTTAATTAAAATATCACCGTTCTAATGGAAAAGTACAAGAGCCAAATGGAAGGAGGAGGAGGTTAAATGCACCTGAAAAGAGCTTGCTCAGAGACAAACAATTGCACCGAGATGGATGGAGGTGAAAAAAGGGACTAAAATCTGTACTTCCCACCCTCAATCTCTTACCTATCTCATTTAATGGTATATTCCTCTGACTTCTGGACTCCCTCCTCATAACCAATGCAAGACAATTTCTCTCACAAGCATTCTGGGCTGATGTTCTACTCACTCCTATGAGCAATGAAGTCTGTTGAGATAGCTCCCTTGTTACAGTGTGTATGGTAACACCCATTGTTTCATGTTCTCTATGTATATAAATCTCCCCACTGTATTTTCCACTGAATTCATCCGATGAAGTGAGCTGTAGCTCACGAAAGCTTATGCTCAAATAAATTTGTTAGTCTCTAAGGTACCACAAGTACTCCTTTTCTTTTTGCGAATACAGACTAACATGGCTGCTACTCTGAAACCTGTCATTAAAAAGATTGGGACTCTTCAGCTTAGAAAAGATGACTAAGGAGAGATTAAGTTAGAGATCTATAAAATCGTGGAGAAAGTGACTAAGGAAGCGTTATTTAGCCCTTCATATAACACAAGAACCAGGGGTCTACCCAGTTAAATGAATTAGCAGCAGGTTTAAAACAGACATAAGGAAGTACTTCTTCAAACAATGCACACTCAATCTTTTGAGCTCATTGCCAAGGGATGTTGTGAAGGCAAAAAGTATAACTGGGTTCAAAAAAAAAGTTAGATATTTTCATGGAGGATAGGTCCATCAGTGGCTGTTAGCCAAGATGGTCAGGGATGCAACCCCATGCTCTGGGTGTCCCTAAGCCTCTGATGGCCAGAAGCTAGGATGGGACAACAGGGGATGGATCATTCGATAGTTCCCCTGTCCTGCTCATTCCATCTGAAGCATCTGGCAGCAAGCACGGTCAGAAGACAGGACAGTGAACACGATGGACCATTGGTCTGACCTAACATGGCCAATCTTATGTTCCTCTCAGGTCTTTTGGACCTTTACCTCATCCTTCTCCGTACAGCCATAATACTGCTGCCAACAGAGTCTCTCTCATCCTTCATTTAAACCATATCATGCCCCAATTTGAGTCACTATGTTGACTCCCTACTGTGCTGCACATCAAGTTCAAATTTCTAGCCCTTCCTTTCAATGCACTATATCTCCGAACTGGTTTCCTTTCACATTCTCTCCATTCTGTACTCTGCTCTGCCAACAGCACCAAGCTCTCTTCATCAGGCTTGTGTAGACCTTCAAAAATCTATTTGTCAACCTTCCATCCTTGTCTCATTCAAGCCACTCCTAAAGACACTTCTCATTGTGGTGCCAAACATATTACATTAGGTAGGATTTTAAAAGCTTGGAAAGAACATGACCACTTATGCTTCAGGGCATAATTTAATCTCTTAACAGATCCCCTGTGGAACTAATCATTCCATAACTGTCCATTTCAGAGTTTCTTGCACCTTTCTCCAAAGCACGTAACATTGGTCGCTGTCAGCAACAAGATATTGGATTAGATGGACCATTGTTCTGAGCTAGTATGGCAAGTCCTCTGTTCTCACTTGAACAAAAAAAACCAGACATATATACATCTTAATGGTACAAGTGGGTAATTTAAAAAACCAGTTATCCATATATCCATATGCAAGGTCTTTTCTTAATCCTCTCCTTCTTCCTTCCTTTTCACTTGTCTGTTAAGTCCATCATTTAGATTGTAAGCTGTTTGAGGCAGGGGCCTATCTATTTTGTGAAGAAAACCTGTGACAACTATAAAATGATAAGTAATAAAAATCCACACCCATCCTTCCTCCCAGAGAGAGTCCCACTGAAGTAATCTAAACTCTCTTACACGCTGGGCATGTAGATCCTTTTACAGAACTGGGGCCTCCTTTTAGGCATGACTGTGAACAAGGGTAACAAAATCAAAAAGTGGGAAGAAAGTACACAGTTTGCAATAAGACCACATAACTATTCAATTTAGGCATATGCACTTCTCAGTAGTATTTAAAACAAAACTCATTACTGAAATAATATTACATCTGCAAAAACTGAGGTCTGGTTTGAAAATGCACGGCTTCAGTTTCTATTAGTGTCCAATTTAATAATATCATCTGAGATACTTAATTTTACTTTTCAATATTGTGACAATTAGAATGCAAATACTGGTTGAACTAGCACACCACACTTTTTTCAGATATAGTATTGTAAAGACACCATTAGCGCAAACCACACTTGTTCAAAACAACATTTCAACAGTGATCCTACTCAACAAATGGGCTGGGTGCGGGAGCAAGGTAAGAAGAAAATGTGTAGAGCAACATCTTACTATTACTAACTTTTAAAGCATCACTAATGGAGGAGGTCAAATATCCTCAGTATATACAAAATGATCTCCCATTAAGGCTGGTGTTGCACGTGCACGGCAAGAGGAAAATAAATCCTACACAAGGCACTGTAGAGTATTATTATTTTGATGTGTTTTCAAAAGCAGACGAAGACATTTCTTCACGAAGTAGACACCTTTCCTAGATAAAAATAGATCGGTTTTGTTATGTAATTAAAGCTGTGCTGTTTTGCCACTTATTTTAGTGGTTGTTTGTAGCCAAAGAAGTCCAGCACTGAAAATACCTAAACAAGATTGAATTAAACATATATTTGTTTGCTGAATACTTTCCACAAACCCTGGATCCCACACAGAAATATGGTTTAAACTAACTTTATTTAGGTTTCAGAGTAACAGCCGCGTTAGTCTGTATTCGCAAGGTCTGTATTCTCTAAGGTGCCACAAGTACTCCTTTTCTTTTAACTTTATTTAAATTTCTATTGGATTATCAGATAAAAAAAAATTTAAGACTCCCATTAAACTGAAAACTCTCTACTGATCTTCACTATGATGTGGCTATCACTCCACTATAATAGTTTCCCTACTATCTCCTTCCAAACTCCTAACAGCATTTCCGGGTTCACTGAAGGTATCCCAGAATGTACCACTATGACATAGCAAATGCCATGGATTGCATTGAGACATTGGATATCTGTGATAACACACTGTGGGATATTGCCAGTGAACCAGGTTGTGCCAAAAAGATTTCATTGAGGAAAAACAGAATTATAAAAGGCTAGCTAAAGGCACACTGCCAACTTATTTTTTTTTTAAATCATACTTCTCTGAAAAAGCATTACCCACTATTGTTACCTTTAACTCCCAAGATTACTAGAACTGAAATACAGATTGGAGAAAGAAATATTTCTATATTTTTCAGCTTGTTTACACTGTGCATTTGACAACACTGTGGATAGTCATGCTCCCTGTTATCCTGTGTATAGGCAGTTCCCTCTTTGCTGGGCTGAATTCTTCAAACTCAAGCGTGGAGAAAAAACACATTTCAAAAACTAGGAAAACAGAACTGTAAAACTTCATAAATGGGCACAGCTGTGAGGGAGACGAGGGAGATTCTTCTTCACCACCCACACACACACATTTTTTTTTTAAGCTGACTAGATTTCAGGTTGGCAATGTCCCTTTAAAAAGACTGCCATGCTGAACATCCCCGACAGCCTGGTCAGAAGACGCATTCAAAGAAGAAATCCATACAGGACTTATTTTCATTTTGGCTATGCAGTTCACCTTTAGGAGAATGTTCTTCGGGGAAAAATGGTGAATAATCTATGCTAAGGAAGTTTACAAGCTGTGATCACATTCCACGCTCATGACAAAAATTGTCAAATGCCATAATGTAAAATAAACAATTAAAACAAAAAATCGTAATCAACAATTTCACTAAAACGCTACAGGGGTCTCTCTTTGTGAAAGAAGAGTGCAAAATAAGTAATATTTCATTATTCTAGGCCACCAGTCAACAGAGAACACAAGTGTGACAAAGATATTATTCTGGGTAGCCAATATACTCAAAGCATATTGTCAGAAGAAAAGGATATTTGTGATGGATGTATTAAAAGGGGCATGCATCAACTGCTTTCAAAACATTAACAAACAAAATGTACAGTGCTCTTTAATGAGACATTAATGAATGGTTAGCATGGATGCAGCTGCATCACATTAGCACTGTTGATAAAAGTATATCTTATCTTCTGTCTCCAATTGTCTTATAACCATAGTGGTTAAAAATATTTGCACGAGGCAGGCAGGGAACTACAGTTTTTTATACAGGATGTGTGCATTTTATTATGCATGAACATAGTACATTAAGTATTTACAGTATGCTGATATATGACTATAGCTATACTTGGCATTTCTGCTATGTTTAATTTTATTTTTTTGAGCACATTATTTTTATGTTCACTGAAAGCCTTCAAACGTTGGCATATTTGCTTTAGTTTTGCAACAGCAAAATTGACTATTTGTCTTTTCTATCTTCCACAGGCATAACAACATGTGACTACTATAATACTGGCATAAGGTTCTTTAAAGTACCCCTTTTGAACAATGCAAGAATCATACTATACTACAAAGACTGACAAGTCAAATAATAAAAATTACACATGTGCTCATGAATGTGTTTCAAAGATACAATGAATCTAGTACATTACTAACAAATGTTTCACTTGTCAAATGTTTGATATTTAGTATCTAGCATTAGTTACATGATAAAAGTCATAGGTTAAGAACAGTATGGATACTGAATTAACTGGGCCATAAGCACATTAAAACATCATACTTAACAGTTCTTCTCCCTTATAGTTTGTATCAAATTCACTGAACCAAAGCAGTTACATAATCCAATCTTTGACTTTTGATCTATTTGTTCATTGCTCATAGATCACAGATCAAAATATAAGATGGTTTAAACATCCAGTATGTGCTGTATTTTCAGTATATTTTACGAACAGGTAATTAATAGTATTTCTCTGATTTAAAATTAATATGAGCAGGAAAAGGATAGGGAAGAGAATCTAAAATGTTGTAGACGTACTATATTTTAAAATTATGTGAAAATGTTTAAGACTGCATTGTTTTACAAGAATAGCTACGTGCATGTGTAGAATAGTTAAGAAATATATAGAAGAAATAATCCTATTCCCTACTGTATTTTTAAGTTTTAGGATACCCCAGCACTCAAGTGAAGGAAAGAAAGGCTAATAAAATTAATTTATTATATTTAGGCCATGAAAAAAAAGTTTAAAAAAAAAAAAAAAAAAAAAAAAAACAAGAACATGTACATTATACAATCACACACTTAGAAACAAATGACCAGATTATTGGTCATATAATACCTCTCAGTCCTGAGCTGTGTCTTTTATTTGAGGTTGAAGACTATCTAGTGAACCTGTAACTTGGACCAATACATACATTTTGATTTCAGGAGATGGATTTTGACCAAAGGGTGTGAAAACTCTCTCTGGAGTGTCAGTGTCACCACAGTACTCTTGATAAGTTTCCAACCTGGTGCTTCAGGTCCCACTACCCCTCCTTATGTTGACACCCCCATCTGTCTCCACAGAATTATAATGAAGATTGCCATTTGCAGCCCCATGCCGCCTGTCACATTTTGCCCTTTAATACAAAGAAGTTAAACGCAAGACACACTCACCCCCAGCGAATTGTTTTTGCACAACATAATCCAGAGCCTGAGAACCTCTCACAAAACCTCTCTGGAAAATGGAGGGGCTGGCATCGGTGCCCTGGCTTATTGTCCAGAGGAAGGAGAAGTTATTTACATGTTACAATCCAAGCCCGGCGTCGTTCAGAGACACAAACTGCTCAGCACTCCCTTAGATCAGCCATGTTACTCCCCCAAATCCACCGCTGGCTGCGAGCACTTCCCCGGGAGCCTGGGCACAGGCAAGGGGCAGGCGCGCGCTTCTAGACGCGTCCTGCCAGAGCCCCCATGGCAGCGGCCGCTCCGCGAGCTCCCAATCGCCTCGGAACTTCGGCTCTCAGGATCCTCCCCGAGCCAGACTGGAGCCGCCGGAGGAGGAGGAGGAGAGGGGAAGGGGAAGGAAAAAAAGCAGGGCTAGAAAAAGTAGATCCGACGGCTGCGGGCGCCATCAATGTGCGGCCTGGATTCCCCCTGACAGGAGCCGGAGCCACCAGTCCCGGCTGCTCTAGCTAAGCAAAGCGGCCCCCAGCTTAACTCTTAACTACCCGGCTGGAGACGTTTTCATCGCACGGGGCCCCTCACCCAGCCAGCCCCGCTCCCCAGCGGCAGCCTGCCTGCGGTATTGTAACGTTGGTGGTGCAGCAGCAGCAGCGAAGAGAAATACACCAAGGGCTGGCATTGCACAATGCAGCTCGAGCTCCGCCAGAGCATGAGGAACAGCACGTCTCTCGGCTGCTCCCGGCAGGGCTGCGAACGCACAGCCTGGCAGATTAGCCCCGGGGCGAGTGCAATCTGTCCTCCCCATAGCCCCTTTCCGTCAAACACCTCCAAAGCGGGGTAGGGGCCAGACTTCAACACGCTTTATTTCCCCCTTTACCCCCCCCCCCGGCGAACCGTACTTTCCCATTTCACAAAGCACCACTAAAAGTTGCAACACGTACAAATGGATCCCTCCTCCTTCTCTAGCGGACACACGTCTTGGGTATTAAGCGGCTATTCAAGGCAGGATTTTAGCTTGAAATTAATTGGGCTTCTTTAACCCTTTTGTAGACACGCCTGCTACTTTTCCCCAACCCAGTTTGAAACTGACTCGCTGGAAAACCTGGTCCGATAAGTGTCCCTAAAAAAACTCGCCCTTCCCACTCCCCGAAATGGCCCCTGGCAAAGTTTCCTTCTATTGGCACTGCACAGAAAGAAAAAAAAACGCAATCACTATTCCATTTGTGTGGATCTATTCTTAAAGGCGAACCAGTTTAAATAGTATGGTAATTATGAGTTTCCTTAATAAAAGGAAACACCACAGGTTTGTTGGGAAACGTTTTGTTTTGTGTCTATCTTAGTTTTTTGGGGGAAGGGGGGGACAAGGGAAAGGGATTTAATACTTCTTTCAATAATCTGAGGTCTGTTTTCAGTCCACAGATTAAAATCCTGACAGCAACACTGAGCTATAGCTGGCAATCCTAAAGAGGACCAGAGAATTTTATTCTCTGGCTATACTGAAAACTGAAATTCTAGGTTCAAATTCTGTTCTCAATTACATAGTTGTAAATCCAGATTAATTCCAATAAAATCAATGGGGTTACTCCAGATTTATCCTGTATTTAAAAAGAAAAAGAAACTGACTCTTAAGGCTTGTCCATATACAAAAGCTTTAATTGCATCATTTTAGAAATTGTTGTTGTTAAATTGGTGCAGACTTCTGTTGTGGATTCTTTTAAATGGGTTTAAGATTTCATAATATCAATTTAGTTTAAATTGATAAGAACTCTTTCTAACCCAATTGAGTTAAACATTTTTAGGCCTAAAATCTTGTCTGAACACAGAAGCGGCAAATGTTCTGGGCTTGTCTACACTTGGAAATTTGCTGAAGTAGCTATTCCAGAATAATTATTTTGATATAACCAAAATATCCCCAGAATAAGAGTGCCCTTTTACAATTTAGCTTAATCCATCATCTGGACACTCTACTCCAGAGTAAAATTTACTTTATTACAGAATAAAAAGCAGGAAAAATTTCAAAATAAAATTTATTTTATTCTGGAATACTGTCCACACAGAGAGCTATTCCAGAATATTCCAGAACAATTTATTCCACAATATCTGTTCTGGTCAATTTCCCCATGCAGACAAGGCCTTAGATTTTTAAAAAAAAGAGGGGGTCTAGTGTAGACAACACATATCTACTTTGCATTATGCAACTATGCCAGGATGGTCTCCTAGTGTAGATGCAGCCTTACACCAATAAAAGGACTTTTTCTGTCAGAAAAACCATCATTCTGTCAACATAGCTGCATCTACACTGGGGGCTTTGTTGGCAAAAGTTTTTTCACACTTCTGACCAAAATAGCTATGCCAACACAACTTTTAAGCGTAGACCAAGTCAGTGAAGGGCTTTTCACTCCGGTTAAGCTAACTTGGTGTAGCTAGTGATTAAAAACATACTCAGGATTTGCACTGGTTTAACTAAATAAATTTAAAATTATACCTTAAATTAAACCGGAGCAACTTTCTCGTACAGACAAGCCCTTAGTTTGAAATCTAGACTTCATTTCTGCATATGTACACAGAAGCTCATGCTAAGTACTGCATTAATTTATGGAATTACAAAAATGGAAGACAAATTCTCTTAGAAACTGAAATGCTGTAATACTTAATTTTTAAAACTTTTTTTAGAAATAAAATCAAAGCAATTTGCCCTCCTTCAGAATTAATCACCTGCAATTTTTTTATTTTACAAAACAACACTATTAGAGCAATCAAGAAGTCGATCTGAGGGAGGAAGGTGAAATTCCTATCAAAACCCTAAAAACTGATTTTTATTTTATATTTTGTAAATCTGAAGAAAGGGAAAAGTTGGATGAGGGCTTGGAACTTGGGTAACAAGTTTTTACTCAGGAGACACTTTTCTAACAACAAATAATAATAAGCATTATAAACCCCCTGAAAAGCGATGTCAGCCCGTCTTGCAATGAGCTTACACAGACCCCCATGCCCGCACAGCATCCCACTGATTTAAAAGGGGCTCTGCACAGGTGTTGGGGGTAGAGGCAAATTTATTACAGGGCCTTAATGCCCAAGTTACATAGTGCTTCACTCAGCCACTCTTCCCGCTAACTACAACAGAGAGTGACCATGTAAGCAGTGACGGATTAAGCTGTACAGAGTGTGATGATGATGCAAATGTAAAGAAACAACACAACACATAAATGTCATATTTTCATTTGAAAACGTTTTGCCTTCTGTTACAACTTACGCCCCCAAAATTACTAAACTGAAAAATAAGAAAAAAGTATTTCCTCACTTTTTCCCCCCAGTTTATGTACTTTGTGCATTTGACAGCATTTTGGGTATAGTCACTTTCACCTATGGTTGCGATGGATCTTCCACAAGGCAGCAGGTAAGAGGAAAAAAATAGGAAAGTGTGACCGTAAATTTACAAAAAATGGCAGTGGGATTCAGGGGCAGATATACTAACCAAAACTGCTTTTTTTCCCCCACCCCAATTGACTAGATTTGAAGTTGACGGGTCTTTGAAGTTAAGTTATTGTCTCTAGTGGTCCAATCCTGAAAACCTTACTACCAACTATATTGCTGCGATTACATGTTGTCTTACTGAAATCAATGGGATAACTACATTGCAGTAAGGGATCACAGGATCAGGCCCTTATTTTGCATGCATTAATGGAAATCCTTCAAGGTATAGACCATGTGTCTTGTAAGGTTTTGTGTGCATTTATGAGGTAAGTAATTAACGTTGCATGTTAAATTAATATTTCTATTTATACCAACTTTTCTTTAAAAGAGTTCTTTCTGTAAAATTTTGAAAATAAAAATTGCTTTCCCTTCACCATTTGACAAATACTGACTCCACCGGCATTACTTTTCTATTGCAATATGGTAGAACCTCAGAGTTGCAAGCACCTCGGGAATGGAGGTTGCTCGTAACTCTGAAATGTTCGTAACTTTGAACAAAAAGTTATGGTTGTTCTTTCAAAAGTTTGCAACTGAGCATTGACTTAATACAGCTTTGAAACTTTACTGGGCAGAAGAAAAATACTGCTTTTAACCATTTTAATTTAAATGAAACAAGCACAGAAACAGTTTCTTTACCTTATCTAATCTTTTTTTTTTATCCTTCCTCCCCTCCCCCACCCTTTCTAAGTATTTTAGATTTAATAATACTGCAGAGTATTTGGGTTTTTTTGTTCTACGCTGCCTGATCGCATACTTCCAGTTCCAAATGAAGTGTGTGGTTGACTGGTCACTTTGTAACTCTGTGTTCATAACTCTGAGGTTCTACTGTATAACTCATCGTATTTCCCAGTGGTTTGACTTGAGTTTTTGTACCAGTGTCTGAGATCTACAATGATGTACACATTGGTAGGCCACCTTCAATTAATTCTGAGATTCCTATCTCTTCCCCTTGCCACCCAAACCAAAATGACATCTTAAAAAAAAAAAAAAAAAAGCACAGCACCAGCAGCTGGACAATACAAATAACTTCAGACTCCTGCACAGAATCATTTTAATCACAGCTGTTGATTAGCTGATTTAGATCCGCCAACACAAGGGCTTGATCCTATGGCCCTTACTCAATGAACCCAGTAGGACAACTTGTGATTAAGGGACGTAGGACTGGACTCCTAGTCAATTTTACCCAACAGTAGACTTTGTGAATAAAGTTCTTCTGGAAAGAAGTGATACTATTTTTCTTCAGCAGCTGCCAGCCTGAACCTTAAAGAAAAGACAAAATGAGACGTATAGAAAGACAATAGAAGTGAAAGAAAAAGAAAAATGAAAAGACTGACAAACAGTAAAAGATAAAGATAAAGAGAAGAGAAAAAGGAACCCAAAACCTTCATCTATTTTCAAATCTCATTAGGAAGTATCTCTTTTTTCCCTCGTGTATTTTAACTTCTTTTCTCCCTTTATTCTTATTTGAACTTTGACATCATAGGTTCACAGAGTCCAAGGCCAATAGGGACCATTGTGATCATCTCCAGTGGTTCTCAAACTTTTGTACTGGTGACCCCTTTCACATAGCAAGCCTCTAAGTGTGACTCTGCCCCCTTATAAATTAAAAACACTTTTTAAAATATTTAACACTATTATAAATGCTGGAGGCAAAGCGAGGCTTGGGGTGGAAGCTGACAGCTCACAAGCCCCCACATAACCACCTCACGGCCCCCTGAGGGGTCCCAACCCCCAGTTTGGGAATCCCTGGTCTAGTCTGACCTCCTGTTTAATACAGGCCATAGAACTTCCCCAAAATAATTCCTAGAGCATATCAAAGTTTTACCCGAATATGCACTCAACATTGAATACTACATTTGTATTGTACAAAAGGGAGAAAGGGAGGAAGCAGCAGCAGAGATCAAAAGAACATTCATCTTAAGGTTTCAGAGTAGCAGCCGTGTTAATCTGTATTCGCAAAAAGAAAAGGAGTACTCGTGGCACCTTAGAGAGACTAAGCAATTTATTTGAGCATAAGCTTTCATGAGCTACAGCTCACTTCATCGGATGCATCATGCATCCGATGAAGTGAGCTGTAGCTCATGAAAGCTTATGCTCAAATAAATTGCTTAGTCTCTCTAAGGTGCCACAAGTACTCCTTTTCATCTTAAGGTTTGATATTCTACTAAAATGTAGAGGTGGGTTACCATTTAGTAGCCTATTATGCTACTAATCCATTTGTTCCTCCTCTCTCAGTAAATGCAGCTTCTCTGTTAACTGACAAAAAAAGTGATAATTAACAGACCAGAGGGAATAATCATACTTTTGAAAATTAATTACAAAATAAAAAGATATTTAGCATCCAAATGAAATTCCCCACATGGTTACAATACTGACATAGATCACATTTGGGGCCAACAGAAGTTGGTACTATCCTTTAGAGTCAAGTAGTACATTTCATGTATTAACTATATACACACACATGATAACATAATAACATAAGTGTGATTTAAAGCCATTAAATATGGATACATCTCTAGTGACCACGTCATTAACCAGAATTTAAAACAGTAACAAGGTGCAGGCTCAGTAATAGCAATAGCTCTCTAAATACAAAAGGGCCAAATTCTGCCCTATCACACAGTGACATCAATGGAGTAGCACAGAACACGTCAGGTTAAAATAAGGTTCATTATTTCAATTAAATAAAGCAGTCCCAACAAGCAGGGAACTAGCTGTATCACATACAACCCATTGTGGTTTGGTAGCGAGTGTACTTTTCAGGGTTTTCCAAACACTGCAAAGCTTTAAATTTGGTGCTAGGTTGCACAAAGCTCGCAGTTTCCTTTACCCACTCCTAACACAAACATCCTATCTGGTACGAACTGTAAACTATCAGAGCTGGGTCATACATAGGAATGCTTTCCCCCAGAACCACTGGGGAAGTGACAAGGGTCTTGTGATCTGTGTCAGTTTTATACTGCTGCTAGTGCTGCTGTGGGGAAGCTCCTCTGTGCAAAAGCACAGCAGGCACAGTGCTAATGAAAGTTACTTGGTGCTCCAGAAGGGGGGGGGAAATAAAGCAAGGGGGAGGGGAATAAATGCAAGAGGGAGTCTGAATATCAAGTGAAAGGAAGGAGCAAAAGGAGAGAAAGAGATGGAATAAACAGGATATACCTAGGACCGCAACAGGGGAGTGACTCTTGCTTGCAATAATTGTTAACAGTGGGTTCCCCTCCACTGATGTTGAATGGTTTATCTGTTAGCATAGATAGGGTAAGACTATTTTGAACACTGCTACAGAAAGCATGACGGAGACCCCAGTGGAACATGGTGTCTGCCATCATTTCTTCAATGCTGTTGAAAACATCATTGTCCAGATTACACTAGCAGCTAACCTTTTTTCAATACCGCTTGAGATGGAGTGGTAAGGGGGAGCCATTTCTGACATAGAATATCAGGGTTGGAAGGGACCTCAGGACCATTATCAACAACAGATCATTTTCTAGTCTATGTGGAACCAGAGAGACCAATGACAACTGGATTAGCTACCGTAGGGTTAGTGGCAAGAAAAGGGTAGCAGGAAATAAGACTTTCCCAGAAAAATATTGTAAGCCTCTTCCCCATCAAAATCAATACAGAAGACGAATCCCTTCCAACAGAGTGAAGGTACAGTATAACATTTCATGTTGTAATATCTGAGAAAACCCAAACTTTTTTTTTGCAGCATTAGCTTCCTGTCCTTGGTTAGTTTAATTTAAAATCAACTTAATTTTAATATATTTTAAAAAAGAGAGGCAAAGAAAAATTGACAAGATAGAGTAATTAAGCCATTGGTAAATACAGACCACAAACTATAGTCAAAAAGCTTACATCTCCAAATGGTTTACAGTTAAATTTACATAGCTCTGTAAGTATACACCATGTTGAAACACTTAAGATCTAAAGAACCTTGTCCCAAATAACTTATTTCCTACCTCAGACAAGTACAAACAACGAAGATCAGGGCACCTATTGTTCATGTATGAAAACATCTTAAAAAGCTCTGAAAAAAATGTTTAACATTTTCAACTAGATTATAATACTGCATGAGAACCTGAAATTGAAACTAACTACTCATAAAACAGTCTAGTTTCACCCCAAGACACTGTGTCCTGACTGGCAAAAAGAGGTTATTTTTCAATGACTGAGAAGCCCTCTTAATACTAGTTTAAAAATGCACACTAACATTATGAAGCTGTATTAGTTGGCCACATTAAAGGCTAGAGGGACCGTAGGCTACAGCACACCCAGCTCACACAACGTCACATGTGTCAGCCTGAATTCATGGCTTAGTCTAGACTAACATTTAAAGGCATGTTGTTAAATTGTGTTAGCTGGCTTGATGAAACTGACAAACACCTTCTAAAATTCCAATCAAAATAAGGCAAGTTATACTTTAGCTTGTACTAGAGTGACCAAGTTAGGCTGTGTCTACAATGCCATATTCAGCACTAAAACTTCAGTCATTCAGGGGTGTGAAAAAACACCCTCCTGAGTGACAAAAGCTTTAGCGCTGAAAAGTACCAGTATAGACAGCACTTTATCACCAGGAGCTGCACTTCCGGCAATAAAGATACCACCCCTCATTCAGGATAAGGGGTTTTTTTTAAATCTATCACCGGGAGAGCTCTCCCCCGGCAATAAAGTGTGTCTACACTGCCCACGTCACATCACTGCCGTGGACATGCTGCAATGTGGGCAGTGTAGACATAGCCTTAGAGTTTTTAACTCTGCCAGTTTAGTACATGTTAAAGGCAGTGTTCCTTGCTAACACTAACACAAACACATACTATCACCACACCTTAAATCTTTGTCTAGACAAGACCTTAAACTAAACAGGATTGAGAACACACACACTTTTTTGACCATCAAGAAGATCAATAAAATCCAAAAACAGACCGCAAAATGTTGAAAAGTAAATGAGATTTCAAAAATATTTTCTGTTTTCTTCACATTTAATTCTAAATAAACTAAATCGTTATTAAAGAATACCTGATTCATAAGCCTGGAGATTGAAGTCCCTTGCTTGGAAACGCAATGGATACATAAACCAATATCAACAAAAGCTTCTCCGCACTACTCTACCTGTGTGTCCTAATCCTTATGTAGATACAAAGGACATAGAGTACTTAAGTCACTACACCAAATGTTAATAATGTAAAGGGCTATTAATACCACAGATAAGAGAACATTTCAGTAGATAAGATTGTGCAGTCAGCCTTTGTGAACTGCTGCCCTGATATCGGTCTCAAAATTTGTGTCCCAAGTGAACTAAGTCCCTTTACAATAGATGCTAATGATTTGGCCTGAATAATAGTTTAGGGCCAGGTTGCGAGACTATGGCACAGCCCCACACTGGGAGCAGTGCAAAGTCACACCACCAGAAATCAGGTCCCCAAGAGGTCCTGCCTCCTCCTCACTTTCACACAGGCTTACACCTCAAGCTGTACTAGCTGGCAAAAATCCCTGCACTCCCAGAGAGTGCAAGGAAGGAGTACCACTGTGGTTTCCTGCTGTTCAAGGGCACCTGGAAGGGAAGAAACAGCTCTGAACTCTCCTCCCAAGTTATGCACCAGAGCAAGAGCCAGCCACAATCTGACCCTTAATGTTACATAGAAGATTTTAGAAATATATTTTATTGACAAAAACTTTCCTTACAGAACGTTTATTTTATGAATGTGTTTTCCAGAGTTTCTGGACTCAATCATCTTCTTCTATAGTTTTCCCTATGAGATACAGGTAGAAAAGCCTGTTGGAAACCCCACAAGTTAAAATCCTTCTTAGTCGCCTTCCCATTCTCTTTCAGGAATAAATCTCTAACTTTGCAAGGGTTGTGGTCTGGAAATTCACTGGAGCATTAAACAGGAAAAACTAAAATCATACCCACACAGATTCTGGAGTTGTAGCTTGGAGAGCTGCAACCTCAGATGCTTTCTGGCTTGGTTACCCCACCCCCTCCCTGGCAGCACAGCTCCCTGAGGAGCTATGCTGCTATGAGCGCTCTCTCCCACACTTATGCCCTACAGGCCAGAGAAGCATTAACTCTTGCACAGTGTTTCCCCAGCAGGATGAAAGCAGAACTGAGGAGGATCATGTGAGTTTCATTCTGCTGCTGCTAGAAAACACTGGGCAAGCAGAGTGATACAGGTGCTGTGGCAGTATTGTCAACTCCAAGCATTCAAATATCATAAGTCAGGCCACAAAAAAAATATGGGATTGGCTTAAAAATAATTAAAATTTTAAAATAAATGCTGGGTACTTTTATTTGCATTCTGATTTTGGAGCCCCTAGGATTCATATTTTTAAATTCTCCTCCTCCACCATGAAAGCTAGATACATTTTTCTTTTTTAAATGAAAGCTAAGATTCTCAAACAAATCTCCAGGAGGAGGGATTTTAAGAAAAATACCAAATATTTTGAGTTGGCAACATGGCTATTTGGGTGTGGAGGGTCACACTGCAGAGAACAAAAAAAGGGGGGAATATGAAAAAAGTAAAGCATAAGAGAGAAGAAAAGATTGGGGAAATTAGGAGGGAGGGAATTAGTGAAAGGGGAAGCAGCTGAACTGATAGTGTAGTGGTACTAAATAATCTTTATTTTATCTATTTAAACGTGTTTCCATTTGCTCCTATCTAAACTCCATACATTTGAAAATAACTACAATCGTTCAATTTTGTTAAGTGTGTGAAAAAACTTCCTGAACAATAAAACTTTCCTAACAATTAATACAGCCATCAATGTAGTTTCCAACATAATTTCCATGCTGCCAGCCCCTTTCGCATTTTGACCAGAAGGCATGAAGTCTGAGCATCATGGATGATCACAGCTGTCATGGGTATCACATGGGGAGAGCAGCCATTGTTTCAGTAAAGCAGATCCCAAAGCAGTTAGTCACGTATAGGTCAAACACAACAACCTGCATCTCACCCAGAAGTATACTGGCAGCCAGTGCAGATTATAAAGCAGAGGTGTAATGTTCTCTCAGCATGAAACACTGCTTAATAAATGAACCATCTCATTCTGCATTAGCTGAACCTTCCAGATGGGAGTAGTCTGAAACTCTGGCTTTGCTGGGAAGAGGACCACTGCAACCGCAACTCACTTAGGCCATGACTTCACTGACAAAAAAAAGGCCCATTTTTTCCAACCGGTATCTACCATTTGTTAGCTATGCAGTTGTAAAATCCTAGTGGAGACATGGCACTATAGTTTTACCATGAGGTAGCTAGACAAGGTAAACCAGGAGCAGGATATAGTGTTTACTTCACTTAGCTACCTTGTGGTAAAAACTACAGTGCCTTGTCTCCACTAGGATTTTACAGCAGGATAATTAATGCAGGTTAGTTATCCTGCTGAGAAAAACACCACCACCTTTTTTGCAGTGGACATAGCCTTAGGCTCCAATATTGCAAACACTTAGGCAGATGTGTAACTTTACTCACGTGAGCAGCTTCATTGTCCTCATCAAGTCTACTCCTGCGAGTAAATTTTTGCACATGATTAAGGGTATGTCTGCACTAGAAATGCTATAGTGGCACAGCAGCAGTAGTGCAGCTGTATCACTGTAGACAATTACGACAGTGGCGGAAGGGATCTTCCATCACTGAAGTAAATCCACCTTTCTAAGAGTATGTCTACACTACCTGCCAGAGATCCAGTGGGGTTGATTTATCGTGTCTAGTTAGACACGATAAATTGACCCCCAAGCGCTCTCCTATCGACTCCTGTACTCCAGCATCACGAGAGGCGCAGGCAGAGTTCATGGGGGAGTGGCAGCCGTTGACTCACCGTAGTGCAGACACCACAGTGAGTAGGTCTAAGTACGGTCGACTTCAGCTACATTATTCACATAGCTGAAGTTATGTAACTTAGATCGATATTTCCCCCCCCCTTCCCCCCGCAGTGTAGACCAGGGCTAAGAGGCAGTAGTTAGGTCAATGGAAGTATTCTTCCAGCAACCTAGTGGTGTCTACACCAGGGCTTAGGTCAGCTTAATTACATCACACAGGGTGTGGAAATTTTCACAGACCTGAATGATGTAGTTAAGCCATCTTAACTTTGCAGTGTAGATCACCCCTAAAAGTTTGCACAATCAAAAGCTTGGGCAGGGAAGGGAATGCCACATATGGATTTTTAGTCACCCCTCAGGCCAACTGAAGGGATAGTGTAGACAGGTTATGGAGGAAGCTGCTTCCAAGCCCTTGTCAGCAGGAAGGTGTGTCACCGTGATACAGAGCCAGACAGAAAACAACAGGAAAATAAACAGAGTCCTAGAAGCCCTTGTGACGTTGCACCCCATAATGCTTTATGGAAATATGATTATGAATGAATATACGACATAACTGGAATATGTTTTATGCTACATATGCCATGTAACATATTTCTGTAAAGGTTATGATCTACTGAATATATTCATCCTATTTGTATACGTATCATTTTTGTATTCAAATTTATGAATATTGGCTGCGTACTTGTTTGATTTTAAGTAGCCTTAGTAAGGCATTTGATCAACTTCTTTAGAAAGGTTTCAGAGTAACAGCCGTGTTAGTCTGTATTCGTAAAAAGAAAAAGGAGTACTTGTGGCACCTTAGAGACTAACCAGTTTATTTGAGCATGAGCTTTTGTGAGCTACAGCTCACATCCGATGAAGTGAGCTGTAGCTCACGAAAGCTCATGCTCAAATAAACTGGTTAGTCTCTAAGGTGCCACAAGTACTCCTTTTCTTTACAAAGGAATTTGCAAGTTAAGTGCCCAATCAAGAAACACTTAACGGACAACGGATCTTGGAAGCCTCCAATCCACATATGAAGTCTCCCTGAGGACGTTCAAGGTAGCACGTGAACAATGGCTGCTACCTGTAAGTTCTGAGTCATGCATGTACATATGACTTGCCCATGTGACTCCATAACTCCATCTTGTAGCTGGGATTCTACACAGGGGGAGGGAGGGGTGTCCACCCACAAGAGAAAGCCTATTTAAACCCTTGGGAGACCCCTCCATTTTGTCTTCAGCTGGCTCAAGAGATGGCCTCCCCACTCCCAAAGGATACCTGAAAGAAACTGGAACAAAGCACAGTAACCATGGGGGGGGGGGGGGGAACGACTGGACCCAGACTAGAAGGAGACTAGTCTGTAAAAGAGGCTTATTGGAACATCTCTGAGGGTGAGGTTTCATCTGTAACCACTTTCTTACTATATTAGGCACACGCTTGTGTGTTTTGTTTTATTTTGCTTGGTAATTCACTTTGTTTTGTCTGTTATTACTTGGAACCACTTAAATCCTACTTTTTGTATTTAATAAAATCACTTTTTACTTATTACTTAACCCAGAGTATGTATTAATACCTGGGGGGCAAACAGCTATGCATCTCTATCAGTGTTATAGAGGGCGAACAGTTTATGAGTTTACCCTATAAAAGCTTTATACAGGGTAAAACGGATTTATTTGGACCCCATTGGGAGTTGGGCATCTGAGTGCTGGAGACAGGAACATGCCGTAAGCAGTTTTTAGATAAGCCTGTAGTTTCGGGGGGACGTTGTTCAGACCTGGGCCTGGGTTTACAGCAGGCTAGTATGTCTGGCTCAAACCAGGCAGGGCACTGAAGCCCCAAGCTGGCAGGGAAAGCAGGGACAGAGGTAGTCTCAACACATCAGTTGGCAGTTCCCAAGGGGTTTTCTGTGATCCAACCTGTCACAGCCCTCATTAAGCTCTCACACAAAAAAGGAGGGAGAGAGAAACCAAGGATGTGGCAACAGAGAAGATGCACACTAACAAGGGGAAAGACAGGCAGAAACAAGGGAAAGAACATAATCTTATGAAAAACACCTTTTCTTTTTGGGATGTCGTATGGTGGTTAGATATCACAGTCATGGGTAGGATATAAAAATAACTAAAAGGAAGAAGTAAATTGCTTCTACGTTCAATTTGTTCCTGATACCAGCTAATTAAGATACCTATCAAGTTAACTTTTATCATTAAAGAAACCTCAGAAAAACATCCTCACACTTTTGGAATAGACCCTTTTAACAGAGTATGCAGGAGAGTCCCAAACAAAAATTAGAATCTCGATAAGAACCATTACATTGCATAGTAGCACTTGTATACTGTGTTGGGATGGCATGCAATAAGGTGTGGACTGGGTTTTTTTAAATACATTTTGAATTAAAGAAGAGAGAGAGATACGTACGCAAAAAGCAAAAATATTTTGAACTGAGTTAAGTCTAACCTTTACTTGTTCTATTACACCTAGATACTGTAGGTGCACCATTTACCATTTACCATGCACCATTTACACTACAGCACTGCAATTTTTTTAATCAAACAACTCAACAAATACAACATCGCTCAGAATTATAGGAACTTCTCCAAAGTTCCTTAGAAGCTGCAATCTCAAAGTACCATGTGACTGAGTTAAAGAACAACTCACGTGTTTCAGTCTGAGTGCATTGCTCATCACTGCCTATGTTTTTAAACAGATGTCCTGAAATTTAAAATTATATTTCTACCCTATCCAGTTTTAATTTATTTCACAAGAAAGCACTAGTACTCTTAGAAACTCATTTCCAGAATGATCACTGCAGCAAATGACAAAACTGATTTTTATCACATCATCTGATGAACTAAGCAATGGCTGTACCACAATATGAATGGTGATGCCTCATGCCATCTCTCTAGTAACTGTGCAGTGAAAAATCCAAAGCATATGGTTAGATGTAAATAGTTCAAGAGAATTATTGAAAAAACAGTAGAAACCTGCTCATTTGTACGAATGACTCGGAGGCCTCCACTGAATGTTACTTACAAATTCAGTTCAGTAAGTGAGCAAACTATAAAAAGGCAAAGATACTGTATCATAAAATATTCTTTATTTTGACAAATGTAGTAATAATAATAAATACTAATACTTGCTTTTTCATAATGTATTAATAAATGTACTACAGTATATTTGTTAGTATAACTTGAAGAAGTCTGGCATTTTCCTAACAAATCTCCTATGTCATAGATCACATGGTGAAATGATGGTCTTGTGGCTGTATCAAAAACTGGAAGTCAGGAGACTGAGGCCTGGTCTATACCTAAAACTTAGGTCAACCTGGCTACATAACTCTGGGCTGTGAAAAATTTCACTCTATCCAATGTAGTTAGGTTGACCTAACCCCCACTACAGATGCCACTAGATCAACGTGCCAGCTCTCAATGAGGTAGATTTACTACAGCCCTGGAAAAACCCCTTCGGTTGCCGTAGTAAGTGTCTACACTGCAGCAGCATAGCCGCAGTGGGGCAGCTGTGCCACTGTAGCACTTGTAGTGCAATACCCTGGGGTTCTATTCCTACTTCTGCCACAGTCTTCCTTTGTGACCAAGGGGTTAGCACATCCTTTTTCACAGGGTGTTGGAATGCCTAATCTAGGGGTAGTCAATAGGTAGACCGCGGGCCAAATCCAGACTGCCAGATACATTTGAACAGACGGTGAAATCTTTTTATTTACTTATACTTGCGTCACCTGTGACTGCCTTTGACCGCCAGTGCTGACAGCTCAAGCAGTCAAAGGCAGCAACAGGTGATGTAAGTGTGGGGCTAGAGACCCGCTGTCAGTCCCAGGAAGCAGGACTCTGGGCTTTCAGTGCCCCACAAGGTCAGTTAAATCGGTGGAAGTGCTCCTGGTGAGGACACATGCCGCCAATCAGGTGAGTCATAGTGTGGACATGAAAAACCGCAGTAATTACTGCAGTTGCTGAACGTCGACCTAATTTAGGTTGACTTAATTTTGTAGTGTAGACTTGCCCTTATTATCATCTTTATTGTTACTGTGGTTTGAAAAATGTTCCTCTAGAGAGTCTGGACCTTGACTTTACCTTGATCAAGAAATTTGGACCTTGATAAAAAAAAATAATTGACTACCCCTGCCCTAATCCCTTAATGTCTGTCAAACTCCTTGAGATACTTGAGAAGAGGTGCTGTAGAAGCTCAACATATTAACTGTTTATTGCGTGTGTAGTAATGTTGTTAACTACAATTTCAAAGATTTAACAACACATCATTTAAAACAACCCAAACTTTCAAAACTATGGAAATCATAAACCACAATTACATAAATAACTCTGATCTCAACCTTAAGACCAAATTCATGCACACATACAAACAACAAAAACAATTCACAGTAATAAGCACCCGAACAACTCTGATCATGAAAAAAACAGTTACAAAACCACCAATGTACACAACAATCTTCTTATTCATCCACTACACAAGTTCCACTCATAACTGAGAATCAAAAGTTTAGTTCCTTAAGTCTTATCCATGCAATGGATGTACAAAGTCTGGCCTTCCAGCCATATAAGGATTCCACGCTTGCCAGGCAGCAGTCCTGGCTTCCCCCATGTTGCTCTCCAATTCCTATATTTTTATAATATATATTTATAAGTTACACATTTTCAAAAAATTAATGTTACAATTTACAAATGTAAAAAAGCCCAAATAGAGCAGGGGAAAAATCAGGGGTCTGAATGGTACATCAAGTGGAGAGCAGGGGATGAGCCAAAGAAACATAACTAAGCTACAAAGAGAAAATGTAGAATTGCATTACGGCTCTTCTGAAACTGATGTGGATATCATTAAATGCTGGCTTACCCTGACGCAGATTGCAGTCAAACTAATGAAAAAGATTCTTAAATAATTATTTTCTGGAAAACATTCTGTGCTTGTGTGTCTGAAAAACTATCTGCATATGTGCAATTTTGGACTTTTGAAAACCTACTGCTGCGAATGTGGGCCAAAATAATTCAAATAATTTTAAATTAAGTAGCATGCATAAACATTTTTAATCAAACACTTTTCAAAGTCTCTGGAAAAGATCTTTTCAGACCCTATTTTAAGCATACCCACTTGCAAAGTAAATAAATAAAAATCTATTAATCCAATCAAAAGTTAGATAAATGTTGAAAACAGGGTTTAGAAGGAAAGTCTGGACACAAACCTATCTATGGAGTCACAACTATCACCACCATAACCAATGAGAATTCAGTGCAGGATTTGGCTACTAAATCTTTACTATGAAGTGGCGATAGAAAGAATTTTGTACTAATTACAGTGTGAGCAGATTAACAAAGTTCTACTGTATAAAACTACTTTTCAAAAGTCTTACTTCACCTATACCATATTATTCTTACAACTTTTCATGGATATCTAGCCGTTAATACAAGCTCAACAAGAAAAAGATCAAGAACTCAGTTTTGATCACCAACCTTTTCCCCTTTTATGGACGACACCACCACCATCACATGGATGTCATCCTTAACTAAGCCCCTTTCCAGACCCATACATAAAGGTAATGTTTTGCCACTTTCTTCTGCACAACCTCACTAAGATCCAGCCTTTCCTCTCCTTCCACATAGCTAAAATTCTTTTCCAGGGCTTCATTATTTTGCTTCTCAGCTATCACAACCTCCTCCTCTCTGGCCTTGACAAATATAGTCTTGCCACCTCTTAAATCCATACCAAAGGCTACTGCAAAAATCATCTTCCTGACTCACTGCTTTGGACAGACCATCCCTCTCTTTCCATCCTTCCATGGCTCCTCCTTTTTCACCACATCAAGCACAAACTATTTGCCTTCACTTTAAGGCCCTTCATGGATATTCTGACTCTACTTATCAGCTACCTAAATCCTGCCATTACTCCTGCCTTAGTTGTACCATCATAGTCTCTCCAATGCACCCCATATGCATGGAAGAAGATCTCTGTAAAAATATTTAAGGTCACTACATTACTCCCTTTAAATCTCTCTTTAAAAATCCACTTTATACCTTGATGTCTGCAAAACACTTGACAATGGCTAGGCACCACTGCTTATTCCACTGTTCATAATTGCCTCATTGTTCTCTTATGCTCTCATCACCCCAATCTCCTTGTCCTATCCACCTGCTGTCTTGTCTTAAATTTAGATTGTAAAGTCATTTGGGTGGGTACCATCTTTGTGTTGTATGTCTAGACAGTGTCTAACACAATGGGGTTCTGGTCTCTAGGTGCAACCATAATTATAGCAGAGCAACAGCTTTCTGTTTAAATCTCAACTCTAAGTGCTCTAAAATCTGTACAGTGAATCAGATTGCCCTGAAATTTGGTGTACCTTATAAAGGAATTTGTTAGTGATCCAAATGGTGAGGTAATTGTGTTGCCAGCAAGCAGAGTGGAAAGCTGATTGCTGTTTGGATCAAAGACCAGTTGCAGACCTTCCACAGACATCCTGTCCGAAAGGTCTTCACCGTCAGCTTCATTTACTTCACAGCACCACATAGTGTGGTGCTGTTAAAGTCACCAATGTATAGGTCTGGGATTAGTTGCTCTTGGGAGCACTGAGTTCAGTCATTTTGCATTAGGGGCTTTACATGTTGGTAATGTGCAGCTCCCCTATCCTGATGGCAGTGGTGTAGGTGGCAAACATCAAAATCCATGATGGTGTTCTTCACGTATATGGCTAGGCCATATTTCGGATGGTAGTGGCTAGCTGTGAGGTTGTAACCATGGATACAGTAGCAGCTGGCCTGTTGATCATTGGAGACATGGGTTTCTTGGAGTGTCAGGACACCAATGTTATGCCAGACACACTCACACTTCGTCCGAGAAAGTTCCTCAGTGTTAAGTTGGAGGATCCTTGTTCCAGAACCTATCTGGTGTGTTACTTGGCCCTGAAGAGGACTATTATGGTGACTTAAGTTGTTGCTCTGAAGACCAGGAGGTCATTAATCGATGTTCGGTCACTGGGTCACAAATTCGGATGACCTTGCCCTGGCAACTCAAGCAGCCACCTTCAGAGACACTGAGTCCACCTTGAACAGGACCTAAACACCATGAAGGAATATTTATGGAAGTGGAGGCTCAAGCCAAATGCCCACAAAACAACAATCACTGCATTCCATCTTGATAACAGAAACACTAACTGCACCCTGCAAATGACCTTCTGCAACAACACTGTGTGACATAACCCCACTCCGACCTATCTCAGAGTGAAGCTGGATCATGACCCTCTGAAGAAGGCAACTGCCAAGATGAAGACAAGGGTCAACCTGGTCCAGAAACTGGCAAGCACAAGCTGGGAATCATCAGCGTTACAGACATCAGTGATGGCCCTTGTGTACTCTGTTGCTGAGTACTGTGCACCAGCATAGGCCAGAAGTAGCCAAACTCAACTTGGTGTCCAACTAAATACTGCAATGCAGTGCATCACTAGAACCCTCAAGTTGACCCCAACACTTTGGCTGCCAGTGCTGTTGCACGTTGCTCCCCCATCCATTCGCAGCAACGCTACAACCCTTTGTGAATTCCAGAGGTTTGTGGAAAATGAACATCTTCCCATCCACCAGGACTGTAACAACATCCCTCACCATCACTTGAAGTCATGTAAGCCATTTTGGATCCACACATTTAACCTTCAACAATGCAACTTCAACCCTGATGAAGCTTGGAAAGCCAAATGGAGTTCACAAGAAGTCACAAATAAACACTTTGTGAAAGAACCAATGCAGAAGATCACTGGCTTCGATCTCCCACAAAGCTCATGGGCAACCCTAAACCGTATCAACACAAATCATGCCAGATGCGGATACTTGCTTCACAAATAGAAAATTAAAAACTCTCCAGCGTGCAACTGTAGTCACCCAGAACAGACCATAGAACATATAACAACTCAATGCCCAATTCACAAATACAAAGGAGGCACCACAAGAATACACTCGGCTACTTCAGACCCAATTATGTGGCTTAACCATCTAAATGTAAAATGATAGTTGTTGCTCTTCATTTACATCAGCCATATGAAGTAGTAGTGATCCACATGTGAGGAATTTGACCAAAGAGTTCCCAAGATACAGCCCCCGGGGAAAAAAAACAGCTTTTCTTAAAGTTGATAGATTCTGTCCACCCTCCCCCCCTTTTTTTCCATCCCTCTCCTTTTTTTGCTCACAAACAGATCAGATCAGGGCTCAGAATCAGATCATTTCACCAGGATCTAAATCATTTGAGGGTTGGTTACCCCACCAGCCCTTTGGGTGAAATAAAATTAAAACATTATTTCAAATATTTTGCTTCTCTAGTTCAGGCAACCAATTGATTATACTGAGCATATACAGGCAGAGGAGTTAATAGGACTGTTTGCCTTCAGATTTTCACACTAATAGCTCAAGAGGATAAGCAGTAGTCCTTCAAACCTGACTGAGCCAGTGTCAGTCTGAGTCCCACCATGGGCAGGAACTTTGAGAAGGTTGGATGGCATATTTGCTAAAATCTGTCCCTGAGGGCTGCACTGGCGGGAGGGAGATAAATTGGGATAGATGGTGGGGCAGGTGAGAGGGGCCGGGGAGCTGAAGTGAGAGGAAGGGACCGGGGCACATGGGGATGAGTGGCAGGGGGCTGTGGGAGAACAGGGGCGGGGACACCTTTCGTGGCAGAATCTGGGGTGGTCTCACTCTACTGCCCCCATGTGATGTAAGTGGGAATCTGGGGAAGCCCCCTCTGTCCCATGGGACGCTTAGAACAGGCATGCTCAGACTATGCACTAGGAACACACTAAGTCTATGGCTCCACTGCAGAGCTTATAGCGGCACTGCTACTGCAGACGCTATAAGCCAAAAGGAGAGAACTCTCCTGCCAGCTTAAGTTACTCCAGCCCCCGCGAGCGCCAGTAGTTATGTTGGCGGGAAAAGCTCTCCTGCCATCATAGTGCTGTCCACACTGGCACTTGGGTCGGTGTAACTTACGTTGCTCGGGGGTGGTTTATTCACATCCCAGAGCGACAATTTATACCGACATAAGCTGCAGTGTGTACATGGCCTGAGACTGGTGTCAGGAGCCAAGAATGGGTATGCTTGCCACATAGTAGAGGCTGTCCAGCATTGGGGAGGGAGGAAAGGAACATTTGGCACAAAATCTCTGTCAAATTGTTGGGTTGGAGAGTTATTTTGTTGTTGTGTGTTTGTGGGGTTTGTTTGTTTTTTAAATGTAATCTGCACACAAATTATTTTTGAAAATTAAATAAATTACATCTCTGAATGTTCACTGGGAGGGGAGGGTGATAAATGGGAATAGGTGGTAGGAGAGGAATGAGGGATTGGGGATCTCAGGTAAAATGGAGAAGTAGGAATTAGGGGGGAAAAGGAGAAGACAAGAGGGGCTGGGAGAACATGAGGGGTAGCAGAGGAAGTGGTGGGGTGATGGGGTTCGGGGCATGTCAGCTCTAAATTCTCCCCTTCCATGTGTGCTGGGATCTCAGGGAGCCCTACCCCTCTGTGGGGGTCTGGGCCCCTCTCCCTGCCCACTGTATCTTCTGGGATCTGGGAGACTCTGCTCTTGGGGTGTGTCTCAGCCCCTCTCCCTGCCTCTCCATGTGTGCTGAGATCTGAGGTGGGGGAATGAAGGTAAAGTAAATTTATACATCTGAAATCCAGAAAACGAATAGCTGGGATCTGGGGTGGATGGCTGGCCAGAGTGTATGGGGGAGGGACGGACTGGGTGGACCTGGAGTATGGCTAGGGAAGCCTGGCTGAAGCAGGGGTTGGAGTCCCAGCTAAAGGTGGGTAGTAGGAGTGAGGACCTGCTCAACATGCAGGTTGGACTACATAACCAAAGTAACACCTGGCCCTTCAGTAAGGTGATGCCTGTGATATGCTTCTAAGTAGCATAGGGCAGGAGACAAGAGGAGCAACTTCTTACATGTCAATAGTTTCTACAATGCCAACTAATGGCTTAGTGGGATGGGGAGGGGAGAAGAGAGCTGGAAATGCTGGCAGGGGTGGATTACATGTTGCAAGGAATGGTGAGGAAAGCTGTGGGGAAGGAAAGAGACACACACCAGTCTTCTCTCACACACTTAAAGTTATGTAACAACCATGTCATAAATCTGTCACAGTTTTGGGACACAGAAATCTCATCCTTGGTCTCTCATCAGCCCTGTTACCAAATGCACATTGCAAACATTTCAAAGCATGGCCATTATCCCCATTCCACTATGACAAAATGTAGAGGAGGGGGGCGGAGTGCTGAGTAATCACACAGCAACTGTGTTGTCTAGTGGAAAGACCACTGGACTTGAATTCCTAGCTCTGCCACTGGCCTGCTAGGTAACCTTGGTCAAGTCACCTCATCTTTCTATGCTCTCATTTTCCATCTGTAAAATGGGGTTAATGATGTAAAGTTTTCTGAGACCTACTCATGACAAGCACTATATAAAAGCTAGGTCTTTATATTATTACCTAGCCACAGTAGTTTATCAATTGCAAATCCAGGTGATTTAAATGACCACTAACTCCTATTAACATTTCTCTTCCTGTTTAAAAAAAGTATGAAGTTAAATGGCAAAAAAAACTTCATTAACACAGAGAAGGCTGTCCAGTTATAGCTTGTGCCCTTCCAGAACATCAAGTTCAGCAAAACTCAAACATCTGAAAACCAGGAAATACAGAGGTAAGGTAAACAAACGCCCACACAACCTTAACTCACCCTCTTTGAACAATGCTCCAATATGCCCAGAATGCACATACTCACACTCTGCCTTTTCACTGTAATGAAGCATTACCTGCACCTGCCCTACACTCAAACACCGAGCCTACTCACCTGACAATACCACACTTCTGAAATTAAACACACAGGATACCACTTAAACCTATAATTTCTCATATCCCTCATTAAATCCGCAGACTGCTCTCATGTCCCACCTCACTTCTGACACTAGCCATGGCAAGAAGACCCAGTGCCCTGCTACTGATTATAACCTACACAATTCTGTATTGAAATGATGCAGATTGGCACCTCAGGGTGCACACACATCTCCTTCCTTCAATCACACACATGGGGGGGACTTAGACCCAGATCTCTCATATCATGAACACAACTCTTCCATGTTACTCCAATTTATTCCTCCATCATTCAATACAGCTACACCTAACAACGTGAACACAGCTGGAATGCATGCAGATAATTTCCAGTGGTGATTGCCAACACCAAGGAGGCGGAGTCAAGGTTGAATGAGTATTTATCTTAATTCTCAAAAAGAAAAGGAGTACTAGTGGCACCTTAGAGACTAACCAATTTATTTGAGCATAAGCTTTCGTGAGCTACAGCTCACTTCATCGGATGCAATGAAGTGAGCTGTAGCTCACAAAAGCTTATGCTCAAATAAATTGGTTAGTCTCTAAGGTGCCACTAGTACTCCTTTTCTTTTTGCGAATACAGACTAACACGGCTGCTACTCTGAAACCTATCTTAATTCTGTATTCCTTGATTTTCAGAAGTGAGTTTCACTGAACTTGATGTTCTGGAAGGGTACAAGCTGTCACCAGGCAAACTTAACAGTTCAATAATTAAGTTTTTTGCCACTTACACAGATAATAAATAACTATTCACCTAAGATATAGCCCCCAGGAAACATCATTCACATAACTACATATTCAATTCTGCCACATCCTCAGAAAAGCTGTTCTGACATACTTCTCTACAGGCAGAAACGCTCAAGGTATTGACAACTGATGAGTCCCTCCTTCATAGTGTATACCAATTCCTTCTTCACCTACAAGAAACTTCCCATGTTTCTTATGCAGAACATGGCACAAAGCCTAGGTGCACTATGAGGATTTTTAGCCTTTTTACGACACGTCAGGTAGTGCTGCTGCCAGAGGCAGGATGCCAGTTTAGATAGAACTATGTAAATCCCTACTAGTATGGAAATTTCTGTGCTCCCATAATAAATAAATAAAGGGCCTACATTTGTGAAGAGTTGTGGGGTCTGAGCATCTCACGGGAGCAAACCCTATACAGGAAAATGAAAAACAGTCTTAACTCAATCATCCATTTGAAACCATGGTCAACAAGGAGGTGAAATACTACTAATTGAGTATTTTTCAAATATTGTTCTTTAAAGGCAGCACCTTTAACTCATAAATCCTTTTACTCCGGGTATTTTGTTTTAATGTAGTGTTCTTATTTAGATCATTACTTAGACTGAATATCCAATGGAACATTTTCCGTAATGGGATAAAGTGGCTGAACAATCTGATTGGCTAACAGTGACTTAGACATGTGATTATGGTACAAAACGTGCTCAGACATATGCTCTATTATCTGATTTACAAGAGACATATTAATCCAACTAGAAAGCACAGGAGAGAGGAGAAAGACATAGCTAAGCAATCATACAAAAATGGAAACTTTATTTTCACGCAATGTTTGTTTTGCATCTGCATAGCTAATTTTAAGATTCAACGATATTAGACTGGTTTAAACATTGAAACAGTATACTTTAAAAGAAACCTCTCTTTCCAGAAGCACTGGTGATTAAAAACAATCCAGTCTTCATCTGATCAGTGATAAACTGGAGTAACACTACTATCAATGCCAAAATCCTATTTTTAGAAATGTTGATTCCTTGTGTTACTGTAACACCTTGGGCTACAATCACGAAAACTTTCCATACACACACTGAAGTCCTCATGCAAGGATCAGTTTGCAGCATCAAGTCACATACAGTAATATTAAAATTGTGGAGGAAAAAAAAAACAAACAACTTGAACTATCTGTTTTACTTTTTGTATTTCACTCACACAATTCATGTGCATTACATATAGCTAATGAAAAACAGTTTCACTTTTTTCTCTAGCTAGTTTCATTTTCTGACTCTCACACACTGGTACACATTTTATATATAAGCATTTATATTTTTCAAAGGTTTAGAAAATGTTTTTTAATAAAAAATAATCTAGATTTCTCCTTAAAACTGACTGGCAGTCTCCCTTTAATGCTAGAAATATAATTGAGAAAGAAATTACACTTACACTTCACTTTTCACAAAGTACACAGATGATCTTAAACTGGCATGGAAGAAATTAGTTTTTCCACAAATTGTGGTATTTTAAAAATGATTTAATTAAATTAGTTCACTTTTTAATATTCTGTAGCTACACAGACATATAGGCATAAGTAGGCAGCATTCAGAGTTTCTTTATAAAAACTATTTTTGTAAAAGTAACTCAAGTGCTTCATACGTAACTAGATGTTATATGTACAAATAAAACGGGAAGAAGTATTCAAATATAGGTTTCAGAGTAGCAGCCGTGTTAGTCTGTATTTGCAAAAAGAAAAGGAGTACTTGTGGCACCTTAGAGACCAACAAATTTATTTGAGCATAAGCTTTCGTGAACTACAGCTCACTTCATTGGATGCATTCAGTAGCTGTAGCTCACGAAAGCTTATGCTCAAATAAATTGGTTAGTCTCTAAGGTGCCACAAGTACTCCTTTTCTTTTTTCAAATATAAGGGTAAAGCAGATGAATCAGTACTGAATGCAAGGATTGAAATCTTTAAATCATGATTTGAGAATGTAAGAATGACCATACTTAATCAGATCAAAGGTCCATCTAGCCCAATATCCTGTCTTCCAACAATGGCCAATGCCAGCTGCCCCAGAGGGAATGAATAGAACAGGTAATCATCAAGTGATCCATTCCCTTGATGACTTCAGTAACTCTGCCAGAGGTTACGGGTCTATGACAGGAGTGAGTGGGTGGGTGAGGTTCTGTGGCCTGCAATGTGAAGGAGGTCAGACTAGATCATCATGATGGTCCCTTCTGGTCTACAACTGAGCTGCACACAAACAGTAGCAAGGACTGCTAACCACTTTAAACCTCCACTATGGGAAAAATCTGTATTATTTTAACAAAAACACAAAGATTTAAGAGGGATGGGGTCATGAATTAAATGCTACTAGAAGACATAGCCACACTAAAACCAGACAGTCAATGTTAGAAAGCCTCTAAAGTAAACTGTGAACAGGAAAAAAAACAAAAAAAAAACAAAAAAAAAACAAAAAACAAAAATGAATCCGATTTTTATCTAAAACAATATATTTACTCATTACAAACAACATAGAAGATCAATACAACTGAATGATCAAACAAAAATATTTTCCTCTATGTGTTCAGTTTATTTTATGCACTTAACAGCACTTTGTATATAGTCAGTTTCACAGTTTCCCCATATACTGTACAGTTTGTTTCCACTGTTGTTTGTGTAAGGTCTTTCATTATAAAGCTACAAAAACTGGGAGATTCAGGAGAAGATTTAGTAAACTAGCTTTAACAAAACATTTTTGTTTTAAATTGACTAGATGTCAAGTTGACGGTGACCCTTAAAAAACAAAACACTAAAACTTTAAGCCTGCAACATGGTCCATACCCTGTAGTTCATTACATTTAGAACATAAACATTAAAAATAGTAGCAAACAGGTTTATTCTACTTTTATCCTGGAAAGGCCTCTCATTAAAAACCAAAACTGAGTGCAGTTGGTACATAAGTAGCACTATGGGAATGAGGCCTTTTGGAGTCCTGCTTCACAACAGAGAGACAGAAATTGGTCCAAACAAAGATATTACCTCACCCACCTTGTCTCTCTAATACACCTCACACACATTAGTATTATGATAAATAATTGACTCATACACTGTCAGAGAGTATTTGTTAGTGCACACACCAGAACATGGACGTTAGATATAACACATTCCTGACACCCACACAAAAGCGCCACAAAAGGGACTTTCCATTTAAAGCCAAACACAGTCCACAGTCCACCTGCACCACATATGGACGCAGCAGATCACTCCAACGCGCTCCCTAGGTTTGGCTGAGATGCACTGTTGATAGTTGACGCAGTTGCAAGGGGCAGCCTGCCTTAGTTTGCTAAAAGTGAACGGTGCACATTCAGTTCCGCCTGAAGCGTGAGGAGAGCAGGGACGAGAGAAGGAAGCAAACCGGCGACAGCAAACAACAACGCAAACACCACAATGTTCCCAACCACCCTCTTGTTGTGCCTGCTACCTTACACCCTCCCCTAGCCTGGCCACCAGACCCCGTCTGAGGCTGTTTGACAGCTCCAGGGAGAAAGCAGCTTCCACTTTCAAACACACTCCGGGGCTGGTTTGGCTACAGGAAATTGCTGTCTAAACTTCTGCGTAAAGAGAGAGGTTTTTAGGGTCATCCAGTTAGGGCTAGATCAATCTTTTCTTTTTAAAAAAAAGCCCCAAAGAAACAGCCAGAAGACATCAAGGGACAAGCTGAAATAGAGGGCAAGCCAGAGCCCTGGAGGAGGAGAGAGACCCAAGAAGGGCAGAGGGAAGGTGCAAAAGAAAGGGAAAGAGGAGAGGGGTCCATGGGCAAGGCTGGGAAAAGGGGGAGAGAAAGAGGGGAGGAGAAAAGGAAGAGAGAAGTGAAAAGGAAGGAGAGAAGAAGGAGGCCAAAGGTGAAGAAAAAGAGGGCAGTGGGAGAGGAGGGGAGAGTGCAACGGGCAGAGGAGGAAAAGAAAGAAGAAAGGTGAGAAGGGAAGGGACCCTCCCAAAATGGCATTGGGCAGAGGGGAGGGGGCGCTGAGGAGCGAGCCTCTGCTGACAGCTCCCCCTGCGCTGCCTGCCCCCTGCCCCCTGCCTCTCCCACACGCTCCGAACTTACTTCTTTCTGGCTCTCTGGAAAGGGGAAGCGCCATCTTTGCGAGGCCGGCCCCTAGGTCTTTTGTCTGTGGCTGCTGCTGGGGGGGGAGCTCTGGGCTCGGGGGGCTGCTGGGGCGGCGGCGGCGGCTCCGCCACCCCCCCGACTAGACTCTTGTCCTCCGTTGACATCCTAGTCAGCAGGACGAGAGAGACACATGGATGAGGAGGAGGGTGGCGATGAGGATCCCGGTGCTCCTCCTGCTCCCGATGCGCCTCTCCGCCTCACCTCCGCCTCCTCCACCTCCGCCTCGCATCGCTGGCCTCAGCCGCCGCCGACCAGCGCAGGTAGCAGGGGGAGCGGCATCGGGAGGGCCGGGAGGGAGGAAGGAAGGGGGGGGAAGGGGCTCACGCACAATAACCGCCCCGCAGAGCGGGCTCGCCAGGGGGCGGGGAGGGAGAGACACTCCCGCGGCGGGGCGCCCCGCTCAGAGGCCCCGGGAACAAGCGGCTGCTCCGGCTCCTGCGCTGCCCGGCTGCGGCGGCCGCCGCTTCATTGTACGCGGCGCCCTCCCCCTGGCGGCGCCCCCGGGGCGGAGGAGGGGCGGGCGGCGGCAGGGGCCGAGGCAGAGAGGAAGTTTTGACAGCTCCAGCTGTTGTGTGTGTGCCGGGGGCAGAGTCCGGCCGGGCCCCGCTCCCTTCCCGGCCGGGCCGGGAGCAGGAAGTTTACTTGGGGGACGGAGGGGAAGCCTGGGGCCTGCGGCTGGCGAGGAATCCCGGTGCGGCGGCGGCGGCGGCGGCTGCCCTGGTGTGTAACCCCCGTCAGTGCGACACATAGACACAGAGCCACTCACCCGCCTCCCCCCGCGGGCCCCACACTGCGCCTGCCCGGCCCGCCCGCCCAGCCACCGTCCCACAGCACAGACACCCCTGCGACGCGCCGCCGACGCTGACCTCACGGGCTCGCTGCCTCTGCCGGGCTGGCGGCGGCTGCGGGGAAAGTGCGGAGCCCAGGAGCCGGGACTGGGCTCCGAGCACGGAGCGGCGGCGGCGCGGAGCGTGTGACACCCTGTGCGCTCATCGCCGCCGAGACTGCGGGCGGCTCCCAGGGAGCCGCACGAGGGGGAATCGGCGCTGGGTGTACATAGCCATGGCTCAGAAAACACGTACCTGGACGGAGCGTGTAGCCGGATCCAGGGGGGCACAGTCTGCTCTCGTTTGCACCCCTGTAAACCGGATTAAATCAACTGGAGTTAATCTACATTTACACCCGATGAGTAGAGAGCAGAATTTAGCCGAAGGTGCACGGAGCTGTCAGTTCTCCTGACTCTGTGTGTGTGATGTTTAATACACACATGTGTTCCTTACACAGCGGTAGGGGAAATCCAGACACATCAGATAGACGCACACAGAGTGTCTGTTTTAATAGAAAAACCCAATGGCGATTGTTCCTTGTGCACCGTGTGGCCCCGGGCATGTATGTGGCAGCTCTTCCCCTTGGAGTGAGGCTGTGTGCTCGCAGCGCACAGCCCTTCGTGTTCAGCGCACCGTGGGCCAAACCCTCTCTCTGGCATGGACTCGGGCAGCAGTGCCCGGGAGCCTGGCTCGTATCACAGGAGCGAGTAGGGTTTGGCCCTCTGAGACAGAGACATAATGTGGGCAGCGTGGAAGGTTTCCAGCAACTCTCGCTGCAACAGCTGCGGCTGCTTTAGGGAGGCGGAGGGGGGTTGTGTTTGCGCTAATCTTACTCCTTGCTTCCCCCCCGGGGCAGGGCCTAGCTGGCGGCCTGCCCGCCCGGATTCACTGGGGCTCAGCGCAGGGGTTAAGAATAAGACTCGTTATTACACGGGATTTAATACGTCCCGCAGCCCGCTAGAGTCTGGCTCCAAGGAGATACGCGGCTTGATGCCCTAACGTCCGGGCACAGGGCGAGGAAGTCGCCCTGGGAAGATGCCGTCATGCCGTAAGGGCTTGGTACCTGAGCAGGACGGGCCGGCTAGCTGCCTTATTTACCCCAGCGGCGGAGCGCACAGCTGGACTTTCATCCCGGATCCGCCCCAAACGCGCAGCCCGGCCCAGGGAAGGAGCTGAGCTAGAGAGACTGGGAGGAGGCCAGAGGCGCCTGCTTTGCTCTTGCCTCCCCACACCTCCCTCCCTGGAGTCAGTTTTGCAGAGTTTCAATCTGCTCCTCTTTGCCAGGAAAGACTCTGTTGAATGTGTTTCTGTTCTGGATGTATTGACTTGTGTCCCTCATTCAGTCTGACACAGCCCTCGCTCCTGTGCGCTGCTCCTCAGCAAGGCTTGTCAGAGTATTTCAGGACCCCAACCCCTCAGCTGTACACTTTGAGGGAACGTCAGTCCCTCTCCTTTCACAATCACATTTACCTTCCTCCCAAGCCAGTCCGGTGCTGTTTCACCTGTGTGAAAATAAGTGATTCACATCACAAATGCTGAATCATGAAACTGATGTTATGTATGGTAAAGAACATCCTACAGCATTTGAGTCATTCATATATACAGCGGTGACTCAGACATTGTGTGTACTCATTTAAAAACTTTGCTGAGGAGCCCAGAAATTTTGGTGCTCAATACCACAAAAGACCCCAAATAAATAAGGTCAAATAAAACTTGTAAAGTCCTTCTTTATGTTGTGTTTCTTTTTTAGGACTTTGCCTTACTTTTGGGCCCCAGTTGATTGAGAAGAATGGTCTTAATTATTACACTAGTGTATAGGCACAACAGGGGTATAGATAGCATTTTGAAAAGCGTACGTGCACTGGCTGATGTGTTGTCTTTACCCACCTACAGCGTACCCATGACTTCCTGAGTTAGTCTGCCATTACACACAACCTGACCACTAACGAAGTGGGAGCAGATAAAGCTAGAGCTGTCACCAGCATCTGGGTAAAAGACCAGATGAAGAACAAAACTAAAAGAAACTTTTTCCCCCTTCCCTAAAAAAATTCCTGCTAGCCACCTTCAGAAATATTGCAAAAATAAATTAAACTGTATTTTTTACATCAAGATAGGTATCTCAATGTAAAATGCCAGTGGAGACAAGGCACACCGGCTACCTCAGTGAAGCTAGTTGAGGTCATCGCTATAATCCCCATGTAGGGTTTACCTCAACTATCTACACTGAGGTAAAACTCCTGTTATAGCTTTTTATTTGTATTAGGATAGTACTTAAGGGCCCCAATCATAGACCAGGACTTCATTGTGCAAGGCACTATACAAACACTGAACAAAAAGATGGTCCCCCCCTCCAACAGGCTTACAATCCAAGTATCTTGTCTCCACTAGGATTTTACATCAAGGACAGGTCTACATTATAAACTTTTGTCAGGATAGCTGTGTCTGTCAGGGATATGTTGGGCAGGATTTATGACTGACCTAGTTTTGCCAACAAAAGCCCCTAGTGTAGACCTAGCTATACCAGCAAAACTGTGCTTTTGCCAGTAAAACTTATTTCATTTTGAGGGACTGGAACATATATACAGGTAAAAATGCAGTTTTGCTAGTACAAACTGCATAGCACTTTGCTGGCATAGTGTACTGGTATAGCTATACTGGTAAAACCGTCAAGTGTAGACATGTCCCAAGCTAGCTATCTTGAGTTAGAAGCACACTTTTTTGCAGTGAATACATAGCCTTAGCCAAGGCAGCACCCTGCATTTTAATGGGTGTTAAGAAGGTTTCTAATTCATATTACGCTAACTCAATTGAAATGATAAATGTATTTTCAATTGTTTTTGCCCATCAAGGCAGAACTCCTTTGAAAATGCCAGCTGAAGTTATAAACTCCTAACCCTCCTCAAAATAAGCGTTTTCAGTGCCTGCACAAATAGGTTTCAACCTATAACTGAGACCCCATGCAAGACTATTTAAACAAGGCACATTTTCAATTTTTAACTTTAAGCACATCAAGACAATTTTAGATGTGTTTATGACAAACTAGGAGTAAAATTCTAATGCACACAGACTTGCCAAAACAAGAGTGAGAGGAAGCACAGCTCTTGTTATGGAAGCCATTAAAGGAACATGAGGACTGGTATGTAAATACTGTTGTATCATTATAGCATTAAAAACAGCATTGTGCAACAAAAATAATGAGGAATAAGATGACTCAAGGAGCTTGTAATGGGCCACAGGCACTTTCTCCTTCATGTTATTAATTCAAATCCAGATCGATCTAATGATGTTCACTAACCTACATAAAATGAATTAGAGATTTAATTTTGGTTTCTTTGGGACATGTGCCTGCCTGATTCTCAGAAAAGAACACCAAGTAGTCACAATGGCCTTGCCTACACTAGGATTTAAGGCAGGATAACTAACATTTTAAAAGTCCCCTGTAGACAAGACACTGTGCCTTTAACAGATGCTAAACTGATCAAATGAAAGCCTAGCGGAGCATAGGTCAGCTAACACAGCACCAAACATCTTAGCATCCATCTTAATTAGTGCTAAATGTTTTTCATTCATGTTATGCTAACTCAGTTGAGCTAATGTGGTTGAGAAACACACCTTTTTACCCATCAAGGGCAGGTCTACACTGAAAACACTGCAGTAGCGCAGCTGCACCAGTGCAGTGCTTTAGTGAAGGTGCTATCTAAGCTTATGGGAGGGCTTCTCCTATCAGCATAGGTAGTACACCTCCACAAGAGGTAGTCGCTCTGTCGATGGGACAAGCCCAACAACATAGTGCTGTCTACACCTGAGGTTAGGTCAGTTTAACTGCATCACTCAGGGGTGTGGATTTTTCACACGCCTGAGCAACATAATTATACCAACCTAATTTCCTAGTTTAGACCTGGCCCATGACCCATAGGACCCTACTATACTCCCCCTAGGCTTTCATTTAATCAGTTTGGCCCATTTTAAAGGCGAAGTACTTTGTCTTCACTAGACTTTTAAAACGTGTTTAATGTGTGCTGACAACAGACCTTTACACCTTAGTCTAGACGAGGCCTTAGGAATTTTAGGTTTTGTCCATACAGGAAAGTTTTTGGTATAAACTAAAGTGTGAATTTAAACCAATAGTACTACTAGTATAACCCCCATGTAGAAGAGTGGCTTTTTTTTTTTTGGTTTAGCTTATGTTGCTTGAGAAGTAGTTGAAGAGAACTAAAAAAGCCACCAGAATAAATGTGTCTGCATGGCCAATGTATGGGGGAGGGGAGCCACTCGTGGGGGGTTGGGGGCAAGGGATGGAACTATATGTGTATCACTATACCTGTATAACTATATCAATAGGTAACGTTTTCCTGTGTAAACAAGGCCTTAGACAACATTGTCTTTCAGGTTTGAAAGTTTTGCATGTTACCTCCATTAAAAAACACTTAAAATATTAACAGCACAAATCGCTTACATGCAAGCCTTCCTATTTTTAGCTACTAATTGATTTTCTAGGTTAAAATGCAGTATGTGGCAAAATGACTAATGTTAATATGGTGGGTCCCACACTTTTCTTGTCCAGGGGCTAAGACACCACCCCCCTTGCCCCTGCTCTTGGGGCACCAAGGGCCCTGCTAGTAGCCCAGGAAGGTGGTAGAGGAGGGAAGTAGGGGGAGCAGTCTGAGTTTACTCCACACTCTGAGCCCGAGCCCGAGCCCCTGCCCCTCTCAACCCCTGCAGGTTTCTTACCCTCAGTCTTAGACACTGGGGCAGGGTCTCCCTTACTTTGGTTCTCTGGTCTTTTAAGTCTCCACAGCTCCAGTCCTCTTTCTTTTCTCCCCCACCCTGACTGCCTGAAGCAGGAGGTTTTACTAGGTTCCTGATAGGGTCTTAATTGACTACAGGTGCTCCAATTAACCTGTAGCAACCCTCCCTCATCTACAGGGAACCACACCTTATACCAGGGCTTATAGTTTTCCCCTCTCCTACTGCTCCCTGACCCTCCTACCCCGCCTCAACACTAGGGGGTTGGGCTACTTGGGATGAGAGACAGTGTTGTCATGACAGGTTGTCCGTGTTGCCGCATTGGCTTCTGGCTCTATGCTGTATCCAGAAGCGGAAAGGTTGTAGGGATAGGAACCATCTAGTCACTTGTGCATTCCTCTTCTTGTTTGTGTGCATCCATTGGAGTGGGGCGTGGCAGCGGTTCACCCTTGTGACAGACCAAGTAGGTAGTATCATAGAATCTCCATGGCCCATTTAAGTGCTAGGCATTCTTTTTCTGCTACAGCGTACCGTTGCTCTCTGGGCAGGAGCTTTCAGCTGAGGTAAAGGATCAGGTGCTCCTCATCCCCCACCATCTGTGAAAGGATGGCCCCAAGTCCTACCTCCAAGGCGTCCGTTTGTAGGATGAATTTCTTTTTGAAATCTGGGGCTATGAACACTGGATGACTGCAAAGGGCTGTCCTTAGGTCTGTGAAAGCTTCTTCCGCTGCCTTGGTCCACTTAACTATCTCCAGGCCCTGAGCTCTTATCAGGTCCATCAGAGGCGCAGCCCTCATGGCTAAGTGTTACCAGATGTGCCCGTTACTTTGGGGTATACTCTTATTAGGGTTACTCTTTTTTTGGGGAGGGGGGGAGGGGGAGATTCTGTAATTCTATTAATGTACTGCTTATATCACTTGTGTGTTCATATAGTGCTCTACTCCTTCCTTCTGCAAGTCCCCTCCCACCAGAGCTATCCTGCAGGACCTAGCTTCCCCAGGACTGGGTTCCTCCAGCCCTAGAACTAGATAAATGTGCATGTGTGCGTGCATGCGTACACACCCACACTAACAGAGCAAGTCTGAGCGGACAGGGTCAATCAGCACTCTCAAGCTGATCCCCTTATTGTCACTGTACTCAATGGGCTGGGCTGAGCAGCACTTTCAGCTCCCCCCCCACCCCTCATGTGCCACAGGTTTAACACATCCCTATCCCACTTTATTCAATAACAGTGATAACTACACAAGGAGAGCCTAAACCAACATAACATACATTATTAAAGGTTAATACCTGAGGTAGAAACGGAAAATAGAGAGAGAAAGAGGGGGATCTCACCCATTCCAGGAGGCTTGAACTGGTCACAGTTCCCAGGTGATGATGGTAGCTCAGAGTCTGGAGGGCAGGAGATAGGCAGAGCCCCCAGCAGGATCAGTCAGGAGAAAATCCCAGTGGAACTGTTGCATAGTTTGGATCTAAGCATCAGAACACTGACTGGAGGGTGAGTAGGGAATTTTGTAGAGAAAATACAATGGTTTAAGGGAGAACACTAGATTTGTTTATAGGTAAACTGATGACTCAAGGGTTTTCTTTAGGCTAGACAACAGGAGCTGATCACTCTTGGCTCTGGGTGGTGGTTTCTTCCAGGGAGCTCACAATGCAACCAGGCTGCTTCAGTATTTTGGATATCAATCAAGGATTGATTACTAGAATTGGTCTGATAATTGCTGAGCTGGGTGTGTGCAGGCGTAGGTTCATTAACATCTGGAGCAGAGATTCCCATGATGCAGTGTGTCCCTGCTTTTCTGGTCCCAGAGTTCAGTGCAGTTCTCCATTCTGTGTACAAATTGAGACGTCTCCCTTTCATGCAGATGTGACTAGGGGAGTTGTCTCTGTTCTTCATTCTGTATGCTAATGGAGATGTCTTAATCTTGTCACCCTTGTCAGGAGGGGTCTAGGTGTGTCTCCCAATGCCCTTCACTGCTCTCTAAGTTTTTTTCTCTGATGGGTTTTGGTTTAAACAGAGGCTGGTGGGGGAGTGTCTTTCATGAGTCAGACAGGCTGGATACTGCACCCTGGTTCCCCAAGAACACAGAGCTGACTGGTATCAGAAGTGAGGGGTGAACTGGTGATAGTACACCACCATCCCTAAGAATGCTTTGACTTGCTTCTTGCAGATCAGGCAGGGCCATTCCTGTATTGCCTCCAGTTGGTCCACTGGAGCTTCACCAGGCCCCTTCCAACTACATACCCAAAGTATCTGGCCTTGGCTAATCCTGTTGCACATTTGGATGGGTTAGCGGTGAGGCCAGCCTGTCTAAGAGCATCTAGTACAGCTTCCACTTTCCCCAGGTGCATCTCCCAGTCAGGGCTATGGATTACTACATCATCTAAATAGGTGGCAGCATAGTTGGCATTGGGTTGAAGTAATCTGTCCATCAATTGTTGGAAAGTTGCAGGAGCCCCATGGAGCCCAAAAGGGAAGACAGTATATTGGAAGAGGCATCGGGTGTAGAGAAAGCAGTTTTTTCCTTGGCATCCTCAGCCAGGGGGAATCTGCCAATAGCCTTTTGTCAAGTCCAAGGTGGTCAAGTATCAGGCCTTGCCTAACTGATCCACCAGCTCATCAATATGTGGTATCAGGTAGGCATAGAACTGGGATACCTCATTTAACTTCTGGAAGTCATTACAAAACCTCAGGGTGCCATCAGGCTTGGGGACCAAGACAATAGGGCTGGACCACTGGCTGTGGGATTCCTCAGTCACCCCAAGTTCCAGCATCTTCCTTACTTCTGCCCTAATTTCTTCTCTTTTTGCCTCTGGTATGCGATATAGTTTTATTGTCACCCTTGCTCCGGGACGCGGGATGATGTGGTGTTGGATCAGTGTCATATGGCCGGGTTGTGTGGAGAACACATCTTGGTTCCGCTGGATCATTTCAATTACCTCTGTACATTGTTCTGGCGCTAATTTGGGGGATATCCTTACCTGCCCTTGTGGGCCATCTGCCAGGGGTGGAGCCGACAGGACAGCCAGGCACGTCTCCCAATTGAGCCAGGGTTTCAGTAAGTTGATTGGTAGATCTGCTCTGGCCTTGATCAGTCTGGCTGCTTCACCTTATAATTCACCTCCCCAATGGCTTTCACGATCTCATAGGGTCCACACCAGCTGGCTAGGAGCTTGCTTTCTGTTGTTGGTACCAGCACCAGCACCCGTTCTCCTGGTTGAAATTTCTGTGTTTTTGCTTGACGGTTGTAGTAGGTTCGTTGGGCCTCTTGTGCTTTCTCCAAATGCTCTCATACTATGGGGGTCACTTGGGCTATTCGTTTTCTCATCTGGGCCACCTGTGTGATGACATTCTTCCCCGGGTTGGGTTATTCCTCCTATTCCTCCTTCGCGATGTCCAATATGTCACTTGGGTGGTATCCGTACAGTAGCTCAAAGGGGGAGAATCCAGTAGATGCCTGGAGAACTTCTTGTATTGCAAACATCGGGTATGGTAGGAGGGTATCCCAGTCTTTTCCGTCTTGGGCCACCACCTTTCAGATCATGCTCTTGAGAGTGCAGTTAAATCACTCAACCAGACCATCTGTTTGCGGATGATAGATCAAGGTCTGCAAGGCTTGGATGTGGAGCAGGGTACATAAGTCTTTCATTACTATCGACATGAAGGGAGTCCCTTGGTTTGTCAGGATCTCCTTAGGGATGCCTACCCTAGCAAAAACCTGCACCAGTTCTTTTGCAATCACCTTGGATGTGGGATTTCTTAAAGGAACGGTTTTGTGGTACCGTGTAGCATAGTCCAGGATGACAAGTATGCTTTGGTGGCCCCAGGCCGTTCTTTCTAGTGGGCCCACTAGATCCATAGCTATCCTTTCAAAGGGAACTTCAATTACAGGCAAGGGTACCAATGGGGCCCTTAACTGAGGTTGGGGGCTATGCAGCTGGCACTCTGGGCAGGAGGCACAATAGTGCTGGAATTCTGTCTGTACTCCCGGCCAGCAGAACCTCCTTAGGACTCTAAGAGCAGATAAGACCCTGCATAAATGTCCCCCAAACAGATGATTGTGAACTAACTCTAATACAGCCCTTGTGTGCTTCCGTGGCACCAAGACCTGTTCTACTACTTCCTCCTGTATTGGCACTACCCGGTACAACAGTTTGATTATATAGTATGGCCCTGGGCCTTTGGTTTTCCCTTCTACTGGCACGTCATTTACCTCTACTACCTCCTCCCTCACGTTCACGTACAGTGGGTCATAGACTTGGTCCTGCCCAAAATACTCACTTGTGTGATTGGGCCTGATTCTATCGGATTGGGCTTCCCTCCTTCTCTTTGGGTGCTTCCGCTTGTGCTGGGGGCCATCCGAGTCTCCACTGACCCGTGCTACCTTGCAGTTTCCTTAACGGGGCTTCCTTCCAACCAGACAGTTCTCTGGTTTGCTGCCAAAATCCTGGTTCCTAATCTTTTATCTGCCCTCCTTTCCAGTCTAGATTTCCATGACTTCCCAGGGGGTGAAAATAACTCTGGGGAAACCCAGCAAAAATTGTTGCAGGGCCATCCATCGCTGCCTCGATCTCTGCTTGGGGTTTACTGCCCTCCCCTAACTCGATGCAGGGGAGTAGACTCTCGAACCCGGGAAAGTCCCTGCCAATTAACACCAGGTAGGGGAGCTTGGGGACCACCTGTGCAGTCACCTTGGTAGTGTTCCCCCAGATCTCAATCCATATTGGGATTGTGGGGTAGAAATTTACTGTGCTGATGACACACGTCACTCCAGTGCTCTTGGCCCACCTCAGTTGGTCTTGCCCGACTTACTTCCTTGAGACCAATGTGACAGCACTCCCAGAGTCCCCCAGCCCTCTCCCCCCAGGTCCCTTCTTGGTGCCTGTTCTTCCAGCTATGACTTTCCTGGAGTTCTCAATGATCCGGGGCCTCAGGGTCAGGACTGGTTTCCTGGAACGCCATGTTTCACCTCCCGGGATTTTGAACAGTTCACAGGCTGCCAGTTCTCTCCACAAGGGTGACCAGTTCATCATAGGTGGAGGGGTCATTCTGGCCTACCCAGGCTTGGAGGCATGAGGGTAGTCCTCTTATATAGTGGTCCAGCACCAGGAGCACCATCATTTCCTCAGAGCTGAGAGCCTCTGGGTGTAACCACTTCCGGGCTAGGTGGATTAGGTCAAATAGTTGTGACCACGGTGTAGTCCTAGCCCCAGGTCTCTTTTTTTTTTTTAAAAAAATCGAGAGAAGAAAAAAGAAAATGCCCCACCTCTCAACCCCTGCAGGTTTCTTACTCAGGGCAGCTTGCACCCCAAACAGCCTGCACCCCAAACAGGTCATGCTGATGGCAGAGTGGCACTATATGTGAAAGAAATCATAGAATCAAATGAAGTAAAAAATCTTAAATGCACCAAACTGTACCATAGAATCTCTATGGATAGTAATTCCATGCTTGAATAATAAGAATATAGCAGTAGGGATATATTACTGACCAGGATGGCGATAGTGACTGAAATGCTCAGGGAGATTAGAAAGGCTACTCAAATTAAAAAAAAAAAACCGCAATAATAATGGGGGATTTCAACTATCCCCATATTGACTGGGTACATTTCACCTCAGGAGGGGATGCAGAGATAAAGTTTCTTGACACCTTAAATGACTGCCTCTTGGAGCAGCTAGTCCTGGAACCCACAAGAGGAGAGGCAATTCTTGATTTAATCCTAAATAGAGTACAGGATCAGGTCCAAGAAGGAATATAGCTGGACTGCTTGGTAATAGTGACCTTAATATAATTACATTTAACATCCCTGTGGCAGGGAAAACACCACAGCAGCCCAACACTGTAGTATTTAATTTCAGAAAGGGGAACTACTCAAAAATGAGGAGGTTACTTAAACAGAAATTAAAAGGTAAAGCACCAAAAGTAAAATCTCTGAAAGCTGCATGGAAACTTTTTACAGACACCATAATAGAGGCTCAACTTAAATGTATACCCCAAATTAAAAAACATAATAAGAGAACCAAAAAAGAGCCACCATGGCTAAACAACAAACTAAAAGAAGCAGAGTAACAGGCTGCAGACTCACCACCGCAGCCCTCCTGCTGGTTGCTCTGAGAATTAGCTCTGTCCCAGCTGCCGAGCACCATCAGTTGGTGGTGTCCCACCCATCATCTGATCTGCTGTGCTGTCTGGGACCCGCGTTGCTCCCTGGCTTGCGGCGTCCTCTTCTGGACACAGCCCTCCGGCTGCCCCCACTCAGTTCTCTCCTCTTCCAGGGGTATCTGCAGTCCTCAGTCTGCACTTGCCCTCATGGCCAACTGCAGCCCCAAAGTCTAGCCCCTTGCCTCAGGGGCAAGCCAGAGTCTGTATCGGGTCATGCTCCTCCACGGCCAGGTGCCATGTTAGGGAGGAGAGGAGGACCCAGGCCCGCCCACTACTCTGGGTCCCAGCCCAGGGACCCTCTGGTGACAGCCATGTCCTGCCCTCCTTCTCTCCCCTCTACTGCTCATGCTCCCTGGTCCACTTCCTTTTGGCCCTTGCACCTTCTCAGCCCTTTCTTTCAGAGGCCTCAGTCTGGCAGGTATCAGGCTGGAACTTTCCCTCTGCTCCCCTGAGCTGCTCCGTCCAAAGTGTTACTTCCTTACCTCAGGAGCCAGTCCTTCTCCCTTACTAGTCAGGGAGAGACTCCTATCTGCTCTGCTTTGCAGCCTTTATATAGGGCCCAGCCTGGCCCTGATTGGCTGCCTTTCTGCCCTTCTCTGATTGGCCAGGTTCTGCACAGCCACTCCAAGGGTTGCTATTAACCCCTTCTCTGCCAAAGTGGGGCAACTGCCCCACTACAAGCAATGAGAGACAAAAAGGCATCCTTTAAAAAGTGGAAGTTAAATCCTAATGAAGAAGATAGAAAGGAGCATAAACTCTGGCAAATGAAGTGTAAAAATATAATTAGGAAAGCCAAAAAAGAATTTGAAGAACAGCTAGCCAAAGACTCAAAAAGTAATAGCAATTTTTTTTTTTTTTAAGTACATCAGAAGCAGGAAGTCTGCTAAATAACCAGTGGGGCCACTGGACGATCAAGATGCTAAAGGAGCACTCAGGGACAATAAGGCCATTACAGAGAAACTAAATTAATTCTTTTAATCGGTCTTCATGGTTGAGGATGTGAGGGAGATTCGTAAACCTGAGCCATTCTTTTTAGGTCACAAATCTGAGGAATTGTCCCAGATTGAGGTGTCATTTGAGGAGGTTTTGGAACAAAATGTAATAAGTCCCAGATTGAGGTGTCATTTGAGGAGGTTTTGGAACAAACAGTAATAAGTCACCAAAACCAGATGGTATTCGCCCAAGAGTTCTGAAGGAACTAAAATATGAAACTGCAGGACTACTAACTGTTGTCTGTAACCTATCATATAAATCAGCTTCTGTACCAAATGTCTGGAGGATAGCTAATGTGACACCAATTTTTAAAAAGGGCTCCAGAGGAGACCATGGCAATTACAGGCCGGTAAGCCTGATTTCAGTACTGGGCAAACTGGTTGAAACTATAGTAAAGAACAAAATTGTCAGACACATAGATGAACATAATTTGTTGGGGAACAGTCCACATGGTTTTTGTAAAGGGAAATCATGCCTCACCAATCTACTAGAATTCTTTGAGGGAGTCAACAAGCATGTGGACAAGGGGGAATCCAGTGGATATAGTGTATTTAGATTTTCAGAAAGCCTTTGATAAGGTCCCTCACCAAAGGCTCTTAAGCAAAGTACCGGTAAGCAGTCATGGGATAAGAGGGAAGGTTCTCTCATGGATTGGTAACTGGCTAAAAGATAGGAAACAAAGGGCAGGAATAAATAATGGTCACTTTTCAGAACGGAGAGAGGTAAATAGTGGTGTCCCCCCAGGGTCTGTACTGGGCCCAGTCCTATTTAACATATTCATAAATTATCTGGAAAAAGGGTTTAACAGTGAGGTGGCAAAGTTTGCAGATGATACAAAACTACTCAAGATAGTTAAGTCCCAGGCAGACTGCGAAGAGCTACAAAAGGATCTCTCAAAACTGGGTGACTGGGCAACAAAATGGCCAATGAAATTCAATATTGATAAATGCAAAGTAATGCACATTGGAAAACATAATCCCAACTATACATATAAAATGATGGGGTCTAAATTAGCTGTTACCACTCAGGAAAGAGATCTTGGAGTCATTGTGAATAGTTCTCTGAAAACATCCATTCAATGTGCAGCGGCAGTCAAAAAAAAAAAACCAGAATGTTGGGAATCATTAAGAAAGGGATAGATAATAAGACAGAAAATATCATATTGCCTCTATATAAATCCATGGTACACCCACATCTTGAATACTGCATGCAGATGTGATCGCCCCATCTCAAAAAAAAATATTGGACTTCGAAAGGATTCAGAAAAGGGCAACAAAAATGATTAGGGGTATGGAATGGCTTCCATATGAGGAGAGATTAATAAAACTGGAACTTTTCAGCTTGGAAAAGAGGCGACTAAGGGGGATATGATAGAGGTCTATAAAATCATGACTGTTGTGGAGAAAGTGTTATTTACTTCTCATAACACAAGAACTAGGGGTCACCAAATGAAATTAATAGGCAGCAGGTTTAAAACAAACAAAAGGAAGTATTTTTTCACACAACGCACAGTCAACCTGTGCAACTCTTTGCCAGAGGATGTTGTGAAAGCCAAGACTATAACAAGGTTCAAAAAAGAACTAGATAAATTAATGGAGGATAGGTCCGTCAATGGCTATTAGCCAGGATGGGCAGGGATGGTGTCCCTAGCCTCTGTTTGCCAGAACCTGGGACTGGGCGACAGGGGCTGGATCACTTGATGATTACCTGTTCTGTTCATTCCCTCTGCGGTATCTGGCATTGGCCACTGTCAGAAGACAGGATACTGGGCTGGATGGACCTTTGGTCTGACCCAGTTGTATTGTAGTAGGAAGGACTGGGGTCCTGGCATAGGGATGGAAGACACTGAAGGAGCCTAGCTGTGATAGAAGATACTGGGGTATGGAGGATTACACTATGTTGATATGGGCTATGTTTTGGGACTGTTATAGACTATTTTGCAATAAACTGTCCCTCAGGAGGGATATTCTTTAAGAGCCTGAAGTGGAGTCCTTTGGTTTAGCCAAGAGGGAAACTGAGGCAAGGGGCCACTTGCAGGGTTGTCATAAAGGAGGAGGATGTCACACGTTTACAAGCAGGATTTTGTCCTCATTCAGCAAGTACACTTATGGGACCATGACCCCTGTTTTTAGGGTCCAGCCAGAATGAAGCTTTTTATTTGTTAACTTTAATGACTCAAATATGTTTCAGGACAATTTTCTCCATATACATTATAGAAGCACTGGTAGTGTCTCCTTTGTTGAGACTGTGTTGAGATATGCAATGTTACATATAATCTTTTGAGATCTATCTTATATTTCAGCCTCAAGTAAATATTTTCTCCAAGTCACAGACCCTTGAAGAAAACACGATTTTTCATGAAAGTCCTGACAGAACCTTAATTACAATGGCGCAAACATTACCATTACAATCTAATTTTCATCCTTAAGCTATGAAAAGCTTCCCAAAGGGGTGGCTTTTCTTTTGTTTACCAGTGATCAGTTTTATAGAAAACTGAAATTATGGTTCTTCAGATTTTGGTGGGTGGTTTTTAATCCTCTGTTGCCGTGGCGGAGATTGCAGAGGCGCTGTTAACGTTTACTGAATTTAGGAACAGTCAGGGAAAGAAGAGATGGAAACGAGGGAGGGAAGGGAACCAAGGAGGAAAGGGTGGAGAGAGAGCAAGATCTGTAAAGGGTACAGAGAGGAAATCTGGAGTAGTAGGGACTGCCAGCCTTGCAGCTCAGCGAGAGGTACCAGGAAGGGGGAGCTGAGCTAACTACCAACCTGTCAAATCCACTTTAGGCAAACTAGGTCAAGCTTCTTTCCCAGCCAGAGGTTCCCCTCCCCCGCGTGGCACTGGGCAGGCAAAGGCTTGGTCTAATATTTAGACAGGATTTGTCGTGTGTAAATGTCTCTCCTCTAGCTTGGGGATCTAAACACCGAAGGATTCCCAGAAAAGGAGCCTCCACGTAGGCTTTCCCATTCCTGTACATTTTTCTTCTGTAGTTTTCGCTCCCTAGCCCGTTCCCCCTGCCGTGTGGGAGGGAGGAGAAGGTTTGAACGGGTAGGGGGGAGAAGAACGGGGCCAGCCTGGATCTGTAGCTTTCCAACTCTTCTCACCCACCCACCGGGCTGATCGGATCAGTTTTTTACTTTCGAATCAATGGCAACTGGGTGGGGAGCTTTGGTCTGTTACAGGCAGGGGGAAGGGTGAATAGGGTTTCGGGGGAGACCGTGGCAGCGCAGATCCCTGTATTCTCCCCTTTCCGGTGGCTAAGCTACATCTTATCTAGTTGGATGCGTGTTTGTGAAAGTGTTTGGGGTGTGTCTGTGGGAGTTATTTACTAATATTGATTCTAGCAGGTTTGTGCGGCTCACCTATTTGCAATCTGCGATCTGAGCCCCCCTCCTCTCCCCAGCCAAATGCGATCGGTGTCTCCACTCCCTTGTACAGTTTTGTTCGCGCTGGTTTGGTTTTGTTTGTTCTAGTTTCCATGAGGTGTCCCTTTATTTGCAGAAGCTGAAATATGACAGAGGCACTATTTTGTGTGGAAGGATCAATACTGGGTGTCACGAAGGCTGCAGTACACTCTGTAGTAGGAGCTGAGATGGGTTTTTGCAGTGTTGCACTGGAAACCCTCATGAGCCTTCCTGTCTCTAATCTTTTTTCCCCGTCTTTTTGCGGGGCTCTTTTTAAAGGTAAAGTATTTTATGGGCTATCACATTACGTAAACGTTCACTATCAAGTGATGAACTGGAAGTATCACTTTAGGTTTGCTAAACCAAGGAAACAGCAAAAACAAAATGCAGATGTGACCGCTGACCAAGTTGACAGTGTTTGACAGCTGTAGTCAGTAAGTGCAATAAATACCTTCACTTTGTATCATCTAACTACTTTAATAGAGACCAATACATTTCCACGAGAGCCAGAAAAATGTGCATTATCTAAAACTTAAATCTCAATCTGCACAATACACTTGTTCAACTATCCCCACCATAAAATTTTCACCCCATCTGTTTTTAATAGCACAGACTTGCTATTTGTGCCAATATGTCCATAACAAACAATTTTTCAGTTCCTCAACAACTTTAGAAATCCTTCCTCTGGAAACAATACAATTAAAGTAACTACTTATTAGAATGATGTTATAGACGAGGATTGCTTTTTCAAAATAAATGGATATCACTGTCTATCAATACTAGTCCCCATCCAGCAATAAGTTAGTTATTAAATCATCCTTGCAATATTTTCAATTTTCAAATAATTTTGGATGTGAAAGTAAAATTTAATTAGCTTTTCATTACCATTAATCATCATGGAAAAGGGAGTGTCAGTAGATTTTTGTGTTTGTCCTGATAAATTTACATGTTAAATTTGCAAGGCAACTTTAAAACCATAATAATCTTCTACCAGAAACATGGTAGTATAATGTATGATAAGGAGATGCTTGTAGTTTATTGCATCTTACCTCCCCATCCCCAGGGCTGGATTTATACCTTTCGTGCACAGCATCTTCAGCACCCCCCATCCCTGCCATGCTTACAGCTGACCTTCACGTTTTCTGTAAAAAATGAAACTTTTAACCTACTTTTAACTTTTAGGCACCCCTAGAATAGGAATGTAAGAGGTTACCGGTTAACCAAAATTAACCGTTAACCCTGTTGAGCCACATTGAGCAGGACCCCAGCCCCAGCCGTGCCAGCAAGACCCCAGCCCTGGCTGGGCCGCGCTGGCTGAGCTGCACTGGCTGAGCTGGTGGGACCCCAAGCCCCAGCTGCACCGTGCCAGCCAGTGGGAGCCCAGCGCCGGCTACACCACACCGGCCAGAGCCCAGCCCCAGCTGCACCCAGCCAGCTGGACCCCAGCCCCGGCCATGCCGAGACAGACCCCAGCGCCGGCCGGATTGTGCCAGGCTCCCACAGCTACCTTGCTTAATGATTAACTGGTTAAACAAAATAATTGTAATAATTTAACTGATTAACTTTTTAAACTAATATTTACATCCCTACCCTAGAATGCCTGCGCCACTAGGTACATGCCTACTGTGCCTAATTGGAGATCTGGCCCTGCCCATCTCCTCTCAAATTGCTCAAAGGAGCAAACCTAGATGATCAAAAGAGTTAGGATAACCAATCTACCTCTACTTAATTGATCTGAGAGGCCTGATATAAATGAGGGAAATAAGACACAAGGATTTGTATTCTCCCTAGATTAGGCTACTGTAAAGATACCATCACCTGCTTCCATTATGGAACTTCTGTAGTTCTTACATACAGCCTAAAACCATGCACTTAAAGAACAAAATCTATAGCTATGTTATTGATATCTTAGGCTCTTATACTGTGTTAATCACCCTGGTATCTTACAGCTTTATAAAAATATAGATATATGATAAATCATTAGTATCTTTAAAAATAGTGTCAGATAAAAATTTATAAGTGTTCTCAACCTAAAAAATCTAAAACAGAGTTTATGCAGTTTGGCCCAGAAACAGCCTGGGTAAATGGGCAGTGTGTAGAAAAGTGTGTGTGGAAATATAGAAGGGGGAATCAGAATTCTTCCCCAACAGATGCTGCTACTCCCCCACGAACATGTGTGGGAGTTTGATATGGTCACTTTGGCTCTCCCCTATCCTGTTTCTCCCCATGCTCCTGCACAACGAGGCAGAAGGAGCACCTGCAAACCACATCCTGTCCCTCTCTGCTCCGCAAAATAGCACCTGTTTCATGTGTTAAAGGCCTTGCACATCTATGGATGTGTATAGGATTTGCCCTTAAGAGCATAAGCAAAGGATTAAAATAAAAACATAACAAAAGAAAGAGTTGTACGTCAGTTGGAAGGAAAGCACCGAAGTAGGCATCACTTAATATCACAAGATATTAGTCTTAATTTTGTTTTTCTTCGTGGTTTTTGTTTCCCTCCTAGTTTCAGCTGGCTCTATTCTCCATTTATACAGTGACTACACAAATGACTCTCTCTGTACACTTTAACGGTAAATTCTTTTTCATGCTGGAATGGCAAAAGTAATTATATTTATAAATGGAATGACTGTTTTGCCTAAGCACTGCATGTATAATTCCCTTCTGTAAGAAGGATTTTTATAATTCCTCCAAAAATGTCTTGGCAAAGACCAACCCCACCACTTGGTAGTGTGAACCTAACTTTTGGGACAGAACTCAGCACTCTTATTCCTTGGGTCAGTGGGCACTATAAGCATCACAGCAAATTATGCTTTCAGTTGAGAGAGCGGTGGAGACAGTCTGCGTATGGTTATTAAACACCCTCGGCAGCTGGTCTGAGAGAGTGTTGCTTGCCCTCTTGCTCTCTGCATTAACTATTTAATACAGGGCAGTTTGAAATCGGATATATTCTCTGGTGGGGATGGAGATAGTGGCGGGGTGGGGGAGGGAGACACTAAATCCTGCTCTTGCTGTGGGATGAACTCAGTGGTCTAATAGTCTAAAAGAAAACAGACTGTTCCACAGTGAAAGTCTGAATGGCCTAGAGTCCTACTTAATCCATTCTAATTTCTTTCACAACCAATTTGCAGGGGGAAGGCAAGAGCTCCCTCAACTCATCTTAGTAGAATAGGTAAAAGGAAGTTTATGCTGTCAGACCTGGGGCTTCACTAGAAATGTTGATCCAGCCTGACCTGCCTAACTCCCTCCCTTGGTCTATCCCTCTTCCTAAATTCTTTTTTTCTGCTTCTTCCTTCAAACATAGCACTGTCTCTTCATCTCAAAACTCTTTTGATTTCCCCCCTTCCCCCGCCACTTCTCCAACTACTGTCCATTTCTCTTCCCCTCTTTACCTTTAGACTTCTCCAGTTACTCGGTGGCATCAACTTCTGCTCCAAGGAGTGAGATGGTGGAGAGGGTCCTCAGCTGACACAAACTGTTATAACTTTAATGAAATGAATGTCACTATGACAAGTTACACTAGATGAGGCTCTGCCCACTTATTCCTTTTCAATCAGACTTCTGCTTTCTATGAGCCACTGAAGTGGCTTATAGATTTTTGGAACAAGTGGGTGAAGCAACTCTAAGGAGATGGAAGGGAAGGGATTCCTTATATAAGCGTTGGGAGATATTTGTATTTTAATGAGACTTTATTAAACAAGATCGCACAAGAGGAGGCTATGCTTTGGAAATCTAGTTGTTTCCCACAAAGCAAACTGACGTATGGCTTCCCCCAATTGCCAGAGAGGGAAACTATCCTCTCACAGCATACTTGACTCCTTTATAAACTGACTCTGGCTTCTGCTGTCAAGGACATCATGAAAGACCCAGGCTGAAATCCTGGCCCCACTGAAGTAAAAGAGAATTTTGCCATTTACTTCAATAGATCCATGATTACACACACACCAGCTTCTTTGTCATGCTGATAGCAACCAGTAGCAGTATGTAGTGTGTTAGAAATTGCAACCCTTATACAGTATCATTGTGCTGCTAGGCTGACACTGGCGGAAGATGAATACTGAACAATCTATATAATAAGATTCCAGGAATGTCATTCTGAAGCCTAAAATGTCAGAGTCAGTGTAAAGCAATAGAAGCCACTACAAGCATGGTTGAGAGCTCTTTTTGTTCAGAATATCAGCAGGCTCAATCATCACTGGGATTCATGATCTGTCACCAGCCAGTTTAAGTTTTCAGCCAGTTTTCGCTTTTTTTAAAACACACATGACTTTACAAATTACAGCCATGTGACAGTATAGGCTTTCAGCTATTAGTACTTCCTATCATAAGCAAGGAATAGATTTAAAGAGAATAGATTTTATGTTAATTCACTTTGAACCATATGAAGAGTTCTCAAAGTCCATTACTATTAATTAGTAGCAAATAAAAGTGGAGACCTCCTTAAAAGTTCCTGGGTGTCTGGTGTATTTACCCCTCTCTTTCTGTGTAATCTTGTCAAAGATAGCAAAATACACAGATCCTTGGCTTTCATTTCAGAGTCAATTTAAATGCTGTTTCTTTGTTTTAGTAAATTAGATGTTCAATCCTGAAATTGGTCTGTTCCCTTGGCTCTTATATTCATCTTATCTAACTTATATGATGGCCTTCCACATTTCTGCTGAGTTAGACTTGTCTGGAGAGACATTGATGTACATTTGTCACAGGTCAAGCATGGTGCTGCAGGCATTCCCAGCCTCAGTTTTCTCCTGAGGTGGGTCCCCTTTGACCCATGTGAGGAAGGCTGTTTTGGCGACATGACTTGGCCTTCCAGCCAAGTCACCAGCAATATATCTACACTACAGCTGGGAGCAAACCTCCCAGTCCCCTAAAAATAGCACCAGAGATATTATGGTTCAGATAGCAGCTTGGGCTCTCCAACCTACTTGACCCCCTGCATCTGAGCTGGGGTGGCCAGCCCAAATCTCCTCTGGAGCCACAATATCCACACTGCTAGTTTTAGCACGCTAGCCTGAGCCCAACTAGCAGTAGTGCCTCTGTCGACCCTGGGTAGCTTACCCCCAGCTGGAGCATAGATGTACTCTGAACAAGTTTAACCCTTTCCAGGGTATCCTGATCCATCTGTAACTGGATAGGCTCTCAGCTAGCTTCACCCAGCTGGCCTCTTCATTGTCCCCTCCCCCTGGGCCAACAGCAAAGTCTTTCCAAATCAAATGGAGCTGAACACAAATGTGTTCTTCTTTCCAGAGTAGCAGGTCCCAGGGTTTCTCTCCTAACACCCTCTCAGTAGAACTCAGAGAGCTACAAACAAAATCAAACACCACTGAAACTTCTTCTGCTCCTCTCTAGGCTTGAGACTCTCATCCCTCTTAAGCTCCCCTTCAGCTCTTATTCTTCAGGAACACCAGCCTCCCAGGACCACTTCCTTAGAGCCTCTACAATCACTACTCAGCATAATTGCTGTCCTCGAGCATCCCCACCATCCTTTTAAATCCAACAACCAGTCCAGGTGTAGCAGGGCTAATTGAACAGACCTGGATGGCCTCCTACTCCTTAAAGGGGCAGGCTGCTCTATTACAGGGCTGAAACAAAATTAAAAGATGCCTGTGGAGTTTCCTGTCCTGGAATTTTAGCTAGGTATTTATTGAGAAAACCAGACAAGATTCTGACTCCAGATTTTTCAGGGATACCAAACCTCCTGAGATTTCAAGTCTTGTTCTATTTTCAATGTTACCAACTTTTAAAGTCAAGTCACTGTGGTTAGCCAACCTTGTTTTCTATCTCTGCGGTAAGATTTTTAAGTCCAGAAGCCTAACCTCAAACTCTCCCCTCCCCCAGCAAGAAGACAAAGATGACAATAAATTTCCTTCTTTGGCCTCTGTAATAGGGGTATTAAAAGAAAGGGCACAGTTTAATCATGATGTGCACCAAAACACCAACACTGGAGTCATCGGATCAAATTCTGGCCTTGTAGAAATTATTGGGACTTTTGCCATAACCCCCCCCCCCCACTATATTAGAAACAAATTTATCTTTACAAATCAATTTATTCTAATCTGGAACTACTAACACTAAAATTCCTTGATTTTAACTGTATATGCTATTGCATGGTGTCACTACAGGGCAAAGTTAAGGTTGTTTGGATGCCTTGACTGTGCATTTTCATACAATTTCATATTTGGATTTATTGTAAATTTAATCTTAACCTTGAATTTTCTGGGTTTATAATCATAGGACTGGAAGGGACCTTGAGAGGTCATCTAGTCCAGTCCCCTGCACTCATGGCAGGACTAAGTATTATCTAGATCATCTCTGACAAGTGTTTGTCTAACCTGCTCTTAAAAATCTCCAATAATGGAGATTCCACAACCTCCCTAGGCAATATATTCCAGTGCTGAACCACCCTGACCATTAGGAAGTTTTTCCTAACGTCCAACCTAAACCTCCCTTGCTGCAATTTAAGCCTATTGCTTCTTGTCCTATTCTCAGAGGTTAAGAAGAACAATTTTTCTCCTCTTCTTCATAACAACCTTTTATATATTTGAAAACTGTTATAATGTCCCCTCTCAGTCTTCTCTTTTCCAGACTAAAGAAACCCAATTTTTATGTTTTCTAGACCTTTCATCATTTTTGTTGCTCTTCTCTGGACTTTCTCCAATTTGTCCATATCTTTCTTGAAATGTGGCATCCAGAACTCGACACAATACTCCCATTGAGGCCTAATCAGCACAGAATAGAGCACAAGAATTACTTCTCGTGTCTTGCTTACAACACTCCTTCTAATACAAGGGTGGGGAGCCTTTTTTCTATCAGGGGCCAATAGCCAATAGAAAAAATCAGTCATGGGCCACACACCACCCCTTGGGGGGGTGCGGAGGCTCGGGGCTTCCCGTAGGCTCCGGGCTGTGGCCAGAAATGTGGGGTTCAGGGTGCAGGAGGGGGCTTTGGGCTGGAGAAGAGGGTTGGGGTATGGAAGGAGGTGAGGGCTCTGGTTGTGGGGGTGCGGGGTCTAGTGTGGGGCTCGGGATGAGGGGGAGGGGGTGCAGGAGCGGGCTGCATGCTGGGGCCAAGGGGTTTGGAGTGCGGGAGCGGGCTCAGGGCTGGGGCAGAGGGTTGGGGTGCAAGAGGAGGTTTGGGGTGTGGGCTCTGGGAGGGAGTTTAGGTGCAGGAGGGGGTTCTGACCTGGGGCAGGGGGTTGGAGTGTGGGTGGGGGTGCAGTGTCTGGGAGAGAGTTAGGGTGTGGAAGGGGGTTCCAATCTGGGGCAGAGGGTTCGGGGTGCGGGCTCTGGACTGGTGGTGCTTACCTCAGGTGCCTCCCAGTCGGTGGCACAGTGGGGCTAAGGCAGGCTCCCTGCCTGCAGGGGCTCTGCTCTGCTCCCAGAAGCGGCCACCATGTCCAGGCCCTAGGCAGAGGGGTCGGGGGCTCTGCGCGGGGCGTGCTGCCTGCGCCCGCAGGTGCTGCCCCTGCAGTTTCCATTGGCTGTGGTTCCCGCCCAATGGGAGCTGCAGAGCTGGTGCTGGGGGCTGGGCAGCGTGTGGAGCTTCCCTGATCACCCCTGCTCCTAGTGCCTTCAGGGACATGCCGGTCTCTGCTGGAAGCTGCGCAGAGCTGACTGGACTTCTGGCAACCCAGCAAGCTGGTGCTCATGGCTCCAGCCCCGCAGGGGGGCACCGAGGCTCAGAGATTCTGGCCCACTGCATGGAGACTTGCCGCAGGCCAGATGAAATGAAGCAGCGAGCCGTAGATTCCCCAACCCTGTTCTAATACATCCCAGAATTATGTTCATTTTTTTGCAGCAGTGTTACACTATTGACTCTCATTTAACTTGTGGTCCACTATGACCACCAGATCCCTTTCCGCAGTACTCCTCCCTAGGCAGTCATTTCCCATTTTGTATGTGTGCAACTGATTGTTCCTTCCTAAGTGGAGTACCTTACATTTTTCCATATTGAATTTCATCCTATTTACTTCAGACCATTTCTCCAGTTTGTCCAGATCATTTTGAATTTTAATCCTATCCTCCTAAGCACTTGCAACCCCTCCCAGCTTGGTATCGTCCGCAAACTTTATAAGTGTTCTCTCTATGCCATTATCTAAATCATTGATGAAGATATTGAACAGAACTGGACGCAGAACTGATCCTTGTGGGACCCCACTCGTTATGCCCTTCCAGCATGACTGTGAACCACTGATAACTACTCTCTGGGAACGGTTTTCCAACCAGTTATGCACCCACTTTATAGTAGCTCCATCTAGGTTGCATTTCTCTAGTTTGTTTATGAGAAGGTCATGTGAAACAGTATCAAAAGCTTTACTAAAGTCAAGATATACCACATCTACCACTTTCCCCCATCCACAAAGCTTTTTTGACTGGATAACAAGCCATCAGGTTGGTTTGACACAATTTGTTCTTGGCAAATCCATGCTGACTGTTACTTATCACCTTATTATCTTCTAGATGTTTGCAAATTGATTGCTTAATTATTTGCTCCATTATCTTTCTGGGTACAGAAGTTAAGCTGACTGGTCTATAATTCCCCGGGTTCTCCTTATTTCCCTTTTTATAGGTTGGCACTATCTTTGCCCTATTCCAGTCTTCTGGGATGTCTCCCGTCTTCCATGACTTTTCAAAGATCATTGCTAATGTCTCAGATATCTCCTCTGTCAGCTCCTTGAGTATTCTAGGATGCATTTCATCAGGCCCTGGTGACTTGAACACCTCTAACTTGTCTAAGTAATTTTTAACTCGTTCTTTTCCTACTTTAGCCTCTGACTACCTCATTTTCCCTGGCATTCACTATGTTAGACATCCAATCACCACCAACCTTCTTGGTGAAAACCGAAACAAAGACGTCATTTAGCACATCTGCCATTTCCACATTTTCTGTTATTGTTTTTCCCCTCTCATTGAGAAACAGGCCTACCCTGTCCTTGGTTTTCCTCTTGCTTCTAATGTATTTGTAGAATGTTTTCTTGTTATCCTTTATGTCTCTAGCTAGTTTGATCTTGTTTTGTGCCTTGGCCTGTCTAATTTTGTCCCTACATACTTTTGTTATTTGTTTATATTCATCCTTTGTAATTTGACCTAGTTTCTACTTTTTGTAGGACTCTTTTTTGATTTTTAGATCATTGAAGATCTCCTGGTTAAGCCAGGATGGTCTCTTGCCATACTTCCTATCTTTCCTATGCAGTGGGATAGTTTGCTCTTGTGCCCTTAATAATGTCTCTTTGAAAAACTGCCAACTGTCTTCAATTGTTTTTCCCCTTAGACTTGTTTCCCATGGGATCTTACCTACCAACTCCCTGAGTTTGCTAAAGTCTGGCTTCTTGAAATCCATTGTCTTTATTTTGCTGTTCTCCTTCCTATCATTCCTTAGAATCACGAACTCTATCATTTCATGATCACTTTCACCCAAGCTGCCTTCCACTTTCAAATTCTCAACTAGTCCCTATTTGTCAAAATCAAATCTAGAACAGTCTCTCCCCAGTAGCTTTTTCCACCTTCGGAAATAAAAAATTGTCTCCAATACATTCCAAGAACTTGTTAGATAATCTGTGCCTGGCTGTGTTATTTTCCCAACAGATGTCTGGGCAGTTGAAGTCCCCCATCACCACCAAGTCCTGTGATTTGGATAATTTTGTTAGTTGCTTAAAAAAGCCTCATCCACCACTTCTTCTAGTTAGGTGGTCTGTAGTAGACCCCCTACCATGACATCACCCTTGTTTTTTACCCCTTTTATCCTTACCCAGAGACTTTCAACAAGTCTGTCTCCTATTTCCATCTCAACCTCAGTACAACTGTATACATTTTTAATACATAAGGCAACACCTCCTCCCTTTTTTTCCTGACTGTCCTTCCTGAGCAAATTGTACCCTTCTATACCAATATTACAGTCATGTGTATTATCCAATCAAGTCTCTGTGATGCCAACTATGTCATAGTTGTGTTTATTTACTCGCATTTCAAGTTCTTCCTGCTTATTACCCATACTTCTCGCATTAGTATACAGATATCTAAGATACTGATTTGATTTCTGCCCCCAGTCCTGTCTTGTCTCTCCCTTATCCCTACTATAACAGCCCATGTGCCCCCCAAATTCCAACCCTTCCCTCAGGTCTCCATGTTTTTGACTTACCTGTGGTCTTTGGTCACCTGCCCCCTTCGAACCTAGTTTAAAGCCCTCCTCACGAGGTTAACCAAATATGCTCTTCCCCTTCCTTGATAGATGGACCCCATCTCTGCTTAGCAGTCCTTTTTTCTGGAACAGCATCCTGTAGTTAAGGAAGTTGAAGCCCTCCTTGCAACACCATCCTTGCAGCCAGGCATTCACTTCCAGGATGCATCTGTCTCAGCCTGGACCCCTACCCTGGACTAGAAGAATCGAAGAGAACACCATCTGCACTCCCAACTCCTTCACCCTTACTCCCAGAGCCCTGTAGTCACTTGATCTGATAATGTTTCTGTTCTGATAATGTTTCTGTTGGAATTATTACACCATTCTTGTACTTCCCATCCCCTTTAACTCCATCTTAATTTTTTCATGGGGAAAATTCCTTTTTTTTTAAATAAAACTATTAAACTTTTTATAAATGAACATTAAACAAGAAACCCTATCAGATCCAGCTATCATGCTAACCTTCAATATGTAATGAGTTGAAGATATAAGAACATAAGAATGGCCATAATGGGTCAGACCAAAGGTCCATCCAGCCCAGTATCCTGTCTGCTGTCAGCGGTCAATGCCAGGTGCCCCAGAGGGAGCGAACCTAACAGGCAATGATCAAGTGTTCTCTCTCCTGCCATCCATCTCCACCCTCTGACAAACAGAGTCTAGGGACATGATTCCTTACCCATCCTGGCTAATAGCCATTAATGGACTTAACCTCCATGAATTTATCTAGTTCTCTTTTAAACCTTGTTATAGTCCTAGCCTTCTCAACCTCCTCAGGCAAGGAGTTCCACAGGTTGACTGTACGCTGTGTGAAGAAGAACTTCCTTTTATTTGTTTTAAACCTGCTGCCCATTAATTTCATTTGTTGGCCTCTAGTTCTTATATTATGGGAACAAGTAAATATTTTTTCCTTATTCACTTTCTCCACACCACTCATGATTTTATATACCTCTATCATATCCCCCCTTATTCTCCTCTTTTCCAAGCTGAAAAGTCCTAGTCTCTTTAATCTCTCATATGGGACCCATTCCAAACCCCTAATTTTATTTTATTTGCCCTTCTTTGAACCTTTTCTAATTCCGGTATATCTTTTTTGAGATGAGGGGACCACATCTGTATGCAATATTCAAGATGTGGGCGTACCATGGATTTATATAAGGGCAATAAGATATTCTCTTTCTTATTCTCTATCCCTTTTTTAATGATTCCTAACATCCTGTTCCCTTTTTTGACTGCCACTGCGCACTGCATGGACATCTTCAGAGAACTATCCACAATCACTCCAATTCGTTGTAGCTAAATTAGCCCCCCATCATATTGTATGTGTAGTTGGGGTTATTTTTTCCAATGTGCATTACTTTACATTTATCCACATTAAATTTCATTTGCCATTTTGTTGCCCAATCACTTGCTTTTGTGAGATCCTTTTGAAGTTCTTCACAGTCTGCTTTGGTGTTAACTAACTATCTTGAGCAGTTTAATATCATCTGCAAACTTTGTCACCTCACTGTTTACTCCTTTCTCCAGATCTTTTATGAATAAGTTGAATAGGATTGGTCCTAGGACTGACCCTTGGGGAACACCACTAGTTACCCCTCTCCATTCTGAAAATTTACCATTTATTCCTACCCTTTGTTCCCTGTCTTTTAACCAGTTCTCAGTCTATGAAAGGATCTTCCCTCTTATCCCATGACAACTTAATTTACCTAAAAGCCTTTGGTGAAGGACCTTGTCAAAGTCTTTCTGGAAATCTAAGTACACTATGTCCACTGGATCCCCCTTGTCCACATGTTTGTTGACCCCTTCAAAGAACTCTAATAGATTGGTAAGACATGATTTCCCTTTACAGAAACCATGTTGACTTTTGCCCAACAATTTATGTTCTTCTGTGTGTCTGACAATTTTATTCTTTACTATTGTTTCAATTAATTTGCCCAGTACTGACATTAGACTTACCGGCCTGTAATTGCTGGGATCACCTCTAGAGCCCTTTTTAAATATTGGCATTACATTAGCTATCTTTCCGTCGTTGGGCACAGAAGCTATTTAAAGGATTTAAAGATATGTAGTATCAGCCTTACTTAATTTTTAAAATTTATCTTATAATGCTATATTCACTAGTATGCTCTGGCTGCTTTGTATCACTGGTGTAGTGCAAAGCAGCTGAAGTATATCGGCCAGTGAAACCAGGTGTACATCTGTTTTGCATCACTGGAATAGCACAAAGCAGTTAGAGCATTCTGATGAATCTGGCTTTTAACTGACTAGTATACAACCATGGAACTTTTAAGAGCAGTGGCAGTTGAGGCCACTTCAATGATAGCTGGTCATCAAGAAATCTATCAATGAGAACTCTTCACATATAGATTCATGGTTTATATGTATACAGTCTCTTAATATAACTGACTTATTCCAGCCAATAAAACTGAAGCATGCAAATGAGCTGGAGAGGAAGGGCAGTAATTTGGTTGAGTTACCTCAACCAATACTATGATATTATTTAAGAATGACCTGAGTTATTGACCTGGCCCAGTCTGTTAGATACAATTATTAATTACTTAATTACAGCCTAATTGCATCAAGTGTAGTCTGCATACAAGCTTTCAATAACAATATGTGATTTGAAGCTTCTGTATTGTTTATTAAGATCACTTGTGACACTAGAGGTCTGATAGTAAGTGCTAAATTTCTTTAGGATCCCTTTTGAAATGAACTTTAACTCATACTAGTTATCAGATTTACTTGTAAGTTCTCAAAAATAACAGTTCTTCACTTAAACAATAAATGCTGTAAATTTGGGATGGATATGCTGTATTATTCACCTAAAAGAAAGCAGAATCCCTCTTCAGTGCAAAACTCGATGTATCCTTAACTCTGGAGTTGCAATCAATACTTCCATAATGCCACTCAGCTGTGACATTGGCACTGAGGCCCACATCCACAGAGAGTATGTCTATACTGCAATGAAAAACCCACAGCTGGCCTGTGCCAGCTGTCTTGGGCTTGGGCTAAGGGGCTGTTTAATTGCACTGTAGATGAGGTGGGAGGGTCCCAGAGTTCAGGCTGCTGTTTAAACCCAAATGTCTATACCCCAATTAAACAGCCCCTTTGCCTGAGCCCCACAAGCCTGAGTCAGCTGGCATGGGCTAGTCAATAACTCAGGTCAACTGCAGTGTAGACATACCCAAAGGGGCTCAGGTACTATAACATTTAGTATCATTGCATCTAACTTTTAGGGAGCTAGAAAATCACAGGATCATCGCTGTGATCTACAAAGCCTGAGCTAGGTACCTTGGCTCTCCATACAAAAAATGGGGAGAGACAGGTGCCTTAGAATGGGATGTACAAAAGCCAGTAATGCTAGGCAGAGAGGCACCTAAGTTAGGCCCTGGGAGATGGTGATGCAGGGGTCTTGCCCCTCTCAGAGTTATGTGCTAAGTCTGGGCTGTAGGGAGGCAGCTATATGTGCCTAGTGACCCACAACCAGGAACGTGTTGTCTAGAGTCAGGCAGATTAGGCAGCTAAGCTACTTCCTGCAGGAACGAGGTAAGTGTCTGTCTTGCTCTGCACAGAATGGCTGGAGAAGGCAGCAGCACCTACTTTATTACTATTAACCAAGTGGTTAGAGCCCTCAGCTAGGACATGGGAGTCCGAGTCCCAAGTTCAATTCACTCCATCTGCCAAAATAGGGAGAGGATTTGAACAGGGCTCTCCCACCTCTTGGGAGAGTGCTCTAACCATTGGACTAATAGTTATCTATAACTCTGTCATCTCCAAGATGGATTATGCTCTAATTAGGGCAAGCAATGAGAACCCTCTGGGAGCTTGAGATGTGAAATGCAGTGGCCTTTTGAATAGATTTGGTCAATGCTATCGTATATCACCTGAGCAACATCTACTATACTGGCTACCTCTTCATTGCTGGGTTTTACAGTAGAACTTCAAAGTTACAAATATCTCAGGAGTGGAGGCTGTTCATAACTCTGAAATGTTTGTAACTCTGAACAAAAAGTTATGGTTGTTCTTTCAAAAGTTTAGAACTGAACCCTGACTTAATACGGCTTTGAAACTTTACTATGCAGAAGAAAATGATGCTTTTAACCATTGTAATTTAAATGAAATGAACACAGAAACAGTCTCCTTATGTTGTCAAATCTTTTTTTAAACTTTCCCTTTTTTTAGTAGTTTACATTTAACACAGTACTGTACTGTATTTGCTTTTTTTTTTTCTTGTGGGTTCTCTTCTACTGCCTGATTATATACTTCCGATTCCAATGAGGTGTGTGGTTGACCGGTCAGTTCATAACTCTGGTGTTTGTAACTCTGAGATTCTATTGTAGTTACATTTAACTATAAATTTTACATGGTCTGGAAATCAGTTATTAAAGACTCTGCCTCCTAAGTGCTGTGGGGTATCTTGGTTGTTAGTGCCTGTAACTTTCTAAGACTGACAACAGAGCATTTTTACCTTATCCCTGACTGTCCTGCAGATCCTGAATATGGAAACCTTCAGATCATACTGTAAGTGTTTTTAGTTCGGTCAGGATTGTGAAGGAGTGTACTACCCCTTTAAGAGAGAGGCTGCCGGTTCCAGCGTGAGGATGATGAAGGAAACCTTTACCTGGGGCTGAGATATTTAAACAGGAACTTGGAAGCTGAGTTAAAAGGGGGGAGAAGAGGTTATGCAGGTTGCTGTGTGTGGTGGCTTGTCTTTTAGGCTTCAGGAAACCAGCCTAACCTGACTGAGTCTTGGTTTGCGAGCTCTACGTTTGGAAGCTCTGAACCAGGGTCCTGATTAAATGTTTATTGTAATTACTGCAGTCCTGAAACCTTATTAAAGGGGACATGCTATTGGTTAGTGAATGTTGGCTTTTTCTTGTCCTGGGATGTTAAGGTTTGCTATCCCAGTTGGGGGAAATTAAGATGAGTCACAGCTGTAGTGCTCCACCAGGCTGCAAAGGGGTGTGTAGAAATGGCCTATGCCTTTTTACAAGACCATGTTATTTCTGTTGCTATTTTTACTATTTCAGTAGTTATCCAGGGGGTGGGGGAAGAAACAGGGGAAAAATTGACTCTCTAGACCAGTGGCTCCAATACCTACCTGAGAAGTGGGAGACAGATGATTCAGTCCCCCTGCTCTAATCATTTTCATTATCTATCTACAGTGGAAGAGCTTCTTCAGGGGAGACTGAGGGAGCCCCAATCAGAACATTCCACACAGATTATAAAATTTGGCTTCTATTCTAGCCAAGAGATTTGGGGAAAATGGGAACATTATTACACTGTAATAATAATAAAGGTTGCATAGTGGCAGACACTTTGTGTAGTTTGCAGGAAGTATCTGAAATTGGCTGATGAGACTGGGAAGATTATGTTTGGGCCTTTGATCAGGCCAAAGCTTTAGCTAAATGAACCTGCTTTACTTATGGCTGGTTCTGTCTCAGTTTGGTGGTCTGGTGTCCACAATTCAAGAAGGAAGTTGATAAGTTAGAGAGGGCTCAGAGAAGAGTCATGCGACTAATTAAAGGATTGGAAAAATGTGCCTTATTGTGCTAGAAGATTTTGCTCCTTGTATTTAGCTTAACAAAGAGAAAGCTAAAAGATGATTTGATAAGTCTGTAAGTACTTACATGGGGAACAAATATTCAATAATGGGCTCTTTTCTCTAGCAGAGAAAGGTGTATAACATGATCTAATGGCTGGAAGTTCACACTGGAAATAAGCCATACATTTTTAACAGTCAGAGTAATTAACCACTGGAATGACTTACTAAGGGTTGTGGCAGACACTACATCACTAACAATTTTTTAAAATCAAAATTGGATGTTTTTCCAAAAGTTATGCTCCACGAATGATTTTGGGGAAGTTCTATGGCCTGTGTCATACAAGGTATCAGACTATATGATCTCACTGATTCCTCTGGCCTTGGCATTTATGAATCTGTTAATATGGTACTTCCCTATAGTTTAACTGTGGCTCTTGTATATTCATGCACTATAAATCTCTTTAGTAAAATTGGTGGAGGGGAGAAGCTCTACAGAACTATTCTGGGGTAAGGCAAGGTTGTCCTTTGAGTCCATTGTTGTATTGTTTTTCTTTCAACCCTTTACTGTGGCTAGTGGCAACAGGGGATTTTGAAGTTTAAATCATGGGAGAGAAATTTCACTGTCAGTGAAAATTTTTGCCCATGCAGATGATGTCAGTGCTGGTGGGCAGTACAGAAGATAGATGTGACACTGCACCCCATATGCTTCATAGTGATATTAGTATGATATGATTATATCATAATTATGATGTATTTTATACAAGATCAGGCATATGAAATGTTATTCGAAAGGTTAGGATTTGCTGAAAATGATTATAAGAATGGTCAGACCAAAAGTCCATCTAGCCCAGTATCCTGAAATAAAGGGTTCTCACCATATGCAAAAGCTATATAAGGCAGGGAAGTGACATCATCATCTTGGTTCTTCACTGACTCCACACCCAAGAAGACTCCTGGAAACACCTGAGGAACAAAGACTGAACTGGGGGAAGTGCTGGACCCAGGCTAAAGGGATTTTTAGCCTGTGAATGGAACACCCGGGGCTTCCAAGCTGTAAGCAAGTGCAGCTTGCCCCTTAAGAATCTGTAGCCTGCTTGCATCATCACTTAGATACGATATGAATAGCACATTCTCATCCTATTTAGTATATTAAGCTTAGATTAAGTTTTCTGTTTATTTGCTAGGTAATCTGCTTTGATTTGTTTGCTATCCCTTATAATCACAATCTATTTTTTGTATTTAATAAATTTTGTTTTTTGCTTTATCTAAACTAGTGTGTGGAAATCATAACTCGGGCAGAAAACTGTTGCATATTCCTCTCCACATTGAGAGAGGGGGCGAATCTTATGAGTTTATGCTGTACAGTTCCCTGTGCAGCACAAGATGATAAAATTTTGGGTTTACACTCCAGAGGAGGTAAGTGCCTGAGGAGCTGGGAGGTACTCTAGCTGGAGCCTTCCCATGCAGGGGCTGATCAGAGAGCCTGCTTGCATATAACTTCAGCTGGACACGTCCCTAACTGTAGGTATGTTGGTGAAAGTGCAGGCTAGAGAGGGCTTTTCAGCTTGTCACAGCAGTACAGTGTAAAAGGGAGCCCAGGTTGGTAGGTCGGGGAGCTCAGTGGTACCCTAGTTACAGGTGGCACCCCGGAGGGAACCCATCACAAAAGGTTCATCTTGTTTTGACACTTTATCTAATTTTTGACATAGTGTCATAATTTTGACACTTTATACTGTAGACAGAGCAGTGATTAACATGAAGAGCAAGGCTTTGTGGTTGGGGATTTTGGGTTGCTCTCCTACTCTTCCAGAGGAGTTGTAAATTGTGACAAGCTCTCTGGGCTATAGATATTCAGAGACTCACCTTTGTGGTGATTCAGTGGTCGAGTTGAACTGGGAGATGCAGTTTGCTGCTTGCCAAGCTCAGGTAATGAGGTAGAAGAGATGGACCTTGACATTGGCAGAAAAGGTGATGTTAATAAAAAAAAATTCCCGTTATCCCTTTGCTTTTATGTTGCGTCTGTGTCCTCTTCCCTCTTACATACAACATGCTTTAAGATGCCTTTCCCCTTGGCAAATTCAGGTAACAGCATTCCAGCATAGTGGCTCACAGTTTAGGAGAGCACTATACCAGAGGGAGCATAAGGAATATGTTTCAGAATGACATTTAGCAGTACTGAATTGCCCAGAAAATTTTCTCAGTGGTGCATTGTTGTAGCTTGGAAACAAGTGTTCCCTTCAAGTCCAGGGATATATGGTGGCAGGTATTTCATGGTAAATTGTATGTTAGAGGTAACCTACAAGGGATGCATGCAAATAAAGGTGGTCCTCCGGAAGCTTGCCCTGGATCAGAGGGAGACAAAGGAACACACTATTATTCTGCTCCTTTAATGTCTATATTTGGGGTTTGTTAACTTCAAAACTGAGAGTGTTGCTGTTTCATGGCCAAACTTATGGACAACTGGCTTTTGGATCTTTTCAGGCACCAGAGGACTCAAAGGCTGCCTCGATAAGAAAGGATGTGTGCGTTCCTTGAAACTCTGGCAGTTGTTAATGCAATGGTTTTATGTTACCTATGGCAGAACCGCTGTTTGACCTGTCTTCAGGAACAGAACAATACACCTGAAACTCTAGTTCACGCTACTTATGCAGTTATTCAGCTGCTGGCAATAGTGTGGGGGGGAACAAATGAGTTGGGCAGGATGGTGTACAGCATGGGGGCCTTGATACCAGATTGATCTTCTCTTTCAGGACAGAGTCTGGGGTCGGGAGGGTTTGGATGGTGTCTTTTTCTATCTGAGTTTTGTTCTGATTGTATCTGTAATAATTGGTTTTAGTTTGAAGTTTTATTTAAAAAAACAGAGAGAGAAGTCTACATCTGTTCAATGTTAGCTGCTTTTAAATTCTCTCCCTCCTTTCTAATCCTTCCCAACCTCATGTTAGCTCTGTTTTGAATCTTCCTTGCTTTAAATGTCCAACAAGCACATCCTTGTATTTTAAAATGAGCTGCCTGTCACTGCTACCTTTTTGAGGTCTCTGTTGCCTTGTTGCCAAATCCTGGGCTGTTGCCTGCCTCCAAGTGAGTGAGGATTACAAGATTTGAAGTACTGGGGGCTCATCTTGCTCCTACTGTAGCTAATGGCAAAACTCCCATTGATTTCAATGGGAGGAGAATTCCCCCTCTCCATTATTATTATTTTTTTTTTAAATGATGGGAGAAACAAAAACTGCTTAAAGTACAACTCAGGATGTCCACCCTGCTCAAAATTTTTGGTTTGATCTTGAATCCCCCTAGCCCCAAGTAACAACTGCCATGGTCTCTACACATTTGTTCGGCCCCTTCTCTCTCTGCTACTGCCTGCTCACAACTGTCATTCCCAACTGCCATGGAACTCTCACCTGAACATTCCATCAGCCAAAACATTCTGGACCAAATTCATCTCCGGTATAGCAGCACTGCCTTGAGCTAATGCAGTCCTTCAATTTGTGCACAGACTTGAGTGAAATTACACAGGCAATGAATTTAGCCCTCTGTCTGCAATGTGAAAAGCAACAAAAAGAGGAAGTGCCTCAACACTCTAGCTCAGATTTTCATAGTTGATTGCAGGATTGGGCCTTGTATATGTAGCCTATTACAGTAGCATTTGGCAGGAAACACCTGATTCTCAGATATTTTCTATGTAATCTCTGAGAAACAGAATAAAGTAACATTTTAAACTTCATCAATCAAGGGCGGGGGGAATGCTTCAGGTTGACACTTTGGTTGAAATTTGGCAGCGACAATCCTACTGTGTGTCTGGTTTTTTGTTTTTTTTTCTTAATGTAATGACACCTGTAGTATGTCTATTGAGATCTATATTTTTATTGTTAATACTTAGCACGTATACAGCATTTTACAGCTTCAATGCACTGTGCAAACTAACTGCAATAATCTGATGTAGTCTAGCACAATATGTACAGTTCATCTGGCACTATGTAATTTTTTTAAATAGACATGACATGTAGGTTTGTACTAGTACCTGTTACATTCAGCCAGATGCTGTATACCAGGTTCTGCTAATACAGCCAGAGGTGAAACCACACAAATAAAAAACACTTTACTAACCTTTAAATTGAGTCTTGATTCATTTTTCATTCCTTCTTTTTTGCTTCTGTCTATCCATCTTCCACATCATTCTCTCCTCTGATCTCCAGACACCTTCTGCACCATTTTTTGGTACTCTATATGCTGTTCTTTCTGCACCCTCCTCCCCATCTTTTTCCCACTTCCTCGGCCACCTACCTCCCTTCTTGTCACATCTATTTCTGCAGGTTTCCTCCATGTTTCTCACTCTCTTTCCCTCACCTTCCTCAGGTCTTCACATCTTGGGCAGCAAGAATTTAAGCAGTGGTTGGCTTGGGGAGTGTGCAGGGTTAGAGGCAGGATATGAGAGAGCTCCACCCATCAAGAGGAGGTAGTTAAATGCAGGTCACTGTCCCTCTGTCCTTAATGGAGAAACTGGAAACACTGTAGCTAATCTGTAACCATTAAATATTACAATTTTATTTTATTGGAAGAGATACTAGAATAGAATTAGGTTTACAGGGTATGTGCCGTTTGACAAAATGTCTTTTTTTTTTAAACTTTAATGTTCTGTGTTCCTTCTAATGTACAGCTGATGTTTGTATGTGCACATCAAAGTTAGTAATGTGAACAAATAAGCTAAATGAGCTTTTATTGTAACACACATAGGGAAGTGTTTTTGGTTCTCTTGAGCAGAAGTTCTAGTTTTCTGTATAGCGCTTTTTATGATGCAACTTGATTTGCATTGGAGCCTTTGCTGACTCTTCATGGGTCACATTAGGTCTGTTCTCACAATGAAAAGTATTTGAAGAAGAGTTTCTCATTTTGTGCGGTAACTGGTTCATCAAGATATGTGTCCGTATGAGTGCTCCATTTCAGGTGCGCATGCATCTTGAGCCCTTGGTCGGAGATTTTCAGTTTGCAGTGGCCATTTGGCTCATCCATGCATCCTATGCATCTTCATCCCAGATACCGAGGCTATACTGGGGTGCATGGGCAAACGGTCCTCAGTCCATTCTCCATCCAAACATCTCCTAAGGAACAGGCTGAAGCAAAGGGGAAGGAGGGTAGATAGTGGAGAACCCATAGGAACACACATCTCAAAGAACTGCCATTACCACACCTAGTGAGTAACCTCTTCTTCTTAAGGTCTCCCTGGTTTTCCTTTCTTGACAGAACAAGTAGCAATGGTCTCAATTTGCAGTGGGGGAGGTCTAGGTTGGATATTAGGAAAAATTATTTCACTAGAAGGGTGGTGAAGCACTGTAATGGGTTACCTAGGGAGGTGGTGGAATCTCCATCCTTAGGGGTTTTTAAGGCTCAGCTTGACAAAGCCCTGGCTGGGATGATTTAGTTGGGGTTAACCTTGCTTTGAGCAGGGGGTTCGACTAGATGACCTCCTGAGGTCTCTTCCAACCCTAACCTTCTATGATTCAATGATACCCTGCAGTTGAGGGCCAGGCAGAAGTTGCACTTCTGAGAGATATGGGACTCCCCCAGGCAAGCGGCACACTTAGAGTGGCTGTTGCTCACAGATATAGCCTCTCAGCAGGAGAGGCAACGTCTGAAACCTGGCAAGCCAGGAGTGCCCTGCTTTGAGGGAAAAACCTCCCCAAGGAGAAAGTAGTAAAACAATCCTCTCACTATTTATTTAACGATACTAACAACTAACTATAAAAATGTTAACCATTATGGAAATATTAGAAAAGCTGAGGCATCCTCAAGGTGGACATGCCATTTCAGTCTTAGGCCAAGGTGGCTGAGAAGGAGCTGAGGGCGGTCCACCCACACACCCCTATATAGCCTCAGTATCCAGCATGTGGAGGCATAGGGCGCTTGCCCAGGCCAAACAGACTGCTAACTGAATCTCTGATCAAGGGCTTAAGAGGTACATGCACACCTGAAATGGAGCACCCATAGGTGCCTGAAAAAGAACTGGCATTTTCATGTCCGATTCCAACTCCTCTCCAAATATAGAGAAAATAAGAACAGAATTGCACAGACCCCTTAAAGTCTTACCAGAAGACTATAGCTATACTCGCCAGTGGTCTCAATGCAGCTTTCACACTTCCTTGAAAGGAATTCATTAAGCTGAAAAAGCTGGCTTGAAACCAGTCTTCCTATAATGTCTTCCATAATTTGCTTCAAGGGACACATTTATAGTCACTCTGAGTCTTTTTTATAGGTCTAGTGCAAGATGAAGGGCTAGTTCACCATCGTAAGACTTTAATGAATAGATGCTGGTTGCCTGCCACAGCCCAAATAATTTTTCAAGCATTTTTTCACAGTATAGCCTTTTCTGTATGGACTTTTCCAGGAATATGCAATAGCATGACAGCTGTAATCTCTGGAATCACAATGATGTAATTACCAGTTTTGTTTCAGGAACTCCATCTTCAATGTTAATTCATTCAGACACAGCCAGAAAATATTCCAGTATTGTAATTTTCTAATTTTGATTTTTCCAAGGGCTTGAGAATTCCAGCTACTTCTTTTTATTCATCTTTACTTTTCTGCAAGCTTGGAAGCACATGGATTGTGATACTCAGAGAATTTTTCTTATCAAACAGCTTTGATATTCTATCAGATGGCCAGGACTCATGACACACTAATATTTTCAAAATGTGTCCTTAGCTTAGATCTTCTCTATGTAATTTTACGGTAGAGAACAGTGCCTAATTCATGTATTTCCCCTCTCCCCAGTACTACTAGCGCAATGTAAGTAGACGATAGAGAGGGAAAAGACTAAGAGAAAAGGTAAGAAGTTTGCGAGCGTGGCGTTCCTAGGACTGCTGAAATGTTGGAAAAAGAGCATGGGTGTTGACCTTTGGCAGATTGAATTTATATGCCTTACTTTTTCCCCAAAAGGGGAGTTCTTCAGAACCACAAATTGGAGTTGGGTGCCTAACTTCATTTTGTGCTTCAAAAATCTCCCCCTCATAACAAATACTAGAAGTGATATATTAGCTAGACAAAATGCGTATCTAGTTTTAGCAGGAGGCTCTGAACATATTTTATGTATTGTAACAGAAACTGAAACAGTCTTGCATCAGGAGAGTTGAGGTAGTGATATGCAGAGGATCAAAAAGGGAGCTTCTCAACCACCGGAATGATTTTCTTTTGTTTTTTTATTTTTTCTTTCACATTGATAAATACATCCTTGATGCATGGCCGACATCTGTCCTTTCTAACAGGATGGGGTATGATGTGTGAATATGTTCAAGTTCAATTACCTTTCTCCCTAGACTAATAACTTTCAATTCCAGGACCACCACTCCTACAACAACAAAACTTTCAAGTAATAGTTACTGGCTAAGACCACCTAAAGAAGGCCCATGCTATCTTGCATTTTCACCCAGTGGAAGGTCAGAGAACATAATAAATCTGGTGTAGGATGTCAGGGATAGAGGTGTGATGAATGTCCACACTGGAGCATGCTTGTTCTTTCTGTAGCCCCCACAGAAGATCCAATGGTTTTAGTCGTAGCAGTTTTGAAGATATCAGAAAGGATGGGGTTGGTGGTTTCTCTGGTTTAATTAGAAAGCAATATGAGAACTTCTATGGATCAGTGACCCTTGATTGTATGAGTTTCCATATGCTATGTTCTTCAGCAAGGATAATTGGTCTCTACCATCCCCGAGTTTAATAGTTGGGGTGTGGAAATAAAAGGGAGAAGACCCAAACTATAGTACTCTCTAATGGTCTCTGAAACCTCTTTATATTAATGTAATGAGGTATACTGGCTCTTTAAGCCTACAGGGCATCAGAAGACCCCATTCCAGGAACATTAGAACAAATGAATGCCTAGGAAGCGGCTGAAGCTGGAGCAGGAGGAGAGGAAGTGGCCCTGGTGAGTTAGCAGCTGGTGGGGGGGAAACCCAGGCGAGTGTCTGTTTAAGGGCTCAAGATCTGGAGCCCTGTAGTGCACTGTGAGGCAGGGATCCCTTCTCTTCTGGTCAACCAGGACAAGCCCTGGGAAGGAGCAGGGCAGTATATATGCTTCCTGCTCCTTCATAACAGGCAGGAGCAGGCTCGCATCTATGTGCTGACTGCTTCAAGGAAAGTGGGCCAAGTATGAAATAAGAAGAGAAGAGAAGCTGGCCAACGCCTGCAGCTGGCAGGAATTGTGACCCAGCCATAAGAGGAGGGCTGTAAACTCCTGACCCAAGGAGAGGCTGCTTATAGTTTGACTCAGCCTTGAAAAGAGGACTGGGGAACTCCTTATCCCAGGAGGTACTTCTTGTACTCTAACTCAGACCAGGAGGAGTTCTGTAAGCTCATGATTCAAGGACAGAGTGACAGAGACTGCTTATACTCTAATCCAGCTCAGGAGGGATGCTTTGGATTCCTGATCCAAGGCGGGAAAGTGCTTTTATCCCAATCTGGTACTATGAGGTGGCTATGGACTCCTAATGCAAGGGGAAAGAGGCTGATATGGTTATAACCCAGCAAGAAAGCCTGTCTGACCCCAGGGACCTGTGGACTAAAAAGATTGAAGAGAGAAACTGAGGCAGAACAAACTTGGGCCATGAGGGGGTGCCCTGGAAGAGGACATCCTACAACAATTAGCAACATACAGTATGATTACAACATCCTGGAAGCCAGACAAGTTACCTATGCAAGTGGATTGGATCTAGCACGTGGGAAATTAATTTCTGTCAGTGATAAAAGTTAAATGTACGGATAAATTCTTGGACCACTGTGAAATAACTTGAAAAGTTTGTACAACATACATTTAAATGGTTTATCTGCTTAGTCACAATGAGGCTAATGGGAACAGTCAACTTACCCTGGTGAGATTCAGGGCTTATCTTCACTAGCAGGGAGATAGTCGCTGCTGCAATCAATGCAGCAACTGTAGATTTAGCAGGTCTAGTAAAGACCTGCTAAATCGATGGCAGAGCGCTCTCCAGTCGACTCGGGTACTCCAGCTCCCCGAGAAGAGCAAGGTAAGTCGATGGGAGAGCATCTCCTGCAAACACAGCCCAGTGAAGACACCGGGGTAAGTAGACCTAAGCTACATTGACTCCAGCTACATTATTCGCATAGCTGGAGTAGCGTAACTTAGGTCGACTTACCCCGGTTGTGTAGACAAGGCCACAGTTAACAGACTCAACTTTGAGTCTGTTGCAGTGGGCCTTTAAGAGAGCAGTGCTAGTGCACCTGTGCTTTATCAGCTGACCCAGATTGGCTTTAAAATAGTATGCCTGGGACAGAGAGAGAGAGAGAGACATCTAGTGAATCAGAGGCCTTGTCTACAGGGTAAGTCAACATAAGTTACACTACTCCAGCTATCTAGCTTAGGTAGACTTACCCTGGTGTCTTCATTGGGCTGTGTTGATGGGAGACGCTCTCCCACCGACTTCCGTTACTCTTCTTGGGAAACTAGATTACCGGGAGTGACCAGAGAGTGCTCCGCTGTTGATTTAGCAAGTCTTCAGTAGACCCGCTAAATCGACACCCCCTGCATTGATTGCAGCAGCATTGATCGCCCTGGTAGTGAAGATAAGCTCAGAGCTAGAAAGTGGCAAAAGTGGGAGGACAGTCAGTGACCTGAGAGGGGAAGCAGTGAGAGGCTGAAAAGTAAAAAAAAGGGGGGGGGGAGAGGGATATCCCCTAGGGATTTTTGCCCGGGGTGAGCTGCAAAACCATTTGTTTAAGTTTGGCCAATAAAACTGCCTTAGAGAGACTGTGGATGTGGCTGTGTCTTTGGGAGCTGGAGGAGAAGCCCTCCCTTGTTGCATGTGGTGGAGAACGCAGGCGGGCCATTGGCCCTGGAATCCATCAAGGGGAAACTGAAGCCTCCAAACATTGACTCACCCCTCCTTATTTAGGTGACCAAGAAAGATGGAGAAGGTGATACATCTGGTGGTGGTGGTGGTGCAGCACAAGCCAACAGCTACTTTACAGTGACAGCAGGAACAGAACCAGACCCAGGATATGCTACTGCTATTGCAGAGTTTGCAGAAGCAACAGGAGGCACAATTTGCCATGCAACAATGGTGACTGGAGGCCCACCTCCAATAACAGGAGTGGTTGTAGAAGCGGTTGGGCCAAGGGTCTCTGGGGAGCTCAGCTGGTATTAGAGAGGATAGCTCTGGTGAAGCTGGTTCCTGAGGATCATAGAATATCAGGGTTGGAAGGGACCTCAGGAGGTCATCTAGTCCAACCCCTCTGATCAAAGTAGGACCAATCCCCACTAAATCATCCCAGCCAGGGCTTTGTCAAGCCTAACCTTAAAAACTTCTAAGGAAGGAGATTCCATCACCTCCCTAGGTAACGCATTCCAGTGCTTCACCACCCTCCTAGTGAAAAAGTTTTTCCTAATATCCAACCTAAACCTCCCCCACTGCAACTTGAGACCATTACTCCTCGTTCTGTCATCTGCTACCACTGAGAACAGTCTAGATCCATCCTCTTTGGAACCCCCTTTCAGGTAGCTGAAAGCAGCTATCAAATCCCCCCTCATTCTTCTTTTCTGCAGACTAAACAATCCCAGTTCCCTCAGCCTCTCCTCAGAAGTCATGTGTTCCAGTCCCCTAATCATTTATTTCCTCCATACCTCTGAGTGATTGGCCAGTGCAGCAGGCTGGGAAGAATCATCTTGGGAGGCCCACATAGCACTGTTTCTGACAGGTGAGGCACAGGCAGACCACGAGATGGTAAGCAGTGAGCAGGCAGGCTCCTATCCTGTGGTGAAAGCTGCTGTCTTAGGTAGATTTGGACTGACTCTTAATGTATACAGGCAGCAGTTTCAGGCTGAACTGTTCCTGCAGGGGTCACGACCATGCATCATGGTTCAAAGATTATGGGACCTTGCTGCCTGGTGGTTATGTGTAGAGATTAATTCAATAGAGGAAAACCATCAGCAAAGTGGTCCTGGAGTGGTTCCTGTGGGAGCCCAGAGTGGGGCAAGGCAATTTCAGCCTTGGTAGTTGAATGGGCAGAAGCTGCCTTTGAGGTCAAAGGAGACTAGCAGCCTGAATGGCATGGCAGACTAGGAAGGGCCTCCTGTAGGAGGCCAGACAAGGAAAAGTTGCAGGGAATGCCCATAGGAGAGGATCCTGAATAGCCCAAAACAGGGGGATGCCTAGGAGTTGTCAGGGCCCTGGAGGAGGCCACCCTAAAAAATTAGCAACATATAATATGGCTACAATATCCTGGAAGAAAAGTAAGCAACCTATACACATGGATTGGATCCGGAAGCTTAATCCAGCAGAAGCACTTCTGGGGGCATCTGGGGAAGTTCAGTGGTGCACTTTAGATGCAGCATGCTTAGGCATATTCGGCAAGAATGCTTGATAATGGAATGTGATTATTTGGGCTGCTGTTCTAGCCAGGTTTGTGGCTTGGGGTCTATAATGGGGCACATGCCATGCGTCTCCAGTTTGGCCTTTCTCCCCCTTTTCTTAAAAACTCAGGGACACTTCAGGCTGGTGCAATCCTCATGCTCTTTATTTGTGTTCAAGTCCCCACCACCAGTTTCCAACTATATACAGGCTTATTACAACAGCTTGGCCTACTACAGGCCTGGCCCGCAACAGACTAGGAGACTCCCAACTCCTGACTCCCACCTCCCTCTGAGCCTGACCTTCCTATCCTGGTCTCCACCTCCTCCCAGCCTTATAGCTCCTGCTAACCAGGCTGGCAGGTGTGGTCAGTTACCAAGCAAGCATCAGGCTATCTATCCAGCTCCAATCAGAGGGATTGGATTGGTCAGTAGGTCTCATGGAGTCCAGTTACAGGTGGACCCCTGTCTGGGAAAATAAGCTGTTGGCAATGAAGATGGACCAGCACCTCCCCATATGCAGGTCTCCTGCATCCATGGCAAGAGATGCATGTATCCCACAGCAGAGGTTGAACTGGGGGTCCAGGGCAGGAGAGATTGACTATGTGTCAGGGTAGTCAAGAACCTTCCAATTATCCTGGGGAGAGATTGGGTTTCCTGGCCCTGACGCAGGGAAAAGTAGAACAACAACCTAGGATGGGGAAGATGAATGGTTGATTGAAAAAGGAGTGGAGGGAGCTGGAAGCTTGAATTGAGGAAGCCCTCTACTGTCTTCAGAGCTCTTGGGATCAGCTAAAAATATATCGATGAGAGCTAGAAGATGTAACCACCTCTTGGCAGAAGATTATCGATTCAGTTGATAGGACTGGATAAGAAGGATCACAGTAGGGTAGAGGCAGAGAGTGGGAAACAGCAGCATTCCAATGCTGGAGCAGGAATTGGCCCAGCTCCAGATAGAAAAGGGGGCAAGGGAACAGAAGATGATGGCAAAGACTGATCAGTGTATAATGGGGACTCAGGCAGAACCTTGAGCTGATCAGTGTATAGTGGGGAGCCAGGCAGGGCCTCAGACTGGCCAGGAGACTGTGGAGACCCAGGCAGAAGCTCAAGCTGAGCAATATACAGTAGGGACCCAGACAATACCTCAACAGCAAGCTGGGGCCCAGGTAAGAAATCAGGGGCAAAAACAGTGCTCCAGGGGACACCTGTTCTATGGGTCCTGTCACTGGCAAACTGCCAGAACAACTGATGGCTGCAGAACACTAGCTATAGATGGTCTGACAAGAAAAAGATCAGCTGACTATGGAACATTGGGCCACTCAGAAAAGAGTGTGTGTCTGATCCTGAAGGTCAATGAGCTTGAGGGACAGCTACAGACTCTGCATGAAGCAATCTTGACACTCTAGTGAAGCAGATGAGGCTTTAAAGACAGTACCCTAGAGGAGGTGGTACAGATGGTAAGGCTTGCCCTGAGGGTGGACATGGCCTTACGTGAGGAGGAATGTCACAAGATGACACTGGCCCTTTGAGAGAGAGAGCAGGGCCAGTGCACCCGTGCTACATCAGCTGACCCAGATTAGGCTTTAAAAGAGGGGGTCTGGGAGCAAGAGAGGAGGAGGAGGAGGACGACTGCCAAAGTTCCCTGGGAGGGGAAGCTGTGAGACCCTGAAAGGTAAAAATCCTCAAGGGATTGTAGCCCAGGGTGAGCTGAGAAAATGTTTGTTTGTTTTTTGGTTTAAGTTTGGACAATAAAATAAGAGAGGCTGTGGCAGCATGTCTTTGGGAACTGGGGGAGAAACTCTGCCTTGTTACAGTCCATTTCTACCGATGTGGTCAAGGAATTAATCGATCCCCTGTCTATGGGCTTGAACTTGCATCATTCAAATCAAGGGGAGGTTTTTCTCTTGACTTGAAATGAAGTAGGATCAAGCTCTATAGGTATTTCTAGTACATTCAGCACCATGGTAATGAAATGCCTACCCATTGCCTTCATGTCTTTGATAGTATAAGTAAGTGATTACATTGCTGGTGAGTGGGGGAGGAAAATGAAACCTGCAAGAAAAGAATTCAATGTAAATACGCTCATGCATGCGGAACAGTTGGTCCATTAGAACTGGATTGGACAACTGAAATACTGCTATATAATGATTACATTGTTTGTGATAGATTTATCTGGAAAGCTAAAATAACCACACTTCTTACTTTCAAAACAACAAGAATGTTTCCCTTATTAAGGAGTTTATAATCTGGTCATATGGTTCTTGGGGCTACTTATAACTGAATTATAAGGTGGTTTATTTCACTTAGTGTCACTTTACATTTTGCTAGCTTGAAAATTCATGAAGCATTTGATAAGACAAGACTGAGTCTCTCTGGGAACCTTCAAATGACATATGAAAAAAGGTATTTTGTGTTCTTCATTGCTCTTCGCTCACTCCGGCTATCATCAATGTTCTAGCCAAGGGAGGTTGTACCAGAAGGGTTGCTTGTTTGCTTTTCGTGTTTGTGGTTACCAAAGTTAAGATGTTCGGTGCACAGTCAGCTCTATCATGATGGTAAAACAGGAAATCATCTATGTCTGGTGCAAAATATTCTGTAACTGCCTGTACAGGCGCTTATAGCATGGGAAGGGTGAATGTTGTCTGGTTTGCCTAGCACAGTAGAATGCCTGAGCTGGCCTACTAACAGTCTTGAGTTTATATTCTATCTAAGCAATTTGCCTTTAGGGTTTTTTCCAGGTAAAACACTTTAAATGTAAACTCTTTTCAAATGATCAGTTTAGCACACTGCCCAGGATGCACGGGACACTCTCCCTGCAATGATCTATAAGGCCACTACCCTCGCCTACTTCCAATCTTTCCTCAAAGCTCACCTGTGCCACCACACCTTTAAAAAATAAACAAATTAAGGGCTAGCTGGGCATCATTGGCATTTAATTTATCTATTTAAAATAATACAGAAAATAACTTGCAACGGTAGATAGGTTTATAACATTGTACATATTCAATTGTATCTGTCACCTCTCATTTTTCATAAGTCACTCATCTTCTTAGGCCTAGAATTTGCAAAGAGCTACATGTATGCTTAACTTTACTATACGAGTAGTCCCACTGAAGTCAATGAGATTAACACACATGCTTAACTTTGTGTGTGCACTGGCTACCGGACCTGGGCATTTGATTGTAAACACATAAACTATATTCAAGAATTAACAGAGTGGGTACCTGATCAGTGTCTCCAGGTGCTATGGTAACATGCATTTTATATAAGAAATAACAATTTCCTCCCATTACTTCTAACCTATCTTCATCACCTCTTCTTTTTCATAGCCTGGTGACCAATTCTGGATAGAAGCTTTTTTTTTTTTTTTTTTTTTTTTTTTGCTGGACCATGGCCATTCAATGGAGTGAGTAGCGGGAAGTATTGAAAGAGAGAGACTGTTAGCACTGTTTCCACATACCTCAAAGACTGATCTTTATGCAGCTGAAACTCCAAGGGATATCCCTTAAAATAAAGGCTAGCTTATTACCCATCTTCTCCAGCTCCCGGGGAATTAAATACTCTGAAGTAGAGAGAAATTGCTGCACAATGCTTCTTTATAGCTCTGTGTGCCTTCTTTGCTGGCTCCAGCTGCCCCTACACTCTGTTTTTCCTAGTCTTTTCTCCAATATTTTTTCCAGTTGACTTAGTTATTACAGTACATGGACCAGACTGAGGAAAATACACTGAAGGTTGGAGTTGGCAAAGCAGTAAGTGCTATGAGAGGGAAGTAATCTTGCCATGCAATGACATCATCTGGGAGTTCATTGGTCACATTCCTGCTGATGGGAGGTGCTGGCAGGAGTCCTTACACTTACTTCCGTGATACAGAACAGAGACAGTGCCTGTCTCTTGCCAGCCTGCTTCATTGGCAGTATTCTGGCAAAGCCTAAGACACTTACAAAAACAGTACAGTACTTTATTTAGCCTGTAGTGAGAAAAAGTCCTTTCACAACTCCAGTTTAGGCGCTAAGCACTAACAAGCAGATTAAATAAAACATTACAAATTAATGTTTTGTTTTACTTTTTTTTCATTCTAGATTAACTCACAAATCAGGGGGCTGAATTGTGCCTTTTATCTCTGGGGAAGTGGGAAATAATAACCATCAAGGATATTCCATTTAATGGTTTAGTTTTAATGGACTGAAAATCTGTTCCCTTTGTGGAACCACTATACGTCATGGCATTAATAGCAGTCTCTGCTTAAGCAAAATCAAGAACTTTCTAGTAATAATCTCCTGCCATCTAGTCTCGCCCTCTCGCATCAGAAAGAGCTTGGGAAGATCGACAGGATTTGCAAAGTAACCAGAAGGTTATCACATTCATGCTCATGCAGACCAGCGAGGGTGGGTGGGACTGAAGCCTGAGGTGGTGACAAGGAAGGGATTATGGGAATAAGAGAAGGGAGTTTGGTAAAGGGAGAATAAACTTTTCTTCCACCAATTTCAAAGGGAGAGAAAGGAAAGGTAAAAGGTAGGGAGGCTGAGGATGGACAGCTGAATGGATGCAGCTATAGGAGAGTGGTGGAATGCAAGCAGACCAAAAACTAATGGCAGTACAGCATATGTGAGTAGTTATGTCTAAATTTCAGAGCTAATTGCTGTTGTGATAATGGGGTCTACAAATTTACCCTAACTGTGAGTTTAACTGTGAAAAGTGAGTGTAAGTTCATAAGATGTCACCATAACCTATAGTAAGAAATGTTGAGGGAAATAGGCACAAGAAAACCAGAGAAACTGGATTGGTCTGAACCACAAAGACCAAGTTGATGGAGAATGTGGAGTTGGAAGCTAATGAATAAAAATTGATGTGTTGGATATTAAAAGCCTAATTAGTGAACCAAGTAATGAGGGGATGGGCCTTTAAAGAAAGACTTTGGTGGGTGGGGAGAAGAACAGATGGAGGCTACTGAAGCAAGCTTCACCGTCATGGCTGGGACCCCAGACCACCTTTGACCTAATCCTGAGAGATGTCCCGACTAGACTGAGCCAGCATGAGGGACCCAGATAAAATTGCCACCTTTACTGGCTCCAGCTGAATCCCACACACTGCCCGTAATGAAATGGGATCAGACTTTAACAGCAGCAGCAACAATGGCTCCAGCCCATCCTCACTAGCTTTCTTTTCCCCAAAAGGGCAGTTATTGCCATCTTTACTACCTTGTTTGACAGTCTGAGAGGGGAACCTTGTTTGACAGTCTGAGAGTGGATTTCTTCCCTTTAAAGCTCTCTCCATTGAAAGGGAACAAGAGATGTTGTTTAAAGGAAAGCCTTATGTAATAATTTACCTTTCAAATGCTTTATCTGTTTTTTCTTCTGTATCTTTAATATAAAGTTAAAAGGATTTTTAATGGGGTTTTTTCCATGGTTTGAAGCAGGTGGTGGTCTCGCTATCATAGAATCATAGAATCATAAAATATCAGGGTTGGAAGGGAGCTCAGGAGGTCATCTAGTCCAACCCCCTGCTCAAAGCAGGACCAATCCCCAACTAAATCATCCCAGCCAGGGCTTTGTCAAGCCTGACCTTAAAAATATCTAAGGAAGGAGATTCCACCACCTCCCTAGGTAACGCATTCCAGTGTTTCACCACCCTCCTAGTGAAAAAGTTTTTCCTAATATCCAACCTAAACCTCCCCCACTGCAACTTGAGACCATTACTCCTTGTTCTGTCACCTGCTACCACTGAGAACAGTCTAGATCCATCCTCTTTGGAACCCCCTTTCAGGTAGTTGAAAGCAGCTATCAAATCCCCCCTCATTCTTCTCTTCCGCAGACTAAACAATCCCAGTTCCCTCAGCCTCTCCTCATAAGTCACGTGTTCTAGTCCCCTAATCATTTTTGTTGCCCTCCGCTGGACTCCTTCCAATTTTTCTACATCCTTCTTGTAGTGTGGGGCCCAAAACTGGACACTGTACTCCAGATGAGGCCTTACCAATGTCGAATAGAGGGGAACGATCACGTCCCTCGATCTGCTGGCAATGCCCCTACTTATACAGCCCAAAATGCCATTGGCCTTCTTGGCAACAAGGGCACACTGTTGACTCATATCCAGCTTCTCATCCACTGTAACCCCTAGGTCCTTTTCTGCAGAACTGCTGCCGAGCCATTCGGTCCCTAGTCTGTAGCGGTGCATGGGATTCTTTCGTCCTAAGCTATGCCAAACCTGAACCTTGTTTAACATTGTTTAATGATTGACAGTGTTAAACAAGGGTTTATGTTAACACCTTTGGCCCGTATATTCCATCTAAATTAATACAATAGTGCATATGATGATAGGAGGCTGTGAAAGTGCCTCCTACTGGGTGCTATTTCCCATGTGGAATGCGAGTCTGCTGAGCTCAGTGCCTTAGTGGTTCTCTTGGTCTGGTGATATTGGTTGGTGTAAGAAGGCTTGGTTCACTTCCTGTGCTCTCAACTGGTGCTGGCTGCTTTGGGGAAGGAGTCCCGAGGTTCTGGGGCTTTCCAAAGTTTGCCCCCCACCTCCACAAGCTACTCCAAAAGGACTCCCAACTCCTCAGGGTGTGAAACACTCAATTCTGCTGCTGAGTGGAGACTACCAGGTTTTCGCAGGGTGTCCAGCCTACCACGCAGCTCCACTGCTCAAGCTTTGTAGATGCCATGGGGGATGGAAAGAAATCCCTATTCATCTCCTTCCCAACAACATAAGATTTCCAAATTCTTTGTGTTACTACCACCAATGCACCAGCCACTTTTCTTACCCCTTCATCTATCCCTCTGTGTCACAGGGTGGCCCATGGAAACGTAGCATGTGTTCAAGAATCAGTGTATAAATAGTCAAGTACAAAAAAGTAGTGTCCTACCAGGCCAATAGTTATGAACCTTTTCCATGTTGTAACCCCATGTTACAACAGAAGTTAGTTTTAAGACCCTACTGCCCATCTAGCCATCACGTTCCCCCTGAAACTTGGTTGCAACCCCCAACTTAACAGCCCATGTCAATCTGCCATTAGTAATGTTGAATGTTTGATTTATAATCTCTCCTTGTACTGAGACAATGCAAGGAAGGCTACATGCTTCTTAAAATCTGAACATGTTTGAAATGTTCAGATTTTAAGCATGCTACCATGGTAAGTTAAGTATCTTTGGAAGAGTTAGAAGATATTCAATATTTCACCAAAAAAGTTTCCTAAATTAGAATTCAGATTTTTACCATAAATTCAAGTTAAAGATGACAGTGATGTATCTATCCTGTATGGTATATTTTTTTCATCAGAAATTACCCAGTTCTTCTATTATGCATCACTATGCCTTCAACTTTTGCTATTTTTCTACCTTGTTAAAACTAATAAATGCCATTTAACCCCTCCCATTAACCACTCAATTAATATCAAATTAATTTATTATATAAAAACTAAACCCTGGAAACTGATCCTTGTGGGCAGACTCCTCCATTCATGTGGATCCGCTTACAGGATCTAGCCCTTGGATTGTAAGTTATTTGGGGGCTGAGACTGTTTTTTCTTTTACGTCCCTGTACAGCACCTAGCATAATGGTACTCCAGTCCCTTATTGGGGCGGGGGGGGTCCAGATGCTGCTATAGTACAAATAAATAACAATAATTTGTATCAAACACAATACTATCCATCATGGGGTAAGCACCCTCTTGTGACTTCATTCTTGGCTGCACTGTAATATTTTTTTCTTAAATTCATATCCTACATCTCTAATCCTCTCTTTGTGGATTCACCGTATGTGCACAGCCAGAGATACATTGACTGATAACTGTTAATCCTTTGAGTGTTTTTACAATATATAGCAATATGTAGCATATGTCCAGTGAAAGTTGTCATACAGCTTTAAGGATATTCACTGATCATGAAGAAATACTACTGGAACCAGAAAATTGTGCCATCATGCAATCCTGGTGTTTCTATTAAGTGAAGTAGACAGGGAGTGATCCATGATTTCCTTCCTCAACTGACAGGTTTCAGAGTAACAGCCGTGTTAGTCTGTATTCGCAAAAAGAAAAGGAGTACTTGTGGCACCTTAGAGACTAACCAATTTATTTGAGCATAAGCTTTCGTGAGCTACAGCTCACTTCATCGGATGCATTCAGTGGAAACTGCAGAAGACATTATATACAGAGAGACCATGAAACAATACCTCCTCCCACCCCACTCTCCTGCTGGTAATAGCTTATCTAAAGTGATCACTCTCCTTACAATGTGTATGATATTCAAGTTGGGCCATTTCCAGCACAAATCCAGGTTTTCTCACCCTCCGCCCCCCCCCCCCCCCTCCACAAACTCACTCTCCTGCAGGTAATAGCCCATCCAAAGTGACCACTCTCTTTACAATGTGTATGATAATCAAGTTGGGCCATTTCCAGCAATTTATTTGAGCATGAGCTTTCGTGAGCTACAGCTCACTTCATCGGATGCATACTGTGGAAACTGCAGAAGACATTATATACACAGAGACCATGAAACAATACCTCCTCCCACCCCACTCTCCTGCTGGTAAATGCTGGAAATGGCCCAACTTGATTATCATACACATTGTAAGGAGAGTGATCACTTTAGATAAGCTATTACCAGCAGGAGAGTGGGGTGGGAGGAGGTATTGTTCCATGGTCTCTGTGTATATAATGTCTTCTGCAGTTTCCACAGTATGCATCCGATGAAGTGAGCTGTAGCTCACGAAAGCTCATGCTCAAATAAATTGGTTAGTCTCTAAGGTGCCACAAGTACTCCTTTTCTTTTTCCTCAACTGAGCGAGTCAAAGGACAATGCCAAGGTTTTCAGCCCTTCAAGTTGACAACCTGACATTCCTGTAAAGTTACATGACAGAAGGAGGGCGGGTCTAGAGGTTAGGTCAGATAGCTCGGTGTCAGTACTTCTAGATTCAACTAGTGATTGCCTCTGAATTTGTGTATGACCTTGGGGAAAGTCACAGTCTATGCTAGGGCTGGTCAACAAATTTCTGAGATTTTTTTTTTTAAACAGAAGTTTGAGGTTTTGACAAAATGAAGATTATCACAGGAAGTGTCTGTTCATCTGTGCATTTCCTTAACATCTTCAGATTTCTTTTAATAGTAACCTAAATTCCAAATTTCTTGGGTTTCTAATACTTGGTTTTGGGATAATTACAGTATTTTTGTACCCTTAAGTTACTGATATGTACTTTCAATGGAAACTCCATCTTAACATAGTTTTGGTCTAGATTTTCCTTGCTTCTTAAAATTATCAGAAGTTTCATACATGAACTCTAAACAAGAAACCTAAAGAAAAAGCTCCCCTGTGATATTTTTAATGATTTGAAGAGATGTAGCATTAACCTTAAATAGTTTTTCTGAGGTAAACTTTTAATGGCATAGTTACTGGTGTACCAGAGCAGTGCAAATCAGCAAGTTTAAGTTGGTCTTACAGCTGTTCTGCATTTCCAGGGCAGCGCAAAGTGCATTGGTGAATATTTTGCAGTTGACTTATTGGTTTAAAGCTGGTCTGTATGCAGTTTTTGTAGCAAATTAACTATATTGGTTTAGAGATTGAAAAACTTAAATTGCTGCCTCGCCCTAATATGAAAGCAGCTCTATTGGTATGGCTTATTTCCAAAATAATTTACAGCAATAGCTGTATTGACATGATCCCCTTTTATACTGGTATAGCTGCGTCTACACTAGGGGGTTGCACCATTTTAACTCCATCAGTTTAATTGGTACAAAAACTCTGGGGAAATGGAAGATACCTTGGATCACAGACTAGGAACCAGATGAGAGGTGATGACCACAAATGTCCCTTACTGTTTTTTCATTGTAGTATAGCAGGGTGAAAGCCCTGCACCTCATAGCTGTGCTGCAGGGGGAGGAATAAAACACACATTCTGTCAAGAGAGCAAGAAAGGGTTTGGTATTGATGATTATGCAATGCTTTGACATGGGCCTGTGGAATCATTTAGTCACATGTATAATATATTCTAATCAAGTACCAGCACTCCAACTCTGTGCCATATAATACCATCAATGCTTATTGTAGACAGTTGTTCTTAAATGACATTTCCACCCTGCCAATAGCTCTGCCCTTTCATGTTTACTACAGTATCACGGGGCAACTCCCTAGAAAATGTGTTGGGAGGAGGGGCTTTTTATTGTTTCTGAGTGGCCTTCCTATTGTTAAAATTAGGAAGCAAATAAGTGGCTCTTGGGATAGCTATGAAATATTACAATAATTCATGGCATTTCTCTAGCACCTTCCATCCCGGGATCTCCAAGCACTTGGCAAACAGCATAAATTGCCTCTAATTATGGAAGATGGACATTTCATAAATATTAAAGCTTGATCTTTATACTTACAAAGTGTTTGCCATTTCGCTAGTGTGAAATGTCGTGGCTGTTATTAATACCCAGAATATTAAAATGCCTTGAGTGCTGTATACAAACTATGGGCCATAATCTCCCCTAAATGGGAAACACTCCCTGCTAATCCCCATCTCCCGCTGTCCCCGCCCCCCCACAAAAGGTAGGAAACAGTTTCTCTTGAATGGTTCCATAGAGGACTTAGGCTCTTCATAGAGCTGGCCAGAGATTTGGTCATCCAGAGCCATAGATGGCTTTTGGACTATAAGGTGGATAGAAAGCTGGCTAGATCGTCGGGCTCAATGGGTAGTGATCAATGGCTCCATGTCTAGCTGGCGGCTGGTATCAAGCGGAGTGCCCCAAGGGTCGGTCCTGGGGCCGGTTTTGTTCAATATCTTCATTAATGATCTGGAGGAGGGCGTGGACTGCACCCTCAGCGAGTTCCCAGATGACACTAAGCTGGGAGGAGTGGTAGATATGCTGGAGGATAGGGATAGGATACAGAGGGACCTACACAAATTGGAGGATTGGGCCAAAAGAAATCTGATGAGGTTCAACAAGGACAAGTGCAGAGTCCTGCACTTAGGACAGAAGAATCCAATGCATTGCTACAGACTAGGGACCGAATGGCTCGGCAGCAGTTCTGCAGAAAAGGACCTAGGGGTTACAGTGGACGAGAAGCTGGATATGAGTCAACAGTGTGCCCTTGTTGCCAAGAAGGCTAACGGCATTTTGGGCTGTATAAGTAGGGGCATTGCCAGCAGATCGAGGGACGTGATCGTTCCCCTCTATTCGACATTGGTAAGGCCTCATCTGGAGTACAGTGTCCAGTTTTGGGCCCCACACTACAAGAAGGATGTGGAAAAATTGGAAAGAGTCCAGCGGAGGGCAACAAAAATGATTAGGGGGCTAGAGCACATGACTTATGAGGAGAAACTGAGGGAACTGGGATTGTTTAGTCTCGGAAGAGATGAATGAGGGGGGATTTGATAGCTGCTTTCAACTACCTGAAAGGGGGTTCCAAAGAGGATGGATCTAGACTGTTCTCAGTGGTAGCAGGTGACAGAACACGGAGTAATGGTCTCAAGTTGCAGTGAGGGAGGTTTAGGTTGGATGTTAAGGGAAAAAAAATTTCACTAGGAGGGTGGTGAAACGCTGGAATGGGTTACCTAGGGGGGAGGTGGAATCTCCTTCCTCAGAGGTTTTTAAGGTCAGGCTTGACAAAGCCCTGGCTGGGATGATTTAGTTGGGGATTGGTCCTGCTTTGAGCAGGGGGTTGGACTAGATGATCTCCTCAGGTCCCTTCCAACCCTGATATTCTATGTCTCAAGAGTCAATATATCTCAGGACACCTAAGAAGATCCAATGCCTCTTGTGAGCTGTCCTCTTGCCATTGTCTGCCTCCTCTGCAGCGATGAGATAGCTGTTCAAAAAGGACACAGCAGAAGTTATTGCTGCTTCAAACTTCATTAACATCTGACTGGATAGCAGCAGGGAGCAGCTGCTCTTCAGCTCCAGCTCTGATCCATTCTTTCCAACTTCAGGAGTGTGGAGCAGAATGTAATTCGCTATCTGCTGGTGCTTAAGACCCCTTGACCTTGTTGCAGACCAGCACATAGTAAACTGCATGAAGACCTGATCTCTATTTAACGGCACTTGATTTTTAAGAAGTAGGAATCCTTGTAGTTTGGAAAAGCAAAATCCATGTTTCATCTGTAAACTGAGTTCAGTTTTACTAGCTCAAGGCCCCTTGATGGCTTTTCCACATTTCATAAGGCATTAGGCTGTCACATACTTTCATAGACTCCCTAAAGCTCTGGCATTCTTTGTTTTCGCACTGATATTCTGCCTATTCCCAAGGACCTCCCATCCTTTTTCAGCACAGAAATGGGCAATTGAGAGCGTGTCACGTGTGGTGTCTGGGAACTGCACTCTGGCGGCCAAACCCTTTCCAGGGGCTTGGCACATCAGGATGCAATGAGCGCATGCAGGTAGAATGTTATTTTGCTGCTCCTAGCGAGTGCTCTGCAGCTATATGTCTGTTGAATCCCAAACTCAGGCAAAAGCAGCAGGTTACGGTGGGATTTGAAAATCAGTCAAAAGATAACCAGGTTGCAGCTTAAAGCATGCTCCAAGGGGAAAGCAGAGTGCAGCATATGTTCTTACTTTGGAAGTTACATAAAAAAGCCTTAATGGAGCCTTTACTGGCTTGTACTAGTGGAGCTGTTAATTAATTAAATAACTATATGTGAATGGCATCCACTGGGGAAGTGCATTGTGGCTTCCAGATGCTAGTTATTGGCCCCATTATGGACCTAAAACTGTTACAGTAAATCATGACGTGCTCCAAGATGAACTGGCACATGGTCGCAGTAAGAAAGGATGGAGCTAATTTCGACTGTGTGCCAGTTTTCATCTAGTGAGATTAATTAGTACTTTTAGAAGTGCAAGTCAGAGCTATCAAATATTAACATATATTCCATCTGTAGAATGAAGACATGCTTAAACATGCTTTTAAAACTTTTGGGTGTTGATGGGAGCTAGAAGATTTTAATGAATGCCATCAGATTTTAATTTCTTCAAAAAATATCAGATTTATCATTCTTATGCATGCTGTGAATCTAATTCATCTGTTGGATGAACTGTCAGAGGAGAACATTAGTATTCATCTCCAAAACTCAGGTGCCAGGTAAGAAACGTTTTCTCAGGCCAAAAATCAATCATTTAAGGCAGCTATTCAAAAAACCCAAAATCAATGAAAGACCATTACACAGCCTTCTAACATGGGTTACCAGCACAGAGGAGAAGTTTTGAAGACTGGATGGCTGCCCACTATCTATCAACTACCTAAAGATAGGCCACAAAGTAGTCTTTTCTCTCTCTCTCTCTCCCTCTCTCTTTTTATTTAGTTGTTTGTTTATTTTTATTTTTAATTAACAAGCTAAAACGTTGCTCACAAAATAACAGCTGTGGGTCTTATTGTTGCTCCATAATTGGATTTTAGAGATGGAGGAGACCGATCAAGTCCTCTACTCCATTCCTTGCCAGTACAGGATTGTCCTTTGCAATATCTTTTTGACTGCTTTGTCTGGTCTAGTTCTAAAAATCTGAAACTAAGGGGCATTCACTACTTCCACAGTTTAATACACTTCCCCATGTGGCTAGTGGAAGTTAAGTACTTGTTCAGAAAGATTTTAGGTTAAATCACCCAACAAATAAGGAACAAGAACGTTTAATATATTTCAGAAGGTGTGGGGGAGGGGTACAGAGCAGACCCCTTGACTCTGGGTATGTCTGCTCTAGAAGGTTAACTCAGGCTCTTACTTGCATGTTGCCCCTACCCCACACCTGTCCACAAACAAACCCCTCTCTCCTGAGTTTAGTGGTGCTTTCAATACAGGCTACCTAGCATGGTCCAGGGTGTGGGTGAAAGCCAGGGCATTGCTTTTACTCAGGCTCAGCTTACTGCTGTGTAAAGAGCCATGGGATATGTCCCCAGAAGTCCTAGCAACACACATGGGTGAGCATAGCACCAGCAAGGACACAGTAACGTAGGTAGGTCTTTTCAGGGAAGCTTCTCATGCCCAGGCTAGACTAATTGGTTATCCAGACCTGGGTGCTGACATTAACAGTCAATACAACCCCTAACCCACTTTGGAAGTCTTTGGGTGGAAACAGTGGAGCCTTTAGTCAGGCTGAATTTCCTCTTGTTTGCACTACTTAGATCCTGAGAGATCAAGCATGGTTCTCAAATCCTAGAGAGTACATGGGGATTAATCAGTGGAATCATGAAAGTGCTTACGTCCATCAAAAGGAAGGTTCTCTGTGGTGTTCTGGATCTCTATTGGGCATCCCGAAGATTGCAGCCAAAAAGCATGATGCATGATGATTGCTTTAGACATAGTGAGCTGCTGTGTCGGCTGCCTCAAGGGAGGCCTGTAACAAGATCCTTGCTAGGCGGTGATCTTCCACAATGGCTGTCTGAAACTATTCTGAAACTATCTGAAATTGCAATGCTGTGGAGGAGTAGCTTTTGCGACCAAAGAGATCTAGGCATTTTTGGTCTTTGTTATATGGTGTTGCTTTAGAAAGAGGTTGTCTGCCACACTCACTGATGGCATCAACCACCAAAGAATTAGGTGAAGAGTGAGTAAACAAAAATTCAAAGCCCTTATCTGCAACATAATACTTTTGTTTCAGCTCTTTTACATGTTGAAGGTGTGGCGATGAAGTCTGCCAGATAGCTTTGGCAGGTTCAAATAGAGCCTCGTTTACAGGCGAGGGCACTTGATCAGAGGCTGCCATGTGCAAAATATCCAATATAATGTCTCATGAACCTCCTCTAAGGGAATTTGGAGCAATTCAGCATTCATAAGTTCCTGGAAATGTTTTGAAATCATCTGCATAAAATGGTGTGGGTGTGGTGTGCAACAACACAGCTTCATCTGGTGAAGATGAGATGTTAGTTGTGTGTCACTTCATCAGCTCTTGCCTTTTGTTCCTCAAAAGACAACTCTTGGGGTAGAGGTTGGCAAGGCAGAACAGAGGGAGCAGGAGATGGTTGTCTTTGGTGGTCCCCACTGGAGTAACTTGGTGCTCTAGAAAACTCTTGTAGATAAGTAGCCCATGAGTCCCAATAGGACCACTGAGGATGGCCGTAAGGAAAGGGAAGGGGCCTCCGGTATTGCTCAGACCAGGATGGATGAGGGGCAACATGAGGCTCTCTGAATTTTGAAACCTCTCTCTCAGAAGAAAAGTCAGGACTGGGGGTGCATTGTAATGAAATCTGAGAGTCTGAGAAAGTGTCCTCATCATAGTCCAAGGGATGAGCAGACATGCGTGGTGATGAGGTTTGTCTCTTTTCATCCTTACTGGGGGTACTGGAGAAGGGTAAGGTATTGGTGACCTGGAAGATTCTGGTACCAGAAGTCTTTTGGTACTCATAAATAAAGGGGATTCTGGATCATCTGAGACAAGTCCTTGGAGAATCTAAACTTCTGTGGTACTGGGTGGATCTGCACTATAACCACATGAAGCTCTGCTGTGGTAGACCGTGGTACCAAGGATGTCCCTTGCTCAATGGTCTTGATCTAGTGATCTAGTAAATGTCAATTTGAGTACTGGAGATAATGCTGGAGGACCTGTGGTTGGTGCCAGCCTCTTTCATGCAGAGGCCTTAAGGTCTCTGCCACTGCAGTCATGCCAGGGAGGTACTGAGGTTGACTTTGATGCCAACTTGGTATGCTGGGTGCCATGAATCTTAGAGCCTGAAGCCTTAGATGAGGAGCTCTTGGTTCTGGTGAAGCCTCGAGCCTCAGCAGTACCCTTTCTGAGACGCGAGGTCTCCAAAATGGTAGGTCTCTAAGTTTCTTGGAAGCAGCTTCTCTTTGAGGGGATCTAGAACTTTCTTTCTAGAAGCTTTGGTGCTACTTTCTGTGGCTTTGTCCCACAATGGTGTAGAGGGTGAGCAGGTTGTGGAGGTCAACGGAGTATTATGTTCACTCAAAGGCTGCTGTACAGGAGAGGTAGCCAGGCCCAGATCTTAGGCAGGTTGAAGGGAGAGGTTCATGAGGAACGCAATTTTAATTTCCCTACTTTTTTTTTTTTAACCTCCTCTTGAACCTCAAACCTGTTACATTTTTATGGGATGTGAATACCTCATAAACAGAAAGTAGGTATCTAAAACTAAAGTAAGTAGCTAAACCTAAGGCTAACACCTAAATACAACAATAAATTAAGCTCTCCCTAGAGAAATTTTAGAGCAGGCACTACAATAAGTTCCAACACAGGAAGAGGCAGTTAAGAAGGAACTGATGGCGGTTCATCCGTGCTGCCCTATATACCTGGCCCCAGGGCAGCTAGGGCGCATGCGCAGACTGAATAGGCACTGCTTCCAGAAATCTCCAATCAAAGGCGCATGGGCCACATGTGCACCTGAAATGGAGCACTCATAGGGACAGTACTTGAAGAAGAAGCCTGCACACGGATGGGGGGTGGGGGAGAGATGGAAATTTCCTGCAGTATTTATTCTATTCAGGTTCTCACATTACACCAGAGTGATGAACCTGGGTACCTAAGTCACCATGTAATCATATTGTTCCCTTACAACCATGGAAATTCACAGTATATGATAACACTGCCTGTCAGCATGTCCCTCTCTTTCCCTCCACAGCTCTGAGTTTGCAGCAGGGTGTGCATGTGTTTGCATTTGTGTTCCTGTTGTCTGGTGTGTGTGGAGTAATCCACTGTCCATTACAATGGCCACACCATGCCTTCTGATCATTCTGTGGAGGAAGCAGGGGAGGGGGATGTAAATCCATGCCCCCTCCTCTGATAGGATGATCTAATGGGAAGCTGTGAAGTTTATCACCTGTACGGGTTTTTCCTGTGGAAGGATGACTTGGGCCGGTGTTAGAATTCCACTGCTGTTAATATTAATTCATTTGAGATGAACGTAATTAAAGAAAGGGTTCAGGTATCAATGTTAACTATAGTCTGATCCTGGAAACACACATGCACATGCTTGACTTCAAGCACATGAATAGTCCCAGTGATTTCACTGCAACAGCTTACATACTTTAATATTAAACATACACATACACCTTTGCAGAATCATGGCCTATAAATGAGAGAACCCAAATCACTAAGCCTAGGCGCACTCTATGCTGTGAAAATGAGGAATTCAGCAGGGCTGTGCCAATAATCAACCAATGTGCACATCTATCTACAAGCACCTTGGGATCCTTCTTGAATAAAGGTACTAGAGAAAGGTGAGTCCATAGCATTGAAGGACATAGCATCACCACTGCATAGAAGTGGGAGGTTCCAAATATCCATCCGCAAAGGTACTTAAGGCTTTTGTGGAATTTTATAGAATTGTCTTTTTGTTCTTTAAATCAAGACTAGACCATTGCATCTCTCCTCTTGTATTCACAAACCACAGTATCATGCAAGACAAGGTTATCAGCGCCTGCTTTGCAGCTTTATAACCAACAACTAGTCAGAAAGAGTCCAACGGAAAAAAATGGAAACATTAAGTCCCATTTGAAGATAAAACTGTATAGGATCTGGGCTTCTATTTTTTTAATGGAGTTCTTTTGGCATTAGGGACTTTTGCAGGGACTTTATCCTATTTCATACGGTGACAGAATTTGGAATTGGTGTGATACGACAAGAGAACTTGAATTAGGTTCAAATTTCCATTATACTAAGTGGGAGCTTCATGGGGGGCCCATGGAGAAATTCCCTCCAACTATTTGCACTCTTTGAGCATTCTACTTCACAGGACAGCTGTTTGCCTAAATGAAAACCTTTTTGTTCCTATCTGTGCTGTGTTATCATTCACACCCACTAAGAGTCCTAGAGTCTGTTAAATATGTGTGTTAGTCTTGGAATGAATTGGCACTTTAGTTTTACTATATCCCACCCAGTAATTAAGGTTAAATCATTGCTAAACTTAATGAGAAACTGATGTTAACTGGAGTCCAAGGATAAAGGGTTTGGCTTCAAATAAATGGAAGGGGTGTGTGTTTGCGTACATGGAGGCAGCAGTGACACTCAGATGCTCAAGAGCAAAGCACCGTTCAAGTATCAATCAGTAAGCAGAATAAAAACACTGGGACTTCTGGCAAGGCCACTTAAAACTTTAACATTAAATCCTTGTGTTTTTTATCTTAAGAAAATGCATTTTAATAGGAACTAACTTAGTTTTCCTATACTCAAAAGCTTGTTTCCAGCTTCAACTGACTCTAGGATCATTTGGAAAAAGGGCTATGTTGAGTGTTATGGAAAATTTGGCCTTGATCTGGAACTGGATCATGTACAGGTAGTTTTCCATCTCTACTTTCTAATTCTATGATGCTATTAGACTATGCTTGAAAGTGCAAACCCAGGCGTGAAGAATTTAAAGTTCTTACCCCTGGCTTCCAGACCCTGCATAACTCCTGTCTACATCCCTGCATTCATTTCCTCCTCACTTTCTTTGTATCTTTCTCCCACACAGCCCTTTCGAGCTCTTTCCTACTTCACAGTCCAAGTGACCTCTGTTCAGTCCAAGGCAGCACAACACACTAGTACTTTTGCATAACTGAACAGCTGGAACTGAAGTACACATTCAGTGCAGAGAACAGCTGTGGAGATTGATATTTTTTCCCCTCTCTCTCTCCCAACTCCCACTTCTCACCAGCCTTTGGGCAGCAGGATAACGTTCATTCTAGGGCCCAGATCCTCAAAGGTATTTAGGGGCTTAACTGCCACTTTAGGCATGTAAGGCCAAAATTGAGATCCTCAAAACCTACATCAGCTGCTGCCTAACTTTGTAAGTGCCTAAATTCCCTAGGGGCCTAAGTTTCCATTGATAAAGTTTCCTCTAGACTTCAGAGACGACCTGTGCCTGCTGATAGTGCCTGGGGAGAGCAGCAGAGTGAGGGCAGCTGGCGTCAGCAGTGTTACTTAACATGCTCAGTCCATGTGAGCATGCTCAGTACAAGCCAAGCAGCAAATGGTGCATGTGACCCTGCATGTCCTCGCCAGTTATCACCTCTGACTAAAAACCTGCCTGTGAGCATGCGCGCAGCCAGTGGTTGCCTCAGGCTAGGTGTTTCCCCCTATCTCACTTGCGGGGCTATCAAGGTTCCTTCCCCACTCTGAACTCTAGGGTACAGATGTGGGGACCTGCATGAAAACCTCCTCAGCTTATTTTTACCAGCTTAGGTTAAAACTTCCCCAAGGTACAAACTATTTTCCTTTTTCCCTTGGACTTTATTGCTGCCACCACCAAGCGTCTAACAGATATATAACCAGGAAAGAGCCCGCTTGGAAACGTCTTTCCCCCCCAAAATCCTCCCCAAACCCTACACCTCCTTTCCTGGGGAAGGTTTGATAAAAATCCTCACCAATTTGCATAGGTGAACACAGACCCAAACCTTGGATCTTAAGAACAAGGAAAAAGCAATCAGGTTCTTAAAAGAAGAATTTTAATAGAAGAAAAAGTAAAAGAATCACCTCTGTAAAGTCAGGATGGTAAATACCTTACAGGGTAATTAGATTCAAAACATAGAGAATCCCTCTAGGCAAAACCTTAAGTTACAAAAAGACACAAAAACAGGAATATCCATTCCATTCAGCACAGCTATTTTATCAGCCATTTAAACAAAACAGAATCTAACGCATATCTAGCTAGATTACTTACTAAGTTCTAAGACTCCATTCCTGTTCTGTTCCCGGCAAAAGCATCACACAGACAGACAGAGCCTTTGTTTCTCCCCCCCTCCAGCTTGAAAGTATCTTGTCTCCTCATTGGTCATTTTGGTCAGGTGCCAGCGAGGTTATCCTAGCTTCTTAACCCTTTACAAGTGAAAGGGTTTTTCCTCTGGCCAGGAGGGATTTTAAAGGTGTTTACCCTTCCCTTTATTTTTATGACAGGGGCCCAATCAAGTAGCATGCTTGGAGGCCTCCTAATAGATCAGTCCCCCCACCCTGCCCCCCAAAACACAGCCAAAGGACAAGTTGGGGCCCCCTTATAACTTTTGGCTCAATGGTTAGAGAATTACCCACGGTATGGGAGACCCAGGCTCAAATCCCACTGCTGCCTGAGGTGGAGCAGGGATTTGAACCCATATGAGTGCTCTAACCACTGGGCTATTCTGGGCTGAGGGCCTCTCTCAATCTCCACCATTGCTGCTGGTCTACATTATAGAAATAATTAAATTTTCATTGTGCCAGAGAGAGCGTGAGAATGACTCTCTAGCCCGGTGATTAGGGCACTCCCCTGGGATGTGGGAGACCCCCGTTTTATGTTCTAATGACTATTTAATTATTCTATTAAGTGGGCCCTGCAGGCACGACACATGAGGGAACTCTTAGTTTGAGGTTCCCACTGGAGCTTGGGTGTGAGCTAGGGCCTTGGTGTTTTGACTTAGCAGCTGTGCATCTGCTCACAGATAGGGGTTTTTTATTTGTTTGTTTTGTTTTTTTTTAAAGGTGCCCACAGGACTTTATCCATGGAAATTTCAGCACTTACAGAGTTAGATGGCAGCTGAGCAGGGATTTTTGAGGATATAAATTTTCAGCGTAGGTGCCTAAAGTGGTGATTAGGCACCTAAATCCCTTTGGTCTAGCCCCTGGTCTCCAATTTTGACCATGCTGCTGTCAGAAGAGTGTGCCAATACCCTCTCCTTGGAGGCATCCGTGTACAACTTAGTTCTGCACTTATTGTAATAGTACCTCAGGACTGGGACCTTTTTGACGCCATCAGTTTCTCAAATTGTTTATTCAAATTTGTATCCCATGTCCATTTGGACATCTTTGCATGGTAGCGCTCTTGGGATGGTAGTTTGAACAAGTAACATGCGCACAAATTTCCCTCCCTAGCTCGCCATTCCAAGCAATTTTTGTACCCCTGCCATGTCTATTGAGGCAGACATGTTGGTGACAGCCTCACCCTCACTGTGATCTACCTCTACACGTTGCTGCATTAACTCCTCTCCCAGGTCTGTTATTTCCATTATACAGAATTTACATTTTTGTTTTGTTTAGTTTTAGCCCCGCTGCTCTGGTTCTTTCCAGAACCTCTGCTCATGCTGTTCTACCGGTTTTCCACAGATCAAAACATCATCTGTGTAAACCTGAGTGGCTTCTAGACCAGTGGTGGGCTTCCCACAGCGCCCATTGGCTGGGAACGGCAAACCGCGGCCACTGGGAGCTGCAGGGGGCCATGCCTGGTCACAGTCAACGTCAGCTAAATGTCTCGCAGCCTACAATCAGATTACCCTGATAGGCCGCATGCAGCCTGTGGACTACAGGTTGCCCACCACTGCTCTAGACCATCCAAAATGTGCTGTATTTTCTGGTGTAACATCTCAGGAGCCAAACACAACCGAAATGGCATGCCCAAAGGGGATATTGAATGTGCACAAACAGATGCCCAGTTTTTCTAGGAACTCTGCTGATGCATCCACCATAGAAAAATATTTGGCATTGGTCATCTCCCTAAAAATTTCTCCCCTTGTAGGAAGTCGGAAATGGCCCTTTTACATATTTATGTAATTCTTCTGGGGCCTACACATAAGCGAAGGGCACTGTCTTTTTCTCCTACAGTGACCAAGGAGTGTATTCACTCTGAGGGTTCTTCTACTCACTGTGTGATTCCCAGAGCAATCAGACTATCCAGCTCCTCTTCTAGCCTCTGCTTTAGGGTGAGGGGAAATTTCAAAGGGGCATGAATTGTCAGGTAGTTGGGCTCTGTCACCTCTATGATTTATGCTGTTGAAAGCTTCCCTATCCCCTCGAGGGTGTCCTCAAACCCTTCCTGAATTGTTTTGGGCCCCTGCCCTTCCAATGAGTGCACACTTTTCATGAGACAAGGGCTTGACACTTTTAACCCAATAAAGCATGTTTCCCTGGTACTATTACAAACTGTGTCTTTTCCAGTTCATTCTTTTCCCATACATTTAATTTGAATATTGCTTCAGTGGGAGGATAAGCTCACCACTGTAAGCCCGGAGTTTACTTTTCATTATCTGTGGCTTTTTAAACAATGTTAACACTTTTTTATGGCAACATATTGGCTTGTGCACCAGTGTCCAACTTAAAATTAATAGATGTCCCATTTGCTTTCAGTGTTCTGCTGCAACCGTGTCCACTGCTCCTAGAACAAATAAATCTGAGCTAGTTGCGTAGTCCTAGACTCTTTCTCCAGGCTGCGCACACTCTGCTCGTCCTTGCAAAATGATGTAACCTATTACACATCTTGCAATTTTTCCTGTGTGCTAGGCCTTGTGCTGGCTGACATGGTTTGTGCAGCTCTATGTTTTACTTAATTCTGACTTTGAGCTCTACATGTCTTTCTGCCTGAGATCTTTTTTTTTCTTGTGATATTTTGGATTCTCAATCATGTCTACAGTGTCAGAGCACTGTCCACCTTCCATAAACTTCATTCTGGATGGTGTAACTTCTGTTGGTTGGCAAATACTACTTGTCTTATCAAGGGTTAATTCTGGGTCTCACAGCAATCTCTTTTGCTTTTTGTTTTGGATTCCAATCACAATCTGATTTCTTATCAGGCAGTTGCAAGATTGACTCTTCAGCCTTAGATTAGTCACAAATTTTTCTATAATTTCACCTTTTTGTATCCTCAAGTTAAAAACATCCCTTCTGTTTCATATTTATGTAGAGTACAATACTCCTCAAATTTTTGTAATACTGTTTCATAGTTAGCCTCCTCTGCTTAACTGAAAACTGTTGAACACATCACCTTAATCAAAACCTGCTATTGTCAGAAATAAGGCTACTTAACTTAGGCTATATTAAAAAAAAAAACAGAGTAAAAAATGCAGACAGAAGACCAGCAGCAGGGTGGGGGTCACCCAGTTTATTGCACTGAGTGCAACATCCAACATTCATGATTACTGCCTTGAGGAGAGGCAGAATATGTGTTCATGTGGGGCAAGCAGCTCACAGCCTTCAGAGACAGAGTACAGGCTCTTGAGGCAAGAGTGGCTCAACTGGAGGAACAGAGGGAGACGGAGAGGTCCATAAAAGAGACTTTCAGGGACTTTCACCTCATCTCTGGCCCTGTGCTGTTAAGGAGGATGAAAGTCTCGGGGCCGGAGAGCATCAAGCTGGAGTGGAGGGAAACTAGTTGGGACCCACCTTCCAGATGATGTCCTGATATCCTCTTGCATGGAGGATATCGCTCCACAGGTCAGGACCCCTGTTATTAGGAAGAGAGACAATAGTAGTGGAGGATTCAATTATTAGAAATATAGATAGTTGGGTTTGTGATGACTGGGAGAACCACATGGTAAATTGCCTGCCAGGTGTGAAGGTAGTGGAACGCTCAAACAAAATAGTCCCATTTAAATATAGTACATGAAAGCAATCAACTGAATACTGACAAAATGAACAAGAGCTTATATACAAATACTAAAAGTTTAAATACTAAAATGGGTGAACTAGAGTGCTTAGCATTAAATGAGGATATTAATATAATAGGCATCACAGAAACTTGGTGGAATGAGGATAATCAATGGGACATGATAATACCAGTGTATAAAATATAGAGGAACAACAGAGTAGGTCACACTGGTAGGGGAAATGGCATTATATGTTAAACAAAGCATAGAGTCAAATAAGGTAAAAATCTTACACAACACAAACTGTACCATAGAATCTCTAAGGATAGAAATTCCATACTTGAATAATAAGAGTATAGCAGTAGAAATACACTACCAAGCACCTGACCAGGATGGTGACAGTGCTTGTGAAATGCTACAGGAGGTTAGAGAGGCTACAAAACCAGAGAAGCACAATAATAATGGGTGATTTCAGCTAGCCTAATATTGACCGGGTAAATGTCATCTCAGGACGTGACGTACAGATAAAACTTCTAGACACCATAAATGACTTCTTCTTGGAGCAGCTAGTCCTGGAACCCACAAGGAGCAAGGCAATTCCTGATTTAGTCTTAAATGGAGCACAGGATTTGGCCCAGAAGGTATCTATAGCTGAACCGCTCAGTAATAGTAACCATAATATAATTAAAATTAACATACCTATAGGGGGCATATTAAAAAAACCCCACCAGGGTAACATTTAACTTCAAAAAGAGAAACTAGACTAAAATGAGGATGCCTTCTAGATGGAAATTAAAAGGAGCTGCCTGTCACAAGGGTTAAATGCCTGCAAGCAGCAGGGGATCTCTTCAAAAACACCAAAATAGCGGTTCAGACCAAATGTATACTCCAAATGAGACAAGACAATAAGAGGACCAACCAAATGCCACTATGGGAAAACAGCAGAGTAATGGAGGCCATCAGAGGCAAAAAGGCATCTTTTAAAATTTGGAAGTCAAATCCTAGTGAGGATAATAAAGTACTTAAACTGTGGCATGTTAAGCGTAAAAGTATAATAAGGCAGACCAAGAAAGAAGTTGAGAAGCAACTTGCTAAAGGTGCAAAAACTAACAATGAGAACTTTTTTGGTAGATCAGAAGCAGGAAGCCTGCTGAACAGGCAGCTGGGCCACTAGACATCACAGGTGTTAAAGGAGCACTCCAGGAAGACAAGGTCATTGCAGAGAAGCTAAATGAATTATTTGCATTGGTCTTCGCTGCAGAGGATGTCTGGGAGATACCCGCATCAAAGCTATCCTTTTTGGGTGACAAATCTGAAGTACTGTCCCACACGGATGTGTCCATAAATGTTAGAACAACCCGATATATTAATCAGTAATAAGTCACCAAGACCAGATGGTATTCACTCAAGGGGTTTGAAAGAACTCAGATATGAAATTGTAGAACTCCTAACTGTAGTATGTAACCATTGCTGAAACAAGCCTCTGTACCAGATGACTGTAAGGTAGCTAATATAACACTGATTTTTAAAGTGCTGCAGGAGTGATCCTGGCAATTTCAGGCCAGTACCCTAACTTCAGTACTAGGCAAATTGGTAGAAACTATAGTAAAGAACAGAATTATCAAACACAGATGAACACAATTTGTTGGGGGAAAGTTGACATGGCTTTTGTAAGGGGAAGTCATGCCTCACCAATCTATTAGAATTCTTTGAGGGGTTCAACAAACATGTGGATAATCCAGTTGATATAGTGTACTTGGATTTTCAGAAAGCCTTCGACAAGGTCCATCACCAAAGGATCTTAAGGAAACTAAGTCATCATGGAATAACAGGGAAGGTCTGCTCATAGATAAAGACGCAGCTAAGAAACACTTTCTAGTGCTCTTTCTCTATAGTTTTCAATGAGCACTAATGCACTGCGTAAGCCAATGATGATAAATTAATATATAGAATGGGAAAAGAATAGTTATTGAGATTGAAGGTTGCTTTTGGACCTCCTAAGATCCTGTTTTTTATAAATTTTCTGCAATTAATATGCAACTGGGGGTCTGTGGACTGATCATGCCTGTATTTATTGTTACACACATTTAAAAGGCATCCATCACAGTGGTATCTGGTGCAGTTTGTGGCTTAAATTAGGACATTAACATTCCTAATTAGGCGCTTGAGTCCAATTCCCATTGACTCCTATGGGAACTGGATCATCCCTAGAGAGACAAACTCCTCACAGCACCTCTTCTGCCTGAAGCTTTTTGACAGAAAATGAAGAGGGATTTGGCCTGTCCTCTGAGAGCCCAGTTCTTGTTAAATATGGCTCTGTTTGTGTATTTCTGCCAGGGTTGAATTCCAGTGACATAGGTCTGCTAACACAGAATGTCCTGCTTCCAGCTTCATCCAGCATAGCATAGGTTGCACAGCAAGTTGGAGATGCATAGGTGATCTGTATGGTGATTTGGGTATAGGCATAGAGGCCAAGATCCTGGGCCAGAAAGCAGAACCCAGGTGTAATATGCTTGCACTGGCCCAAAGTGAGCAGCTGCATTCTGGATTTACTGTGCCTTCCAGATAGCTTTCACAATTAGTCCCACAGAGAGCCCTTTGGAAGGATCAAACCAGGCACTGAAGACAGTGGTGAGAGGCATTTCTGCAAGGAAGCATCTTTCAAACTATAAATGAAAGAATGCAGTTCTGGACAAGGATATGCTCTGAGAATCTAGGAGCAGTGAATTAAACATAAAAGTAGCTTGGAGGAAGCAGTGGCAAGAGAAAATTCCTAGTCAGAAAAAAACACTTTGAACAAGTTTGAGAAATTTATTACACACATTTATTACACTGAGTTTGACTCAGGTTCCTCACTAGGAATGCTAATGACCTAATTTAAGCCTTATAAATGTGTGTAATAATTACACTCATATCTGAAAGCCAGGTTCCCACAACCCTGGAAGAGGGAAGGACTGAGGGAACCTATGTGAACAAAATAGCTAAAAGTTTGGAGGGCATAGATGGGAGTGTGAATGTTCTCGACATGAACTGTGACTGTATAGATCATTGCTGCAACAAAGGTCCTTTAGTTGCACCAAATCTTGTACAAAGGAGGTCAAGTAAGGTGTCTATGGAAAGGTTATAATTTGCTGGTTATGATTATACTGTCTGTATGTGTGTATCATTTTTGAATTTGAAGTTATGAATATTGACTATATACGTGTATCTCAATGTGTTTGATTCTAAGTAGCATCAGTGAAGCATTTGGTCAGCTTCTTGAGAAAGGACTATTCTGAGTAAATGCCCAATCAAGAAACACTTAACTGACAATGGACTTTGGGTGATGCCAATCCACATCTGAGCTTTCCTGGGAAAGTTTAAACTAACATGTAATCAATGGCATCGACCTGTAAAAAGCTGAATCATTCATGGACATGTGACTTGCTCAGGTGGCCACAAACTCCATCTTGTTGTTGTGATTTTCCACAGAGGAACAAAGGGGTTTCCACCCACGAGAGAGAATATAAAAGGCCATGGAAGCCCCTCCATTTTGGTCTTCAGCTGGCTCAAGAGATGGCCTCTCCACCCCAAAGAGATGCCTGAAAGAAACTGGAACAAAGGTCTGTAACTACGGGGGTGTGAGTGATTGCTGGACCCAGGCCATAAACCACAACGTTGGTCTGAAAAGGATTGGGCCCAGACTCGGAAGTAGTCTAGTCTGTGAAAGAAGCTTATTGGGACATCTATGAGAGTGAGATTTACCTGTATTCAGTTTCCTACTGTATTAAGCTTAGACTTGCATGTTTTATTTTGCTTGGTAACTTACTTGGTTCTGTCTGTTGTTACTTGGAACCACTTAAATTCTACTTTTTATACTTAATAAAATCACTTTTGCTTATTAATTAACCCAGAGTAAGTAAGTAATACCTGGGGGAGCAAAAGGTGTTCATATCTCTCTATCAGTGTTATAGAGGGTGTACAATGTATGAATTTATCCTGTATAAGCTTTATACAGAGTAAAAGGGATTCATTTGGGATTTTGGCTCCCAAAAAGACTGAATATTGGGTGCTGGGAAAGACCCTGTTAATTGAGAACCCTCTGGGCTAAGTGAATCTTAATTTCTGTGAACAGGAGGGAGGTGTGGCCCAACCTCTTGGTCTGTGCTGTAGTTGACTGGTGTGTCCAGCTCAGCAAGATGGGAGCGGAGGGAAGCCTTCTCTGGCGGGGGCGGGGATTTGTTCTCAGCGTTATCCCAGCACATTGACTGACAGTCTTGAGGGAGTTTCTGTGACCCAACCTGTCACAGGGAGAAAAGGCAATCACACACTAATACACTCAGGCTATGTCTACACTACAGACTTAAGTCGACGCAAGTTACGCCGACGATCATAAACCACTATAATTACATCACTTGTGCATGTGCACACAATGTTCCTTCTGTCACTGGAGTGCGGCCACAGTTGGTGCTCTAGCATTGCCAGTGAGAGCAGCGCTCTGTGGGTTGCTATCCCACTGTACAACTTGCCACCTTCTGCAGTTAGGAGTGGTGGGAAGGCAGAGTGGAGCACAGTGCATCATGGGTGCAGGCTCAACGTCCAATGCAGGGTTTTTTTTCTGTCCCATCATTCCAAGGGCTTCTATGTTTTGCGCCATTTTTCAATGGCCCAGTTACTGTGTGCCCACCATCTCTGCCTGAAAGGATGGCTCCTGCACTGCGCTCTATTGCTGTGGTCAGCGTTATGAACACAGCACGACTAATGATGCAGTATATCATGATCTCTGAATCTGAACAGGAATCCATGATGTCTGACACGCTGTGTGCCTTGGAAAGAAGCAACACCAGATTACTTTTGGCATTCATGGAACAGTTACACATGATGGACCGTCGCTATTGTGCTCAGGAAACAAGCACTAAGTGGTGGGTTGACATTGTTATGCAAGTCTGGGATGATGAGCAGTGGCTGCAGAACTTCTCTATGTGCAAAGCCACCTTCCTGGAACTGTGTACAGAGCTTACCCCAGCAGTGCAGTGCAAAGACACCAAAATGAGAGCTGCTCTCTCTGTGGAGAAGCATGTGGTGGTCACTGTTTGGAAGCTGCAACTCCAGACTGCTACTGGTCAGTAGCAAATCAGTTTGGAATTGGGAAGTCCACCACTGGGGTTGCATGCACACAAGTGTGTAGGGCCATTAATCATATCCTGTTACAAAGGACTGTGACTCTTGAAAATGTGTGTGAAATAGTGGATGACTTTGCAGCAATGGGATTCCCTAACTGCAGTGGGGCAATAGATGGCACGAGTATCCCAATTTTGGCCCTGGACCATCTTGCAATAGAGTACATCAGTGGAAAGGGGTACTTCTCTATGGTACTGTAGGCACTTGTGGATCACCGGGGTCATTTCACTGATAATGCGGGGTGGTCAGGGAAGGTGCATGATGCATTTTCATGATTTTCAGGGGCACTGGCCTGTACAGAAAACTGCAAGGGGGGGCTTTCTTTGCAGACCAGAAGATTCCAATGGGGCATATTGAAATGCCCATAGGGATCCTGGGAGACCCAGCATACTCTCATGCCTCATGAAGCCTTACACGGGAAACCAGGACAGCAGCAAGGAGTACTTCAACAATAGGCTGAGCAGGTGCAGAATGACTACTGAATGTGTGTTTGGCAGCTTAAAAGTTCATTGGCACTGCCTTTATAGCAGTTTAGATCTAAATGAGCAAAATATTCCCAGTCATAGCAGCCTGCTGTGTACCGCATAGTATTTGCAAAGCTAAGGTTAAAAAGTTTCCCCAGGGGTGGAGTGTGAAGATAGATTGCCTGCCGGCTGATTTTTGAGCAGCAAGATAAGGGGCTATTTGAGGGGCATAATGGGAACTATTCAAATGGGGGAGGCTTTGAAGCACCATTTTGACAATGAGCACCAATAATATGTTTCCATAAAGTAGTCTGCCATTCTTTGTTAACTTGCCACCTTGCATGAAAATTTTGATGATTGCTTCCTGACCGTGATTTGTAGTGTGCAAATATGCAAATTGCCACTGTGTTTTAATTCCAGGAGCAACCACCTTGTGTAGCAGAGAAATAAAGATTACCTTTCAGAAAGTATATATTTTTTTATTAAATAGCACTAAACACAACATAACTCCCTTTCAACCAAGCATTTTCTAACATTGAAGGGCACCCTCCCAATGGAGGCTGTCATAGCAATTCCAGCTATCATTTTGGAAGCTGTCCGAAGGGGTGGCGTGAAGAGGCTACCGCAATAGGCTGGAAGACGCAAGGAATGTATGTGAGGAGTTTAGGGACTGCATGGCAAACAGTTCTGTAGGGGCTGCAAGGGGTGTCAAGCACATGTATTCTGCCTGTAGCGCAATTAAGGACTTCAGCATTTTCGTTTGCTCCTCCATCACCTTTATCACTTACTCCTGGCCAACAAACATTTGGTCCTGGCCCTGCTTATTTTTAAATTTTCATTAACTGTCTCCCTTCTTGCCCTGCATTCTTGTTCTGCGCCATCAGCGCATTGGAGACCTTCTAAAACACATCTTCCTTTTGCAGTTAGTCATTGGCTGCACGTGTGTTCTCTCTGCGTGCAGCACTGGCTCTGGCCAGATAGTCCGCATAGCAGACCCCAATCAAACTGCTAATAAGACCACAAGTCTTGGTTTAGTAGCAAAGACACCTGGCCAGGCTTATAGTCAACAAAGCACAGTCCTAGCTATCTGGATCAATGTCTACAGTTACGTTAGTACCTGTATGCTCGTAACAATGAACTCAGCTCAGTGAATGGTGGGACTTTCTATTCCCTCCTCAGCTGGCCAAAATACTTCTTCTGAGACCCCTCTTTATACACCGATACAAACAAGTTACATATTGCTGCTCTGACACGGTTCGTTAGCACCCTTTACCTTACACGTTGGTTCAATCAAAACATCTCTAGCCATCATACTATCATCCTGACCTTATCTTTAGGAGGGGTTAACATGTTCCTGTTATCTTTGGGGAGTGTGTTTGTACCACACTTAGTATCAGGGTGTTCTGGTACCACCCTTCTGGAATGTGTTTGCATAAGTGTCCTGTGCCTAGTACTTCTCAAGAATGTGTGTGTCCTTGCAATACCAGCCCTGTCCTTGCCAGAACCTGTGAACTTGGAAACAGCCATGTTTTATAACAGGGCCTGACTTCTGCTCACAGTCTGCCTTTTGTTCACTTTGTTTTATATCAGCAGGGCCTCACTACTACTTTAGTTTGACCTCAGGCATCATTTCAGGCCTCATGGCTCAGGCTCTCTTCTTCTACTACACCTTGCTCCTCCTTGGTTGCTTCCTTATCTGGTGGAGATGCTCCATCGGTGTGTAGGAGGTTCCCCTGAAGGTCACATCTGCAAAAGCGCAAGAAAAAACAAACAGAAGCATGACTGTTAGTAAACTCACATCATCTAATCATAATAGTAAAATACACCTCTTTCTCACTGTCCCTTGGCAAACACACAAGCTTGGCCAATGCCCTAAAAATGGTGAGTTTGGCCAGGGGGATGATGACACACCTTCAAGAGGGGGCAAAGGGGATCACTGTAAGCAACTAGGGACAATATCGTAAATTCTGCCACCTTTTTCCACAGGCAGGGGTCATTGAAGACAATTGTAACGATGCTGGTTCTGTTGGGACCCAACTGAGAGTGCCAATTCAGGACAAGTTGCTTAAAACAGGGAAATTACAGCCCAAGGCTGGGGTTTCTATGCACACCAAGGCAAACCAAACCAGCCAGACGGAGAGGACTTTGGTTTTACCCCACTGGCTAACCACAAGTCACACAAGCAATTCCCTTAGACACTCAGTTTCCCAGTATCACCACCAGTGCCACTTGTCATGGGGACAAATGGTTATGAAAACCAATACCCCAGTAAAAGAAAAAAGGTTCTCTCGATCCCAAAGGACCAAGCCCCAAACCCAGGTCAATATACAAATCAGATCTTACCCACAAGTCACGCTGTTGCCAATCCTTTAGAATCTAAAATCTAAAGGTTTATTCATAAAAGGAAAAAGATTAGATAAGAGCTAGAATTGGTTAAATGGAATCAATTACATACAGTGATGGCAAAGTTCTTGGTTCAGGCTTGTAACAGTGATAGAATAAACTGCAGGTTTAAATCAAGTCTCTGGAGTGCATCCACAGCTGGGATGGGTCATCAGTCCTTTGTTTAGAGCTCCCATTTGTAGCAAAGTCTCTCCAGAGGTAAGAAGCAGGATTGAAGACCAGATGGAGGAGCTGCAGCAGCTTTTTATAGTCTCTTGCCATGTGGTCTCTGCTTTCTTTGTCCCACGGACAAGCTGTCCCTCACATGGTATGGAAAAACCTCAGAGTTCTGTCCATAGGCATGTCCCTGCATACCTTGCTGAGTCACAAGGTGTGTCTGCCTTCTCTCAATAGGTCAATTGTATAGCTGATGGTCCTTGATGGGCCATCAAGCAGGCTAGGCAGAGCTGACACCAACTTGTCTGGGGTGTCATCCAGAAGCATAGCATAAGTTTGAAATACAGACAGTATAGAGCCAATATTCATAACTTCAACCACAAAAATAATACACATATACAGATAGCATAATCATAACCAGAAAACCATAACCTTGTCTTAGACACCTTATTTGACCCCTTTGATACGAGATTTGGTGCCACTATAGGATTTTGGTTGCAACAATGATCTATACATTTACAGATTCTGTCAGTAACGTCACACCAATATCTTACTCCTGAGGGTAAGCCAGGATGCAAGGGTACATCTCCTGCACGTGTGTGGCTTCAGATTGGGTCCCTATGCTGCTCACCTGTGTGCTGCTTTGGGCCCTGCACAAGTGATTGCCAATTGGTGTGGGAAAGTTTCCTGCAACAAAGCTGCTCTGCCAAGGAACCTTTGGCAGAAGATTGGCGAGTATCTACCAGAAAGTTTCCTTGAGATCTCTCTGGAGGATTCGCGCAATATCTTGGTGTACATTAACACACTGTTCCACCCCACTGAGTAGCTGCACAGGGGAATGTGAAGCAGAATTAAACACAGCTAGTCTTGTACATTTCTATTCCTTAACCCACTTACAGCATAAAGCAAAAGACAGCTCTAACTCATGTAACTGAGCAGTATCAACTCAAAATGATCACTTACCAGAGCTCCCCTCTCCTGCATCATGCATGCCAGAGACGAAGTGCTGGGACTAGCTCAAACCTCCAGAGTTGAGATGATGTCCTGGCTTGCAACAGTACTGGACAACCCTGTCGCCTGTCCCATCTCATCCTCCAATTCCACTTCCTTGTCCATCACTTTGGCCTTGGGGTTGAGTCTGCTGGCCACTGTCTGCAGCCCCCACAAAGTATCCATGGGGCTCTTGGTGGTGGAGGTGGGGTTGCCGCCAAGGATCACGTCCAGATCCTTATAGAAGAGGCAGGTCTTTGGCACAGCACCAGAGTGACAGTTTGACTCCCTTGCCTTCTGGTACGCCTGCCTCAGCTCCTTTATCTTTGCATGGCCCAGATGCGTGTCCCGTTCATAGGACTTATCCAACATGCCATGAGAAATCTGACTGTTGGAGAATCTTCATATTTGATCACATCAAGGAGGGCAGAGGTCCATGAATCTATGACTGACAGAGTTGCTCTGTCAGTTCATTAGCGCAATTCACTTAGCTGCCAAAACAGCCGGCAGATGATAACTTCCGCTCCCCCAATTTATTTAGGCATGGGCTACACTAGGGGCAGGGGAGTTTCGAACTAAGTACACAACTTCAGCTATGCTATTCACGTAGCTGAAATCGAAGTATCTTAGTTCGACTTACCTGACTGTCCTCAGAGCGGCAAGTCAACTGCAGCGGCTCCCCCGTCGACTCCACTTACTCTTCCTGCTGAGATGGAGTACAGGCGTCGATTCGGGGATCGATTTATCACATCTAGACGAGACGTGATAAATCGATCTCCAATAGATTGATCACTACCCGCCGATCCGGTGGGTAGTGAAGACGTATCATTAGAATATGAAGCAAATTGGTTTTTCCCAGTCTCAGTACCACTGCATCTCTTTCATGGATGCTTAAGGTTCACCCTTCCAGCTGACATCATCCTGATAGAGGTTAATGACAGTGCATTTCCAGATCACTTATTGGCTGCAGCGCCCATAGACGTCAAAGGGAGTCCCAGGTGCTCAGCATTTCTGAAACCCAGGCCACTTTGTTCGATGCCTAGTAGAGCTATACAGAAGATAGAAATTCCATTTCATGGAGGATTGAGAGATTTTGAAATTTGTCTGTGTTCTAGTTAGGCACAACCCTGCAAAATGTTGAAATTCTCCTAAAAAAAATCCAAATTTTTTGTTTCAGATCAATTGAAACATTTTGTTTTGAAAAATCAAAATGTTTCATGTAGACTATGATTTCTTATATTATAATAAAATATTCACAATTAAAAGATATTTTAAAAATAAAAATGTTTCAGTCCAAAAATCTCAAAACAGGATGTTTCAACACCGAGCTTTTCCCCAAAGTTTTTCTCCAAAACAAAATTTCTATAAAACTGACATGAATTTGCAAAGCATTTGCCTTTGGATAGAATTGTGTTCTCTGATGGACAATGGTTCAACTGAAGTTTTTTTTCTGTCCAGCTCTAATGCCTAGACATAATTCTTGATGCCTTTGGGCCACCCAAGTTAAAAAATGTAGGTGTCAAGGTTCCTTCCCCACTCTGAACTCTAGGGTACAGAGGTGGGGACCTGCATGAAAAACCCCCTAAGCTTATTTTAACCAGCTTAGGTTAAAACTTCCCCAAGGTACAAACTATTTTACCTTTTGTTCCTGGACTTTATTGCTGCCACCACCAAGCGTCTAACAAAATATAACTAGGAAAGAGCCCACCTGGAAACATCTTCCCCCCCTCAAATCCCCCCAAGCCTTCCACCCCCTTTCCTGGGGAAGGCTTGATAAAAATCCTCACCGATTTGCATAAGTGAACACAGACCCAAACCCTTGGATCTTAAGAACAAGGAAAAAGCAATCAGGTTCTTAAAAGAAGAATCTGAATTAAAGAAAAAGTAAAAGAATCACCTCTGTAAAATCAGGATGGTAAATACCTTACAGGGTAATTAGATTAAAAACACAGAGAATCCCTCTAGGCAAAACCTTAAGTTACAAAAAGACACAAAAACAGGAATATCCATTCCATTCAGCACAGCTATTTTATCAGCCATTTAAACAAAACAGAATCTAACACATAGCTAACTAGATTGCTTATTAACTCTTTACAGGAGTTCTGAAGAGCATTCCTGCTCTGGTCCCGGCAAAAGCAACACACAGAGAGAACCCTTTGTTTCCCCCCCCTCCAACTTTGAAAGTATCTTGTCTCCTCATTGGTCATTTTGGACAGGTGTCAGCAAGGTTATCTTAGCTTCTTAAATTAACCCTTTACACCTGAAAGGGTTTTTTCTCTGGCCAGCAGGAATTTAAAGGTGTTTACCCTTCCCTTTATATTGATGACAGTATGTTTATAGGGTTTTGGGATATACCGTTGTCCACATATTTGTTTCCAGGCATGGTTTCATGGTTGTTCAAATAACAATGGGGGTGCTCACTGTATGCTCACTGTAATATTGCCTCAGTTATCTTGGCTCAGATTATAGGGGGTGTTTCTTTTTAAATATGCAATTTATTATACTGATGTGTGCTAAACTGTGAAACATATATGTTGTGCAACATGGCTGAACTAACATTGCAGCAAGAACCATATTTTGTCCTCTTGATTTGAGTGGAATTTGTAACTGTAATATATGTTTTTTGCATTAAATAATGTATTGTATTTTTCCTATAAAGCCCTTTGAAGCTTTCAAAGGGCACTCTAGATTAATAAATGTTATGTTGTTCCTTGCCAGAACTACGCTGAATTTCCCATATGGTCTAGAGCTTGTTTGCCAGAGCTGCAACACACAGCATGCCAAATCCTGCACACACATGTTCTACTTGAGCTTCATTCAGGAAGAGTTTCTTCTAGCTGCTTTAATTGTTCGGAACTTGCAGCATTTGACATCTCAGCTCAAGCCAAAAACTAAAATGTGTAAACCCAGACTACACCAAGACAGTGCCAAATAAAAGGCTAAACAGCCGAAAGCAAACAGATTACGTGATGGAGAATTCTTACTGTTAGCCACGTGCTGGGGCACTCAGAGGAGCTAACATCACCCTAGAAACTAGCAGTGCCACTATTGGAGGCATTTTTTCCTGAGCTTGGATAAAGGTTCAGATGGAAATTTGGCTTGGAGTCAGGAGGGCATCCCAACCAGGCTGGGAGTTTGGCATTCAGCCAAGAGGGTATGCTCCAACTCACTGGAGAAATGGAAAGACAGCATGTGCGAGAAATCACATTGCTTTGCAAGCTTCAGATAAAGAAGGGTGGAATTCCAGACTGTCCAATGTAAAGGAAGGGTGATTCCTGGGATGTCCAATTCATCTGTATTAGCACACTAAAACAGCTTCAGTTTAGACTTCTTGAGCAAGATATGATCAGAATGAATTTCACAACCCTAACCTGTCATAGAAACACACATTTCAGAGTTGATACAGGAACCTATCATGATTCAGAGGTTCAGGTTTTTTTAGGGTTTAAATGGATACGGAGATGAAGCACTGTAGAAAAGCTGTCTGCTTTCCATGTGAGAAGTGTTCTGATAGGACTGTTCCAAAGGAACCTGAATTCAGAAGCACAACTTCTTGGAAGGAGTGGAGCACTAGCATCTGTCAGGCCAATGCAGACAGAAGTGGTTACAGTCTCCTCAAACACAATCATAAGGAGGAAGTGAATTTACTGGATTGCCTGTTTAGTGTTTCTGAATAAATATGGAAGGAGCAAGCTCAAGTTTGTTTCTTCAGTTATTTCCATAATTTTATAGGACATATTTGAGTTTTCATATATATACTATGTTGTTTGTTTTTCCTGTATACATGATGTTCATTTTACTAAGAAGTGTTTCTGGATTCCTTATCCTCTCCCTATATTCCTTGTTTCTTACCATGGTAACAGTGCATATAAATCTTTTTGTTCATCCACTCCTCATTATGTTTACTTTGATCTGCCTTTCAAATCACAATTTTAAAATACATAAGTTGTGTCAGGGTGCCTCCATTCCCCCTTAAACAGATACAAACATAAGATGGTGGTGGTGGTAGTACATTACATTCACCATTGTAAATCAGTCTTTAGTGTCTGTGAAAAGAACCAAAATTAACAGCTGTTGAAACTAAAGCATTCTCTATCCACCATAAGGGGCAGGAGCTGTGCAAGCTTTCCTCATCATCAATCTTCCATTCTCTATCCACTTCTTCTTTAGGAGCGAAAATGCGTCGGTCTCTATTGAGAATTCTGAGCTTCTGAGACTAGTAATTGCAATACCTTAGTACTAGGAACTATACTTGGATGAAAATTCATTTCACAGAGGTGAAACAGTTGTAAAAGGGTAGTAACATTTAAAAATACCGCTAAAAGATTATGCAATAAGGAACTTATTGTATGATTGCTAAACTAACTGATGCACACTGCTTTGAACATAAAGCGCCCCAAGAACATATGCTGTTTAGCCAGGAGTCTTCTCCTCTGCCTTTTTCAAATCATATGATTTACACTTGTGTGTCTCTCTTTATTAAAATACAGTGTGCAGGAGATAGCATGGTACAAAGAATGCTCAAATACTGGAGGATATGAGATAAAACCTAGATCAAAAGAAAATAAATTGTAGAGGAGCTTTTTTAGAATACATTTTAGCATTATGATGGTCCATGCAATCCCATGGCTTTGTAGAGCCGATACACCTAAAGGGAGACATAGGATAGTGGACTGATGATCATCTGAAACTAAGAGATCCCTAAGTTAGGTATTTACAAAATTGGGTGAGCATTTCTGTGGCTAGACTGATTTTCCAAACAGTGGCTGGCATAATAATAAATAAGGATCTAAAACTAGTAACACAAACCACGTTGATTGTGACACGGCATCCCAGATTTGGGAGAGGAGGAGAGCTAGAAATTGTATTTAAAAAAATTATGTTTCTAGCCCTTTTCCTTTCAAATGTTAACTACTTGCTAGGTCTGTCACTAACTTACAAGGGCCTCAGGCTACCTCCTAGGATCAGTCAACTATGGCCCTGTGTCCCTCAACTTTGGGAGGGCTGCAGATGCTTGAGGACTGCTGGCAGAACAGTGACAGCCAGAATCCCTATTCCCCCAAGCATGTGACACAAATGGGCAGTGCTGGCTAGGACCACCATGACCAACACTACATACCCTTCCCTGGAGGAGATGAATCCCACCCCTTAGGTGCAACTGTGCCTGCTAACACAGGATGTATGCCCAGTGGGAATGCTAATGGGAATGAATTAAGGATGTATGCTAATGGCAATGAATTAAGACCAATATTTAAAAAGAGCTACATTTGCCTAAACACAATCACTAGCAGAAGTCACTGGAAGACGGTTACAACACAGAGCTGAAGTCAGTGCATTTGGTTGTATACCCTCTATGTTACATTACATAAGTATATTAGGAGTTAAAGATGCCCTATACTTCTAGTCTTCTTGATTTAATCTCTTTATGCATCAACCACATACAAGAAGTTTCAACATTCTCTTCTATTTTAAGCTGACCTTCTGCAGAAATTCAAAGCTTTAAACTCCTCTGCCCTTTACTGAGTTTAAGACGTTTAAAGGTGGGTGACAAAATTCATTAACAATCTGAGATAATAAAACAGGTTAGAAGAATTTTTTTAAAAAATACTTAAAGTAAAGCTAATTAGACTGTGATGTGAAGATTTACTAGTTTTAGAGACAGACTGAAGTTAAAACTGAACTCCACATTCTGCAACACTGAATGAACATTTTATGACATGGGGTTTTTTGGTGTGACAAGAAACAACTGAAAACGCTTTGCTACTGCTAAAATTACATTGCTTAGAGAAAAATATTCTGTGGGTTACCATTTGTTGCCATGATTTACATAGATAAGGCCTATACTCTACATCAGCTTCACAGTGAAGTTTTAAAGGAATGGAGCTTTCTGTGGAGTTTGAAGATTTCTGCATAATCGTTTGTGTTGTTGCAAACAGGGCCAAATGATGCTCTCTTACTAGCTTCTCAAGAAATTCAGCACATCTCTTCAGATTCATCTCCTGAATGTTAAAGCTCTCACCTCCATTGCTTCTATCTATCCAATAAAAAGCTGATATACTATCCAAAATCACAATGCAGAGAGAAGGGTGAGCGCAAAACTTGTTTTCTAGGGAGTAAAGAGTGAGAAGCAACTGAGTGCTGCTATTGCAGTTAACAAGGAAAAGCCTTCCAAGGCACTGTTTGATCATTTCTTCTGTGCTTTGGGACAATCTGTGTTCAAGAATGGTAACTAGGCGAAGCATGTCAAAATGGTAGTCTGTATCAATGAACATGACTTCTACTTCCAGTCCTCCTCCCGATTTTGGAAGGACACAGCGGGCTATCAGGTGATAAAGCATTTCTGTTTTTCCTGTTCCTTCTGGACCATGGAATTCAATGACATCTCCTGAGAATTAAAAAAGAAAACAAAACTAAAAAAACCAAGCACATGAGATAGTTTGTAAGCAATACCTGCTCCATTTTCAAGGTTTACTGACCTGATTTTTCAGAGTCACAGAGCACGCACAATTCATTTACTTAACTGGGAGCTGCTAGTGCACACTGACAGCTGCAAGCGCTCATTGCTTCTGAAAAATCAGGCCAGAAGAGTATTTTGAGCCCCCTTGATCTACATCTACTAGTTCAAGGGTTCTCAAACTGGTGGATCATGAGACTATTACATGGGGATCATGAGCTGTTAGCCTCCATTCCAAACCCTGCTTTGCCTCCAGCATTTATAATGGTGTTAAATATATAAAACCGTGTTTTTAATTTATAAGGAGGGGGAGTCCGCATTCAGAGGCTTCCTTTGTGAAAGGGGTCATCAGTAAAAAAAAGTTTGAGAACCACTGTACTAGTTAGTTAAACCAGATTGCTACACCCTTATCAGAACTCCTGAAAAGAAGCCAATTCTTCCTTTTGGCCTGAGGAGCTCCGTGGCTTCTTTTTGTTTTGACAAGTAGAACAAATGTAGAACACTCCCTTCTCCCATTCCTATCCCAGTCAGGCCCTTGAAAGAAGCAAGGAACATACATCACAGATTCAACTGATGATGCATGTCAATGGTATTCAGTACAAAAACATAAAATAAAGAGATCTCCTAAAAGAAATTAAAAAGAACCACCAAGTTTTGACTTTTCACCAAATCCCCAACAGTATACTTGCATTATTTAGCCTAATTTTGATATCTAATTAAACCCTGCAAATACAATTCTTCATGCTGCTGTATCAGTATGTACTGCAATGATTACTACAATGGTTAATGCAATATTTGATAAAATAGAAACTAAAATCACATTTCACATGAAAAATCCATTTTGTGGCTAATAGTTTAACAACTATATGCTACTGATGACTGCACATGAACAAGTAATTTCCTTTTTCTATTCCCCCTCCTATCCCCAAACACACAAAATTAAGTTTCACCTGCTGTTAATTAAGGCTTGTCTATACAAAGGAGTTTAGTCTACACTAACTCAAGTTGGTCTGGTCCGAAAATGCCTTCATATATGACACAATTCCTTGGAGTGCACTAACTCTGCATTTATCACAAACTCTGGAGTCCTCTTTCAAAGTGTATTAAGTTTGATGCAAATTAGTGTGATCTATTGTTCATGTGGATGCAATGATGCTGCACGCTACTTTGGCAGTCCTCCAACCGCTATCCCACACTGCTCTGCAGCACCCATTACTGACCTGTCTCTTCACCTGTGTGCTCTCCACTGCTATGGGGTGAAGCTGACCAGTTTAAACACTGGCACAATGCCAGGATCAGCCCATTTGCTCCTGGATTCCAGTATTATCGGCATTGCAGCAATATTACTCCCACAGCCTTTACAACATGCCTCAAGCATCTGCTCTGAACTGTGCTGAGACCCTAGATCTCCCTGCCATCTGGGGAGCAGAATTGGCGCAATAAGCTCTTGAGGCCAGACTCCACAATAAAGATATGTTTGTGGACACTGCTAGTCAGGTGTCCACAGGTCACAACTGGGACACTGAGCAGTACCAGATAAAGATCAAGCAGCTCAAGAAAACTTACTTTAAAACCAGGATGCCAAGAAGCAGTCCAGCCATGGAAATATAACCTGTCTATTTTTTAAGGAATTGGACAAGATATTATGTGGTTACACCACTACTGAACCCAAGGAGGCTGCAGATCCCTTCTCCCCCAAGGATAAGCAGCAAGAGTCATTGGATGAGGGACATGAGGAGTGCAGTGAAGAGCTATCCACAGAAGCCAGGATTTCTTTGAGACTCCAGACCATGAGAGCAGCTGTGTAGAAAGTGAGCCTGATTCCCAGTCAAAAACCCAGCGTGGGACTCAGAGGAGGCCGATCCTATGGAGGGACCCTCAGCACATAAGTCCAGTGCAGCTACTGGACAATACAGGGTACTGGGAACACGTTCATAATTTCCCTGCTGTACCCTCACTGCCGTGCTCCCAGATGCCATTTATTTCCCAATCATACTGCTGGACAAACTTCTGTTCCAGGTGCCCCATACTGCAGCCATCTTTGTAACATGTGAGCTGCGAGCCTTTCTGAGTCTCCAGCTCCTGCCTCCGCCAGCCATACTGTCCCTTTTCCAAAATGGCAAGTGGACCAGCCAAGCAATCAGCTTCTGTCTTGATGGTCTGCCCTTTGCCCCTTTGAATAAGGCCATTCTTTACACATGTCACAGTGTATCATCATCCAGAGTCAGGACAGCCTAATAGGAATGCAGAGGGGATTACTGTCCCGTTTGCCTTCAGATGTCCCCTGCTTACTCCTCCAACACTGCATAAGCACCTCCAAGACACAGCCCAACTACAAACACAGCCCAACTGCAAACACAGCCATAATTCCCAATCCCCCACAGCCTTCACGACACAACTACAAACCCAAACAGTATACACTGCACACACAAAAATCCCAAACTAGTCCCCATGCACACACCACTTACCATCTCTGAAGTCCGCCCAAGATTGGGAAGAATCTTAGGGAGGGGAAATGAGAAATAGATGCTGGCAGATCTCACTGCAGACTCTCCACAAAAACTTAAAACCAATGGCAAGCTCTAAGTTTCATTTGAGGTCAGAGAGAGAAGAAGACAGGGAGCTATCCAGAGAAAGCTGTGAAGTGGCTAGAGACAGTTTTGCTATGGCAAAAGACACTGTAGAGAAAGACAATGAGGAGTCCGGTGGCACCTTAAAGACTAACAGATTTATTTGGGCATAAGTTTTCGTGGGTAAAAAACCCACTTCTTCAGATGCATGGAGTGAAAATTACAGATGCAGGCATTATTATACTGACACATGAAGAAAAGGGAGTTACCTTTCAAGTGGAGAACCAGTGCTGACAGGGCCAATTCAATCAGAGTGGATGTGGTCCACTTCCAATAATTGATGAGGTGGTGTCAATACCAAGAGAGGGAAAGTTGCTTTTGTAGTGAGCCAATCATTCCCGGTCCCTATTCAAGCCCAAAATTAATGGTGTTAAATTTGCAAATGAATTTTAGTTCCACAATTTCTCTTTGAAGTCTGTTTTTGAAGTTTTTTTGTTGAAGTATGGCTACTTTTAAATCTGTTATAGAATGTCCAGGGAGATTGAACTGTAATCCTACTGGCTTTTGAATGTTACCATTCCTGATGTCTGATTTGTGTCCATTTATTCTTTTACACAGAGACTGTTCGGTTTGGCCAATGAACATGGCAGAGGGGCATTGCTGGCACATGATGGCATATATCACATGAGTAGATGTGCAGGTGAATGAGTCCCTGATGGTGTGGCTGATGTGGATGGGTCCTTTGATGGTGTCGCTGGAGTAGATATGGGGACAGAGTAGGCAACGGGGTTTGTTACAGGGATTGGTTCCTGCGTTAGTGTTTCTGTGGTGTTGTGTGTAGTTGCTGGTGAGTATTTGCCTCAGGTTGGGGGGCTGTCTGTAAGCGAGGACTGGCCTGCCTCCCAAGGTCTGTGAGAGTGAGGGATTGTTTTTCAGGATAGATTGTCGATCATTGATGATGTGCTGGAGAGGTTTTAGCTGGGGGCTGTACGTAATGGCCAGTGGTGTTCTGTTATTTTCCTTGTTGGGCCTGTACTGTAGTAAGTGACTTCTGGGTACCCATCCCGCTCTGTCGATCTGTTTCCTCACTTCCTCAGGTGGGTATTGTAGTTTTAAGAATGCTTGATAAAGATCTTGCAGGTGTTTGTCTGAGGGATTAGAGCAAATTCGGTTGTATCTTAGGGCTTGGCCATAGACAATGGATCGTGGGATATGTCCTGGATGGAAACTGAAGGCATGTAGGCAAGTATAGCGGTCAGTAGGTTTCCAGTATACGGCGGCGTTTATGTGACCATCACTTATTTGCATTGTAATGTCCAGGAAGTAGCTCTCTTGTGTGGACTGGTCCAGGCTGAGGATGATGGTGGGGTGGAAATTGTTGAAATTCAGGTGGAATTCTTCAAGGGCCTCCTTCCCGTGGGTCCATATGATGAAGATGTCATCAATGTAGTGCAAGTAGAGTAGGGGCGCTAGGGGACGAGAGCTGAGGAAGAGTTGTTCTAAGTCAGCCATAAAAATGCTGGCATACTGTGGGGCCATGCAGGTACCCATAGCAGTGCCGCTGACTTGAAAGTATAGGTTGTCCCCGCATCTGAAATGGTTCTGGGTGACGACAAAGTCACAAAGCTCAGCCACCAGGTGTGCCGTGGCCTCCAAGGCAACTCCTGGAGGGTAATACAGAAGCAGAATGCTCTGCTGCAGTGCGTGCTGCTAGTGGACACACAAACAATCTAGCGCCCTCAACCAGGACCCAGCCATGTTTTGCAGCCATTGGACAATACCAGGTACTGGGAACACCATCATAAATTCCCTGCTGTACCCCCACTGCCATGCTCCCAGATGCCATTTATTTCCCTATCCCAAGCTCATGGCAGCAAGAACAATTACACCTGGGAGCCCAGCTCTTTCGAGCCATCTAACAGCCCCAAAACTTTGAGCCCTGGCACTCGACACCAGAAGGGAGCAGAACAAGAAGAGGGAGAGGCAGGATGTTTACTCGCCTATGAATTGGAGCCTCTCTGCTCCCACATGTTATTGTGTGCTGCCCTCCAATGCACTGCCTCATTTTAAAGCTGTGTGTCAAGGTTCCTCCCCCACTCTGAACGCTAGGGTACAGATGTGGGGACCTGCATGAAAACCTCCTAAGCTTATCTTTACCAGCTTAGGTCAAAAAGTTCCCCAAGGTACAAAATATTCCACCCTTTGTCCTTGGATTGGCCTCTACCACCACCAAACAATTACTGGTTACTGGGGAAGAGCTGTTTGGAAACGTCTTTCCCCCCAAATACTTTCCAAAACCTTGCACCCCACTTCCTGGACAAGGTTTGGTAAAAAGCCTCACCAATTTGCCTAGGTGACTACAGACCCAGACCCTTGGATCTTAAGAACAATGAACAATCCTCCCAACACTTGCACCCCCACCTTTCCTGGGAAACGTTGGATAAAAAGCCTCACCAATTTGCATAGGTGACCACAGACCCAAACCCTTGGATCTGAGAACAATGAAAAAGTATTCAGTTTTCTTACAAGAAGACTTTTAATAGAAATAGGAGTAAATAGAAGTAAAGAAATCCCCTCTGTAAAATCAGGATAGTAGATACCTTACAGGGTAATTAGATTCAAAACATAGAGAATCCCTCTAGGCAAAAACTTAAGTTACAAAAAAGACACACAGACAGAAATAGTTATTCTATTCAGCACAATTCTTTTCTCAGCCATTTAAAGAAATCATAATCTAACACGTACCTAGCTAGATTACTTACTAAAAGTTCTAAGACTCCATTCCTGGTCTATCCCCGGCAAAGGCAGCATATAGACAGACACACAGACCCTTTGTTTCTCTCCCTCCTCCCAGCTTTTGAAAGTATCTTGTCTCCTCATTGGTCATTTTGGTCAGGTGCCAGCGAGGTTACCTTTAGCTTCTTAACCCTTTACAGGTGAGAGGATTCCTCTGGCCAGGAGGGATTTTAAAGGGGTTTACCCTTCCCTTTATATTTATGACACTGTGTTTCATTGTTGTTTTAATTAAAGGTTTATTTCTGGTTGTAACATACTGAACTGTAGTTTAATTAAAAAAGGGTATTCAGAAAGAGTCTGCAATGAATGATACATAGAAAAAACATACATTTTGCATAAGTATAAAGATACAGATTAAGACAAAATAAGGAGTGGCATGATGTTCCACTTCTACCACCCATAAAAGACACTGCAGTGCTAATAAACCATTCCTCCCCACTCCCCAGGGTAACAGCTAGATTACATCTGCACAAATTCAGGCTTGAGACTCAAAGGAAGAGCAATAGGCATCCCTGACAGTATTGCCCAGGCTGTTTCCATTTTCTAGTTGACGTCTTGCTGGATGCTCAAACTGCTGAGCAAGTCTCCACACCTCAGCCTCCCACCCATCGTTAAGCCTTTCTCCCTTACTCTCACAAATTCTGTGCAAAATACTACATGCAGCTATAATTTTAGGCAAGGTTTTTTCTGAGGCTTCCAACTTATTCCACAAACAGCACCACCTTCCTTATAGACAGCCAAATGCACGCTCCACTGTCATTCTGCAACTTCTGAGGCTATAGTTAAGCAGTTCATTCCTTTTGTCCAAGTGGTCTGTGAACAGCTTCACTAGCCAGGGAAGCAGAGGATAAGCTGGGTCTCCCAGGATAACCAAACCAACCTCCACGCCATTATTGTCCTCAGTGATCTTGGGGGCAACGTCTCCTTTATTCATTAAGGTCAACGGAGCTGAGTTCCAAAAGATTCGTGCATTGTGGACCCTTCCAGACCACTCCACATTTCTGTTATGAACCTGCCATGGTGGTCAATTAGGCCTTGGAGCACCATGGAGAAATACCCCTTTCTGTTTGTAAACTCAGAGCCTTGGTGTGTGGGGGCAAACATTACGAATATGGGTCCCATCAACTGGCACAATATAGTTTGGGAACCCCATGTATGCATAAGAACATAAGAATGGCCATGCTGGATCAGACCAATGGTATCCTGTATTCCAACAGTGGCCAATGCCAGGTGCTTCAGAAGGAATGAACAGAATAGGCAATCATTGAGTGACCCATCCCCCATCGTGCAAAGCCATCAATAATCTCCTGAGCATTACCAAGCTTTATAACCTGGTGCAACAGTCCCTGACCTTATGCATGGCTCCACACACCTGCATGACAGGAAGACTGACTGTTGGGGCCACTATGCTGAATTCATTGGCTATGGACTGGTAACGTTCAGGGTGGCCAGCTTCCAGATAGCACCAGTGACCCACCTCTCAAATGATCTGTGTTACCACATGTTGGTACACTGCCACTGCAGCTCCAGTGCTAGTTCAGCACAGGTCTGAAAAAAGGTTACCTTTCCCATTCTGAAATTCTTTTGCCACTGCTGGTCACCCCAGGTCTGCAGAATGATCCTTTCTCACCAATCAACAGTGGATTCCCAAGTCTAGAAACGATTCTGCACCACGTGAAGCTGCTCCAGAAAGAGCTGATTTCTTCCAGTTGATCGCTGTCATCTTCGTCATCCTCCATCTTCTGCCAACACTGCTGTTGCTACTGGAGGAGCTGCTACTGCCGCCACATCATCTGCTCAGTGGTGCAGTTGGTGAAGTCCAAAGCCAAAGCCTCCCAGCTCCAACAGCTCAAAAAAAGCCCAAACAGCCTCTGCATATTTGGGGTTGCCACCAAACCTGCAAGATGCATTGCTGGTCCATGCTGACCAACAGACTACAATTTAAAATGATGCTAGCTTGCCCAGACAGAGAGGAAGCATGGGGTGGAGACAGCAGAATCATTGGATACTTTGAATTTCTCCCCAGGTTCTAATATTCCACTGGCTTCCTTTATTCATCACACAATGTGCAGTGAGAAAAATCCCAGAATGCACATAGGTCAGCAACGAAGCAAAGGACCATGGGATACCATCCTAGAATGCCACATGCTTAGCATGCACCAAACCCCAGCCATGTATACACAATGATATAAACTGAAAAAAGGCACAGCTATCCTGAGTGCATGCTATTAGTATGGCGTACTAGTTGGTGTGCAAACTGAGTGCAAAGTAACCCTCCCCCCCCCATATAGACAAGGACTTAGTGTTAAAGAAATTGCTATTGATGAAAGACTGGCAACTGGACGACACTGACTGGCAGCACTTCTGTCATTACAGGTGGATAGGGCTTGAAGAGGAGGCTGCTACATAAAAGACTAAGACTGTACTGCTATTTCTGATAACTATACAAAGAAAAAATAAAAATGGAGATAACACAGGGAAGAAAAAACATGTTAGATGTCACTGTCATGTTTAGATATGTCTATTTTTGTAGCATCAACAGGCCTGTAGTGTTTCAGGTATGGAATGTGCTTGTTCCCCTTCACTAGCTAGCGACGTGTACCTGTGACTGACAACGGGAATGTCAGCAGATTACCATGCCTCAGTGCAGGGGACTGGACTAGATAAGTTAACAAGGTCCCTTCCAGTCCTACATTTCTATGATTCTATGATTTATTACATATTTTCTCAGACAGTGCTTGCAATATGAAACTGCATCTTTTGGGAAGATGGAATTGCAGATTGCATGGGAGCTAGGAAGCTACTCTTCTGCCATCTGAGGTGGGGATTTTTCTTTTGCGGGCAGATGCAACCTACTTGGAAAATTCTGCTTCATCCACAATTGAAATAATTAAAAACACACTACCGAATGCAAGGAAGTGTTAAAAAGACAAACTAGTAAGTATAACCCATTACTAGGGAGGTGTTTCCTTTGTCAGATACACATACAGGACATCTAAAAATTACATCAGAGGAAGATAAAAGTTAACTTATTTATTAATTGCTCTCTTTTTCATTTTAGAAAGCTACTATTCTCTCTTTATGGTGTATGCTAATTCCATGTAGGGCTTTACACATTATGGTAAAAGCATGTGCAGTAAGGGGGACATTTAACTGCTCTACTCTAGCAGAATTAGAATTGCACAACTGTAACTGCAGTAAGCTTTGCATTTCCATGACCTAGGCAAGTGTAAATGGGGTAAGAGCTTTCCAGAGGAAGGCAAGAGCAGAGAATTAATTGCAGCTTTGTTCCAATATGTTTGTGCCTGTCTGAGTTCATAGGGTTTTTCAAGTCATTACTCAATTTTTATAGGCTATTATTGTTCACAAGTATACAGAATATAATGGAGAAGTTGGGACAAGGGAAGAAGCAGTGAATTGAGACTCTTGCTTCACATACCGGAAGCGTTAGAGGTAATTTACATGATGTGACAGTTCTATCCACTTCAGCCATACATGGAAACTCTCTCTCCATAATGCATAATATGTGAAATTCAGCAGTCTCTTTTCAAACTGAAGTTCTATTTTTCTCAATTTTTGATGTTTCCAAAATTATACGGAGGGGCCTGGGCAGCAGTCAGGGTTTATTTGTTTGCGCTGAATACCCCTTGCTAGACTAAGGGCAAGGACTATTCAGTATATTAAATAATTCCTTACTTTCCCCTCCTATTCAGAGTTTGCAATATTTAACACTGCTACTTTCAGGCATCTGTTATGTCACATATACTGTGCTGAAGACATGATAACTATCTCAGAACCCTGTTACGATATGAACCCAGCACAAAGAAGTCCTTTCAAATATGCTGGGTGGTGTCATTTCCTCCAGCTCCTTCTCTAAGCCTTTGAAATATTTTAGAACAAATTTGTCTTCTCCTGAGAAGTGCTTTCCAAAATATATGTTCGGTCCTGCCATTGGCTTCTGCACAAGACTTCCATTACCTTCAATGGCAATTTTGAATGTCGCTCCGCTACTGGATTTGTCAATTAAACATTAAGAGTTGTTTCAGCCATCTCTGAAGTGAAATACAGCTTGTTCAAAAAGCACACAGTAATGCCATACAATGGTTTAGTTGAGGTAGGGGATAGCACTGTTTCACCATTCTCAATGGTGAGTTTAAGAAAATTACAAGTTATTCTATGAAGTAAATATTTGGTTTTGTCAGTTTAAAAGATGTTTTCCTCTGGGATTTTGTGTGTGTATTCATATAAAGTTACCTTCTGTAAAGCCCTGCTCTGGGGGAAGAGTTCTCACCAAGCATTGGGGACCATTATGATCTGATAAACGCTTCCAAAAAGTTTAATTATGTAAAAATGGTAGGTTACATGAAAATCTATTCTAAAAGTTTCTCCGAGGGTTTATTCATTTTAATCTAAGGACAAGACACCTTATTTAAACTCCCTCTGAAGTTTGTTGGATACAGTTAGGTACGACTTATGTCTGAATTGGACTTTGAAGTTAACATCCATTCTCTCAAAAGAAGTACACTTTGGACTGTAAAAAAAACTTGAAGGAGCAGGGAACTTCTGGGCCTTTGTGATTATCAGAGAGGCTGCCCGCAATAAGAACCACTATGTAATGAGAGCCCTTTATAGCATAATTTATAAATTTAGATTTTCACGAAGTTAGTGACTGAGCTGCTACAGTAAGATAAGAGGAGGAAGTTCACCCTTGCGGATCAGAACAGGCAAACCATGACACAACAGAGGAAGGAGAACTGGCTGACAACTGAACTTACAAAAAATCTTTGACAAAGTCTCTCACAAGAGGCTGTTAAGGAAACAAAGTAATAAATATTAATACTCCCTAATACCACCTGTTATATTTTTGTCAGTAGATCTCAAAGTGCTGTAAAAGAGGGGAAATAACTATAGGATAAGAAGTACTGTACAGTCATAGACTAAGATACAGAGCAGGAATAAATGGCCAGTTTAATATGGAAGGAAGTTAACAGAAGGTTTCCATATTACGACTGGGGATGCCTAATATTTACTAATAGTCGCAAAGTACATGAACAGCAACATGAAAAAATGTGCTGATGGCATGGCAAAGTTTCCAGATGACACAAAAATTTATTAGATTAATCAAGACTAGAGATTAAGGCCCTATCAGAGCTAGGTGAATGAGCAGCCTGGTGTCAGAAGAAATTCAGTATTGCTGAATTCAAGTTGATGCATACTGTAAAGAATACCCTGGACTATTCACAAGTACAAATTGGTTCTAATTAGCTGTAATCCTACAGAAAAAGATCTGGGTGTCACTGTGAACAGGTCAACAAAAATGTTTGTTCAAAGTGCAATAGACCTAGAAAAAGCAAACCTATACAGGATGTATAGGGAATGAAATAGAAAACACTGAAGCCACTACAGTTATATCTACACAGCACTGCAAGCCTACAGTTAGTGAGACTCGCGTCAGCTGACTCATGTCAGGGAACTCTGGGCGTGAGCATCTACTCTGCGTTTTAAACCTAGGCAAAGGATTTTTGGACCCCTGCTTGAACCTAGGGCTCTGGCATCACACTGCAGTGCACAGACCTGAATCAAAGTAACCCTATATCAGAGATTCTATCGGCCCCCCACCCAGTGTCGACACTTCAGCCCTACAAATGTGTTGTACTATGTGAAAACTCTACTGACCATCCTGCTTCCTAACTGTAATGGTGCTATTGATGGGACTCAGGTGCCCATACGGAGCATGAGTCCATAAACTGCATAATTAGCTGCTTTGGTGGGTGTCTCAGTAGAATGGCTGCAGTTTGAGAAAGCTTTACAGCGAGCTACCAACTCACCTGAGAATTGGGCTCTCCACCTCTAGGCCGAGTCACAGTGGCAGGAAAATCCCCATGTGCACAGGTTCTGAGGATTATTAGGACATCAGTCTCCAGGGCTGTCAAACTATTCAAATGAAACTTTGCAAGTCTTAATTTTTAAAATGGGATGTTCAATGAAGGTGTTTTTGTTTGGTTGTCTTTATATTTATTTTTGTCTGTTTGTTTTGAAGTTTGACATAAAATGTGGGTTTCAGAGGAAACCCCCCCCCCCCCTTCCCTCAGCCTCATTCCTGCCCCCACTGCACCCTGGAAGACAGGGATAAGGGATTCCCGGAAGGCTATGGGGAAGTTTTTGGGCTGGTTCTCACTCACCGCCCTCACAGTTCATGCTGCCCGGGTGCCTCTGCACACACAGATCTAGGGAGGGCAGGGGGCCCGGGAGCAAGGACCAGAGACCGGAGTGGGACCAAGAGGCTACCCTGCAGGGAAGGGGAGCAGCAGAGCTGGGGGAGGGATGACTCCCAACATCCTGGTGGCCAGGAGCTACCTCCTGCCTGTCAGCTTTGCTCCCTGTTCCAGGCAAGCTCCGCGCAGCAGCAAGGAGGAGCTGGAACAGGAAGACAATAATGGGGCTTTCGGCCACTGCACTGGCTGCCTGCAGCACTCCTCTCTGCTGCTCTGGGATACATCCAGAGGACTTCTGGGACCTGCAGGGTCCTGGGACCCTAGGTCCAAGCCCTAGGGTAGCACAATTGGTGTGTGCATACAAAGGGAGTTAGGCTTGAGCCCAGGCTCGAGCCTGGGCTTACACTGCTGTGTAGACATACCCTCAAATGCTATTATATAAATAGATGGGATGTCCTCACATAAAATACTGTGCTTAGTTCTAGCCATCCTATCTCAGAGAGCACACAGTAGAAATGATGGTCTTAAGTTTTACTAATTAGCAAATGCTGGTAGCACTATTCCATTGCACTGCAGCCCAGTTTAGACAATTCTAGTCAGGCTATTATCACACTTAGCGCTAGTGGTGGTGATGTGTATTACCTGATGTGTAAGGCTACATGTCTTTCACGGAGGGCATGGATTCCATGACTTTCCAGGATCTCCGTGACTTCTGCATTGGCCAGTGCAGCTGACCCCAGGGCCAGCTGCATCGGCCACTGCTCAGACGGCTTGGGGCCAGCAGTTTGTCCCAGGGGCTACCCCAGAGCAGTGACACTCCAGGCTGCCCCCTGCCCGGAGCATCAGCGGCGGGGCCCTAGACTGTTCCCTGCCCGGAGCAGCAGTGACAGGGCCCCGGGCTGTCCCCGCCAGAGCAGCGTCAGCGTCCGTTGGAGCACTCCTGCCACCCACCCCAGCACCTAAGATTTAGTTAGGGATATTTATAGTACAAGCCATGGACAGGTCAGGGCTGTGACTTTTTGTTTCTTGCCCGTGACCTGTCCATGACTTTTACTAAAAATACTCGTGACTAAATTGTAGCCTTAACTGTTGCAGGCTTAGGCTGTTGCAGCTTTCACACTATCAGATGCTTTGTGACAATGATAGGTTAGTCATTTAGGAAATTGGGCAGAGGATGTCACTATTCTTTACTTTTTGCAAGTGAGGGTAGGGGGAGGAAATGTTTACTTCAAATTAATTTTGGGTGTCATATTAGAGCTGAAAATCGGAGCTGTACATTTACACCCACACCTAAGCTTGATATTCAAAGGTGGTAAGGAGAAACTTGACTGGCAGTAGTGGAAGATTATTTTTAAAGCTCATGCCATTTCTACTACTTAGGAATACAGTAAAATATTATGTAATGTGCTGATGTATCCTTAAAGGCACAATTCCCTCATGATTAGGAACAGTGGCTGGAATATCATTACAGCTCCAAATGTTCGTTGCTTCTATTTTACGATGCTCTGACTATACATTATGAATATTTAGTTGCCTATAATGGAATCATGTATAATTTATTTAAACATGACAGTACATATTGTTCTGTTTCAAATACAATGAAAACAGGAAAAAGCATAGCTAATTTAATAAAATGCTAAAATAAATAAATTTTTCTGCGAAGATGCTTATGAAATAATTCACTTATAAGGCATGGTAACATGGCCAAGACAACTTACAAAAATGAAACTAATTAAAGTGAGAGGACTAATATAAAGTTAGATTTTCATCAGGGGTTTAAACCAGCATAGCTAGAAAAAAAGATCAAAACAACAAGTATATGGGCTCAGGTAAGTAAAAATGACTTGCAGGACTCTTTTAAATGAACTTATAATATTAAGGGTCTGCATAACAAAATTAATTAATACAGGTCAAAATCTGTACTAGTTTACATCCTGTGCAACTCCACTTCTGTGAAGGTCATATTTGGCCCTACCTACAAATTTAAGATTCGTATTATTTTGGTTCGCATCCAGAGAAAAGAAAAGGGCATCAAGAGAGGGGCATCAGGAAATAGTCCCAGCTAAATCTCCATTTGGGACTCTGCACTCAAGAAGTAAAGAACAGACTGAAAAGTCATTGGGTTTTTTTGTGTTTGTTTTAAAAAGAAATAAGTTATCCTTTCTGCAAACCCTACAGAGCATTATTTAGAGTACTTATCAATTTCACTAGTTGGGTTTTATTACTATTATGGAGTAAGAAAGCAGTCCTGAGCAGAGAAAACTTCACTAATGTGAATTAGCCTTATTGTGAAAGTATCCAAACTTCTCTGAACCAAATGGTATCACCTGTATGAGAGTTTGCTGGTGCAGGAAGCTGGAACAGGCACCCAAAAAAGCAGCTGTTACAGTGAATCTGTTTAATGCTTTCACGCTGGAAATGATAACTGCAAAATTAAATTCTTGGACTCAGTTTAATATTTGTTTCATCTTTCAACAAAAATAAATATTGAGAAGATGGATATTACATACACTGATACAGTACAAGTCCATACACTGATAAAGTACAAACAGGAATTGCAAAAACCACTGGATAAATTTTAATTTTTAGGTTATGAATTCATACACTGAATACTGATGTAGGTGAGGGGGAGCCACGCATACACAGAGAAAATCTGTGCCCTCCCTACCCTCAAGCCACCTCAAAGAAGGACCTTTTGAAATACAGTTGGTTCAAAAGCTTTCCATGAATTCTTTCATTCAATTTTAAGCTGCCATATTTCCCCAATTATGATCCAGCCACTCCATTTCTGATATCCTTAAAATAAACATGCAATATGGCTGCAACAACTGCTGTAAGATCATACTGGGTTTATGCTTTCTTTCATGCTACCCACTATCATGGAACAGTCTTCCTGAGCTGATACTCAAGGCCATTACCCTCTTCCTCATTCAAATTCCTCCTGTTGATCTCCCAGTTCTTCCGCAAAGCCTAAAAGAAATTAGTCTTCTAAATCATCTACTTATTTTTTCATCTTTAAAAACAACAAAAATCTTTTTTAGTTAATCATATTGTGCTCTACCCTTCATACGGTCTTACTGATGTTGCCTTGTTCTCCCAACTAGCCACCACCTTTGTTCCACTGAGTTTGAAAGTACCTTGGGGCATGGATCACATATTTTTAGACACGTAGTCTAAATGCTATAAATACACAAATGCTCCACACTTAATCTCTTTTTAGACTGTACACTTTCTTTTTCTCAGTCATCATGATTCTTTTTATTGCCATTCTGTTATTTGTTCTAATTCTTCCTATACTTATAGTAATTTGGAGGAATCAGAAGTGTACACAATGAGTCAGATGCAGTTGCACCAGGGTCATATAGAGAGGCACTACTACCTCTCTAATTTGACATTAAATTCCCTCAAGCAAACATAACAGCAAGGTCTTTTTAGTTTAACATATTCATTGCTTTCCAGATAGTGGTCCCCAAATCGACACGTATGGTGTTTATTTTCATAGGTTTCATAGATTCTAAGGTCAGAAGGGACCACTGTGATCATCTAGTCTGAACTCCTATACAACTCTGGCCATAAGACCCTGAATTAATTCCTGTTTGAACTACAGCATATCTTTTAGAAGAATTTCCAATCAGGATTTAAAAATCGCCAGGAATAAGAGATTGCACCATAGCCCCAGGTAAGCAGTTCCACTGGTTAATTACCCTCACTGTTAAAAGTTTGTGCCTTATTTTGAGACTCAGTTTGTCTAGCTACAATTTCTGGCCATTTGATCTTGTTATATTTTTGTCTGCTAGATCAAACAGCCTTGTATTATCATATTTCCGTATCCCATACTTACAGACTGTGATCAAGTCACCCCTTAATCTTTTTTTGTAAAACTAAATAGATTGAGCTCTTTGAGTCTTTCACTATAAGGCATATCTTCCAATCCTTCAACTGTTCTTGTGGCTCTCCAGTTTACCAACATCGTTCCTGAACTGGACGTCAGGACAGACACAACAGTTCAGCAGCAGCTGTACCAGTGCCAAATATAGAGATAATATAACTTCCATATTCCTACTAGAGATTCCCTTGTTCCTGCACCCAAGGACTGCATTAGCCCTTTTGGCCACAATATTGCCCTTGATCATGACCAGTTGCTTTCCATTGTTACCTCCAAGTCTTTTTCAGAGCCACTGCTTCCAAGGATAGCATGGCCTTTGATCCTACATGGATGACTTTACATTTGGCCATATCAAAAAGTATGTTATTTGCTTGTGTAACGCCGAGAGACCCTGGTCGTCAGTGGGCAGGATTGAACCGGGGACCTCTGGAGCTTAGTGCATGAGCCTCTACTGCATGAGCGAAAAGCCAACTGGCTGTTGGCTAAGGCTGTAGAGCAGACTCATTTAACTCTCTCTCTTTAAGTGGTCTTGGTACCACTAGATGGGACAGAACACTACACCCAGGTGTGTGGGTTACACTTGCACCCAGTTTACTAAGCAATCCAGATTGCTCTGTATTAGTGACCTGTCCTCTTCATTATTAGCAATTCCCCCATTCTTTGTGTCATCTATAATTTTATATTTTCCTTCAGGTCACTGATAAAAATACTAAATAGCGCAAGACCCGCTAGCAGCACACCCAGTCAAAGATGATTCCCCTTTTACAATTATATTTTCAGACCTATCAGTTAGCCAGTTTTCAATCCATTAAACGTGTGTCATGTTGATGTACCATTCCAGCCTCATAAACAAAATGTTTTACAGTACCAGTAATAAGTTAAATGCCTTACAGAAGTCTAAGTATATTATGTCAACATTTAGTCTCTCCCTGAATTCAGGATTTTATATCTATTTGCATGCTTGAGATAACCTGACAGACATAAACTTACTTTGATACTGTACAGTTTTGTAAGATCACACACACAATTTTTTTTTTTTTACCATGAATGGGAAATCCTTCATCTGCAAACAGACAAGGTTCAAGATTTTTCAGAGAACTTCTGCCCTCAAGTCGTGCAAGTAGCTTTAAAAAAAAAAAAAGATAAAAAGACATTGTGTTAACTAAAAATAATGGGTCATGGGAATTAAATTTATAAGATACAACAGAACCATAGAATTTAGTGTGTTTTCAATGATAGCTCTGTCAACAGAATAATTTGATTTTAAAATGCCTTTCTGCATACACGTGGCAAGCTCAGAGATTGGACAGTACAGTAACAGACGTTGACTTTCTATCTCTCCTAGCAACGAGCACCAGGATTCCATGGCGATAAGTGCCATGTAAGAACCTGTATTTACAAAACCACAAGAATGAGCTACTGGCAGATAAAAACTGCTGCAAGAATGGATGTCTTTGAAATATGGAAATGTTGCCATTTTGTAGGATGAAAGGAAAGATGGTCCCTTTGTAACAGCCATCAGACAGTGACTTCAAACTAGTGATCTGGAGGGGAAAGGCTGTATTCCCCATTATCAGTCTCCTGAGTCATCCAGTCCCTCAGCTCATATATAAGTAAAAGCGTCTTACATATTTCAACTTACATTAGATGTGGGACTCTGATGGGCTACAGATCCTATCACCTCACCATCACTTGTTCAAACACAGGCTAGTAGTGATCAAAAGTCATTACACGATGGCTGTTCAACAGCCTTTGTAAGGCAAGTGGGTGTTCTTGGGCCAGTTCTTAAATGGACAGGTGTCCACATTGCCAGCTATAGTGCCATTTGTTGTCTCAACAAAGAGGCCAACAATTCAAGAAATAAACACTTTACCCACTGTTAGAAATGTCCTTCCATACATGGATTAAAGCACATTGGCAAAAAAGCTTGCACTGCTGCCAGAGTATACGTCCTGAAGACAGAGCACTTCAGTCTTCATGACCATCCATAAGCTCTAAATTAATGATTTTTAGAATAAAATAAATTCTGTACAAGTGCATCAAATCTCTCTCCTAGCCACATCCTTAGGGCACTCAGCACATAACTCTAAACATAACTTCCCAGCACACATTTCCCCCTCCTCCACACTATATTTGATGGACAACTTTTCCTCTGAATCTCCTTGCTATTGTCAATTTAAATTATTTAAAAACCAATTGTCTGTGTTTTTGTTTAATGGTAGTATAAAAACTCTAAGTGACACTGAAATTGCTTCAAGAGGTTATGATGTGAGTCCAAGTAAGACACTTCCACTGACATTGTACCATTCCCTTCCATTAATAAAATGTCAATGTGTTTGCCTTTGTAACTGTTCTGTTCAGGTGTGTTGATAAGAGTCTTGTGAGATGCTCATTAAAAGTAGAATAAAAACACTTTAATAGACATTATACTGGATCCATGATTCATGCATTTGTTCACTGCATGAATTACTTGTATAATACATGGTATATCCATAGTTACAGTTTAGCGACACTGCAACTTGTTACACTGAAAAAATATTACAGTATTCTGTATAATCAGGATCAGGGAAGAGACTGAATATAACTCGCTCATTTCCTGTGCTGTTGCTGTTCCCTCGTGCTTATGGAGTCTCTCCCTCCTATGTTTATGTTCTCTACATTCTCATCATCCTGCACTGCATCTTTCCCCTTTGTGAGTCTCCTGTCCCCTTCTGTCTTTGCTTACCTGCTTTCTCTGAACCATGACTTTTACTGCTCCACTGTGGTTAATATGATGGCAGCCAAGTGAAATTTACCAGAATATCAGGATATGCAAGAACTCTAAAGAGTGTTTTAACACATTTTACATAGCTGTGAGACATTTTCATAGCAAATGGTTCATATTTACAAATGTCATTCATTTTATATACATCCAGAAGATACCATTAGTCATTGAAAAGGTTAGATTGTTATCCTGCTATCTAGCCTCTTTCTCCTTACATTCTTTTGCTGCTACTTACTAGACAAAACACTTCAGTCTACTTCATTCTGCAAGTCAAATAAAGTTTACTACAAATTTTACATAACAGTGTGGCTGGGAACAGTAATATTATACGAATATCTGTTTTAGAGATCCAAGTCTCGCAACATCATGGGATGCTTTACTTTGATGCTTAAGAAGTCCTCAGCCATCAGGAGACACAGGCTGTCCAGCTGAGACATTATGAATATATTTAAGACTTTTGAATAAACAGCCTTGCCTCTGGGATGATAAATTATTAGATTTTAGCTAAGTATGGTTTTCGAAGGCAAAGTTCCAACCATGTTACCCTCCTTCAACCTAAAAAAAGGCATAAAGCGGGAGCAGCAAATAGATGCGTTTCTGTATTAGTGTTTATTAAAACATTATTAAAAGTTTAAGACTCATTTAAATCCAGAACACAAAGTGTGTTTAGGGCTCCCACAGCATCCTCAGAACCACTATGATATAATTAATTATTGCATTACATTACAGTGTTGCTAACTCTCATGATTTTTTTTTTTTTTTTGGTGAATGACAGGATTTTGGCTGGGCCTGGAGCCTGTCTTGAGATGATGTGAGAAGCTCCATCCTTTATGCAAATTTGAACCCTGCCTGGGGGAACCCCCTCTGATTTGCTGCGTGCCTCACTTGCCTGCCTCCTCGGGCAAAAGTTATCAATCAGAGCTGCTATAGCCAGAGCGCTCTCTCTCTCCCTCCCCTCAGCAACCTGAAGTCATTCTCATGGGGGGGGGAGCGCAAGAGACTGAAGGAGCCCAGCAGCTCTGCTCCCTATACCTCCGCTCTTTTGAGCAAAGGGGAAAGCTCCTATGCTCCTCCCCCTCACACCCAGCCTGGGAAGGGGCAGAAGAAGATTCTGTTACAGCTCCTCTCTCCCCCAGGCCTGGGAGATGAGGGTGAAGAGTCTAGGAGGAGCAGAGGTGAGGCTGTGGGGGCTGAACTGATGGGTTGTCAAGGGATGAGTTGAACTGATGTGGGGGAAGAACTGATGCAGGGACAGACAGGACAAGACAGATTTGGACAGTGGGGTGCAGAATTAATTACTGGGGAAATGATGTGCAGATGTGGGTGTGAGAGCTCCTGCTGTGGAGGTCAAAATCACCTTACCCAATAATTTTGGAAGAGTGAGAAATAAAATCTCACACACACACTGTGAGTGGGCAAGGGGAGTTAAAAAACAAAACAAAACAAGACAGATCAAAACCTACCACAATATAATCTTTTACAAAAAAAATTTTTTTGGAGTCTGACTTATGATTTTTGATCTTCTGAGGTTGGCAATACTGCATGTATTTATCAGAGCACTGCTCATCCACTATTCTGAAATTCCTTGTACTAGAATGCCCCTCAACATGAATAGGGGAAGACTTAAGTATGTTTTGAGATGTTCTTGCTTTAAAGTAGGGGTGGGCAACCTGAGCCTGAGAAGGAGCCAGAATCTATCAATGTACGTTACCAAAGAGCCACAGTAATACGTCAGCAGCCCCCCCATCAGCTCTCGCCCCCAAGTGCCTCCCACCCACTGGCAGCCCCGCCAGTCAGAACTTCTCGCCTGCCGCAATCAGCTGTTTCGCATGCGCAGGAGGATCTGTTGGGGAGGAAGGCATGGCAGGCACGGGGGAAGGGGCACGGGCCTTGGGAGAAGAAGGGGTAGACAGGACCTGGGGCAGAGCAGGGGGTTGAGCAGTGATCACCCGCTGGCACACTGGAAAGTTAGTATCTGTAGCTCCAGCTGCAGAGTCAGCGCCTATGCAAGGAGCTGCATATTAACCTCTGAAGAGCCACATGCGGCTCCGGAGCCACATGTTGGCCACCCCTGCTTAAAAGGGTATAACTCAATCTTAATGTTTTGCTTGTATAGTGTTCAAGTTTTTCTTTCTTTTTAAAAAAGGAAGGTCTATGACATTTGGTAGTGTTCAAACTGAAATTATGCCCTACTTTTTAAATAGAACACACTTTATTGGAAAACTTAGTAGCATGGATGGTTCAACAACTCTCCTGATACAAATTAACACAAAATTATATTCAACTAACTCAGCGGTTTTGCATGGACAAGAAAACTGAGATTTTCAGACCAGTGCAGGATTTAGCCACGCAGCTTAAAAGAAATGGAAGATGTGAGGCTAAGTCCTTTGTACGGCTCTACAAATATAAGGTACCCTGCTATGATGGCTGAACATAGGCACCACTTAAAATTTCAGAGTAACAGCCGTGTTAGTCTGTACTCGCGAAAAGAAAAGGAGTACTTGTGGCACCTTAGAGACTAACCAATTGATTTGAGCATAAACTTTCGTGAGCTACATCCGATGAAGTGAGCTGTAGCTCATGAAAGCTTATGCTCAAATAAATTGGTTAGTCTCTAAGGTGCGACAAGTACTCCTTTTCTTTTCACTTAAAATTTATCTGCCATATCACTGCATCAAAGATTACCTGAATATGCATTTACTAGTTTGTATTGACTTGTGTTGAAATCATATAATTGTTTTTTGTTTGTTTTTTTTAAGTTTCCGTACATTATGAAAACTATAAAAACAAGTGTATCTTAGAACTAATGGCTCCTTGGAATCTCAAGAGAATACGAAGTGTGCTGGAAACCTGCCTTCTGCTTTGCAGGTTCCTACGGTTTTACAATGCTCTGCAAACGTGTACATGTAGTTGTTCACATTTAGAGTTAGTTGCTGAATGCTAAGGTAATATAACCAGTCTGACTACTTGATACAGCATTAATTCAAAAAAGTGCCATTTCAGTACCAGCTAAATGTGCATCATTCTTTTTTTTTTTTAATCTATACTCTTCCCCTCCCCAATTTTCATTTTAGAATAGCAAATACTTTCTGTATAGGGCATTTCCTGGGGATTATTTAGTAGTTCTTGACTGCTCCAGCTCCTTTCATCCAGTCATTAGTCCTCAGAAAATATCTGATCATTATAGCTTAAATATGAACCTGTGGTTGCATGAACTGAATGCTTACACATTTGATTGAAGATACCTATAGGTGCTTATCTTGAGCATTGAACAGATTATTCACAATTCATTGATGATAATGTACCTGTGTTTCTATGAAACTTATGTTTTCTCCCTAGTTTTGAAGCAGAATCTCCACAGACACTTGCTTTGTTTGTATCATGCTGTGCACCGTGGGATTTCCTGGCAGGATCAACAAACAACTTTGCAACAAACTCTGTGAAAGGTCTGTCCATATTACACTTAATGATGCTGAAGCAAAACTATGTTCAGATAAGACACAAGAGAGGAGACCTTACCATCTGTGGTTGTTAAAGATCTATTGAACTTTTCACAAGAGCTGGGACTACCTAGTCTGGCATAGGCAGTTTTTTAACATTTTTAACCGTTCTTCTGTATAGGGTAAAATATCTGTAGCGATCAAAGGGTCAGACTGCAATAACAGAAATCACATGCTTCTACCTTCTGTTGTGAATGGCTTAAATAACCAGTTAACACAGCACTGCTAAAGAAAGTAACTGAACAGAAAAAACTGGAAAAGATACAGCAACATCTGGTCACTATTGAGATTGGCATGCCATAATTTAATTATGGGTGCTTACTTCTTCCTTTACATAACTTTTACCTTTTTTCCACAAAATGATTACCTTCCAGTACTTTTCTGTGTGTATCTACCTTAGTAAGAGAGTACCCTAGATGCGTTTTCAATACATTTCTGAATAACTGCACTTTACATTCTATCACAGTGGATCTTTTTATGTGATTATTGGTGTGTAGAAAATAGGGGTCCCTGTGGACAAAAGACATCTGTCCATGTGTCATAAGCTTCAGGACAGGGGCCTTAAACCGTAAGTTTGCTGAGGACGGGGCAGTGGGAAAATTTTTTAAAAATGTCAAAATTATTTAGGAGCCTCAGTCCCATTGAAAGTTAATGGTACTTCAATGGAATTCAAAGAGTTTTTCTTATGTCTTCTGGGAAGTACTCAGCACATTTTTGGGTGCCATTCAATAATATGCAACATTTCTAAGTAATATATGCTATACAAGGCACCATCAGATAGTGATTAAGTTAAGAGACCAACTGGTCAAAAAAAATGAGTGAGACATTTTTACCTTTCACAAGCTATTTGCTTAATAAAAATTCACTTACTCTCTTTGACAACCTTCACCTCTTATAGCTTCCATTGTCACTCTATTTTTTACAAAACTCATTTTATGAGATTTTTGAAGAATTATTTGTTTGGCACAGAATTTTTTTTACTTACAAGCTACACAACATTCTACGAGGAAGTGTTGCTGCAAGGTTTAAAGATTTCCAGAGCATCCGCAGGGTCACAAGGTCAGAGAAAGAGGGTGGGTGGTGGGAGGGCAGAGAAAAACTGGATGAAAAATTAAAGAAACATAAGCCTTGTTGCTATGAACAAAACTTTACAGGGCAATTTTAAAATCTTCCAAGTTTTTAAAAAAGTGCTTAAGTGGCTACAATTCATCTCTACCTTCATGACCATTAAGGTGAACAACAGTCTCTCAAGGTTTATTGTGAGGCCTTGTCTACACTATAAAAATAGGTCTGTTTAACTATGTCACTCAAAGGTGTGAAAAATCCAACCCCCTGAGCGATGCAGTTAAGACAACCTAGCCCCCCGCCGGATGTAGCCAGCGCTAGGCTGACGGAAGAATTCTTCTGTCAACCTACCACCTTTTGGCGAGGTGGATTACTGAAGTTCTACAAGTCTAGACAAGTCCCATGCCTGGTTAATATCAGTGCACACGGGGGGGGGGAAATACGGGCCCTGATTCAGCAGTTCACCTTATTCAGCAAAGTGTTTAAACATTTGCTTAATTCTAGGCACATACTTAAGTCCCATTGGCCTCCAGGGGAATTAAGCACATACTTCAACGCTTGCCGGCGCGGCCACGGGCGCATCTTTCCGGCGGGCCGCCAGCCCTTGGGACGCAGCCCCGCCGCCTCCGGGCCAGGATGCCGTCTGCAGCGAGGAGAAACGGACGTGCCAGCGGGCAGAGACGGCGGCCGGGAGCTCCTCGGTTTCCCCCCCCAGAGCCGGCAGCACCCACACCCTAGGCTTCCAACGCGTCCGTGTCCGTGTCCGTGTCCTCCCCGCCCCAGGGGAACCCCTGCCGGCCGGCCATGGTGCTGCGAGGGGCGGCACGACACCACCCCGGAGAGGCCGGCCCGGCCCGGCCCACAGGCCACGCCCGTGCTGCGCTACTCCGAGCCCCGCGTGGGGGCGGTGCGGGGGAGGCCAGGCCCGGGGCGCGGCGCTCCCAGGCAGGGGAAGGGGTCGCTGCCTCACCTGAGTGCCCGACTCCGCCTTCCGGAACCCGTCACTCATAGCGCCGAGGAGGGGGTGGGGACCGGGCCCAGCAGCAGCAGCGCCTCCCGCCCAACCGCCTACTCGTCGCACATGCGCAGTGTACCACATCCCCGCGGGCGCACTTCGCCACCCTAGACGGGCACGACCCACCCTTCGGGGGGGAGGGGGAAGCTGATGCTGCGCATGCGCGGTGTCGCAGTATTTTGTTCTCTTGCGGTTGCGTCTTACGCAATTGGGTCGGTTCCCTGGGCAGCTCAGCACGCGCGAGCTCCAGGGTGGGGTTAAGGTTGTTATGGGGAGGGGTTAGTCACCCACCTTGAGTGGTCATCGCTCTATTTAAATTATCTTCTGTCATCATCAGAGGCCAGTAATGTTAAGGGGGGAGATGTTTAATTTATTATTTGGTGGCCAGAGTGAAATACTTACATGTGCAATAGAAACAGTGGGCCAAAAGCAGCCCTCACAAAATGCGTGCAACTCCCACTGAAGGCAATGACATCAGGCAGGAATTTAGGGTAACATTTTAAAATTTCAGGTTTCAGAGTAGCAGCCGTGTTAGTCTGTATCCGCAAAAAGAAAAGGGGTACTTGTGGCACCTTAGAGACTAACCAATTTATTTGAGCATAAGGTACAGCTCACTTCATCGGATGCATTCAGTGGAAAATACAGAATGCATCCGATGAAGTGAGCTGTAGCGCACGAAAGCTTACGCTCAAATATATTTGTTAGTCTCTAGGGTGGCACAAGTCCTCCTTTAAATTTTAAAATGTGGGACTGTAACACCATACTTATCTGGCATGTTCCATGTGAAGATCTCAGAGCACTTTGCAAACATTACTGACTTAATCCTGACAACATCCTGGAAAAGTATGACTATGATTACTCGACAGGTGAATTCTGAGAAACAAGGGCATTGTCTAATAAAATTAATGGCACACATTGAATGAGACAGGAAGTAGTTCTCCATGTGGCATATAGCTTTTGCCTGTGGAATTCACACCTGCAACAAGTCAGACTCAGTCATTTCTATATCTGATTTTGAAAAGCGTCTGGAAATTTTTACAAGCCATAATATTTGTGTTGGAATTATGTAGGCTAAAATGGGGTATACATATGCTTTAGGGCATAAACTGGTCACTGCAGGGATCTGAAAGGATGTCCAGGGAACTATGTACATTATGGAGATTTTTCTGTGCCTTCACCAGAAGCTATGGGCAGGATACTGTACCTGACTTGAAGGGCCAATTTTATTATCTAGAATGACCCATCTTTTGTGGCTGTGTAGCTCCAGTTGTGAGAGAGGATAGACTGTAGGGAGACATGGGAAGCTCATTTGTAAGACCTCTCCTTACACTGGTGCAAAAAGGGTGGAAATAATAGCAAGATCATTCATCGTATCTACCTTTCAGTGGGTGCCAATTCAGAGTCCAGCGATGATACTTTAAATGCCGGTGCACTCTAAAAAGTACCTAGTTTGAGTTGACGTAATTCTGTTTAAACAGAACTACTTTAACATGGCCTAGGTACCTTTTAGAGCACGCCAGCAGGGTCTACACAGGGCACTTAGAACACAACACTTTAGAACATTCTACAATTTACACCCCTCCAGTCCCGACACAGATTAGTGGGGGTCGCTGAAGGTTAGCAGTACAGGGGGTAGGACCAGCACGGGTGGCGGGCTTTCACTCCCTCTCTCGGTCTCTCCTGGCTGGGGCTTTGAGGCTCAGTGCTGCAGTGAAGGACATGGAGCAGCTGGAGGAGGCCTTGTGGAACAGGGCAGGAGGTGGTTATGAAAGAGAGAGGGAATGCGAAAGAGGGAGAAGACAAAGAAGAGGATCCTGGGAAGGAGGTACAGGCCTGGGACTGGCAAAAGTAATTAAGGGCTGTACATGGTATAGGAGGGCAATTTGCCTAGGGTCAATCCTCCCCTTCTCTGGGTTTGGGGTAGGGTGGTGTCATGGGAGCAAGCAGGCATGTTTTGTTTCTGCTACACCCCCTTTACCCCAAAAGTTCATCATCCACCACTGAGCCAGAGGGCACCGGAGATGCATGAATTAAGATGGATTGGCCTTTAATAATACATGGTGGGACTGCGATCAGGCACAATTGGTTTCATTTTCCCAAAGAAAGGCTCATCTTTCCCAAGTTTGGGAAACCGTTGTAAGGAATAGAACTTCAAGAACTGTGATGACTGTGTGTCATAAATATAAAGGGAAGGGTAAACCCCTTTAAAATCCCTCCTGACCAGAGGAAAAATCCTCTCACCTATAAAGGGTTAAGAAGCTAAAGGTAACCTCGCTGGCATCTAACCAAAATGACCAATGAGGAGACAAGATACTTTCAAAAGCTGGGAGGAGGGAGAAAAACAAAGGGTCTGTGTCTGTCTGTATGATGCTTTTGCTGGGGACAGAACAGGAATGGAGTCTTAGAACTTAGTAAGCAGTCTAGCTAGGTATGTGTTAGATTATGATTTCTTTAAATGGCTGAGAAAATAGCTGTGCTGAATAGAATGAATATTCCTGTCTGTGTGTCTTTTTTGTAACTTAAGGTTTTGCCTAGAGGGATTCTCTGTGTTTTGAATCTAATTACCCTATAAGGTATTTACCATCCTGATTTTACAGAGGTGATTCTTTTTTACTTCTATTAAAAGTCTTCTTGTAAGGAAACAATGCTTTTTCATTGTTCTAAGATCCAAGGGTTTGGGTCTGTGGTTACCTATGCAAATTGGTGAGGATTTTTACCAAACCTTTCCCAGGAAGTGGGGTGCAAGGGTTGGGAGGATTTTGGGGGGAAAGACGTGTCCAAACTATGTTTTTTCAGGAACCCAGATAAAGTTTGGTGGTGGCAGTGGAAGTTTAAGCGACTTGGACCTTGGGGAAGTTTTAACCTAAGCTGGTAAAAGTAAGCTTAGGAGGTTTTCATGCAGGCCCCACATCTGTACCCTAGAGTTCAGAGTGGGGAAGGAACCTTGACACTGTGTCTGGAATGTTCTGTGTGGCAGAGTCCAACATGCTTGTTAGTTGTAAGAAATTGTACTTGGAAATTGGTTGGAGGATGAACCTACGTCGAGAATAGCATGGACCCTACCTACTCACTGCATCAACTGAATGAATTTTGTTATTTTGTTCTTAGTTTAATCACTGCAGTAATTTAAAAAGCCTGATTGTGTTATTTGGATCCAGAGACATAGACTATACTATGAAAACACCACTTGTCTCAAACCCCACCTCTAGCCCACCATACTTCACTAGGGTTCTGTAGGAGCTTTTCTCCTTTCATGTCTGTAAAGTGTCATGCTAACCTATGACATTAAATAAATAAGAATTATAAACAGATGGAATGTTACAATATAGTGTTGACTGGGTACCACAGCTGTGGGGAAGCCAGTTGTCCAAGCCCAAAACAGAATAAAATGTAATGTTAAATTCATCTGTGCTGTGAATCCTATCTTCTATTCCTTGATGCATTCAGCACATAGTGTTTGACTCACTGTAGCAGGTCAGTCTGAAAGCCAGCTGGCCTAGTGGTCAAGCCGTGACTCCACAGTTCTTTTCAGTCTCTCCGCTTTTGAGGAGGGGCCTGCTGGATTGTATACAGCAAGTTTCAGCCCCTACTGTTTGTTTCCTCTTCTCCCCTTGGGGGTCTGCAATGACAGAGGGAGTGGGGGAAGGCTCTACCGGGTCCCAGCCCAGGGCATTCAAGGGGTGTGGCAGTGTCCAGACCACCTGTTGGTTTACCCCAAGTTATACTTCCCCCTGGGTCTTGTCCTAGTGGGCTCCAGCTCCTCCCTTTGGAGCATGGTCACAGTTTTAGTAGTAGCAGTTTAGCCTGCCTGATAGGGTAATGTCCTGTTTTTTGAGGCCTCTCGTGAGTGCCCACCTCTGAAGGGAGGCCACTACTTCCATAGTGGTCTTATCAGAGCCATAGTCACTCTGCCCCTAGCTCCATGCTTTAACATCAATTCTATCCCCTGGCTGCTAGTGCCCTTTTAAACTCTCTCTCTATCCAGAGCATGCCTCACAGCTGCTGAGGGGCAGGGCCTCCCTAGCTTAGTACTGGCCTATGCCTTGCTTTGGGTTAGTGTGGGGTTTGTAAACCTCATCACACACCCTCCCCTTCAGCTCTGGGCAGACGTGCTAAGAGTACCCCCCTCATCTCATGAAAAGAATTGCATTTTATGGTCCTTGCTGGTTTGATATAGCACTTCAACGTAGTATGGCTGGAGAGACAAATACCACTGCATGACTTGGGAGTTGGTGACCTTCATAGACTGTAGAGGTGCATGGTCAGTCACTAGATGAAAGGGGTGACTCCATAGGTAGCAGTGCAGGGCTTCTACAGCCCACTTTACTGCTAGGTCTTCCTTCTCGATCACCAGGTAGGTGACTTCCTTCCAGGGAGACAACTTCCTGCTAAGAGAGAGGACAGGATGTTCCTCTCACCCCATCTCTTATGACAGTATGGCTCCAAGGCTGACATCAGATGCATCTATCTGCAAAATAAAAGACTGTGACAAGGCAAGGTGAAACAAAACAGTTCCTGATTTCTCCTGTTTTAGTAGCTGTGGTTGCCATACTTCATTGTTGACCCAGGCAAGCTGCCTGTAGGCTCACCTCAGCATCAGAGCAATTCGTTGTTCTGCAATGAAATCAACTTGGTTTGAGAGTAGCTCTATACTGAGTTGTGATATATATGGGTTCTTGGCTTGAGTACCCATGGTAGGCCATCAGTAGGGGTGGGGCCATTAACTGGGGACATGGAGGTCATCTCCCTCAGGTCACCATCCCTCCCCAACCCAACCATTCCCTGGGTTCTTCTATTTTTCTGTCCACAGACTGTCTTTTCTTCCTTCAGGGATTTCCCTTGCCCTGCCTCTATCAAGTACTGAAATAACTTCAAGTCCCACCTGATTATTACGGGATAGGCCTGGTTTGTGGCTACCCCCACGCAGGCGGTGTTCACATGGTACTGTGTAATTAACTGCAATCATCTCATGGGGTTGCGGTGAACACCCTCTAGATGCATTGTAGAAATATGGTACTTGAGGGGTCTCCCTTGGCCCTTGCCAAACATTCTCTGACAATTGTCTGACCACATCCTTAGTCTATTAAGCCTGAGACTCTGATATTTTTAACCTGCACTGGGACCACCAGTTTTTTTGGTGCCTTCTTGCAGGCTCTGGATTCCATCACCGGATGTACTCATAATTACAGTCCATGAATGGGCAATCCCATCAGAAGTGGTCCCGTTGTCCCATCTCTACATGAGACATGGTGGTCTCTGCTTGGCTCACTCCTGGGTTGGGTAGCAAGGTTCCTCACATCTCCCCTCCTTGCCCTTCCTCTGGTTGTCTGAGTTGGTTAGGACTGGCCTGTGTCCCCCCTTCAAGAACTACACACTGCCTAAAAAAATACAGTCAGCGTCCCCATTTCTGACAGTCTCCAGTTAGTGTTAGGGATGTAAATATCGGTTTAAAAAGTTAACTGGTTAAATGATTAAAATTATATCATTTAACCAGTTAACCGTTAACCAAGGTAGCTCAGGCGGGCCTGGCACAGCGGGGGCGAGGGCTGGGGTTGCTCTGACTGGCCGGTGCAGCATGGCCAGGGCTAGGGCCTGCTCTGGCCCAGCCGGGACTGGGGCCCGCTCTGGCCTGGCCGGGGCTAGGGTCTGGGGTTCCTCTGGCCGGCCTGCCCAATACGGCCAGGGCTGCTCCGCACAGCCAGTATCCCTTCTGCTGGCCCGGCACGGCTGGGGCTGGGGTTCCTCCTGCCAGTGCGGGGCCTCGGCGGTTAACAGTTAACCATTTAACCTTTTACATCCCTAGTTGATGTTGTTCCATCTTCTGAGTGGGAGAATTTGGAGGAACTGCTCCAACACAATCTTCTCCACCACCCATACTCCTGTTCTTTCCTGGGGTTGGAGCCACTGTTAGCAGTGTTCCTTTAGAGTCTGGGCCACGGGCCTGGGTCAAACTGCAGCTGAAAATCTCTCTTGCTGAACCTCTGGGGGTGGGTCTTGTTTTAAATGCCAAGTGTCTCGGGTGGCTACTTTTTAGTAGGGAATAGTCCTGCACAGCTGTCATGTGGAAGCTTCAGTATATGGCCTGGGCCATCCCTGTCTGGTACGGGGTGACCAGGATTGCCCAACTCTCCACTAGCCAAAAGGCCGCCATGGCTACCCTCTCAAATGTGACTAGGAATGTTTCAGGCTCATCATCTGGTTCTTTTTTTTGGTAGTTTCAAGGGGAGGTTTGAAGCTGAGTTGGGGTTAACTGCTCCCATCAGTGAGTTAGATGGCATGTTTTGGGGCTGTACCAGCAGCACCACCTGTTGTACCAGCTGTTGCTCCCTGTGTTGAGTGGCCAACTCCCTAATAAGCTGCTGCTGCTGTAGCTGCAGCAATTGGCAAAAGAACAACAGCAACAGGTTCTGCAGCAACTGGGTCTGTTGCTGATTCTCCAAAACCCATTTTAGCAATGTCAAGATCCATCTCCAGGGCTCCCCTCCCACTCCTTTTAAAAAAAAAAATACACCTCAGGCCATCAAAGCCATGTCATGGGCGACTCGTGGGCGCAGAGTGAGCTGCTCAGTAGCAGGGCCAACAGTCAGAGATCAATCAGGGCCAGGCCAGGTCAAAACAACAAAAGTCAGAGTCCATTACCAAATAGAGTAACCAGCAAGAATTGGGATTGCGCCACACCAGGATCTTTCACCAGGCAGCAATGATCTTAAGCCGAAGACAATAAACCAGGATCAGGGTCAGCAGTCTGGGATGAGGACAAGTTGCAGTGAGGCAGGATCTAAAGCAGAACCAAATGGAGGTCTGTACTCTTCAGCAAGCTCCCAGAAATGTCTTCATGGTTTATATGGGGAGTGCCAGCCAACCAGGGAATTGTGGATGGCTATTGCTTATGCCCTTTAGGGCAGGACTTCCTGCAGGCCTCACCCTCTCAGTATGTCTTGGTGGCAACCCAGCCTGGGCCCCTGGTGGTGATGAGGAAGCAGTGCCTCCTACAGACACCAGTTCTAGGCCCATGTGTTCTTACACAGGCTCCCTTTAGTTACTTAGTTGTTGCCTGCAGTCTCCACAAATTTTTGTAGTGGGTCAGTGTGAAAGCCAGCTGGCCTAGTAGTCAGGCTGTAGCTCCAGAGTTCTTTTCAGTCTCTCTGGTCTGGAGGTCCAGGGGGTGTGGGAGCATTGCTGGGTTGTATACAGCAAGCCTCAGCCCCTCCTGTATGTTTCCTCTTGGGGCTCCGGCACAACAGGGTGGGGGGAACTCTCTACTGGGTTCCAACCCAGGGCCCTAAAGCGGTGCTACAGTGTCCAGAGCACCCATTGGTCTTCCCCAAGTTATATTCTCCCTGGGTCTCTTCCTACCAGGCTGGAGCTCCTCCCTTTGGGGCATGGTCACAGTCTTAGTACAAGCAGTTTAGTCTGCCTGGGGGTGAAACATCCTGCTCTTCAGGGCCTCTTGTGGGTTCCCACCATCGAAGGGGGAAGGGATTGTAGATCACCGCTTCTGGCGTGGTCCTACCAGTGCCCTGATCACTTTGCCCACAGCACCAGGCCTCAGCTTCACTTCCAAGTGCAGCCTGTATCTCCCTGGGGCTGCCAGTGCCATTTTAAACTGTCCCTCCACCGGGAGCATGCCTCTCATCTGCTGAGGTGCAGAGCTTCCCTAACCCAGTATTGCTCCATGCCTTAGTCTGGTTTAGTGTGGGGTTGGTAAACTCCATCACACTCACACCCACGCAATTTTTTTTAAAGTCAGTCTGTCTAACCAAAAGAAGGTTGAGAGGAGATATGATTGCTCTCTATAAATATATCAGAGGGATAAATACCGGAGAGGGAGAGGAATTATTTAAGCTCAGTACCAATGTGGACACAAGAACAAATGGATATAAACTGGCCATCGGGAAGTTTAGACTTGAAATTAGACAAACGGTTTCTAACCATCAGAGGAGTGAAGTGCTGGAATAGCATTCCAAGGGAAGCAGTGGGGGCAAAAGACCTATCTGGCTTCAAGATTAAACTCGATAAGTTTATGGAGGAGATGGTATGATGGGATAAAAATCAATTCGTTGCCAAAATCATGTTAACTATTCGTGGTAAATAGGCCCAATGGCCTGTGATGGGATGTTAGATGGGGTGGGATCTGAGTTACTACAGAGAATTCTTTCCTGGGTATCTGGCTGGTGAATCTTGTCCACATGCTCAGGGTTCAGCTGATCACCATATTTGGGGCCGGGAAGGAATTTCCCTCCAGGGCAGATTGGAAGAAGCCCTGGGGGTTTTTCGCCTTGCTCTGTAGCATGCGGCATGGATCACTTGCTGGAGGATTCTCTGCACCTTGAACTCTTTAAATCATGATTTGAGGACTTCAATAGCTCAGACATAGGTGAGAGGTTTATTGCAGGAGTGGGTGGGTGAGATTCTGTGGCCTACATTGTGCAGGAGGTCAGACTAGATGATCAGACTAGCAAAATTCATTGTTACCTTGATATTGCTTCTACCTTGGGGGGAAAAAACCTTCATTCATATTTTTATCATTTAATTATCAATATCATTATCTTTTCTTTGGGTGCAGATGTGACAATCTGATAATGACAATGATGCAAGCATCAAACCTTAATGCAAATAGTTATTGCCCAAATATTTCTGTAACCCTTCTGCCCATCAGAGTTGGCAGCAACAAGGGCCAGGTTCAGTATCTAAGGGTTTCATTCCAACAACACTATGCAAAAATCGGCTCGAGCCCCCACCCAGTGACCTAGGACAAATATATACCACCCCTGCCAGGCGCCTCCAAGAGGCAATACTTCCCCTCTTGCAAGCACAGAGTCTGAGTGTAGCTTTGAGCAGGGGGTTGGACTAGATGACTTCCTGAGGTCCCTTCCAACCGTGATATTCTATGAAAAGCCTTTTAATAACTGAGAGAAACAATGTGGCATTATGTTGGGGAAACACCACCAAGAGGATTCATAACACAACCTATGAGCAAAAAAACCCCACCCCTAGCAAACTGGGGCATGACCTTTCCCTTTGGTTCTTGAGTCCAGCAACCCAAAGTCACCCAAAGTCCCAAAAGTCCAACAACCCAAAAGTCTCTGTCCCTGGTCAGTGCAGTACCAGAGTTCGAAAGTTTATCTGCAGAGCTTTACCTCCAAACCTAGGTGGAGATGGGGGAGTTATGGGGCACCTTACATGGTCCAAAGCCGATTGCCCCAACCTCTTCATAGGGCTCCGCTCCACTCCACTCGCCAGCCTACAAATTGCTCCGCTCTGCCAGCCACCCCTATGAGCTGCTCCAGCCATCCCACAAACTGCTCTGCTCCAAGAGCCACTCTGCCAGCCGTCCCACAAACTGCTCTGCAATATATCTTCAGGCTCCCCCACTACTTAACACTCAGTGATTTCAGCTTGTAGTAGGGGAGCCTCAGTACTGGTGCACCATTGGCCCAAAGTGAATTCAGCTTAGTAGCCTGTAACTAGACTCCTAATGGAATCAAAATTGGCTCTAATATTCCACAGTAGAAAAAGGAGAAAATGCAATTAGCATGTACAGCCCTCACCAGGGGCCCCATACCACCAGACATTACTGACCATCCTCAACCTCTCTCTCCATTGACTGAGTTTTGGAACCCATGTCCCTTGCCTAGCGAGTGCTACTTAGTTGATGGCAAGTCCCTCCATCATAACAAAAGGCCAAGTATAGTTCCACTGTCCTTGATTCACATAATCAAGATAATAACAATTTATTCTTCCTGCCCCAACAACAGAGAAACTGGGGATCCCACAGCAGCCAAAGTGACCATTTGGGCAGCTATGGGCTCATGCTCAGCGGGGTGGGTGTGCCTATGCAAATGAGATCAGCCCCTACAGTTCTTTTCCACAACATGCCACAACTCACCACCAGATGTCAGGGTGGAGCTCATCCTGACTCTGCTTAAATCTCATCATCATCCTAAATTGCTACCATCTGAACTTCAGCAGTCAACTTCACTAACTCCTTATCCAGTTCAACACTCTGCTGTTTTTCAAAGCGCTCCATTGACTCTTCATCCACTGACTGACCTCTCTGATCTTAAATCTGCTTGTACAGTACATCTCTGCCAACTCTCTTTGCTCCCTCAGGGTGAAATCTTGGCCCCTGTGAAGTAAATAGCAAAGCTCCCATTGACTTCAATGGAGCCAAGGTTTCACCCTCAATTTTTGTTCCTTTTCTTTAGTTTTATTTGCATTCCTCCATATTTCTCAAGTAGTAGCCCAGAGAGATTATACTGCATGAGTGGAGGAGGCTATTCACACTTCCATTTCTCTCTTTTTTACAAAATAGAATCCTCCTTTAGTGCAGAAGGGCCAGACAGAAGAATATAGTGTCCAGGGACCTTGCACACCAGCAGTTCCATTTATAGAGGTAGGAAATTAGGCTGCCTCTGCTTGGCATGTGAGCAGCCTGAGGGTGCCCCTTGAGCCATCAGCACTGTCTATGTAACAGCATCAGCACTGCTTGCATAGTAGTTACAGCTGCAAAAGATGCCAAAGCAATAGCTTTTCTGCAGGGAGAGCAGATGCTATGGGCATGCATCTCTTTCTTTCTGAACTTATTTACTGGAGTATCTCCCTCCCACTCAATGCGGATTTTACAGGTTTGGAAAACAGAGTGAGCATCCTGCATGGTGAGTTTCTGTGTTTCCCATTGCCCATGTTTAAGATACTCACTGTACTGGATCAGTGCTTGCGAAGAAAGTGTTTAAAGTTGAATTGCAGCCCTAGGCAAAATGAGTTTGCTGGTTTCTGCTCTTTCCCTACTGAAGATTATATGTCAGTCACAACTAGTTTAATCCAACAGAAGGATGCTAGTTCGTTTGGGTCATGTGGTTAGTACAGATCCTGGGGAGGAAAAGGCCAGCACAGCTCTCTGAGTGCTCTAGAGACATCAGAATTTAATCTTCAGTACAGCAAAAGTTCTTTTCTTCAAATAAAGCTTAATTTTAAATCAACAATTGATCATTGAAGAATTATTACAGTTCTGTTCCAAATTTTACGTTTTCACATAAATTCCTTGAACAAAGATATAGTCTAAGTATTTAAAAGCAAGAAACAAAAGCATTAAGGAAGCAAAAACACACTAAGAATCTAATAATATGGATATATGGGATTATATATCTAATAATATGGGTATAAAGACATCTGTGAAAGGCTCAGTCAATAAAAGACATCAACCCTCAGAAGTTAAGTAACAGCTAAGTTAGAAACTGTAATTAAAGTGAGGTAAGTAAGAGCTACCCGTCTTCAATGTTCATTCTGCCAATGAGTTTGTTCTAACAGGAGTTTCGTTATGTGTATTGTCACTTAATGTTCGTCTGGTGGAACTGTATGGGTGACATTTGTTTGGCACTGGTTTGGGCTTGAATTGTCCTGCTTGGAGAAGATTCTCCATTCATAGTGTTGAATTGAACTCTTAATAAAGTCAGTTGTTATTTTTCTAATTAACCCCTAGATTATTAAATACATTTACTCCAAACATGACAAATTGAAAGCCCCAAATTCATTAGGCAGCAGAACTACCCTGAGAGACACAATAGAAAAGTTTAATTTCCTCTGTGTGTGTAATCTACCCATCTATCAGAAAACACCAGGCTTTCCAAGTAAAGCCTATCTCAAAGCAGTAAGTAAGATGCAATAAGAATGAATAAAAAAAGGAAGCCTTCAGGCAGATACTGAATCCACCTGTGGCAGCATGAACAGGGAACTACTACTCATTTCTTGGTGCACCTCTTCTGCTTCCAGTCTCATGTGGCAATTCTCTGCCCCAGTGTTCCAAAAATTCTGTTGATCACTGATGTGATCTGTCAATGGGTTTCATTAGCTCTTTCCTGAGCAGGATCTTTCCTGACACTTTTCACCTTTCAGGAGAGCTGCATTTTTCCATTCATGACAGACTCAATTACACTGATGCAACCTCATGGATTTTAGCAATAGTATGATGAGTTCGCTGTATAAAATGGAAAATATCAACCAAAAAGAAAATGTAGTCCATTGATAGCCATGCCACTTCTAGTGAAAAGGATCTGAGGCCTTGAGTGAGTTCTGTCATTTGCTATGTGAAGGTTTCATAGTTGGACTCTTGACACTTTTCTATTTCATTGCTAATAATATTCTTAATACTGCAGATCATGGAGTTACATCACGGTGAATCAGGCCTATGTGCCAATTCATACTTTGAAAACATTTCCTGTTCCTAAAGGCCAGTTTTCACCATTTTGCATTACTGAATTGGAATGATCCTTTTGTTGTTCATGCCAGGCTATCACCTTTACTCCTCTTCTCTCCTCCTTTAGAGCAGCTCTGCCCCACCTCATGGTGGAACAGATAGGTGCTCCTTGCCACAGTGATTAACTAGTATGGGAGAATATTGGTTTTGTGAAAATTACATGAGGTTATGTTAGAAGAATGATTTTTGTTACTGCTACAAAAGTTGCCTTTATTTGGGTCATAATCTGGTTTAATGGACTTATTTTAGGGTCCTTATGTAAGATTCTCAGCAGTCAAGAGTGAGTGAATGCTTTTATCAAAAAATAGCAACTGTGAAAAAACAGGACAGGGGTGGGGGGTAATAGGTGCCTATATAAGAAAAAGTCCCAAAAAATGGGACTGTCCCTTTAAAAACAGGATGGATGGTCACCCTAGCTCTGTCAAATTTCATTTTGGACCTGATCCAAATCCCTCTGAAATCACTGGGCAGGCCTGTATCCCTCCATAGCTGTTCTGATACTCATGAAGGGCCTGATCCTACACCCACTGAAGTCAATGGCACAGGATCATGCCTTAATTAAAGGCACTTCTGAAAGTGTCCTTCAGTCCTCTGCTATGGCTGCCCTGCTATTCAGTGAAGTGGAAATGATCTTCCTAAAGTCCACCTGTTGTGCCCCACACCACCCTACTGGAATGTATGCTACATAGTCACAGCTTATGCCCCTTATAAAAAGCAACTTTTGTAAATGTAACAAAAGAGCTATTCATCCAGCATGATCTTCTCAAGCAATTGGCACAAGCTCTCCTGCAGATTTACATTTCACTGTTCCACAAGGAAGGTAATCAGAGATGCATCCATGTAGCTGAGGGTGAGATTGGGTGTTACACAGATGTAGCAGAATAGAATTTGCCCCTGATTGTCCTTTGAAAATAGTGAGAAATACAGTCAAATAATACTGAGAAATAATGTCCAATGTTCATATCTAACCACTGAATAAAAACAAGAAGAATAACTGATTAATCCAGGCCATTTGCTCCCTTAAAGGGAAGAAAACTGACTAGGGAATCCCCATTTCTACCCTTTTTACACAAATTTAGCATTAACATTTCTGTTTTTTGTATTCCCCATAGACCTCCTGTCAGAATAAAATATACATCTATTTCTTTTCTTTTTGATCTTAACATTTGTAAGTAATAAATAATTGATTGCTGAAGGAATTCTGGGAATATATTCATCTTAAATTGAGTACTAAACTATTTGCAAATGTACTTAGGCAGCAGCCCAAAAGATACATCAAAAGGATGTCAATTGGATATTGGGAAGTGAAGTGTCACCATGTGTTAGAATTAGGAGGCATGAAATATAATAGGATAATAGCTGTCAGATCTACTACCAGTAAAAATAGGAAAAGGTCTATTTCTATAGAGGGATATTAACTTTTATTCAAGCTAGACCACACTTTCCATCCAGTGATAGCACTCTGGATTGCACTAAGGGAATCTGTTGCTTTTATTTTTCATCAAGCAACTGTTTTGTCTAGCAGCTGGGGACTGAACACTACAGTGAATTTAACCAACTAACTAAGTCTCTCATCCAGTAGCTGGACTTGTTCTATGGCTCAAATTTGGACTTGGCATAAGTCTGTGCAACCTCTGTTCCCACAGCCAAGGATCAAATCACTTCCCTTCTGGTCCACAGGGACCAGTTAGGTGAGCCACAAGGTGAGTTTCATTATAGCTTAGCCAGTAGGAACTCTGTTAGGTTTGCCTTATCTAGAAGTCTATGGCCCTGCCTCTAGGGTCCAGACAGACTGCACTTGGTGCAGGACCAGAAGTGCAGTGCAAAGGGGCTCTATCCCACCTTTGCAGGGCTGGGCTGTGGGGAACTAAGCCAATCCCTGGCATAAATTACAGAAGCTTCAAGGATCCCCTAAATTATGGCTACCTACAAAAGCCCCCATGGGGCAGTTACAGGAGGTGGGGATTGCTGGAGAACAGCATGCTCTGGCCACACTCCTCCTCCGGCAACCTATGCCAGTTCCCCAACACCAGCAGAGTAAAGCTGGTTGGGAATTTTTTTGACAAAAAGTTTTTTTTTTTTAAAATGCTGATTTGTCGAAACTGAAACTGTTCACTGGAAAGAGTCAGTTTCAATACATTTCTCGGTTCATACATTTTTTGGAAAGGTTTTGAAATTGTCAAACTGTCCTGTTTTGACATTTTTAAAAGAAAAAAAATCCAGTTTTTTTTCTTTGAAACAACTTTTTGCTTAGAAACTTAAGCTAATTATAGTGGAACAAATTAAAAATATCAAGCTTAAAACAAAACATTTTGAAAATGTCAAAACAAAAACTTATTGATTGAACCAAACCAGTTTTTCTTGTGTTGTCAAGTTGCAAAAATTTGAGATTTTGACTTTTTGTCCTGCTTTAGGCTGGTAAAGCTTGGATGGTGTGATAGAGTGTACAGACCCCACACTGGTACCGAAGGGGTTAAAGGACAATATTGAGTCAATAGCCCCGCCCCTCCAGACCTGCAGTGTATGCTCCAACTGGAGAGAAAACTTAAAAGGGAGCAACTCAGCGCAGAATATGGGGTTCAGGAGGAAGGCAGACCTACCCTGAAGGCTCCTGAACAAGGGTGCCGAAGAAGTCTTCCTGTGTGAGGAACAGAACTGAATGCTGAGCCCGCTGGGGCTGAAGGTTTAGTTGTCTTTTTTCTTTTGTTACTTTATATAGGACTTGAAGCCATGGGGAGAGAGAGAGGGTAGAAAGTGACCAAGGGAAGGTAACTCCAACGGCACCCCAAGGTACCAGACACTGTCAACCCTCACAAAGCACTGACTCAGAGCCTGCTGGGGTGAAGCTAAGCCCATCTTTGGGTGAGGAACTGGAGTGAAAGGCCCTCCCACTGAGAGATGGTACTGGGTGCATTACCCACTAGACTGCCTGGCCCTCCAAGGGCTCCATTATAAATGGGAAGATTGTTTCCTGCCCTACTTTAGCAAAGAGATGGTGTAGCCCTCCAAGAATTCTATTAAGGTAGAGAAGCACAAAGCAGCCTTCTTAGGGCTTGTCTATGCTTGAAAAGCTACAGCAGCACAGCTGCAGTGCTTCTATGTAGACCCTACCTACACCAATGGAAGAGGTTCTCTTGTCAGTGTAGGTAATCCACCTCCCGAGAGGTGGTAGCTAGCTCAATGGAAGAATTCTACTGTTGACCTAGCACTGTCCACACTGGGGCTTAGGTCGGCTTAACGACATCACGCAGGAGTACGGATTTTTCACTCCCCTGAGTGATGCAACTGAGTCGACTTAGCTTTTTAGTGTAGACCAGGCTTTATGATCTGACTATGTTTGCATATCCTGTAGTGAAACAAAAGTCAATTTAGCGTGGTTAATCTTTTAAAGTTCACCTCACAATAATAAAGAGTTATATGTGCTAAGAAAGAGGTTAGTTTTACTGGAAGAAAGGTATTAATAAATCTGACATGCCCATTCAATAGGGACAATCCATAGCCTGAGCCTGCTCCTGCTCTGATCATTGTTGAGAATTTTACCATTATTTCACTGGGGACAGTTTCAGACCCGTCATGTATGAAGGAAATGCAGGAGGTATGTAGGCAAATTCATCCTTGATGTAAATCCACTGAAGTCAATGCGGTTGCACCAAAAATGAGTTTGGCATAATACATCAGCCTGTAGTAAAGCATTTGATACATTCCTTCACAAAGTCTTGGATATGAGCACTAGCTTGGATATGTCAAACAAAGACCCTCCACCAGAGTAGACAGCATCATGGAATGGGCCATAATACCCCTGAGAGAACCTGCTTCAATACACACACAAAAACCACTCTGATTTCACACTCTTTGTTGTCACCTACCCACCTTGCATTGTTTAATGATACTCCACATGAATTCCAATTACAATCCATACTTGAAGTATGAAATAAATCTTTCCTGAATCTCCTCTTCTGCCCTTTAAACAAACCCTCCAACCTTGCCATGTTCATCATCAGAAGCAAACTCCCTGCAGACCAGGACACAGCAACTCAAAGCAGCACCAGACCTTGCCATAAAAAAAGATGCAAATGCTGCAGACATCTCTCTACTATGATGATCAACATCCTCCAGAACACATCTTTCAAGATCCATGAGTCCTACACATGCCTATTACAACATGTAGTCCAGCTCATCCGGTGTACTAAATGCCCTAATAACAACTATGTGGGTGAAATGAGACAATCACTATGCTCTCAAATGAACTCACATAGAAAAATGATAAAAGGCAAAGACACCATATCACCTGTGTGTGAACATTTTTGACAAAACAATCATTTCATACCTGACCACCCAGTCCTTGCCCTTACAGGAAACCAGCACAACACCTTCAAAAGATGAGCATGACAGCTTAAATTCATAACTTTGTTAGGTACTAAAAATCATGGACTCAATAAAGACACTGGATTTATGGCTCATTACTATGGCTTTGTCTACACTGGTGTAAGCAGAGTTAGGATGAGCTCCACCCTGACATCTGGCGGTGAGGTGTGGCAAGTCATGGAAAAGAACTTCAGGGGCCAATCTCATTTGCATAGGCACACCCAACCTGCCTAGAATGAGGCCATAGCTGCCCAAATGGTCACTTTGGCTGCTGTGGGATCCCCAGTGTCTCTGTTATTGGGGCAGGAAGAATAAATTGTTATTACCCTGATTATGGGAATCAAGGACAGAGGAACTGTACTTGGCCTTTTGTTATGATGGAGGGACTCGCCATCAACTAAGTAGCACTCGCTAGGCAAGGGACTTGGGTTCCAAAACCTCTGTGAATGAAGAGAGGTTGGGGACAGGTATTAATATTTGGTAGTATGGGCTCCCTGGTGAGGGCTGCTCATGCTAATTGCACTTTTTCTCTCTCCACTGTGGAATATCAGAGCTAATTTTGATTCTATTAGGAGTCTAGTTACAGGTTGCTGAGCTGAATTCACTTTGGGCTAATGGTGTACCCCTGAGGCTCCCCTACTACAAGCTGAAATCATAAAAGAGCTAAACTTACTAAGAGCTGAAATCACTGAGTGTTGTGTTAAGTAGTGGGGGAGCCTGAAGATATATGGTGGAGTAGTTTGCGGGACGGCGAGCAGAGCGGCTTGTGGAGCAAAGCAGTTTGTGGGATGGCAATCAGAGCAGAGCAGTCTGGTGGATGCCTAGAGCGGCTCATGGAGCGGCTGGCAGAGCGGAGCCCATGGAGAGGTGGGGCCATCAGCTTTGGACCACGTAAGGTGCCCCTTAACCCCCCCTCTCCCAATCTCCACCCAGGTTGGGAGGTAAAACTCTGCAGATAAACTTTCGAACTGTGGGCCTGCCCTGACCAGGGACAGAAACTTTTGGGTCGTTGGACTTTTGGGATTTTGGGTTGCTGGACTCAAGAACCAAAGGGAAAGGACACGCCCCAATTTGCTTGGGGTGGGTTTTTTGCTCATGGGTTGTGTTATGAATCCTGTTGGTGGTGTTTCCCCAACATAATGCCACATTGTTTCTCTGTTATTAAAAGGCTTTTTGCTACACTCAGACTCTGTGCTTGCGAGAGGGGAAGTATTGCCTCTTGGAGGCACCCAGCGGGGGTGGTATATATTTGTCCCAGGTCACTGGGTGGGGGCTTGAGCCGGTTTTTCATTGTGTTATTGGAATGGAACCCCTAGATACTGAACCCGGCCTTTGTTGCTGCCAACTCTGACAGGCAAAAGGGTTACACTGGTAATTGAATGACAAAACTTTTGTCTTTCAGAGGTGTTAAAAAAAACACCCCCCCCCCCCCCCGAAAGACAAGTTTTGCTGATGACAAGTGCTGGTGTGAGCAGCACTTTAGGAGAGCTCTCCTGCCGACAAAGCTAACCCTGCTTGTTGGGGGTGGAAGTTTTTTGTCGGCAGGAGAGCGGACAAACAGCGGCTCCACAGCATGACTTTTAGCGGTAGGGCTGTAGCGACACAGCCATGTCGCTAAAAGCTGTGTCGTATATAGCCTACAATCTATAACCCACTAACCCTCCTTTGTCCTACAACTGCAGGGGTGTTAACTGTCCACTTCACCTTGAATTGTCTCTTACAACATGTTAACTCCTTATGCTAAAACAATCTGTTCCACATTGTATTTAGCTGTGGCACCCTGAGTACCTGAAGAAGAGCTCTCTGAGCTCGAAAACTTGTCTTTCACCAATAGAAGCTGGTTCAATAGAATATATTAATTACCTCATCCACCTTCTCTCTTTAATATCCTGGGACCAACATAGCTACAGCAACACTGCATACAACTGAAGTCAGTGAAAGTTTTGCTTAATTTAAGGGCTACAGATTTTAGCTCTGAGTTATTTAGCTCCTACAAAAATAGGAGCTATTTAAAAAAAATTATCTGCAAAGGAGTTTTAAGTTTTAACTATAACACAAAACTCAAGCTTTATAATCTGGAGGATTTTTCTTTTTATTATTTATTTACAGAAGTGGCTACAAAGAACTAAATGCTTTCCAGACTTTCAACAGACAAGGGGACAGAGGAACACAAACAGGGCAACTTGATTTCATTGTAAGTAGTGCCGCATATGTCTTTAAAAAGGACGTAAAACTGGATGAAATGGTAACAATTTTGAATCAATAAACATTGATGGTGTTCCTTCAAGGTAAATTTTTGTTGATTATTTATCTGAATCTTCAGTATTTTCTTCTCTCACTCTCTCTTGACAGCATGTAGTACTGAAGATGAATAGGATTTCACATTGCACAATCTAAGTCATTCAGCCAACAATTTGATCTAAACCATTAATTTCAAGAATTCACTCTTGGGTGTGTGCGCCTTGGCCTTTGCAAAGAAAGATGTGCCCCTTGCCGTGACAACCCCTCCATTATTTGATGACATACCTCTCTTATTTGTATATTGAGGTTTGCATGCTGCACTCTGCATGTGGGTGTTCTTCAAGGCAGGTGACTGCTACATGCTCCCTTCTTCATAAAGAGTTATTTTACTTCATTCCTGTGGTAGGATGCACTTTCCCACTGGCATGTTGGACTCTCGATGGCATCGGTGGCTTGGCCCAGAAAACCTTTGCTGGGTGATTATTATAACACTGCCTTCACAGTAACAGCCACATGGTGACCACAGTACAAAAAATAGATTTCTTTGATTTTTCCCCCATAGGTTATCCAATCCCTTCCAGTTAAACAAACAGGTGTATCAGGCCTAGCCTGCATTGAGAAGATTGCTAATGTTCTCCAGCTGTGAGTTTACTTTTTTTTTTCCTGTAGGATGAAAGTAATGACAATGTAGATTCTAAATATATCTGAGTTGTTCTCAGGTTCTGTGATTGTGCTGTAGGCTGTGTGAAATCTGTATTCTGTGACATGCCTGCCTGCAATCTTGCTTTAAGTGAGAATCTGTCTAATGCCTTAAGACAAAATCAGACACACACAAAGACCCAAAGGGAAATATACTGTAGTAACAGGCTGGCAGTGTTTGCCTGAAACCCCTATTCTGTTAGCAGGAGATGAGCCTGCTGGGAAATGTTTAGTATATTGCTTGTTCACCATTACAGAGGGTGGAGTTGGGGCGGGGACTTTGGGGAAGGGGTTGGAATGGGGGCAGGAGCGGGTGGGACGGGGTGGAGTTGGGGCGGGGCAGGGGGCAGAGCGGGGTTCAGCACCCACCGGCGCCAGAAGAAGTTGGTGTCTATGGGCATTGTGATGCTGAATCCATTTTGTGGATCTAGGCCTTGGCCTCTGTGTACTTTATTTGCACTCTGTAAAATGGGGATAATGCTACTTTTTTAGCACACGGGGTGCTGGGAGGATAAATACATTAAAGATCATGAGACACTCAGATACTACGGTAATGGGGTCCATGTAAGTACCAAAGACAGACAGACATTTGTTATTTATTTTAATATTAAATTTAATTTATTTTATGTTGCCCCTATTTTTCCCATTTTCAATATGGGCAAATATTTGAATGGACAAATCATAACTACATCTCAGGTGGTGTCAAGGGGAAGGTGGGGATGAATGGAGTGATTCACACCTCCTTTAGAGTTAGGCTCTCTGCAGATTAAGGAAGACACTGTTTTCAAGGTTTCCTTCACAAACATGAGGGATTAGATTGTGGAGCACTATTTAGCAGCAAGAGATTAATTTTGTGGCAAATTCTATGGGTGCAGAATCACAGACTACACTGCACCCTGAGTATATGATACAAAATTGCTTGCTCCATTCTTTTATTTCTGTAATTCAGCAATGTCAGATGCATTTGAAATTATAGCTGTTAAAAGATTTCTGCGTTACACAGCTAAGAGATGAAAAGATGAGCATGGGAGGCATATTCATAGCTTTCTGCTGGACTGGCCCAGGTTACATGAGGATTTGCCTCTCTATATGACCATAAATGTTGATGACAGCTACCCTCAGCTAGAACAAGGAGAGTGTCACTTACAAGAATGAGACTCATGAATGCAAGGGCCAGAACTTCCTTGGTGGATGGTTCTCAACTGTGGAACTAACTCCTAGATCACATTAGACTGACTTCAGTGGTCATGGTGTTCAGGGCAACATATGAAGGGGCAGATCTTCAGCTGGTGTGAGCTGAAGTCAATGGGCCTATGATAATTTATACCAGCTGAGGCTTGGCCCCATAATTCACTTGTTTGATTTAGCTTTCCCATAATAAATCAAAAGCAAAGAAGTAAAGCCTGTTTAGTAGGAGGGAATGCGAGTAACTTAAGATATAAACCACATCAGTCCCCCTCCTATTTTAAAAAAAAATTGTAATGCGTTCAGCTACCATGGTGATATGCGTGATATAAATAGAGCATAGATTATCTAGAACTACTCAAACACATTGCTGGATTCTACATAAACGGTAACCACTCAGGAAAGAGAACTAAGAAGTCATTCTGGACAGCTCAAGGAAAACATCTGCTAAATGTGCAAGCAGTGGTCAAAAAAAGCAAACAAAAATGATGCTGTACACAGAGTGGGATAGGAAATAGTTATAAGCATATTATAATGCTATTGTATATATTGATGTTATGCTACCACCTAAAATACAGGATTCAGTTTTAGTTATGCCTAGCCAGGAGTACTGGAACAATTTTTATTGGGGTGGTGGTGCTGAAAGCCCTTGAACCAAAACTGTCAGCCCTGTTATCAAGGTTCCTCCCCCACTCTAAACTCTAGGGTACAGATGTGGGGACCTGCATGAAAACCTCCTAAGCTTACTTTTACCAGCTTAGGTTAAAACTTCCCCAAGGTACAAATTAATTTTATCCTTTGTCCTTGGAATATCCACTGCCACCACCAAACTCTAACTGGGTTTACTGGGAAACATAGTTTGGACACGTCTTTTCCCCCCCAAAATCCTCCCAACCCTTGCACCCCACTTCCTGGGAAAGGTTTGGTAAAAATCCTCACCAATTTGCATAGGTGACCACAGACCCAAACCCTTGGATCTGAGAACAATGAAAAAGCATTCAGTTTTCTTACAAGAAGACTTTTAGTAGAAGTAAATAGAAATAAAGGAATCACCTCTGTAAAATCAGGATGGTAGATATCTTACAGAGTAATTAGATTCAAAATATAGAGAATCCCTCTAGGCAAAACCTTAAGTTACAAAAAAGACACACAGACAGAAATAGTCATTCTATTCAGCACAATTCTTTTCTCATCCATTTAAAGAAATCATAATCTAACACATACCTAGCTAGATTACTTACTAAAAGTTCTAAGACTCCATTCCTGGTCTGTCCTCAGCAAAAGCAGCGTACCGACAGCCACAGACCCTTTGTTTCTCTCCCTCCTTCCAGCTTTTGAAAGTATCTTGTCTCCTCATTCGTCATTTTGGTCAGGTGCCAGCGAGGTTACCTTTAGCTTCTTAACCCTTTACAGGTGAGAGGATTTTTCCTCTGGCCAGGAGGGATTTTAAAGGGGTTTTGCCTTCCCTTTATATTTATGACACCTGTATATAATGGAAACCACTTCAAGCTGCGGGGGGAGCAGCGGGGTGCAGCAGCGCTCCCAGCACCTCTAGTTCCAGCACCTATGCCCCTATCTCAAAAAAGTTATACAAAAAAATAGAAGGGATCCAGAAGTGGGCAATGAAAATTAGTAGAGGCATTGAAAGACATCCATGAAGATAGACTGAAAGTTCTTTGGAGTAGGGACTGTCATTTTAATAAGTGTTTGCCCGTGTCTAGCACAATGGGGCCCTGAATTCCTTATGAGACAAATACGAGTAATGACAGTGGTATATACAAACATGAAAGACATACAAAAAAAACAATTAGGTGCTTCTATTTAGCCTGTTTCATAACACAAGACTATCCAATGCAATTGAAAGGCAACACATTTAAAAGTGATAAAGGAAGTACTTTTTAACACAGTTACACAATAGATCTTTAACCTGTAGAATTCGCTACTATAAGACACTGAGTCCAAGAGCTCAGTAAGATTGAAACAGTTTAAGTTCCTTACTGAAGCAAGATATTAGACATTTATAAGGATAATGAAAACAAGACAGTTATATTAAATAGCATAAAAATAGTATAAGGGATGTAACCGCTCTTGATCCAAGGCATAAGTGAACTACAAAGTTACAGAGTTAAGAAGAAACTTCCCCTATTGGCTGGTTATTCCATAATTGCCTGTAAAGGAGATTTATGGATCTTCCCCTGAGCATCTAATTCCTGGCTGAGACACTACACCCCATATTCATCATAGTGATATTATTATGAAATGAGTATAACATAATTATGATGCATCTGGTACAAGATATGTCTTGTGAGGTGTCATTGAAAAAGTTATCATTTGCTGAATATGATTATCCTATTTGTGTGCATGTATAATTTTTGTATCTGAAGTTATGAATATTAACTATGTATCTGTACTTCAAATGTGGTTACACCTGGGTGACACCCACTAGGCAAAATGCTTCCAGTCTAGACAGCTGGCAGTGAAGGGCCCATTCAAGGTAATGGGCCATTAGGGAAACAGTAGGCCTTAGGAGAAGCTTATCCCCCACCTGGTGAGCCAGTCAGTCCAGATAGTCTATGGATAATGGCTGCTATGACTCAGCAAGGCATGCAAGGGGATGTGACCAGACTACATGACACTGAATTCCATTTTGGTACCTGTACTTTTCCACAAACTGCACTGGGAACTGAGCTTGGAACAAAGGATTCCCACCATACGGAAAAGCTATATAAATTGGGGTGTGATATCATCTCTGGGCCTTACTGTCCACACAGGAGAACTCCTGGAAACACCTGAGGTTCAAAGACTGAACTGGGGTAAGTGCTGGTCCCAGGCTAAAGGGATTTCTAACCTGTGTATGAAAACTTGGTGAACTGCTTGTGTCATAAATATAAAGGGAAGGCTAACCACCTTTAAATCCCTCCTGGCCAGAGGAAAAAACCCTTTCAGCTGTAAAGGGTTAAGAAGCTAAAGATAACCTCGCTGGCACCTGACCAAAATGACCAATGAGGAGACAAGATACTTTCAAAGCTGGGGGGAACAAAGGGTTCTCTGTGTGTGTGTGTGTGTGTGTGTGTTGCTTTTGCCGGGACCAGAATAGGAATGCAGGTCAGAACTCCTGTAAAGAGTTAATAAGCAATCTAGTTAGCTATG